>NC_082688.1:33675780-34275780 GCF_949987515.2 Delphinus delphis
AGAATCATCAAGCCCAAAAGGCACTGGCTGCAAGGCATGGAGGTGGGGCCAGTCTGGAGAGCTTCCCACATGCCTCCTCGACACAGAGACATCCCTTCCTTCTCAAGCTCTCCCCACCCCTGAGGGACCCAGACCTCGTGCTTAAAAACAATACGAAGGCATCCATGAACAAACTTCTTTTTCCTTCTTTTTTTTTTTTTTTTTACATCTACAATAAATTATTTAAATTATTTCACAGCAAGGGAGAGGGATAGGTAATTTTTATCAGATATTTTTTTAAGACATTTTTTAAAATTACATTTTTGTTCTTGACTGATGAAGTGGAACTCGCCCAGCATTTGCAGGGCCCTCAAGCTCAGGGCAAGCGGAATGTGTACTCATCTCCTTACTCCATACCCTAGGAACCCCCTGACTGTTGACTCAGGAACTTTCTGAGAATGAAGACAGTACTGGGAGATGAGCTTTGGGGTGTATCCACCTTAGCTCTACAGTCATTGAGATTGTATCATAGAGGGAAGCAGGAAGTCAGAAATCAATCTATGCTTTTACTATGAAACCGTGCCTGAAACAGTTTGATTGTTTTAATATTGTTTCTGAAATTCCTTGTACCTTTGTAAAAAAAAAAAAGTGAAAATAAATAGATGTGGAATAGTGCAATGGAAAGAATGGAACAAAATAATAAACAACATCTTCCTAGACATTTTAATGCATGGAGCTTACCTTGATTTGTTTCACAAATACCAATGACAGGTTCCCCTCGATATATGAAAGTAGAGGGTTCTTATGAAACCTTTTGCAAGCCAAAATGGCTAAAGTGAAGAATCAGTTACCTTAACACAACTTGCTAACGGACACACAAAATAAGTCCAGATAAAGCACAAATGCTCACAGGCACAGTTCAAAGCTAAGACTGCTTAATGTTGGGATGCTGAGTGTAGTTCCTGGGGAAGGAGCTTGGTGGTGCCACTCCCACTGCTTGGGGTGCTAGGGGGTGCACCAATGCCTCTATAATAGCTTGCTGTAAAACAAACGCTGAACCTATTTTCACTTTTTGTCTTTTCTCATAAAAGGGAAAATCCTCTTCAGATTTCTTTCCGTTAGTGAAAGCAAGTACTAATGTATGTCTTTTGTGAAAGCAAGGTGGCAGAAAGTGAACTTTTGGAAATACCCACTTGTTTGGGCCAGAATCCAAGCTGGGAAACAGGCAAGAAAGACTTGGTTCCTACCCTCCAAAGAGTTTTTAGTCGTGGTTGGAAGGAAGGGGACATTCAGGCTGCTCTTCGAGGAGAAGCAAGGAAGGCTTCTTGGAGGAAATGATACTTAGGCAGAAACCTGAAGGATACATAGGAGTAAACAAGGCAAAGGGCATCTGGGGAAAAGAGTGTTCCAAGCAGAGAAAACTAGCTGTTCCATAGTCTGGAAACAAGCAAAGGGTGGAGCATAGACAGGGCAGACATCATGAGTATTAAGGGCCAAGGGCAGACTTCCCTAGTTGTCCAGGGGTTAAAACTCCATGCTTCTACTGCAGGGAGCGTGGGTTCAATCCCTGCTAGGGGAAGTTCCACATGCGAGCGGTGGGCCCAAAAAAAAAAAAAAGAAAGGAAAGAGCCAACGGCTTTGTAGGTGGGAGCTGAGGCTTTTTTCCCTAGCTTTATTGAGGTATGATTGACAAAAATTGTATATATTTATGTTGTTTGTGATTTCTTGAGGTGTATGTGGTAATGATTACAATATGAATACATTGTGAAATGATCACCACAATCAAGTTGATTAACACATCCATTACCTCACGTCCTTACCATTTTTTGTGTATGGTTGAGAACATTTGAGATCCAATCTCAACAAATCTCAAGTGTACAATACAGTATTATTAACTATAGTCACCATGCTGTACATTAGATCCCCAGAACTTATGGGTTCTGTAACTTAAAGTTTGTACCCTTTTCCCCCACCCTACCCTTTTCTGTGAGCCCCTGGCAACCACCTTTCTACTCTATCAGTTTGACTTTTTTTTTTTTTTTTAGATTCTACATATTTAGGTATCATACAGTATTTGTCCTTCTCCGTCTGGCTTATTTCACTTAGCATAATGTCTTCCTGGCTCATTCATTTAGAAAATGGCAGGATTTCCTCTTTTAAGTCTGAATAACATTTCACTATATATATGTGCATATACCACATCTTCTTTATCCATTCATCCACTGATGGACACTTGGGTTGTTTCCATATTTTGACTATTGTAAATAATGCTGCAATGAACATGGGAGTGCAGATAGCTCTGATATACTGACTTCATATTCTTTGGATATACACCCAGAAGTAAGATTGCTGGATCATATGGTAGCTCTATTTTTAATTTTTTGAGGAACCTCCATAATGCCTGTACCACCGTGGATGCTGAGACTTTAGCGTGGGGGCAGGTGGAGTTTCCAGAATGTTTCTCACAATTGCGGGAATCGTTATTTCTCTTGGGGATAGGGCAAGAGAGAATTAAGGGAAAATGAAAAGTCTAGGTAATGCATAGCATCCCGGAAGGCCACAGCCAACTTTGGTCCCATCCACAGGGCTGCAGTTTTCTGATCATGACTGGACGAGCGTCACTCAGCGGGGAAGCCCACCTCCTTGCAGTTAGTTAGCCCATTCGAAGTGAGCCCCCATTTGTGCTGCGGCCGCCTCTGGGCTAGACACAGAGCCGGGAGACCAGGTCTGAGCATTCACTGCCCCGGCGGATGGGCGGGAGAGCACCGTGCTGTCCGCGTGATGGGTGATGATGCTGCGGCTGTGCCCTGGCCTGCAGGCGGCGCCCTGCCATATATCTGTCTTTCCCTGCCGGAACTGGGATGGCCCGGAGCGCCCCGCCCCACGGCGCAGGTTTCTATTTCCCCGCCGGCCCCACTCTGCGCGGCGGCCGCAAAACTTGCGGGTGAATGGCGGGCGCGGCGGCGCCAAAGTGGGACTCCTGGGGGGCTGGGCCCAGCGGAGCCCGAAGACGCGCGCGGCTGGCGCTGCCCGGAGCACGGCGACCGCGTGGCTGAGCTCTTCTGTCGCCGCTGTCGCCGCTGCCGCTGCTGCGTGTGCGCGCTTTGCCTGGTGCTGGGCTCGCACCGCGGCCACCCGGTTGGTCTGGCGCTGGAGGAGGCGGTGCGCGTGCAGGTGGGGACGCGGGGGCGTGAGCCCGGGAGCAGCGGGCGGGGAGGGGCGTACTGGGTTCCACTGACAGTTCCCGGTTGGGACCAGGACCCCCAAGGCGGCCCAGAGAGCATCTAGGAGGCCGACCTGTTGTTCAGAAAAAGAAACAAGCCCAAGGAAAGGCAAGGCCATCATTTAAGCATAAGAAGAGGTGGGTTTGGGAGTGAGAACTTCGGCACCCCGGCCGGCACCGGATATCCCGGACCTCACCCACCAAGGCGGGTCCACCACACTGCCTTTGGGCCGGGAGAAATTCTGCCTTTTAACAAAGATGAAAAAACCCCTCCCGCTTCGAAAACATCTGTGTTTCCGGAAAGCCACACAAACACCTCCTCTGGTTTTCCCTCCTGGAATTCAGAGAGGGGCTGAGGACCGCCTGATCGCCCTGGGAGCGGACAACCCTCATAACAGCCTGGTGAGAGCTAGGCCAGACGGTTCGTGGCCAAGAAGAGGAGGGTTCTGGAGGCCGAGGCGGGCCTTGAACCCAGGACTGCCTCCCACGGGCCCATTCTCACCTTGGAGCTCTCACCCATGCTTATTCTTAATAGTGGAAGGGGGCTCTGGACTCTTGTTCCAACCTTGTGGCCAACTTGTCCAGTGACTCTAGTCAGGCCCCTCCAACCTCTCTGGGCTAGGCAGGCCCTCCTGTCACAGACAGATGTTGATTCTACCACTTCACCTTCAAGAAGTCGTCTGTGGTTACTCCAGCCCCACAATGACCTGTTCCCTGCACAGCATGACTTAACACCTTCATGGTGACAACCTTGGAGCTCCACTGTGAGAATGGGCCACGTGGGGGCCAATCTAGCAGGTAGAGTCCAGGATTCAAGGCTTGCCTCTGCCTCCAAGATCTTCTTCTTATCTATAAAATGGTTATAATAATAATTTAGTTCCTCAAAATGCTGTTTTCAGAGTTAACAAGGCTGCTTTCAGAGATACAGCTTCTAATAGGCAGGTCCACCCACCTACCCCTTTTGCATCCACACACCCACCCACTCACCTGTCTGTTCATGCATCATCCATCTGCCCATTCATTCATTCATTAGACATCCATTCAACTCATACCTGGTGCCATGAGTCAGGGAATAGACCAATTCTTCCCTGACCTGGAGGAGTTCCTTGGCTAGTGGGGGAAGAACAAACAGTGACAACACAGTATGATAAGTATTGTAATTGGGGAGTCTGAGGCAGTGGTCAGTGGGAGCCAAAGAGAGGACAATGTGAACTAGGGACAGGAAGCCCAGCAAGACTTCCTGGAGGAGGAGCCATTGGAACTGGCCGTGAAGAATAAGTGGGGTTTCACCAGGTACTAGACGGGAGAAGCACCCTGTGACTGGAGGTTTCAAGCACCAGGAAGCTGAGTTATCCTTGACTGATAGCCAGGAGCTGGACTTGAAGGCTTAGAAATCACAGTGGGGTATGAATGTGCTCCTGGAAGTTGAGGCTGTGGCTTATACTTGGGTTTCTATTGTGTTCCCAGCCCCACCACTCACTCCCAGACCCCCAGCTAGAATAAACCTGCACACCATAGCAAATGCTTGTTGGATATTAAAATAACAATACAAGCTATGTCTATTGAGCACTTACTGTGTGCCAAGCACTATACCAAGCACTCTGTGTACTTCTTATTCTTTCCAGCAACTCTGTAGGGGTGTCCCCTTTTTTTGTAGCTGAGGAAACCGAGGTTCAGAAAGGTGAGATCACTTGCCCAGGTCATGTGGAAGGAGAGCTGGGATTCAGACCTAGGAGGTCCCATCTGAGTCTGGGGCTTAGGCTCATAACTTGCTCCAGCTCTCCACGTGAATTTGGCAGCCCCTGGTAATTCTGTTCAATTCAGCAAACACTTCTGGGTCACCCCCTGGTCCCTATGGGGGATCGGGAACCAAGAATGGAGCAGACCTGCCCTCAGGAAGCTCCCAGTTGGTCCAGCAGCTGAGTGTAAGGTGAGCCATAAGAAGGTAAGATGGAGGTAAGGCCTTTGGAGAAGTGGCAGTTGCGAAAAGCAGAGATAAGGAAGGGAGCCATCTTAGGTGGGAGAGGGGACCTCTTACCCATGCAGGTCCTCTGAACCCCAGACAAGGCCAGAGGACCACAGACCAATCCTGGATGCAAGTTCCATGAGAGCAGCTCCGAGAACAGGCGCCAGCACATTATAGGTACTCAGTATTCACTCTAGAAGTGAAGGCTTTTCCCCTGACCCCAAGCTGCTTCCCTAAAGTCCTATTTGAGGGCCTGGAAAAGCAGGTCACAAGCAGGACTGTCCTAGAAAAAAAGGGGGCACCTCGAGGTTTGGAGAATACCTCATGTGGGCCTCTGAGGATCAGAGTGGTCCTACTTCCAGCTCATCTTCCAACTTGCCTCATGACTTTGGGCAAGTCAGCTCACCTTTTGAGTCTCAGCTCAGCTGAAAAAAAATACAGGAGTGAGAGGACATGACCCCTGGGGTGACTTGTTATCTCAAAAGTGACAACATTAAGACTTCTCTCCTAATACTTTCACATACAGAAACTCACCCAAGAATGTTTAAAGAATTTGACAACCAAGAAGCAGCAGCAAGTTGGCAACATAACCCAGACAAGATGCTGCTGAGAAGCTCAAGGCAAGTGGGGGATTCTTCCTTATTCCAGATGAGATGTCCACCTTTGCCCTTGGACACACAGTTCTCCCCAATATGGAGCCAAGGGACAATGACAAACAGCCTCAAAGGGGCAGGTCAGGTTTGGTGAGACCTGGGGCTTCTGTAATTTAGGGGGCCCTTTTGGAGAAAAAGAACACAAAATTAGTTGCAAGATCATGAAGGGGCCATGCCAGGGAGGGACCTGGGGCTCCTGTTTCATTAGCTTTGTGGTGAATCTGCCTCTGCCCAGAGCCCTAGCCTTGTCCCATAATGCCTGACAAATTGCAGGAACGGCCTTTCCTCCCGCCATGGCCAAAGCCATTCTCTTGGACAGACTAGTCCTCCAAACCCAGCACCCCAGACTGCCTTAAGCAAAGCAGAACACAAGGTAAGGAACACACAAATCGCTCTTTAGGTTTCACTGTTGAAAGAAAGTAAATAGATATAAATGTATTCCATAAGTATGTACTTTCTTCAGGCTTCTCCTTGTATAACACTGTTTATTTAAGTGGATTCTTTTGTGGGTTTTAAGTGGGAAGTTGGGGCTGACATTATCCCAGCTGCTGTTTTGACTGTGAGAATGGTGTTGCTCTTAAAGGAGCGTTTTAGGTGAACTTGGCCAATCCCTTCCCTTCTCACCCTCAGCTGCCACCACCTCAAAGTGAGGGCTGGAGTGGGTTGCCCTCCCAGGGTCTGTCTCACTGAGGGCCCTGTGAACCTCAGACTGACCACCCCAAGTCAGGCAGGGAGATTGGCTCTGACGACCACAGGAGTAGCCGGCACCCAGACCAGGCCACAGAGTTGGCCCCCTGTTTGCCCAACATCCATTATCTTTCAGGCGACGGCATGCCCCAGTTTACTGGGGACAGTTGTGGTTTACATCTGTGGCCCTGGGTTAATTATTAATCATGTCATGTCTTCAAGAGCAAGACTCTGGGTATAGGCAACTACATCAGCTCAAAAGGATTTGGGAACTGAAAGTTGGCACACCTGAAGGGATGGCAGAGGTGCTTTGGGCTGTTCAGCCAGAAGAACAGAGTCAGGGCACAGTCTCACTGTCTGTAAATCTCTAAGCAGATATGGTTTGGGGGTCCCCGAGGAAAGAGTTAGGATCCGTGTGGAAAGTCTAAGGGGGCAGGTTTCAGCTTCAACTAAGGAATGGTTTTCTTTTTTGAAGCTTTTCCCCAACTTTTAAACTTTATTTTGAAGTAATTACAGATTTATAGGAAGTTGCAAAAGTAGTGCATGACCCTGGATGGATGACAAGATTCCTTGCCCTTCCCCCAGGCCCGTGGGTGGGCTTTTACTGGTGCCTAGTTCATGGATGGAGCGGCTCTCTGTGAATCTGGTTTGATGCGGGTCACGTGGCCCCCTTCCCGCTCCCAGGACGCCAGGTGCCCAGGGCGCCCTCCTAGATGACCCGGCCCCAGCATGGTGTGGCTCTCATACACCCCTCCACCCCCACCCCACCGGGGTCCCTCACTCAGCTCCTGCCCATGGTTCTGACGCCAAGTTCCCTCTTTGTTTTTGGCACTGAGGATTTCCCTTTTGTTGTTGTTGTTTGTTTGATTGTGGGTTGGTTTTGGGGGTCTTGTGGGGTTTTTTTTCAGCTTGATCGCGTAATTTTAAAATTTACTCATCTTATCAGCATTTCCGTGCGTTTGAAGTAGGAAGGGGGATTTCCATGTCAGCTCCTTCTCCCTTTTTGACCAAAACTATATGTCATCTTACATATGGGGGGTTTTGTGGTTGTTCGTTTAAGACCCTAACCCTTCCCTGTGTCATTAAAAGTTCTTTGTCAGTGTCAGTATTAGAGGCTGTATATTCCATTATAGGGATCGACCATGATTCATGAAGCCGTTTTCCTAATGTTGAACATTTAGATCACATCCAGGCTTTCACTCAAGTAAAACAACGCTGCAGTGATATTTGGCACCTTGATTTATTTTCTTTGAGACACGTTCCTAGAAGTGAGTCGCCTGGCTCAATAGGCACAGACGTTTGTAGGGAGTCTGGTGCGTTCCGCTGAACTGTGGCAGGCGTAGTTGTGGCACAGAGGTCTGGGGCAACCATGCCTCTCCGTCCTTGCTTACTCAGAGGCAGTACTAGGGAAAAGGCCATTTGCCTGAAAATTAATCCATAAAACAGCTTGGTAAACAAATTAAAACCAGTAAAGTTCATAATTGACCAACGTCTACTGTTCAGAAGCCAACAACCAGGCCTACCCATCCACGCCTTTCCAGAGAGCAATCAAGAAGGACTTGATCATGAATCCCCAGCCAATACCCATTAAATGATTTTTCTCTGACATCCTTGTTAATAGGCTGTTTGCTTCCCCATCATGGCTTTTCAGCGCGCTCATACATGCCAGGTGTAGGGAAAATCAACACTTGCCTGCTGCCCTAACTTTTTACTCAAACTGGGATGAGTTGACAATATATAGCAGAGTGGTTACAGTTTTCTTTCAAATCTTCCAAATTTTCCACAGTAGCTTTTGTTACTTTTGTGAACAACAACAAAAGAGTATATAAATACATGATATATATATATAGATATATATTAGCTCATTTTGAACCAATGTGGCCCAGACAGTGTACTTCCTTGTTTCATTTCCAGAACTCTCTCTCTCAGTCTTTTTTTTTTACCATATTGCATAATCAGCCTCATCTTGCCTATACTTAAGTTTTGTACGCTGAGATTCATAACGAAGTGTAGTGTCATTAAGCTTATTTTGTATATTCTTCTTTAAAAAGTGGATCTGTAGAAACTGCTTGGAGCCCAGTTGGTTGGGAGAAGATATTTGCTCTCAGTTTCTGTAGAAAGGTCCTCCGTGTACATATGTTGCCTCCAAAATGTGTGGATATATCAAGCGTTTAGAACACATTTTCTTTCCTTCGTTTAGTCATTCAACAAAGATATATTTCTGTCCAGGCTCACTGACTCATAGAAATCATGTTGTAAGTGTGGACTAATTCCCAAGCTAGCCCAAAGCCAGTTTAGTCAATATGAGGCTCTAAACTCAGAGCCTCACCACTGCCTAGAACATTGCATGGGAAACACAGACTTTGGGAGCCCATCCCGTAGATCCTGCCAAACCACACATTCCTGCCCCACTAAGGAGAGAACATGGCACACAGGGGAGCCTGCCCACCCCCATGCCTGCCTGGGTACCAAGGATCTTTCTGCTGTGTGGGCTGTACAGACATCTGGGCTGAGGAAAGAAGCCGGCCTGATTTTTTTGTTGTTATGATTTTATATTTTAATTGTACTGGTAATACATGAACACATCTCAGTTTTTAAAATTTAAATAGTTTATTAGAATACAGTGTACAGCTATGGAAAGTACAGAGTGAGAGTCCCTCTTGACCATCTCCCCAATCCCACACCTCTTCCCAAACATGACCAAACTAACAGACATTTTATTTTTTTTAATTTTTGATTAATTTATTTATTTTGGCTGCGTTGGGTCTTCTTGCTCCGTGCAGGCTTTCTCTAGTTGCGGTGAGCAGGGGCTGTTCTTCGTTGCGGTGCGTGGGCTTCTCATTGCGGTGGCTTCTCTTGTTGCGGAGCACGGGCTCTAGGCGCGTGGGCTTCAGTAGTTGTGGCTCATGGGCTCTAGAGTGCAGGCTCAGTAGTTGTGGCACATGGGCTTAGTTGCTCCGCGGCATGTGGGATCTTCCCGGACCAGGGATCGAACCCATGTCCCCTGAACTGAGAGGCGGATTCTTATCCACTGCGCCACCAGGGAAGTCCCCAGACATTTTAAATGCACTTGCAAACATGCAGATGCGTATATACATGTACACTTTTAATTTTGTTATCTTTTACATAAATGGGATCATCCTATATATATTATTCTGCAACTTGCCCTTTTTCACACGGTGTCTTGAAGAGCTTTCCACGACAGGACATATAGGTCCACTGCATTCTTTGTGTGTGTGTGTGTGTGTGTGTGGGTGTGTGTGGCAAAATACACGTAACATAAAAGTTACCATTTTAACCATTTTTAAGCATATAATTCAGTGGCATTAATTATGTTCACAGTGTTGTACAATCATCAGCACTCTTTCCAAAAGTTTTTCATTACCCTAAATATAAACTCTGTAATCATTAAGCAATTACTTCCCATTCCCCTCCCACCAGCTCCTGGTAACCTCTAATCTACTTCCTGTCTCTATGAATTTGCCTACTCTAGATATTTCATATAAGTGGAATCATACAATATTTGTCCTTCTCTGTCTGGCTTATTTAATTTAGCATCATGTCTTCAAGGTTCATCTGTATTATAGCATGTGTCAGAACACTGCATTCGTTTTAATCACTGAATATTATTATTTCATTGTATGAATGCAGCATAATTTGTACAATGAACATACATATATACTTCCCATGTTGAAAATTTTGTCCAACTTTTCTCTATCTCCAACAATACTATAGTGAGCTTCTTGGTACACAAATCTTTGTGCACATGTGAAAACATTTTCTAGGATCAATTCCTGCAAGAGGAGCTGCTGCATCAAAGGATTTAAGCGTTTAAAATTTTGATATTATCATATCACCCTCTAAAAATGCAATACTGATGGACACTACCACCTGCAGTGTATGTAAGTGCCTATTCCACACACCCTTATGGACTCTTGGTATTATCCATCAGTTAGCATTCTTCCAGTCTGATGGCCTATATATATATATATATATATATATATATATATATATATATTTTTTTTTTTTTTTTCTGATTATGCTGCTCACTTCCTTGATTGTTTGGGACGCAGAGACACCTGTTCATATGTCTCTTGGCATTTGTATATCTCTGGTCCATTTTTAAATTGAATGATTTCTTTTTTCACTATATGTTATGGATAGTAAGCCTGTGTAGTTTGCTACTTGTCATGTGGCTTTGTTTACAGTGCCTTACCTCTTGGGAAGAGTTTCTTTTTTTATGTAGTCCAACCTGTCATGACTCCCGTTTTGCTATCTGAGTTTTGGGTTCCTCTTACAGAGGTCTTCCCTTCTCAAATTTTTAAAAATAAAATTGTTTTGTATTTTATTCTAGTAGGTTTATTATTCTTTTAATGTATAGTGCTTTGATCTATTTAGAATTGTTTGTTTGTTTAGTTTTATCGTGGAAAACCTCAAGCATACATATGTGTTTTGAAGCAAATCGCAGACATTCAATTTCATCTGTAAAACTCTGAGCATATTACCTCTTTAAGATAAGTACTCATTTTTAAAAATATATAACCATGGTATCATCATCACACCTATGAAAATTAACAATGGTTCCTTAATATTATCAAATATCCAACCAGTAGTCACATTCCCAATTGTCTTATAAGTGTCACATTTTATTTGTTTATTTGAATTAGGAGTGAAAGTTTTCAAAATGCTATTGGTTGATGTATTTTTTAAGTTGATGGTTAACATGCTCCTCTGTCCTCTATGTGTCTTCTAAATTGTATCTTTAAGTTAGATCTAGAGGCTTAATCAGATTCAGATTCACATTTTTCACAAGAGTACTTCATAGGTGGGGTTCTGTCTGAATTTGTTTTTGTATACAGAATAAGATAAGAATCTAACTTAGTTTTTTTTTAAATACATGATTAATTGCATGCTGTACCAATACCATTTGTTGAATTATATATATAATTATATTAATTATATATATGTATATACATACTTTTCTAAGCTATTCTTTGCTCTTGATCTTTTTGTCTATGCCTAAGCCACATAGTTTTAAACCCTGTACCTTTACAGTTTGTTTTGATATCTAATAAGGCAGCTCATCCTTCACTGATTTTTTTTTTCGGCCATGCCACACAGCTTGCAGGATCTTAGTTCTCCGACCAGGAATTGAACCAGTGCCCTCAGCAGTGAAAGCCTGGCGTCCTAACCACTGGACCGCCAGGGAATTCCCCTTCACTGATCCTTTAAAAGAAATTTTTGGCTTTTCCTGTGCTTATTCTCCCCCATGGTAATTTAACATTTGGTTAATCTGTATGTTAAGACTTTGATTGGGATTACATCCAATTTATAGACTAATTTGGAGACAAATGGCATCTTTATAGTATTCAATCTTCCTAGCCAGGGATATGGTTTTTCTTCCATGCATTCAGATTATTTTATGTCTTTCAGTACAATTTTATGCTTTTCTTTATCTAGGCCCTTACAGTTTTTGTTAGGTCTAGTTTTAAATATTTTGCTATTTTTTCCTACTGTTTTAAGAATGATCTTTATTTCTCCATTCATTTTCCAATTGGTTATAGCTGGTACTTAGGAAAGCTTTTTATAAGTGCTGAACTCACTTTTTAGAAGTTATAATAATTTTTTTCATGTTGATGCTTTTGGATTTCCTGGTTGGCAATCATATCATCTGCATCTGGTTTTGTATTGTTCGGGGTTTTCTTTAGGCTCATGCAGAGTCAAGTAAAACCTGGCTGACAAGGAAATTTACTGAACTCAGATTACTACTTGATGAAGAGGAAACTCTGACCAAGAAATTCATTGAGAAAAACACGCAGCTTGCCCTGCAGGCGTACAGGGAGCAAATCGAGTCTTATGGGGAGCAAATCGATGTCATGAACAATCTCTCCAACAGGGTCTGGAATACCAGCCAGGAACCCAGTCCTGTACAGCTGCTGCAGGTAATGCTGGGTTTCTGCCCTCACAGTGGCCACCGGCCGCCACATTTCATCTTGGTTAATGTGGCACTGAACACAGTATTCACACACTGAGTAAATACACAGAGAACTGCCTTGTCAGCAGGTAGACTGATTACATTTTTAGGAAGATAATATACATCTTGGACTAATTAAATGACATGAACAGCCACCATTTTTGAGGGCCTCTGTGTTCCAAGCACCTCAGGTATCTTAGCTCTAATATTTACTAGAACTCTGCAAATTGGATATTCTCACCCCATTTTACTAATGAGAAATGGAGGCTCAGGAGATGAAGGGACTCATCCAAGGTTATACAGCTGGTAGGTGGCAGATCTGGGATCAGGTCTGTCTGACTCTAAAGCCACAAGGCATCACTGCCCAGTCCTCTGACAGTACAGTCTTAATGGAACCATCACTCCTGGAAAGGCAGGCACCTTTGCAAAAGCTACTAAGCAGACTTCAAGAGTGGAGTCACAGTTTGCTCAAAGGGGAGAGAAGGACGGGACTCCTTGGCCAGTGGGCTCTGTTGAAGGCTATTATCCTGAAGGAGAATCTAAAAACTAGCCCCTATAATATTCACTACTACAGTTAGTGAAAGCACGTTGTTGAGGGTCATGTTCCCGTCTTCAGGGAACCATGGGAGAAACTCCTCTCTTGTGTCAGTACTCCTGTGCAGTCACCTGTGCACTTGGATTGCTTTTCTACTCATCTAACTCTTCCTCTTTCTTTCTTTGCCATAGCTTCTGGGAAGCTCAGAGCCAAATATGTTTCAAATAGCTGGGATGAGACTTTGTGGCATACAGTTTATGCCTCATCTCACTCTGGCTTCCAGCTTCCAGTCTTATCCTGGTTTTCTCTTGGCTTCATTTTTCTCACTGTAAAGGAAAATCTTGCAGCATTAGATAACTTTTGTAAGATGCTTTAAAGGTTTGTGGGATGAAGCAAGGTACAACTAAGTAAAGATGGCACTGAGTTGAACCACAGATTAGCCTGGGCTCTGGCTGCAAAATAAGACAGACAAATAAATAAGTCAGTACAAGACTAGTCAAGCCAGTCCCTGAAGGCTATTTCCCCTCCTGTGCCTTTATGTGGCCTTGGTCAATTCAGCCTGTGTCTCATTGTTAAATAACAACTACAACAAAAAAACCCTAACAAAATATTCTGGGTGAGGTGCTCTCCTAGGCACTTTAGACGTTGTACTTTAAGAGAGGCAAGATGCACAGAGGGGCACGTTTTTTTTCTTTTAAAATAATGGTACATTTTAGGAATATCTGATTCAAAGGGAGGCTTCCATGGAGAAGAATGCTATTCTTCCATCATAGATACAGTTTCAGGGCTTTCTCATCTCTCTCTCTTTTTTTTTTTTAATTCTCTGGTGCCCAAGCTACTGATTTTCATCATTCATCGTTCCTTCCATTTGTTCACTCATATTTTCATCAAATATACACTGAGCAACCTGATTGCAACAGGCCCCTGCTTCACATTAGGAGCTCATGGGTGGGGAGACATGCTCAGAAAGTTACTCACAACACAGCACAGCTAAGTGAGCTAGCAAAAGTGTGTCCAAGAGAAGTCCAACTCTGTATGGGGAATCAGGGAAGGCTTCCAGGAGGAAGTGACAGTGGAGCTGGTATGGGAGAATAAGGAGGAGCTCACTGGGTATATACAGAGGAAAAAAGCAGAGAGGGCATCCCAGGCAGAAAGGAAGTATGTGCGTGTGAGAGCTTGGCAGGCTGGAGAACTGCCAGGGTTCAGCCTGACTGGAGGCGGGGCAAGGGTACAAGGGAGGGGGGCATGTTGGGAGATGTAGGGATGCCAGGGTTACTTGATGAAGGGTCTTATATGCCTGGTTATGAAGTTTAGACTTTGTCCTGTAAAGAGAACCGGGGCCGGGGGAGTGTTTTGCAGCGAGGAATGACACGGTCAGATTAATGCTTTAGAAAGGTCACTTTAGTGACAGGCTGGAAGATGGACTGGACAGGCAGGAATGGAGCCTGGAAGGAAAGTTGGGAGGAGACCACAGTATCCAGGAGAGAGATGATGGTGGGCTGGACCAGTGAAGGGTCAGTGGGGATGGGGAGAAGCAGGCAAGTTTGATAGATGTGACAGGATTGGTGACTGGGGGAATCCAAGATGACAGCTGGTTTCTGGCTTGAGAGATGGGTGGTTATGTGGCTGTTCCCTGAGTCTGCAAAGGCAAGAAGTAGATGTGCTCAGTTTCATTCATTCATTTATTGCATTGTGAACATTTATCGAGAGCCTCCTATGTGTCAGGCCCTGTGCTAGATGCTGGAGTTTGGGGTTACCAGGTGGTTGCATTTGTTCCTCATCCCCTTCCCCAGTCCCACCCCACCCATCTGCCCTCTGGGCCACCCCGGAGCCACTCCCTGCCCTCCCTGCTAATGATCTGACTCCCTGGCCAGCCCTCTGAGTGTGACCTTAGCCCTCTTTGTCCACAAATTACCTTCTTCCCACCCAAATGAGGATGGGCTCTAGACCTGCAGCTTCCTAGGTAGACAGGGCTTGGAGACCCCGTCCCTCAGCCCTTCCAAGGCCCAGCATCCTTCCTGCCAAGCGCTGGGCCACCTTCCCTCCCTCCTGAGGCATCCACCCACCCCTCCCATCTTGGGCAGCACCGCCCACCAGCCAGGGCCTGCTCTCCTAAGGAAATCTGTTGTCTTCTAAATCCCTGCCCAGGACAACCCTCCAGAAAGTGCAGACAGGGATCTTAGGTGCAAACAAGAGAATCCACTGTAACTGTTTTAAGCAAGAAAGGAGTTTATGAAAGAGTATTAGGCAGCACATCTGATCTCCAGGAAGGCCAGAAAGTCGTGATGAAGACCAGGCCGCAGGAGTGAAGTCAGGGCCATGGCACAGACTTGCTCCAGTGTAGACCCACCCTCCTCCGCTGGGCAGATGTCACAGCTCACACCCCTGACCCAGAGCACGTCCCCTGCAACCTCCACCACTGCTGTCCCTGACAGCTACACGCCACTGTCACCAGCCCACCCTCACTTCCACATCCAAGTCTTGGAGTGGAGACTCCTCGTCACATGCCTACACCGGGGGCTGGGACAGTTTTCTTGCTTGTACTTAGCAAAGCCACACTTAACACAGGAAGGGTATTTAAAAGGTGCTGTCCAGGCAGAAAACAGGACAGGCCCCCACTGTGGTGGGCACACCCCCTTGGTCAGCATTCCAGCTGAGCTTCCAGAGTCTTTGGCTTCCCCTTTGGGATATGGTTTCCTGTTCCCCCCGTTTGGACATGCCCCAGGAGCGCCTTCCCCAGGAAAACTGGCCCCTCGCTCTTTTCGTCCCCTGTACCTCAGGCCGACCTCTGTCACAGTGTCTGTAAAGCTTCGGGGTCCCTTTCGAGGTGGTGAGCAACTTCAGGGCAGGGGCAGTCAGCTTGCCTTCTTCCTCGAGGCGGGGGTGGGGGGCACTGCCAAGGCCGTGGTCCTCGGGGCTCTGCTCCCAGGGGCAGGGCCTGGGGTGGCAGCAGGTGCCACGGTCAGGTGGGGCCAGTGCTTGCTGGCTGGGTTTGTTCCTGGGCACAGTGGTGGAGGCTGGGACGCGGCTCCAAGCCACCCAGAGCCCCACGTGCCCTCGCGCGTACACGGCCGCTGAGCAGCAGATGCAGCAGCAGATGAGCCTGGGGGAGTCATGCCACCCCGTGCCCCACTCCTTTGAGCCCGTCAAGAGCTTCTTTAAGGGCCTTGTGGAAGCCACGCAGAGTCCGCTGCAGACGCCACTGGACGTCCGCCTTAAGGCGAGTAAGTCACCGTGTGACCAAACTTGGGTCCTTTACTCCCCTGAGCCCTGTGATTAGAGACAACGGTGAAGATCGCCACCCTAAATCATGTGTCTCCTGCACAGAGGCCCTAGGCTGGGTGGTCAAGGTCTCCTGGGCCTGGGCCCAACCCTCCCTTCCAACCTCACCTCCTACCCATTCGGAGACCAGGTCCTGCTTCTCGCAGCTGCCCTGCTCTGCTCCTGCCCCTCAGTTGCTCCCGAGGTTCTGCCACACCTCAGCTTTGCCTGTGCTGGGCTCCCAGCTGGAAGGGCCAACTCCCCTTCCTCTTCCTCTGCCTGGTCAGGACCCACAGCTGTGCTCACCTGGGAAGCCTTTCCAAGAAACCCCGGGCTCGCTCGCTCTCCCGGCCGTCTCCCCGCTCTGCCCTGGGCCTGCTCCATCTTCTGCCTGGGGGTGTTTGTCAGCTGGATACATGGACCCCTCCCTTCTTCTCTTAAATGCCTGGAAGGCAAGAACCACTTTGGGTCCAGCTCTGAGGTCACTGCAGGGCCTGACACAAAGCAGGTGCTCAGAAATATCCATTCATTCATCTCTGCTATTAGGATTCATTCAGACCATTTACTGAGCCCCTGTTATGTGCTGGGCACAGTGGGGTACAAAACAAAGCTCCTGCCTTTGTGGTGCTCAGTCTTTTAAGGGGAAGATGGACAACAAATGAATATATGTCAGCGATAAGAAGTGCTTTGGGGGACTTCCCTGGTGGCACAGTGGTTAAGAATCCGCCTGCCAATGCAGGGGACATGGGTTCGAGCCCTGGTCCGGAAAGATCCAACATGCCGTGGAGCAACTAAGCCCATATGCCACAACTACTGAGCCTGCGCTCTAGAGCCCGCGAGCCACAACTACTGAAGCCCGCGCGCCTACAGCCCGCGCTCCACAACAAGAGAAGCCACAGCACTGAGAAGCCCGTACATCGCAACGACACTCGCCGCAGCTAGAGAAAAGCCCGCGCGCAGCAACGAAGACCCAACGCAGCCAAATAAATAAATTTATTAAAAAAAAAAAAAAAAAAGAAGTGCTTTGAAAAAAAATGAGCTGAGTAAGGAGAATGGAGGGTGACCAGGAGGAAGAGCTTTTTTTTTTTTTTTTTTTTTTTTTTTTTTTTGCGGTACACAGGCCTCTCGCTGTTGTGGCCTCTCCCATTGCGGAACACAGGCTCCGGACACGCAAGCTCAGCGGCCATGGCTCACTGGCCCAGCCGCTCCACGGCATGTGGGATCTTCCCAGACTGGGGCACGAACCTGTGTTCCCTGTATCAGCAAGCGGACTCTCAACCACTGCGCCACCAGGGAAGCCCAGAGCTATTTTCTATGGGAAGTGGGAAAGGCCTCTTTGAGAAGGGGATGTGTGAGCTGACCTGAAGGATGGGCTGGAGATCATTGTGGTCACATGCATGGACTCTGGAGCCAGACTGCCCGGGTTCCTATCCCAGGCCCACCACTTCCTAACCCTGCCATCTTGAGCAGGGCACCTAACTTTTCTATGCCTCTGTTTCTATATCCATAAAATGGAGATGATAATATATTCCTGTCTCATAGAGTTGTTGTAAGGATTAAATGAGTTCTTACATGTAAAGCGCTCAGAATGGCGCTCAGGCATAATAAGCACCATGTGAGTGTTAGCTATTATTGTTGCTGCTGCTGATATATCTGGGGGAAGTGTCTTCTAGGCAGAGGGAAAAGCAAGTGCAAAGGTCCCGAGGCACAAGGGAAGAGTAAGTTTGGCATGTTGAAGGAACAGCAAAGGGTAGGTGGGGGGAGTCAACAGGAGTAGATGTGGGCGCAGGAAGGGAAGAAGAGAGAAAGAGATACCAAGGAGACTCCACAGATTTTGACCGAAACAACTAGAAGGAAGTTGTCATATTCTGAGATGGAAAAGAGCATTTAGACTTGGAGGGAATGGCCCTTTTGGCTCTCTGAGCAGCACCATGGTGGTTTGCAAGAGCAAATGCCTGACGAAAGGCAGTTAAAAGGGAGCCAAGAAGAAAATGGTTGATCTGTTTTCTAAGGAAGGTTGGTACGATGTGAAAGCACCAGCTACATTCCATATAAGAAATATTGGAAAAACCCTAGTCATGAGAACTCTAGGAACCAAAATTGCTTTTGATGGCCTCAAGGGTTAACTTTTGGAAGTGAGCCTTGCTGACCTGCAGAATGATGAAGCTGCATTTAAGAGAATTAAAGCTAATTCCTGAAGATGTTCAGGGCAAGAACTGCCTAACTTTCATGGCATGGATCTTATCCATGACAAAATGTGCTCCATGGTCAAAAAATGGCAGACCATGATTGAAGCTCATGTTGATGTCAAGATTACCAATGGTTATTTACTTCATGTGTTCTGTGTTGGTTTTGCTAAAAAATGCAACCATCAGCATTACCCTGTGTGGTAGACATCTTCATTATCCCCCATTTTACGGATGAGGAAGCTGAGGGTCAGAGAGGTTAACTGACTTGCCCTAGGTCACACAGCTGGTAGGGGTAGAGGCAGAATTCAAACAGACTCTGGTCCCAAGGTTTGTGTTCTGATCCCCTGGAGTCTGCTTCCTCCCAGGCCATCACCCCTCATCCACCACCAGGTAAGGCCATCATTCTTACTATCACAGGTAATACTGAGAGGTACTGACTCCCAGGAAGGCCACAGGGAGGTGGGGGTCTTGCAGCACCACTGCCCTTCCAGTGTGCCGCCTCACCTCCCTACCTGTGAGTCCAACAGGCATTGCAGGCTCAAAAGGCTGAAATGGAATCTGGCATCTTCCATGCCTCAACCCCCAATCCTCTGCTTCTTGACTCCGATCTACTCTTCATTCTCCACTCCCATTAGAGTTAAGCCTTGGTACTTGTACCACTGCAGTATATCCTGAACCCAGCCCCTTTTCCATCCCTGCTGCCCCAGGTCAGGCCTGAGCCTACCAACAGGGCCTCTGCCTCCACACTCACCCTGCCCCATCCACTCCCCACCAGAGAGAGCTCTGGAGATTCTTCTGCTCATGTCTGCGCTCCTTCAAACACCTTCCATGGCTCCTCACTTTTTACACGACGCTCCTAGCACCTGTCCTTAATGTCTTTGCTCCTGCTGTATCCTGGGGAAAGGCTCCCATCCTTTTTCTGGGTGTCCAAATCTTCCCCATCCTTTAAGGGCCAGCTGAGATGCTTCCTCCTCCATGAAGCCTTCACTGGTCCCTCCAGGCCCTGGAGCCCTTTCACGTCTCCTCATCGATCTAGAGCACTCTCTGCCTTGAGCAGTATGGCTCAAGCAAGCCCATTTCTCACCTCATTTACCTGACTGAGCTGTTGGAGACAGGGACCATGACTTGGGTTTCGCCTGAACTCCCTCTTACCTGGATGAGACCGGAACGCAACCTTCCTAAGGGTTCAGCTTTGACTTCTTGTTTTCGATCTTTATCCTAGAATTTGCATGTCTGCCATGAAATTGCCCCCTTCCTTGACTGCTGAATACATGGTTGACTCTCAGGATGGTCCTGGAGCCTGCTGTCTCCTCCCCATGTCCAGGCCTCACTCACACTGGCCTGTCATTGCTCAGTTTGCTTCGGATCCTGGAAAGTGCGTTTCTGTATAGATCTGAGCCTTGTCCTGAAGTTTTCTTGTTACTGTGAATTTGCATTTCCTACTTAAATTTGCATGCAATTCTTGGGGAGAGATTATGCGAATCCCCAGTTCTGTAATATTTTTAGTATGTTTTGTAATTTGTGCTGCTTGCATGAACACCAGGCACTCATTTCTCACAATTCATTACAGACGTGAACTGCCAGCTCTCGGGCTCCTCCGGCGCCCAGCCGGGTTCCCTGCTGAAAACAAGCCCCTCACCAGAGCGATCACTCTTCTTAAAATGTAAGACCCCAGGAGCGGGGAGAGGGTGAAGAGGGCGTGGGGTGTACTGGTGGGAGGGAGGGTCACTGAAGTAGAGGCCCCCCTTTTTCCCTAAGAAACCCAACTTCAGTTTTCTTAACCCTTATTATCAGTTTTTTAAAAACCACAGAAATAATACACGTTCACTGTAGAAAAATTAGAAAACAAAGAAAAGTTTTTTAAAAGAAAATCACGCATAAATCAATGAAGAGCTTCGGAAATGTTTCTGCTCACATACCCAAGCAGACACGTAGTAGTAGATAACTACTATTATTTGCCCTTTTAACTTTCTTTGGCATATCTATATACATACTGTGATAAATATTTAATATATATATTTTTTACAAACATGGTGTCATACTCTACATCCTGTTTTGTAATCTGTGTTTTCATCTACTGATATATTATGAACATCTTTGTTCCCTTAAAAAATTATACAGGTAATGTGTGCTTCTTGTAGAGAATTCGAAATTACATATACTAAAATAAAACAATTGGCTGCCCCAGAGTTAAATGATGTTAATTTTTGTCATATATTCTTTCAGACATTTTAAAAATATATATGTCTACAGATTTTTAAAAATGGGATATTATAGATATTCTTTTGTAATTTTATTTATTTATTTATTTGTGGCTCCACCATGAGGCTTGCAGGATCTTTATTCCCCAATCAGGGGTCGAACTCTGGCCCCCAGCAGTGGAAGTACGGAGTCCTAACCACTGGACCGCCAGGGAATTGCCTTCTTTTGTAATTTTAAAAATTTAGGGCTTCCCTGGTGGTGCAGTGGTTGAGAGTCCGCCTGCCGATGCAGGGGACATGGGTTCGTGTCCCGGTCCGGGAGGATCCCACATGCCGCGGAGCGGCTGGGCCCGTGAGCCGTGGCCGCTGAGCCTGTGCGTCCGGAGCCTGTGCTCTGCAACAGGAGAGGCCACAGCAGTGAGAGGCCCGCGTACCGCAAAATAAATAAATAAATATATAAATAAATTTAATAGTATAGATTGAACAATTTTCTATTTTAATAAACACAGATATTATAGTTATTTTTAAAGGATACATGGTATTCCATTGAATATGCCATGTTTAAATCAATCTCATATCATACTATTGGACATTTAGGCTGCTTTACATTTTCATTTCTATAAACAGTGCTGCAGTAAACATCCATTCTTGTACCTCTTTGTTGAATTAATTAGTGACTGAATACACCTTAGCTCATTTTTGTATTTTTTAGGAGTAATTTCTCAAAATGGAATTGCTAGGCATGCATTTTTTTAAACTAAACTTTAACAAATATAAAATACATAAAGTGCACAAGTCAAAGGGCTGTAGCTCAATGATTTTTTAAAAGTGAACACATTCAATAACTTCCTTCAGACCATGAAATGGAAACTTCTAGCTCCCCAGAATCCTTCCTCATGCCAGTGCACTATCCCGAAGGGTAACTACTCTCCTGACTTCTCACAGTAAAGATTACTTTTGCCTGTCTTTGACCTTTATATAATGAGATCACTCAGACTACTCTTTTGTGTCTTGCTTCGACAGAACAACATGACATTTGTGAGATTTACCCATATGATTGTGTGTAGCAGTAGTTTGTTGATTTTCACTGTGGTGTAGTATTCCATTGTATGAATGTAGCACACTTAATATATTGATGGACATTTTGGATCGTTTAGCTTTTGCCTATAGTGAATAATGTTGCTTTGAATATCCCTGTACATGTCTTTTGATGCACCTATGTATGCATTTCTGTTGGGTATTTACCCAGGAGTGGGAGAAAAGGATGCCCAGTATAAACACTTCTATGCAACATTGTTCTAGATGTCCTAGAGAGTGCCTTGAGGCCAAAAAAAAAAAAAAAAAGTAACGTATAAGGATGGGAAAAGGGAAAAAAAGATCATTATTCAAAGGTGACATTATTATTTACAGAAAATCCAAAATAATCTATAAATAAATTAGTTACCAAATGAATTTAGAACAGCTGCTGGATGTAATGTCAGCATACAAAAATCAATTGTATTTCTATGTATTGGCAATAAACAATTAGAAAATGAAATTTTAAAAACATTATTTTCAGTAACACTTTTAAAAAGCTAGGAATAAATCTAACAAAAGACATACAAAACCTCTCTACAGAAAACTCCAAAATATTACCGAGAAAACTATCCAGCAGTATCTACTAAAGCTAAACATCCACATGCCCTAAGATCTAGACTTTTCTCTAACTTCATGTCTACAGAGGTGTATAATGCAGCAAGAACTGTTATTGGGAGTTTAAATCACCACCACCTTTCTGGAGGACAGTTTGGCAATATTTACCAAAGGCCTTAAAATCACAATCATCCCCGTCGACCGAGCAATTCTTCTTCTTCTAGGAATATATTCTAAATAACTAATCAGATACATAAAGATGTATTCATATTAGTATTTTCAAAACCTTTTTAAAAAGCGTATTTTTTAAGGCGGGGGGAGGGAATACGTTAAATTACAATTCATCTATACATCAAAATCTTAAGGTTGCCATTAAAATGTTTTTTTTTTTTTTTTTTTTTTTTTTGCGGTACACGGGCCTCTCACTGTTGTGGCCTCTCCCGTTGCGGAGCACAGGCTCCTCGGCCATGGCTCACGCGCCTAGCCGCTCCGCGGCATGTGAGATCTTCCTGGACCGGGGCACGAACCCGTGTCCCCTGCATCGGCAGGCAGACTCTCAACCACTGCGCCACCAGGGAAGCCCCTTTGCTCATTTTTTAGTTGGGTTATTCTTTTTTTGTTTTTGTTTTTTTTTTGATACTGAGTGGTACCAGTTCCTTATATACTCTGGACATTAATCTCTTAACAATTATATGGTTTGCAAATACACTCAGCTCCCTGTATCCATGGATTCTGCATGCACAGATCCAACAGCCCATCAAAATTTGATCAGAGGTTTGTTGAATCCACAGATGAAATTGATGTGGTAAAATGTTCATAAATACTTCAATAAATTTCAAAAGCAGATTACCCAAGAGCCTGTATAGTATGACACCAACGTTAAGAAAAAAACTATAAAGGGGCAAGTAAAGAAAAAAATTGGAAGCATATACACCCAAGTGTTAACAGTGATAGGATTATTATTTTTTTTATTTTTATATAATTTAAATTTATTTATTTTTTTATTTTTGATGGTGTTGGGCCTTCGTTTCTGTGCAAGGGCTTTCTCTAGTTGCAGCGAGCAGGGGCCACTCTTCATTGCGGTGCGCGGGCCTCTCACTATCGTGGCCTCTCTTGTTGCGGAGCACAGGCTCCAGACGCGCAGGCTCAGTAGTTGTGGCTCACGGGCCTAGCTGCTCCGCGGCATGTGGAATCTTCCCAGACTAGGGCTCGAACCCGTGTCCCCTGCATTGGCAGGCAGACTCTCAACCACTGCGCCACCAGGGAAGCCCCGATAGGATTATTTTTTATTAACTTTTTAGAAATTGGCAACAAATTCCATGGTACAAAATTCAAGCCGTACAACGGGTGTGCACTAAAATGTTTTCTCCTGCCCGTGCTCCCCAGCCACCGCCCCACTAGTGATTTCCGTGTTTCCCTGTATTCTACCCTGAACACTTGCGGGACAACGGGTACCAGCAGGGTCGGTTTCCAGGGGGCGGGGCAGGGGCACTGGCCCCGCCCATCGGGCCTGGCCCGGTGTCCCCGCCCTCCGCAGACGCGCGTACGCTCACGCTGGAGGCAGACACGCTGCACTCGCGCGTGCGTCTCTCGGCAGACTGCTTGAAGGTGCGTTGTGGCCACCACGGCAACCTGGGGCTCAATCCTGCGCTGCGTTTCGACGCGCTGTGGCAGGTGCTGGGCTGCGACTGCTTCGACGCCGGCCGCCACTACTGGGAAGTGGACGTGCTGGAGGCGGGCGTCGGCTGGTGGGTGGGCGCGGCCTACGGCTCCCTGCGGCGCCTCTGCCGCAGCCCGCTTGGGCTGCAACCGCCAGTCCTGGTGCCTCGAACTATATGACCTCGAGTACTGGGCCTTCCACGATGGCCAGCGCAGCCGTCTGCGGCGCCGCGACGACCCCGACCGGCTCGGCGTCTTCCTGGACTACGAGGTCGGCGTCTTCACCTTTTACGACGTGACGGCATGACCCACCTGCACACCTTCCGTGCCGCCTTCCAGGAGCTGCTCTACCCGGCCCTGCGGCTCTGGGAAGGGGCCATCAGCATCTCCCGACTGCCCTAGGGGCCGACACCTGAGTGGCCGCCCTAGGCTCTCCGCGGCTCTGGTCTCATCCCATCCAGACATGGCTGGTCTACTGCCGCCTCTGTAAGCATTCCCATCCTCTCCCTTACCAGTCATGCCCTGTGCTTTGAACAGTTCCTCTCCTAGGTACGCTAGTTTCAAACGGGCCCTAAACACAGGTCCTCTGCTGCTGCTCTCTCATCCGAATTCCCCACCGCCACCAGGGCCCTTCTTCTACACTGCTTTTAGTCCAGGTTCCTGAAAGGACACACCCATGGGTGAGCCCTAAGCATCCTCACCATGTCAGAATACATGATCCTCAGCCTCAGAACATTCTCCCTCGTACAGCACTCAGAACCGCCTGGCACATAGTAGGCGCACAGTAAATATGTGAATAAGAGTCGCTAAGACTCTTCTGTCCCTTAATGTCCCTTGGATCTGCTTCCTCCTCTCCACTCTCCTTCAGCTTGTCCATGTCACTTCCTTAAGAGCAGCTGCAAGAGCTTCTTAACACCTGGCCTGAACCCTTTCCCATGCTCATCCTCCACCCTACAGCTAGAGTGATCTGCGTGAAACCACTTAACCTCTTAGAACTATCAGAAGGTTCCCAAGGAGACTATGGGGGGGGGGGAGGGGAGCACTTTACCTTAGCAGTCAAGGCTTTTCTAGTCTGCCCCAAACTACACATCCTCATCTAGCTCCTACTGCTCTTTTCAGAGACTCTCCAATCAGAACTGTGTGTCGCATAGTTCCACCTCTATACCCTTGCCCTTTCCCATATAAAGACATTTATACAGGAAAGCCCCGTCTTCTTTTTGCCTGTCTGTTTTCCCCAGGCTTAACTGCCCCCAGGAAGTCTCCCCAAGCTACAAGAATCTCTCTGTATCAGATCCACAGTCTGGGACCTGTCTTTCCAATTAGAATGGAAGATTCCTAAGGGCAGCCATGTCCTACACCTTACCCACCCTGAAAAGTTCAGAAAGTCCCTTCCCTCCAAGGCAGCGAGTGAATGACCACTAGCTGGCTGCTATTGAATCAGAACAGCTGAGCTGGGAGGGTCTCACAGATCACTCAGCCTGACCCCATTGTCCATTTGGGGAGAATAAGGTCCTGAAAGAAAGTTGCCTAAAGTCACCCACGGTGATTAAGGGCTCGGCCACCTCCCAGCCCTCAGGCATGTGTCTCACTTGCCCCCTGGCCCAGCCCTTCAGGCCCAGCTTTCAACCTGGAAGATTTTACTGCTTATTCATTTCTTAGGGAATGTTGGGAAGAAATCAGCAGGTGACTGTTGCTAAGCAACCACAGGCAGTTTTCCCAACCGTCTTGGAATCAAAAGGAGAGGAACTAACTATGAGTGGGGTTTGGGCAGCTCAGGCATCCCTATGCTCCTCAGGTCCAAAATGTTGCCAAGGAAACCCAGAGAGCCCCTGCTTTCCAGAAGGTAATGATGGAAATAGAGAAGGCCAAATCAGCAGGGCTTCCCAGGGAGATCATCCCCTCTAGTAGGGAGGGAAAGGCCTCTTTCCAGGGTCTGTGCCTCAGTTCTGAAGGTTCAGCATCCTGTCGGTCAAATTCCTTATATGGTTTTGAAGTGGTACTATGTAAAAGTATCTTCTTAGGTGCTTGGCAGGAGGGCAGTGGTAGGGTGAGGAAAACGCAAAGCAATCGCCCTCAGGGTTTAAACAGACTCTCAGTGCGTTAATTGGTTTGAACCATATAAAACTGGCAATTTCCAATAGTTTTTTTTTAACCTAAAAACGGTACTTTCATATGGGGCAATGTAATGTAAGTAGAATACAAGGCAGAAGGAACCTCAAAAGTGGCTTTAGTCCTAACCAAATCATTTAAAACGCTAGCTTGGATAGATGTCTTCAGCGCTATGCTCCAGGAATGCTGAGAAGAGGGAAATTAATTCTACTGGGGATGGCCCAGAGCTGAATTCTGACAGGCAGAGGGCATTCCTGACAGAGGAAGATGCATGCACTTGACCCCATATCTCTGTTCATCCCTGCAAACCAATATTTATTCCCAGACCCATGGCCACAGGGTCCAAGTAAAAATACTTGCTATTTTGTCAGGCACTGTTCTAATGCTTTACAGCTATTAACTCATTTGATCCTTACATCACCCCTAGGAGGTAGAAAGTTATCCCAATTGTACACATGGCAAAATTGAGACACAGAATGAGTAACTTGCCCAAGGTCACACAGCTGATGGTGGAACTGGGGTGTGTACTCATCCACCATGTTCAGGTGAATGCAGCCGGTCTCTAGCCAGTGCCTACTCGCTCTGGCCCCTCTCTTTTTTCTTTTTTTTTCTTTTTTAACATCTTTATTGGAGTATAATTGCTTTACAATGGTGTGTTAGTTTCTGCTTTATAACAAAGTGAATCAGTTATACGTATACATATGTTCCCAATCTCTTCCCTCTTGCGTCTCCCTCCCACCCTTCCTATCCCACCTCTCTAGGTGGTCACAAACCACTGAGCTGATCTCCCTGTGCTATGCGGCTGCTTCCCACTAGCTATCTATTTTACGTTTGGTAGTGTATATATGTCCATGCCACTGTCTCACTTTGTCACAGCTTACCCTTCCCCCTCCCCATATCCTCAAGTCCATTCTCTAGTAGGTCTGTGTCTTTATTCCCGTCTTACCCCTAGGTTCTTCATGACCTTTTTTTTTTTCTTAGATTCCATATATATGTGTTAGCATACGCTATTTGTTTTTCTCTTTCTGACTTACTTCACTCTGTATGACAGACTCTAGGTTCATCCACCTCACTACAAATAACTCAATTTCATTTCTTTTTATGGCTGAGTAATATTCCATTGTATATATGTGCCACATCTTCTTTATCCATTCATCTGTTGATGGACACTTAGGTTGCTTCCATGTCCTGGCTATTGTAAATAGAGCTGCAATGAACATTTTGGTACATGACTCTTTTTGAATTATGGTTTTCTCAGTGTATATGCCCAGTAGTGGGATTGCTGGGTCATATGGTAATTCTATTTTTAGTTTTTTAAGGAACCTCCATACTGTTCTCCATAGAGGCTGTATCAATTTGCATTCCCACCAACAGTGCAAGAGGGTTCCCTTTTCTCCACACCCTCTCCAGCATTTACTGTTTGTAGATTTTTTGATGATGGCCATTCTGACTGGTGTGAGATGATATCTCATTGCAGTTTTGATTTGCATTTCTGTAATGATTAGTGATGTTGAGCATCCTTTCATGTGTTTGTTGGCCGTCTGTATATCTTCTTTGGAGATGGCCCCTCTCTTATTAGGCCTGTGATGCTTTGCTTTTGCTCGGTTTCTCTGTGGGACTTAAGTCTACCTTTGGATTACCTTCCATGGGCTCTGAGATGAGGTCTTACACCCAGAGGGAGATTTGAGAGTTTGGGATTCAGGTAGCAGAGTCAGAGCTGGACTATAAAGGATGAAAACTGCAGTTTTGGTCCACAATCAATTGTGACCTCAAGCTAGTCACTGTACTCCTTGGGGCATCATCTGTAAAATGAGGTTAATGACCCTACCTGCAAGTGCTGTGAGGCTCAGATGAGCCCACAGGATATGAACTTGCCTTAAAAACTGTACAGTACTGTACCATGCCAGGACCTATCTGCATCCCCAGTGGAGTTCCTGTTGTGCCTGACACGGTGCTGAGACAGCCGATACTCCTAGCTGCCATCTGGCAGTAGCAGGAGCCTCCGTGAATACTCAGCACAGGACTGAGCTTCCTTGGGGTCCATGTCTGTAACGGTACTGATCACTATTCTCTTTCAGACTTGAATTTATAGAAATTTCCTTATTGATAAGAGCAAATTGCTTGCAGATGTGGTTTTAATAAAATGAATACCGTCCCTTTTTTATTTTTATTTTTTGGTACACGGGCCTCTCACTGTTGCGGCCTCTCCCGTTGCGGAGCACAGGCTCCGGACGCGCAGGCTCAGCGGCCATGGCTCACGGGCCCAGCCGCTCCGCGGCATGTGGGATCCCCCCAGACCGGGGCACGAACCCGTGCCCCCTGCATCGGCAGGCGGACTCTCTACCACTGTGCCACCAGGGAAGCCCGTACCGTCCCTTTTAACCGTGTTCTTCATTGGGAGTTTGTGTTGCTTCAAGTACACGGCACCCAGGCCTGGACGGGGCCTTGCTCATTTCCCACCCCCTCCACAACTTTCTTGCTCTAGTCAGCTGGTCCTTGATGAAATATCTCTAGTAATGGGGGGAGTTCACTATTTCTGAAGGTAATTCACGTTAGAACTTCTTGCTTATGTGGCAACAAATTCTGCTTCCCAGCAGTTCCTATCCAAGATAATATTATGTAACTTTGGGCAACTTTTGATCAACATTGAAGCCATTTGTGGTCACTTACTAATTTTTAGAGATTTCAGGGACCCTTTCTTGTCTACTGAATGATATCTTCTGTTTCTGCAGTTCCTTTTTGCCAGGGAGAAGGGGGACAGTGATGATAGCCTGGTGGAGGAGACGCAGCCTAGCAGAGGGCACACAGAGGTGGCCCAGCGCAGCCAGGGCATGGTGAGCAGGAGTCCATACCACGAGGAGGGGACAGGCTGCCCAAGAAGCCAAGCTGCATATGAGGTGGGACGGTAAGCATAAGAGGGGTGGGGCCCAAGATTGAGTCCGCCATGTCCTGCTCTGAAGCCTTCCATGGCTTCCCATTGCCTATTGAACACAGTCCAAAGTCAGCAGGCTTTTAAGCCCTTGCTTCCTTCCTGACAACCTTCCAAATCCCTTCCTTCCTCTCCATGTGGCCATTCCCTGCCCAACTTTCACCTGGACATACAGGGTACTTCCCATGCCCCAGATTCCACAATTCCTCCCTCAGTCACTTCTCAACATGCACAGTTGAACTAAAGTGCCACCTCCTCCAGGAGAGCTTCCCTGGCCAACGCCTCCTCTCCCATCCCCACTCCCATAGCTCTCATGACTCTTAGAAAACATTTACGCAATTCACACATGCAGGGCACTATTTGTGGACGTAACTGCACCCAATAGGCTGTGAATTCTCCAACAGGGACCGTCTGCTGCCTCACTGTGGGCCCAGCACTGGATCTCCTTCCTGGCAGGTGCTCAGGGACGTACGAATAGGCCAGAGCTGTGCCCAGAGATCCATCCTCCTGCCCTCAGGGCCTGGCACAGCATGAGGTGGCCAGCTGCTCCTGGCTGCAGGCAGCCCCATACTTTACCTACACACGGCATTCACAGGCTATGATTTTCTCTATGTGCCCTGATGGGAAGCAGTTTCTAGACGATGGCCCTTCTTCACAGTTCTCTCCAACACATTACCCAGTCCTTTACCCAAAGGGCAGAGTTAGGCCCTGTGCCCTCACTGGCTTCTGCCCTGTGGGGGAATCTAGCTGAGGTCTACAGAGCAGCCTGGGCCCTTCTCACATTCCAGTCTGACAGGACCTGGAAGCAACTGACAGGTTCCCTGCTAGAAACCGCCTGCCGTACATTCTCAGCCAGAGCCCCAGCTAGGCTCTTCCCTCCTTTCCTTTCAGACCCACCTCCTCTTCCCAGGCCCTGGAACACATCCGTCTACTACCATACTAAGTCTCTTCTTGTTAGGAGGTCTCAGATATTTAATGTCATCTCTGCTCTTGTAGAAAAAAAAAAAAAGGCTATGGAATCAGAAATTTTGATTGTCTGCTCATGACTGTTTGTAGGGAGAAGTGAAAGGGAGTAAACAGCAGCCAGAAATGGATGCCGTCACACTCCAGCTCCTAGCACGTCAATCTTACGGATTCTCGTGAGTACAACCGTGGATTCCCACCCCACCCCACCCACACATACAAACACGAGTCTCCTTCCAGAAACTGTTTTGGGATCCCCAGGAGAGGGAGGCCCTATCCTCACAAGTAAAGAAACTTCAAAGAGCAATTTACACATTCGAAAAGAGACTCCAAGATACACTTTTTTTTTTTTTTTTTTTGAGGTACACGGGCCTCTCACTGTTGTGGCCTCTCCCGTTGCGGAGCACAGGCTCCGGACACGCAGGCTCAGCAGCCGTGGCTCACGGGCCCAGCCGCTCCGCGGCATGTGGGATCTTCCCAGACCGGGGCACGAACCCGTGTCCCCTGCGTCGGCAGGTGGACTCTCAACCACTGTGCCACTAGGGAAGCCCCCCAAGATACACTTTGAATCAAGAGGAATTAAAGTAACCAGGTCAAATAAATATGAACAAAGATTAAGAATTTGAAAGTACATTTGAAAATAATCATTAATCTCAGTATTGGTTCAAAAGAACAAAGAGGACTATGATAGGGAATCTCTGTGAAGGGTTCATGCTTCAGTTCAAGGAAGTCCAACAGTGAGGATCTTTTGTTAGCTGGGTTTGTAATTTCACGATGGATCATGGAAGGGCTGATTTCAGCATCGCCAGCATACTTACAAGTCACCACAAGCTGCAAATACGCCAAGCCCCACACTCCCCAGCTCCCTCACGTGCCCCACTGCACGTGTCACCTTCTGTGGTTTACTTTACTGTGCTCCTGGTTTATGGAGCATCTGTCCCCATCTGAACGGAAGTCCCATAAGGAGGGGATTCACTGCAGTATCCTCAGGCCCCAAAGCAGGGCCTGGCACATAGTAGGCCCTCCATATTTGTTTAAAGAAGGAATAAATGCCATTTCCCTCTCTTTGCTCAGAGCTGTGAGTGCTTTGGCATCCTCTGCCTGCAAAACACTTTGGCCAACCCCTTCTCTAATGCCTAGTGATGGCTATACAGCTAACTAGACTCAACCCCAGGGCGGGCAGGGGATAAGGAGAGAGAGCTGGAAGGAAGAGATATTTGGGGTCATTAGCGTTGGTTTTGCAGGCAGGAAGAAGGAAGGCTGAAAGGAGAGGGCCCATACAGCCAGCACTCACTCCTCTGCACCCTCACTGCCACTGGGCAGTGATGAGATGCTTCTGAGCCCACCGCCCCTTCTGGGCCAGCCAGCCTGAGGCAGAGGCCGCCCATGTTTGCTCTCTGTATCCCTCCAACGGGCTTGACCCAGGGCCTGGCCCCTAAATGTCTGCTGTCTGGGTGGGGAGTGGATGAAAGCCAGATCCCCGGAGACCACCACTCCTGCCCCACCTCACCCAAATGCACCTGACGGCACCAGCATTCAGAGAATGGCACTTTATTTTAAGACTTGATTTTTTTGCCATGATTTTCTACCGATTCCTCCATGATGGTGTCGTCTTCTTCCACAGTGACCAGGACCTTCTTGCCCACCAGACTGAAGATATCTTCAGGAGGGTAGCCTTTGGGCTCACCCACCTTCACAGTGAGCATGTCCAGTGTTAGAATGGTGCCTTCCGGAATTTTCACTTTGGCCACCACAGACTTGCCCAGCTGTGGACAAAATTAAGACTCAGTGCCAGCCTCACAGAAATAGCACACGTTGCTTTATCCCCAAGGTCCCTGATCAGTTTTCTCGCACAAGGTTACCTGGATAGCAGGGACTCTGTTTTCCCCCTTCGGTGCCTAGAACAGTATCTCACACACAGCAGGGACTCGGCCAGTGTGGGGTGGACTCAGAGACTCAGAGGAGGGGCCTTTATAATAAAGGACTCAGGTTATGTAGCCAAAGAGAGCCAGATCCGAATCCCAGGCAGCTGGGTACAAGCTGTGGCTGAGTTTCTCTGTAAAATGGGAAATAACAGTGTCTCTGCCCTGTCAGATGACTACAAGGATTCGTGATAATAATGTAGGTAACCTACCTGGAACATAGACTGCTCTCAGTAAATTAAAATTATGATTGCTTTTGTCATCGTCCAGTTCAGCATCACATTTTAAACATGGGGAAACGGAGGTCCACGGAGGGCGGGTAAGCTGGCCAAGGTTGCGAGGAGCCAAGATGAGAACCTGGGGTTCCTGACTCCTGGCCCACTGCTCGAGGGACACAAACCTTGTGTCCTCCTTGCTCAGTACAGTAGCAGTACAGAGGGCGCACAGACGCTGAGTATGGAAGGGAGCCTCTTAGGAAGAGGCAGATAGGCTGGACAGGTGAGGGGAACAAAGGAGACCTGAAGCTCATGACCAGTGTTTCTAGGTCTTGCCCATAGATGCTTTTCAACAAAGTATCTAGTCCGATACTCTGCATCGTCCAGGTAAGGGCCAAGGAATCAGTTCTGGAATTTATGGCAGGACAAAAGGTCTGTCGGCGGATGATTATCAGATTCTGCATCCTCTGGTACCTCACTGTTTGCCCAGGGAGCCAGGAGGCTCAGAACCAAATTAAGTGCTCAACTGCTATAACTCTCATTCCAGTTTCTGGGCCAATTCTCTCCCCTTTTCTTGTATAAGGTAGTTTGTTTCTTTTTACTGTTATTTTAATTTCCTGGTGTATATGCATCTTTAATTTGAGGGCAGCAAGTAGGCCCCACAGGGATAAAAGAGCACTCCTCTAGCAGGCCTAGTGTTAGATCTTTGTTCTGGCCCAGACAGCCTGCAGCGTTTGAGGAGTGTCTGCTTCCCTGGCAGCCCCGGGACGCCTGGCTCTAGACTCAGAGGCCGAGCCAGGTATAGGCCATGGCTTCCGGGAAGCCCAGATAGTCAGTGTGCCAGGCAGGGCTCGCGGGCCTCCCCGTCCCCTCTGTCTGAAGGTTAACGCTGCACAGCTCAAACTGCTCCTGAGGGAACGTTTGCGTCATCCCCCACCAACCCTGTGACAAGCCCCACCCCCATCCATCCATTGCCTCCCACGCTTAGGGATGCCTTGACATAGCACAGGCCCTCCTCCCACTGCCTCATGGGGCCCCTCTGCCTGGATGTCCCTCAAGGATTACCTACTCCACGGGACCCCAGACTTGACCTACCCGCATGCCTCACGAGGGGCCCCGGATACCACCTCCCTTTACCCGGGGTCTAGAGCGCCGGGGCCAGAGGCTTCAGAGACTTAATGGAAAACTGTAATATTACAGGGAACCAGAGAAACAGCTGAAGTTCCTTAAATAACCAGTTCCTCCCGCTGCTAATATGAACCCCAAAAAACTCATAGGCTCTGAGCGACATCCCTGCATCATTCCACTGGCCTGGGCTCAGGTAGGGCTGGTACCAACTACCTCTCAGGTAAGCGCACGCGGCCCCCTCTCAACAGTGGCACCCGGCAGGACAGAAGAACCCACCTTCTCGTTGCAGGCCATCTCACAGGGCAGCAGCTGCTTGGTCGGGGAGCCCAGGGCCCTCTCCACGAGGCGCACGGACCGCACTAGCTCGGCCAGCTCCACAGGCTCCAGCGAGGCCGAGTGGTCACTCCCCTTCCAGGTCTTGTCCAAAGTTATGTGACGCTCCAAGACCTTGGCCCCCAGAGCCACTGCGGCCACAGATATCACTATGCCCGTTTCATGCCCAGAATACCCTATGGGAATGTCAGGAAAGAGCTTCTGATATTCCTTTAAAATAGAAAAAGGGAGGGAAAAAAAAGTTAAATAGTGTGGTACTTTCCGCATACATTCTAAAGTCAGGCAGACCTGAGTTTGAGGCCCAGTAAGCTCCAGGAAGCCTCCGAGGCTCTCTGAGTCTCTCCTTCCCAGGGATAGCAGTACCTGGTGGGAGCTGCTATGAACTTGTGGAGGGCACTCAGCACACTGTAAATGCTCAAAAATAATGGCTGCTGTTATCAGGAACACATCTGAAGAATGTTACACACTGCGCAAACCACGAAGAATAAGAACTATAACCAAATGCCTAAACCCATTCAAAAAGCATCTGTCACATTTAATTAGCCTGAGCTGCTGAAAGCAAGTATGCTATATGCACAAATATCACCATCAATAATACATACAGCCCAATCTCAAAACAATCCTTTGGTGGGAATGCTAAATAATTGATTAATTGGTTATCTATAATTCACTGGATGTGACGAAAGACATTCTAAGTGGAGTGAGCCTTGTCAGTGAGGGTGACCAGAAAGCTTAAGTACAGCAGAAAGACCCAGATGGGAATTAATAGAAGATAAGGATGGCTGAGTGGCAAAGGCCTTGAAAACCAGGCTTAAGGGTGTGTGATGGACAAAGAAGTGCAGGTTGCTAGGTCAGAGGACTCACCCTGCTGTGACAGGGGTGGGCTGGGCCTGGGGGGCAGGCTGGCAATTTAACTCTGACGGTGCCCTGCTCTAAAGAGAGAGGATGTGAGCATACCTCAGGTGGGGATGGAAGGGATATGGGGACCACACTTCACAAAGGAAGAAAACTGAGGAAAATATTTGGCGTCAGACACACTAAATTGTTAATTACGGTAATCTCTGTGGGATGGGATTACAGAGGATGTTCATTTTGTATGTTAAATATTTCAGGGCTGAATTTTTTTTTTAAACCATGTTTAAATTTAAAAAATAACATGATTTAGAGATGAGCTAGAAATGGAGAAAAGACTACAGAACTGGGAGAGACAGAAACTTTAGTTAAAAAGAGAGTAGTGTCATTTCAAAAAAGGTTAATTTTTTTTTTTAAGTTAAACATGAAGACTAAAAAAATGTATAAGAGCTTATATAATCATGGGGGGAAAAAACCCTGCAGAATGTCATATACGGTAATGAAAGAAAAATATAAAAGGAAAACTGGTTAATTGCAGTATCAGGATTGTGTGTGTGTATATTTAGAATTCCACTACTCTTACTATAATGTTTTTTGTACGATAATTACACACCTATATATTTCCAATTATGTTTCGGGAGCTACCAGGAGGAATTGATAGAGATGGCCTGAAACAATAAGGGACAAAGAATTCTACTCCAGCTTTGCCACCAGGATGCTGTGAGATCTCAGGCCAGGTAAGGACTGGACCTCGTCACCTGTAAACCGACTGAAGTGGAACAGACAAAATGCTGGGAGAGAGAGAGCTCTCTCAAGGTTGTCACTGTAACAACTCTGACCCTCAAGGATACTCAGAATCAGAGAGCTGGTAAATAACAGAGTTGGAAGTAGGAAAAGCCAGAAGTTTCAAGAAGGTCTCCTACAACTCAATATGAAGAAAAACGGATTTCTATACACCAGTCTTCATATCTGCATTATTCACAATAGCCAAAAGGTGGAACCATCCCAAAATGGTTTTGTTGTGCTACCATCACCACCATCCATCTCCAGGACTTTTTCATCGTCTCAGAGTCAAACTCTCTACTCATTAACACTAACTGCCCATTTCCCCCTCCCCCACTGACAAACAAAATGGGTATTTTGTTTGTCAATATGGAGAAAAGTGGTGTATTTGTACACCAATGTTCATATCAGCATTATTCACAATAGCCAAAATGTGGAACCATGCCAAGTGTCCATCAACGGATGACTGGATAAACAAAATGTGGTATATATATACAATGGAATATTTTTCAGCCTTAAAAAGGAATGAAATGCTAACACATGCTACAACATGGATGAACCCTAAAGACATTATGCTAAGTGAAAGCAGACACACAGAAGGACAAGTACTGTACGGTTCCATTTATTTGAGATACCTAGAGTAGTCAAATTCATAGAGACAAAACAGAATGACTGCTGCCAGGGGCTCGGGGAGGGGAAATGGGCAGTTAGTGTTTAATGAGTATAGAGTTTGACTCTGAGATGATGAAAAAGTCCTGGAGATGGATGGTGGCGATGGTAGCACAACAGTGTGAAAGCACTTAATGCCACTGAACTGGACGCCAAAAAATGGTTAAGATGGTAAATCATATGTATATTTTACAAACACAAACCCACAACTCACTAAGAAAGCCAGCGATTCACAGAAGACGGACTGCTGATGGCCAATACACACAGGTAAAGAAAAGGTATATGGACAATTATGAAGACTCCCCCTTAAATTTTATAATGAGAGAAATTAAGGTTGGTTTTAAGAAAACGTAATTTGTAATCTTTAGAATGTATCGGACTCCTTAACTGCATAGTTGATTCTAATTTGATTCTGCAACAGCAAGATCGTCAAAGGATGTTCGAATTACGAAGCATGTCAAGACTGGTTAGAATTTGGGCTGCATCTTCCCCACAGCAAACGGCCCAGTCAGACAAGGGCCCTCCCTCGGGCTCACCGAGATGACACACAGGTTGACGTCCTCGGGCTGGAGCGGGTACGCACTGGTGCACTGGAGGAAGCAGAAGTTGGGGTTGAGGGGCTTCACAATCTGATAGACTTGCTTCATGGTGTCCATGGACTGCATCCCACTGGAGATGACCATTGGGCGGCCTGAGGGACCCAACACCAACACCATCATCACTTTCTTTTTAGGGGTTCTGACTCTCCCTTAAGCACACCCCTGCTGTTGGTTTCATCATTCTACTGAACCCCGCAAACATCTCTTAAGCACTGTGCCAGCCACAGTGGGGGAACGGAGGTGAGCCTGGTGGGTTCCTGTTCTCAACCACGGGAAACGTAGACTCCCCTCACCCCCATAAAACATTATTGTTCAGCAAAGTGAACCCAATTAAGAGGAATTTCACACTCTTTAGAGAAAGATGAGCATCTCATTGGATTAAGAGGTTGCACAGTGTGGTAGAGTGAGCGCTGCCCCAGACTCAAGAGTGTGAGGCCCGGGGCGGCCAGTGTCCTAGCTGTGTGTTCTCAGATGCCTCGTCAGTGAAGTAAGTAGAAAGCATCATCATCATATGACCTGCGTCAGTCCCAGGATTGTCATGAGGATCAAATGAGATCAGTCATGTTGTAAAACCACTTTACAAACTGTGATGTGTGGAGGTTGGATATTATACCTACAGAATACTTCTCAAAGTCAGAGCTTCCTCTAAGAAGTTTGACACATACTGTCATATCCTTAATTTTATATAAATATTTTCTTAGAAATTAAAAATAATTTTAAAATTCTTTTAAAAAACTGTCTTATTTTTCATTTCTTTCCTTGCAAGTCAGCACATGAAAAAGTGGGAGTATAGGCTGACTGGAAAATCTGTCTTCAGCAGACTCCTTTAGTGGGTTATTACTAGCGGGGTGAAAACATGAAGGTCTGGACTCAGATGTATGACAAAAATTAAACACTCACCTTTTCTGGCTGTCTTTTCCAGATAAGGGAAGTTGTTAGTGTCCCCAGATCCAACTTTGAAAAATGGAACATTCAGTTCATGCAGAAACTCAACTGCCATCTACAAAAATCCGAGAGGGAGCTCCTTTTCACGACTGTTCAGAAGCACTGTCCTGAAGACAGGCGAGGAGCCACATACGAAGAGAAAAACCCCTCTTGCCCAGCAAGAGGGACTCTCTCAACAACTTGAAAGCAGACACAGATTTGTTATGTCATGTCATTCAAATTCAAACATTCCGTCATTCATATCCACCCATCCATTTGTCCAACAAACATTGCGTGCTGGGACACACTGGCTATGAGCAACTGGAAAAGAATCGGAACCCTGGCCAGACCTTCCTTCCCCAGGGGCCTGGAGCCCCAGTAAACAAACGAAAAAGGGTCATGACCTAATCCTGACCCAGCAAAGCAGGCAGTGAGCAAGTGAAAGTCCCTCAAAGGCCTTATCCTTTCCTCAGGACCAAACAGCCGGAAGAGAGGCCATTTCAATCCTTGCCAAAAATGGAGCGTTTGATGGCCTAGCCCTGACACACTGATCCACAGCTGGCGGGGCCCATCAAACCCAAGCCCTTTCAGACCTCAAACTATGCTGCCCACAGAAAAAACGAACCTCAGTCACTTTTTTGGACACAACGTCACTGTTTGAGGTTACCTCTCTAGGGCCCTTCACTATCCTTACCTGGGATTCATCAATAACACTCAGGAAATTGGCAAATGTCAGCAAATGCTTGCTGAAGGAATCAGTGGACCACAAGTTTTAAGAATAAAATCTCAATTTGCTGTAAAATTACAATTTTACATTACTATTACTGTTTTCATTACTATTTTTTTTAAATTGAAGTTGAAAATCAGAAGTAGGGCGAATCAATGTCTTGGAACGTTTCCCAATATCTAAGTTCCATCTATTAAAATGCTGGCTGAGTCTCAGAAGTAACTTTGGAAGACTTGATTAGCTAGGTCAGTGCTTCTCACGCTTTATTACGGGCACACGAACCTGCCATGGATCTTGCCCAAATGAAATGCAAATTCTGATTCTGTTGGTCTAGAGTGGGGCCTGAGAGTCTGCATTTCTTGTAAGTTCCTGGGTAACACTGCTGTTACTGCTCCGTGAATCATACTCTGAGTAGCAAGTAGCAAGGTTACCAGCATGAAAATCCAAAGGGCTCGGGGGTGGTAAGGAACAATATGAGAAGGCAATTCTGCAGCAGGTTCTTTAAATCAACCCACTACTGCCTGAGCTCCCTTCCATCTTCCCAGCAGGTGATGAGCTACTCCAATCATTGGTCTCACTCAGAGAATCACCTTCCTCATATGTTAATCCTCTAATAATGTAGGGGTTAGAGCTGCTGGTGATTCATACAGAGTGACCAACCAGCCAGTGAACAGTTCAAAGGCAGAAGGCAACCCCCTCGGTCTAAGAGACACCTCTCAGGATGGCCCAGGCGCCACTCCCCTCCAAGGTGCTAAGCCACCACTGCCTTCCCCCACTCTGCTTTATGTCTTCCTCGTCTCTCTCTTCCCTTCCACAGTTTTCTATGTCACTCTCTCCTGTGTACGTATCTCTCGTACTGTTAACCAGCCCTAAGGTGGAACTGAAAACCATTTGTTTTTAATATATTTCTTGAACAAAGTCTAATGTTCCCACCCTTCTCACTCCATCTGGCAGATGAAGAGTGTTTTCTATTTTAAGAGGGAAAACCCTATGCTAAGTTTTCGTCTGTAAAATGCTCTATTTGTGAGAGCATGGCTCATGATGAAAAAGTCCCCAAGGGCATAAAGAGATGGATGAGCCCACTCAGGAGAGGTGCAGAGTGCGCAGGGGCAAGGAGGGGCCAAATGCAGAAAACACACTTTGCAAAAGCTTACCTACACTACTGTATAGCCCAGGGAACTCTACTCAATGCTCTGTGGTGACCTAAATGAGAAGGAAATCCAAAAAAGAGGGGATATATGTATATGTCCAGCTGATTCACTTTGCTGTACAGTATAAACTAACGCAATATTATAAAGCAACTACACTCCAATAAAAAATTTTTAAAAAGCTTACCTACACTGATTGTAAAATCTGCATGGAGCTCTACAATTTTCAAGTGAGGAAAAGGGGAAATTCCTGCCGGAGGAGAAAGGCGCATCTCGTTTTGCAGCCCTCCTGGGGAGCCAGCCCCATCTAGTGGCCATTTAGAAAACTGCCATTTTGTCAATCCTTGGTCCAGGAAGATCCCACATGCCACGGAGCAACTAAGCCCAGGAGCCACAACTACTGAGCCTGCGCTCTAGAGCCCGCGAGCCACAACTACTGAGCTCGCATTGCCACAACTACTGAAGCCCACGCACCTAGAGCCCGTGCTCCGCAACAAGAGAAACCACCACAATGAGAACCCCGCACACCTCAGCAAAGAGTAGCGCCTGCTCGCTGCAACTAGAGAAAGCTCGCGCACAGCAACAAAGACCCAACGCAGCCAAAAATTAATAAAATTTTAAAAATAAATAAGTAGAGAAAGCATTCTTTAAACATTAAAAAAAGAAAAAGAAAACTGCCATTTTGGATTAATCCCTGCAAACGGTGCCAACTTCCGTAGTAATCTGGAAGATACTAGCCTTCCATCCTGAGGCAATATTATTGTGCCCAGGGCCCCTCAGTCTAGGTCAGCGCCAGTGGCTGCCTTCTCTCTGTGGACTCCCTGGCTTCCTCTAGCCCTGCCCACGCCGCTGTCTGTCCTCCTTCCATCTAGGGGTACAATGCAGCCAGGCAGTCTCACAACTTCTCCTCCCTCCCACCCCACACATCATAAAGGCTTTCTGAGTCTGTCTGAAAGGAACTCGACTGAGTATGACCCTCCCTGGGCATCCAACTGGGTTAAACACACAGAAAACAGTCCCACTAGCAAACTGGTTTGGGTAAAATGCTGCATTGTTAGACTCTCCCTTAGAGGGTCCCAGTAAATACAATTGTCTAGCTATTTTACAGTGTTTCCACACTTATTCTACTCAGAACCCTTATTTATTTGGGGAAGGGGCTTTGATTCTAAATTAATGAATTAATGAGGAACCCCCTTCCCACAACGTGTGCCCACAGAACCCCCTTTCCACATCATGTCCCATGAGAAATTTGGGGGCCCGCTGATCTAAGGGGTAACAGAAATGACAGGAGTGGAGCTGGGATTTTTCTAGAGCTGCTTCCACTCCCCTTGGTTTCTGGATCCATGGTGATGAGCTGGGGAGAACAGGGGGTGCTGGAGAGCTGCCCAGGGTGAGGAAATGATGAGGGGGGAAGCACGGAGCCATAAAGGCTGGGCCTGCCCTCAGCCCGGTGGCCCTGTCAGAGTGCACCACGACGTAGGCAGGGGGTGCCCTGTGGCAGAGGTGGTGGAGGAGAGAGGGCACCGTGGAGGCAGGCGCTGGGAGGGAAGGGCAGCTCTGCCGGAATCGGTCTCCAGGGGCCCCCTCTATGTCACGGCTCCCATTTGCTTTCTCAACAGAACCCTCCATTTTGACCAGACACTCTGCTCATTTCAGTCAAGTTCCACATGCCTCCGTGCAGTTTTGACCGTGTGCCCTGGCAGTTTTCTTGGTCTTCACAAAGTTCGTTCCACCATGCCTTAACCTTTCCTCAGCACACAAAGACTGCCCTAGGACAGCACACAGAGTGGAGAAAATCGGCACCCAATAAATGCCTACTATCCATGAGGAAGTTTGGGTGGGTAAATACTCAGAGATACTTGCCAGGTAAACACAGAACAAGGAACCAACCCACCTCCAATAGCCGGGTAGACAGGACTTGCTGGTTTGGCAAAGGGACCTGGCCGGCAAAGAAAATTAACTTGCAAAGGCTCTTAAGAATGCATTTCTCCTTACTGCCTATGCCCAGGTCAGTCAGGAGACTAGTGGGGAACAAACAGCATTCTTAGGAGAGAGGAGCCTCCCTGCCCTGTTAATGTGAAGCAGAGAAAAGGGTTCTGAGCAACAGAACAGCTGTCATTCAGTGGGTGCAGATCTTGCACCTCCTAGACTCACCTCACTGGGTCCCCACTGCAGCCTCTGGGGTGGGCATCTTGATTACCCCGTTTTTACAGATTGGACACGTGTGGCTCAAAGAAGCTACATGACCAGCCCAAGCCCACCGATCAAGTGCTAGTACCAGGACCTGAACTCAGAGGGTGTCCGCAGAGCACGCGTTTATACACCAAAGAGAAGTGCTTCCTGGGAAACCAAGAGGGTACCTGCGGAGAGTCAGCCCCAGCTACCAACACCCAGCCAGGTTCCTCTCCTTCTCCCACCTGCTCCTGATTCCCACCTCGAAGCCACCGGGGAGTGAAAGACCTAAAGAAGTGACTTCCTGAGCAGATGCAAGGAGATGCACCCCCTTCAGAGTCCACAACCGGGAGCTCCGGTGCCTGGAAACGTGTACTGGACAGGAAAGTTCTCATCCCAAATCCAAGTCACCTTAGTGACACTATCTCTGATTCTATGCTGGCTCAGGACAACAGAGCAGGGAGAGCCTTTGGATAGCAGCTTGTTCACACACAAAAGGAAATGGAGGCCCACAGCAGGGAAGGGACTCTTCCAAGCTCACACTCAGAGCAGAGCAGGGCAAGGACCCGGATGTCCCGATCCTCAGCCCAGGCTGTTTCCTGAACCGTAACTAACATCGCTAAGCGCTGGCTGTGTGCTGCGCTTTACATGGGTGATCACATTTAATCCTCATAACAACCCTACGAGATGGGTTCAGCTGAAGAAACAGAAGCACAAAGAAGGTAAATAACCTCCACCTGGACTCAGCAGGCATGACGGGCAAAACCATATTCAAACTCAAAATGTGACCCCAGAGTCTGTACACTTAACCACGGGCCCATCCAGCCAGGGTCTGCGCTAGAGAGCACTCTTAGTACTGAGGACTCTACTGAGTTTCTGTTTATGCAGGTTCTACCTATTCATATTTACTGAATTAAAATATGTTAAGGGACTTTCCTGGTGGCACAGTGGTTAAGAACCCGCCTGCCAATGCAGGGGACACAGGTTCGAGCCCTGGTCCGGGAAGATCCCACATGCTGCGAAGCAACTGAGCCCGTGCGCCACAACTACTGAGCCTGCGCTCTAGACCCGCGAGCCACAACTACTGAAGCCTGTGCACCTAAAGCCCGTGCTCTGCAACAAGAGAAGCCATGCAATGAGAAGCCCACGTGCAGCAACAAAGACCCAATGCAACAAAAAAAAAAATTTTTTAAACCAAGGATTTTTTTTTTAGATTTTAAACTTTTTATTTTGAGATAATTAATAGCTTCACATGTAGCTGTAAGAAATAATACAGAAAGAACCTATGTACACTTTACAGTTCCCCCCAGTGGTAACATCTTGCAAAACTACAGTGTAATATCACAACTGGGAGGGTAAGGTTGATAGAGGCCACCGATCTCATTCAGATTTCACCATTTTCAAATGGACCCATCTGAGTGTGCTCGTATCTAATTCTCTGCAATTTTACCACGTGCCCAGACTCACGCGGACCACCACCACAGCCCGATACAGAGTTATGCCACCACTACAAGGCTCCCGTCATGTTACCCCTCTATAGCCACATCAACCTCCAAGCCCTCCCCTCCCTAACTCCTGATGACCACTAATCTGCTCTCCAGCTCTATAATTCTGTTATTCCGAGAATGTTAAATAAGCAGAGCCGTACGGTATGCAACCTTCTGAGAGAAGCTTTTTCACTCAGCACAGTATCCCTGAGATCCATCCAAGCTGTGGCAGCCATCAGTTTTCACTCCTTTTTATTGCTGAGTAGTATTCCGTGGTGTGGATACGCTACAGTTTATTTAATGATTCATCCCCTAAAGAAAGTTTGGGTTCTAGTTTGGGGCTACTACAAATAAAGTTGCTATGGACACTCATATACAGATTTTTGGGTGAACATAGGTTTTCATTTCTTTGGGGATAAATTACCAAATGACAACTGGTGGGTCACATGATGAGCACATGTCTAGTTTTATAAGAAACTACCAGTATACGTCAAGTGGGTGAATCGTACAGTATATGAATTATATCTTGATAAAGTTGTTTTTAAAAAAGGAAAGAATTTTCTAGAATGTACCGTTCTACATTCCCACCAGCAATGCACGAGAGGTCCATTTTCTCTGCATCCTTGCCACAATTTGGTGTTATCATCACTTTTTTTTTTAAGATTTAATTTTATTTATTTTTGGCTACGTTGGGTCTTCGTTGCTGCGCGCGGGCTTTCTCTAGTTGTGGCGAACGGGGGCTACTCTTGGTTGTGGTGCTCTGGCTTTTCCTTGCTGTGGCTTCTCTTGCTGTAGAGCACTGGCTCTAGGCGCACGTGGGCTTCAGTAGTTGTGGCGTGCGGGCTTAGTTGTTCCACGGCATGTGGGATCTTCCCGGACCAGAGATCGAACCCGTGTCCCCTGCATTAGCAGGCGGACTCCTGTCTATTGCGCCACCAGGGAAGTCCCATCACTTTTTATTTTAGCCTTTAGCCATACTGATAGTTGTGCAGTGATATCACATTGTGGTTTAAAACTGAGAAATGTTTAAATTACAAGAATAGACAAGCATAAAAGAAAAAACTAAAAAATTGGACATCATCAAAATTAAAGATGTTCGTGCTTCAAAGGACACCATCAAGAAGTGAAAAGATACCCCACAGAATGGGAAAATTTTTTGCAAATCATGTTTCTGATTAGGGACTTGTATCAGGAATATGTAAAGATAAATAACCCAATTTTAAAACTGGCAAAGGATCTGAATAGATATTCCTCCAAAGAAGACACACAAATGGCCAATATGCATGCGAAAAGATGCTCAACATCATTAGCCATCAGATAAATGCAAGTCAAAACCACAATAAGATATCACTTCACACTCACTAGGATGTCTAGAATCAGAAAGACATGTAATAACAAATGTTGGTGAGGATGTAGAGAAATTGGAACCCTCATACATTGCTGGTGGGAATGTAAAATGGTGCAGCCACTTTGAAAAACAGTCTGACAGTTTCTTGAAAAAAATTAAACATGAGCTACCGTATATACACCCAAGAGAAATGAAAATATGTTCATATAAAACATGTACATGGATGTTTGTGACAGCATTGCTCATACTATTCATACTAGCCAAAAAGTGGAAACAATCCAAATGTCCATCAACTGAGATGTGGATAAATAAAATGTAGTCTAGCCATAAAATTGAATGGTATTCAGCAACAAAAAGGAATGAAATACTGACACATGCTATCACATAGATGAACCTTGAAAAAATGTTGCCATGTGAAAGAAGCCAGACACAAAGGACCACATATTATCTGATTCTATTTACATGCAATGTCCAAAAGAGGCAAAACTATAGAGATAGACAGGAGATTAGAGGTTGCCTAGGGTTGGGAGAATTGAGGGAATTGAGCAATGACTGCTAATGGGTATAGTTCTTCTTCTTGGGGTGATAAAAATGTTCTAAATTGATTGTGGTGATGGTCGCACAACTCTGTGAATATACTAAAAACCACTGAACTGTGCAATTTAATTGATTGAACTGTATAGTATGTCAATAAAGCTGTTAATTAAACACTGGGAAACCAAAAAATTCATTTGAATTGCTCTATTGATATATTCACTTTATTGCGGTGGTCTGGAATTGAACCCACAATATCTTCGAGGTATGCCTGAATGCTTATTCCAAAGACAGTACTAGGGATCCAAAATACATCTGTACACTTCCTTGGAAATTCTCTCCAGAGCCTGTTTATGGGCCCTGCAAAAACTAATCTGCCTCAAAATGAACCTCCAGGGACTTCCCTGGTAGTCCAGTGGTTAAGACTCTGTGCTTCCACTTCAGGGGGCACGGGTTTGATCCCTGGTTGGGGAACTAAGATCCCGCATGCCGAGAGGTGTGGCCAAAAATTAAAAACAAAAAAACGAATCTGCCTCATTACTGACTTGTTACCAAGTTGGTCAGATCAAAAGTTTCACCCAGGAATTTTAAGTCTATTCACATTTGACCCAAGAACAATCAGTTTCTTGAACCCAAACCAGCCCTCTCCAAGGACTAAGATTTAGCTGTCCCTGAGTGAATGAGCCCTACAGGCAGTTACCAAAGAGCAATCCCCAAAGGTTCTGAACCCACAGTACGTGAAACAAGCATGGAATGAAAACTGTCATTTCTTGGGCATGACCTTCCTATCAAGCTATTTCCTAAGCATGGACTATGGGTCAACACTGTGCCAGGACCTGGGTTCATGAGGGTGTCCATGCTCCTCAGGTCAAGCCTACCTCCTGGGTATTTTTACTTTTATTTATTTATTTTAAAAATAAATTTATTTATTTTTGGCTGCATTGGGTCTTCGTTGGTGCACGCGGGCTTTCTCTAGTTGTGGTGAACTGGGGCTACGCTTCGTTGCGGTGTGTGGGCTTCTCAGTGTGGTGGCTTCTCTTGTTGCGGAGCACGGGCTCTAGGCACGTGGGCTTCAGTAGTTGTGGCATGCAGGCTCGGTAGTTGTGGCTCACGAGCTCTAGAGCGCAGGCTCAGTAGTTGTGGTGCATAGGCTTAGTTGCTCCGCGGCATGTGGGATCTTCCCGGACCAAGGCTCAAAGCCGTGTCCCCTGCATGGGCAGGCGGATTCTTAACCGCTGCGCCACCAGGGAAGTCGACTTCTGGGTATTTTTAATCCATCCCCTTGCCCTTTACCTATGAGGAAACAGGCCCGAGAGATGCAAGAAGAGTATGGTCAGGAGGGCAGGCTCTGGAGTCACCTAGGTTGGAATCAGCCTCTGCTGATCAACAGCTACTGACAGCTAACCCGCTCCGTGCTCTAGCGTCCTCATCTGTAGAGTGGGAATAATAACTGTCCTATCTCAAGGGGTTAAGAGGAGTAAATGAGCTGATACATTTAAAATACCTAGCACAGAACCTGGCAGATCATAAACACTCAAGAAACGTTGAAGATTCTTACTTTTAATCACTCAGCTAGTTAATAGCAAGACCAGAAAAAACACCCAAGTCTTTCAGATCCCAAAGCCCACAATCTTTTTTGTCTAACATTTTTGATTTACAGATCCTTTAAGGATCTGATAAAAACCATCAACCCTCTCTTTTGTTTGGCTCGCTTATTTACTTATTCACTCAACAAACATCTCCCGAGCACCTACTACGTTCCAGGCACTGGGGATGCTGTGGTGTTAACAGCCTGGTGGAAAGGAGCAATAGTTAGCGGTAATTACGGAAGTAAAGAAAATCGGGAGACAGGACTTCCCTGGTGGTGCAGTGGTTCGGAGTCTGCCAGCCAATGCAGGGGACATAGGTTCGAGCCCTGGTCCGGGAAGATCCCACATGCCGCGGAGCAACTAAGCCCGTGCGCCCCAACTACTGAGCCTGTACTCTGGAGTCTGTGAGCCACAACTACTGAAGCCCGTGTGCCTAGAGCCCGTGCTCTGCAACAAGAGAAGCCACCACAATGAGAACGAAGAGTAGCCCCTGCTCACCGCAACTAGAGAAAGCCCGCACGCAGCAACGAAGACCCAATGCAGCCAAAAATAAATAAATAAATAAATTAATTAATTAAAAAAAAAGAAAACCAAGAGAACACAACAGAAGGACGGGCCTGAACCAAGCAGGGGCACAGGAAGAATTTCCTGAGGAGGTACTATTTAAGATGGGATCAGAAAAATGCCCAGTAACCACTTTAGATAGGTTTTCCTAAAAATATGTCCCCTTTTCCCCAGGGCATCTCTTGGGCCCAAAGACTCTCCAGCCACCAACATCGAGAGTGGTGAAGAGCAGGGGGGAAGCCCAAAGGCTCTCCTGAGCTTTGGGAAGCCACACACACCCGAACGGACGGCCAGGTGGCAGCTGAGGGACTGCAGAAAGCACACTGCACTAGGCATCAGATCTGCCCTCAAGACCCATTTCCCAGCTGTGTGACACTGTACAAACTTCCTGGCCCCTCTGAGTCTCCATTTCTTCATCTGCAAAATGGGGCATAGTAGGGATAAGATATATTACTGTAAGCGGGCTACGGAACTGAAGCCTGGACTTGTCAAGTTTCACAGACACCTAGGTTCTCTGCTTCCCCCCCTTTTTTAAACTACCAATAGTTTAGGCTAGAGTTATGTTTCTTTCGACTCAATTTACAGACATATCTTAGGGTTGGAATAGTGACACAAAAGGTCAGACGCCTAGAGAAGGAACTGGGCTCCCTTCAAATATTCTAGTTGACTAAAAGAATCCTAAGTGTTTCAAGAGCCTTTAAAATGTTGTTTCATCTAATGATCCATTACTGCAAAGCTATCCTAAGGAAACAATTCAAACCACAGAAAAGAAGATGGTCATCTCAGCATTATTTATAACACAAAAAACTGAAAGTAAAAACATAACCTCATGTTCAAACATAAAGAAATGGTTACATACATTATAAATCCTCAAAAGAAATACTACACCATCATTAATAACTTTCAGCACAAGATATGGAGAGCTACATGTCAATTATATCTCAATAAAGCTGAGAAAAAAAAAACAAGATATGGGTAAAAGCTGTAGATAATGTTAACTGGGAAAAGCATGCACGGAACTCAACATTCACAAATATAACAACTAGGCAATAAAAGATGCATATAAAACAACTTCAGGAGGAAATATATAAAGAGAGCTGCCAGGGACTTCCCTGGTGGCACAGTGGTTAAGAACCTGCCTGCCAATGCAGGGGACACGGGTTCCAGCCCTGGTCCGCGAAGATCCCACATGCCATGGAGCAACGAAGCCCGTGCGCCACAACTACTGAGCCTGCGCTCTAGAGCCTGCAAGCCACAACTACTGAGCCTGTGTGCCACAACTACTGAAGCCTGCGTGCCTAGAGCCAGTGCTCCGCAACAAGAGAAGCCACCGCAATGTGAAGCCTGCGCGCCGCAACAAGAGTAGCCCCCGCTTGCCGCAACTAGAGAAAGCCCACCTGCAGCAACAAAGACCCAACGCAGCCAAAAATAAATTAATTAATTAACTGATTAAAAAAAAAAAAAGAGCTGCCATATAGAGATTATGGGTCAGTTTTTCTCCCTTCTTTCTGTTTTCTAAACTTTCTGTGACATTGTATAACATTGTATAATTTTTATAATTAAAAAAATTTTTTATATTTGAAAAAAGAGCACGTAAAGGAGTCTTGAGGCAGGTTACAGAGCAGATGGGACCCAAGACCTGGCACCAGCTGGACTCGTCCAGTATGTCAGCATGGCCATCCTGTGTGCTACTGCCTTCTGAATCATGCAATGCCACCTCACCCAGATAAGCCACGGCCACTCAGCAGGGGGAGGACTCCTGTCAGAACTGAGGTTTCCTGTGTCCAGGCCACTTTCCACTGGGAGAAAACTGGCCCAGTGTGGCATCTTCCACAGGCTTGAGGGACTCTGGGGTTCCAGGGTGGCTGGCCCCTACTCCCAGAGACAGCCTGCTCTGAAAACTATGGTTCCCTGCATCACTGGGCCTCTGATCCCCCTGGCCTCCTGTTTAGTTGGGCATTTATCTTGTTAATGCTATGGGGAACTCTAGGTCCAGAAAGCACAAAAAAGTCTAAAGTGAGCAAGGGCTGGAGCTGGCTCTAAGCCAAAGCCACAGGGCTACCTGATGTCCCCTAGGTCTGCTAAAATGACAAATAGCAGCGTGGCAGAGGGCTCACCTCATCCATGCCGGAGGCAGTGAAGAAGATGCCAACCTCCTCAGCATATTTCTGCAGCTCCTTGTACTGGGCGTGGCTGAATTCCAGGTGGCGTTTGTGCTCCCCGTACGTCTTCCCCCAGGAATGCTTCGAAGTATACGGCCTCTCCAAGGCTTTCCGATTAAACTTATACTCCAGCTCACTCTTCTGGAACTTGGCACAGTCAGCGCCACACTCCTGCAAACACACATTAGGGCTCCTTTAATGACCCTGCACAGATTCTGAGAGACAAGAGAAGTGTTGGGGCAACTGCTATGAAATTATTATCTTTAAAAATAACATCGGGGGGCTTCCCTGGTGGCGCAGTGGTTGAGAGTCCGCCTGCTGATGCAGAGGACACGGGTTCGTGCCCCAGTCCGGGAGGATCCCACATGCCGCGGAGCGGCTGGGCCCATGAGCCATGGCCGCTGAGCCTGCGCGTCCGGAGCCTGTGCTCCGCAACGGGAGAGGCCACAACAGTGAGAGGCCCGCGTACCGCTAAAAAAAAAAAAAAAAAAAAAAAAAAAATAACATGAATTGACAGACGCATTAAGAACTCCCAAAGAAGAGAAACAGGAAAAGCAAGGAAGTCTCACAGGAATAAAAGGGTGGGGATGGGGGTTCTGCTGTATTTTTCCCTCTTAAAATGTAAAAAAAAAAAAGGGGAGCTGCTTTGTTTTGTATTATAATATTAAAAATAATTAATCAAACAGTCAAAGAAGATTTTAAGTTGTGTAACTCGGCAGAGGATATGAAAACTGGGCCAGAATTTAGGGGAAAAAGTCAGAATCTGACTTAACTCTGACTCTCTTGGATAAGTCACTTCCTATCTCTGGACTCAGTTTCTCCATCTATACAAATGGCCATTTGGACTAGCTCTAGGACCTGTAACTTGCTGAGGAGCCCCTGATGGGGGTGGGAAACAAAGGAACAACTGTGTTTTTAGCTGTTCTGCACATCTGCTTTTCTGCACAGCATCTCATTTGAACAAGAGGTTCTGGGGCAAAAGCAAGCAAACTTAGAAATGCCCCAGCTTTACTTAACAGAAGCTATAATATAAAAGCTGGATTGTCTGACTATAAAAGCTGTAATTTTATTGCCAGTCAGCCTCCAATCTTTCAAAATTGTTTTTTAAAACCACTCAACAGATAGATTAAGCAAAGCTCTCTAAAGTCTCAGCTCGCTGACATTTCTGTAGACACAGAGGTCTTCATGCTGCTGGAAACCTCAGCTCCAGAAATGCCTGTGCTGAGAGTGCTGCTTCTACTCCTGGAAAAATCAAAAGATGGCACAGTCAGGACTTGATGCTGGATAGAAGTTCAGAGAACATTAGACCTGAAAGTGACCTTGGGCAACAGAGTCCTCATTGTCTAGATGAAGATCCCAAGGCCTAGAGTGACCTGACCAAAGCTGCACAGTGAGTCTCTGGCAGAGCTGGCCAGAGGGCTTTCCTGAACGCTGCAGAACATGATCTTCACAGAGCACTGCTTCCTTCCCTTTGCGTCTCACCTCCGTCTGAAGAAGTAGACTTACCCTCAAGAAGTTAAAAAGCTTGTCTCCACCTAGGCAAGTAGTAAAGTGAAGTAAAACAGCAGAAAGTACTAATGATAAGAGATAAGATAAAGTTCTACCACATTCCACCTGACAGCAGTTGTATGGGGAGGACAGCAGGTTCCTCCCCTTCTTTTCTCAGCTTCTTTCCTAAATATGACAAATTTCTCTATCTGTTTAATGCTATGGTCAACTCTTGGTTCAGAAAACACAACCACTGTCACTATTTTACCATAATGCTGATGGTTTCTTTGCTCAAGCTTTTATTGCTTCTCTACTGGCAAAAAGCAAGCTACAGAATGAGCCAAGGTGTGATGTGCCCTTTGCATCAAAATTTGAGAGTTAAAAGTATATTCAATCAGCAAATTTCTAATTGTAACACAGTTATATTTTTATACATATTATATAATTATAATAACATTTTGTTGTAATAAAATAAAAATAATTGGGTGAACAAAGAAAAGAACAAAGGGTGTCACTCATCATCCAATTATACAAAAGCTTAAGTTGCAACCCACTGTAGTCACCCACAGAGAGTGAGTCCTAAGAGGAACTCAGGATAGAAAAAACAGGATGAGGGATTCTGTGCTTTGGATAAAAAGCCCCCAGAGGAGCTTCTGGGTTGGCTGACACGTGGAGGTGATGGGAGAGTGGTGCGCCTGGAGAAGTCATGGGAAGTCTGCTCCCATTCCCCGTGCCTTGCCCTATGCATCCCTTTCATCTGGCTGTCCCTGAGTTATATCATTTTATGATCCACTACGGATCTACCGTGTGGCTGACAGGGTCTTGGTGCTCCAGCCGGGTGTCAGGCCTGAGCCTCTGAGGTGGGAGAGCCGAGTTCAGGACATTGGTCCACCAGAGACCTCCTGGCCCCATGTAATATCAAACGGTGAAAGCTCTCTCAGAGATCTCCATCTCAACGCTAAGACCCAGCTCCACTCAACAACCAGCAAGCTCCAGTGCTGGATGCCCCATGCCAAACAACTAGCAAGACAGTAACACAACCCCATCCATTAGCAGAGAGGCTGCCTAAAGTCATACTAAGTTCACAGATACCCCAAAACACACCACCAGATGCGGTCCTGCCCACCAGAAAGACAAGATCCAGCCTCATCCACCAGAACACAGGCACCAGTCCCCTACACCAGGAAGCCTACACAACCTACTGAACCAACCTTACCCACTGGGGGCAAACATCAAAAACAACAGGAACTACGAACCTGCAGCCTGTGAAAAGGAGACCCCAAACACAGTAAGTTAAACAAAATGAGAAGACAGAGAATTACACAGCAGATGAAGGAGCAAGGTAAAAACCCACTAGACCAAACAAATGAAGAGGAAATAGGCAGTCTACCTGAAAAAGAATTCAGAATAATGAGAGTAAAGATCCAAAATCTTGGAAATAGAATGGAGAAAATACAAGAAACGTTTAACAAGGACCTAGAAGAACTAAAGAGCAAACAATGATGAACAACACAATAAATGAAATTAAAAATTCTCCAGAAGGAATCAATAGCAGAATAACTGAGGCAGAAGAACAGATAAGTGACCTGGAAGATAAAATAGTGGAAATAACTACCACAGAGCTGAATAAAGAAAAAAGAATGAAAAGAATTGAGGACAGTTTCAAAGACCTCTGGGAGAACATTAAACACACCAACATTCGAATTATAGGGGTCCCAGAAGAAGAAGAGAATAAAAAAAAGGGACTGAGAAAATATTTGAAGAGATTATAGTTGAAAACTTCCCTAATATGGTAAAGGAAATAGTCAATCAAGTCCAGGAAGCACAGAGAGTCCCATACAGGATAAATCCAAGGAGAAACACACCAAGGCACATATTAATCAAACTATCAAAAATTAAATACAGGGCTTCCCTGGTGGCGCAGTGGTTGAGAGTCCACCTGCCGATGCAGGAGACAGGGTTCGTGCCCCGGTCCGGGAGGATCCCACGTGCCGCGGAGCGGCTGGGCCCGTGAGCCATGGCCGCTGAGCCTGCGCGTCCGGAGCCTGTGCTCCGCAACAGGAGAGGCCACAATGGTGAGACGCCCGCATACCGCAAAAAAAGAAAAAAAAAATTAAATACAAAGGAAAAATATTAAAAGCAGCAAGGGAAAAGCAACAAATAACATACAAGGGAATCTCCATAAGGTTAACAGCTGATCTTTCAGCAGAAACTCTGCAAACCAGAAGGGAGTGGCAGGACATATTTAAAGTGACGAAAGAGAAAAACATACAACCAAGATTACTCAACCCAGCAAGAATCTCATTCAGATTCAACAGAGAAATTAAAACCTTTACGGACAAGCAAAAGCTAAGAGAATTCAGCACCACCAAACCAGCTTTACAACAAATCCTAAAGGAAGTTCTCTAGGTAGGAAACACAAGAGAAGAAAAGGACCTACAATAAGAAACCCAAAACAGTTAAGAAAATGGTAATAGGAACACACATATCGATAACTACCTTGAATGTAAATGGATTAAATGCTCTAACCAAAAGACATAGACTGGCTGAATGGATACAAAAACAACACCTGTATATTTGCTGTCTACAAGGGACCCACTTCAGACCTAGGGACACATACAGACTGAAAGTGAGGGGATGGCAAAAGATATTCCATGCAAATGGAAATCAAAAGAAAGCAGGAGTAGCAATTCTCATATCAGACAAAATGGACTTTAAAATAAAGACTATTACAAGAGACAAAGAAGGACACTACATAATCATCAAGGGATCAATCCAAGAAGAAGATATAACAATTGTAAATATTTATGCACCCAACATAGGAGCACCTCAATACATAAGGCAAATGCTAACAGCCATAAAAGGGGAAATCAACAGTAACACAATCATACTAGGGGACTTTAACACCCCACTTTCACCAATGGACAGATCATCCAAAATGAAAATAAATAAGGAAACACAAGTCTTAAATGATACATTAAACAAGATGGACTTAATTGATATTTATAGGACATTCCATCCGAACACAACAGAATACACTTTCTTCTCAAGTGCTCATGGAACATTCTCCAGGATAGATCATATCTTGGGTCACAAATCAAGCCTTGGTAAATTTAAGAAAATTGAAATCATATCAAGTATCTTTTCCAACCACAACACTATGAGGCTAGATATCAATTACAGGAAAAAATCTGTAAAAAATACAAACACATGGAGGCTAAACAATACACTACTTAATAATGAAGTGATCACTGAAGAAATCAAAGAGGAAATCAAAAAATACCTAGAAACAAATGACAATGAAAACACGATGACCTAAAAGCTATGGGATGCAGCAAAAGCAATTCTAAGAGGGACGTTTATAGCAATACAATCCTACCTCAAGAAACAAGAAACATCTCAAACAAACAACCTAACCTTATACCTAAAGCAATTAGAGAAAGAAGAACAAAAAACACCCGAAGTTAGCAGAAGGAAAGAAATCATAAAGATCAGATCAGAAATAAATGAAAAAGAAATGAAGGAAATAATAGCTAAGATCAATAAAACTAAAAGCTGTTTCTTTGAGAAGATAAACAAAATTGATAAACCACTAGCCAGACTCATCAAGAAAAAAAGGGAGAAGTCTCAAATCAATAGAATTAGAAATGAAAAAGGAGAAGTAACAACTGACACTGCAGAAATACAAAGGATCAGGAGAGATTACTACAAGCAACTATATGCCAATAAAATGGACAAACTGGAAGAAATGGACACATTCTTAGAAAAGCACAACCTCCTGAGACTGAACCAGGAAGAAATAGAAAATATAAACAGACCAATCACAAGCACAGAAATTGAAACTGTGATTAAAAATCTTCCAGGGCTTCTCTGGTGGCGCAGTGGTTGAGAGTCCGCCTGCCGATGCAGGGGACACGGGTTCGTGTCCCGGTCCGGGAAGACCCCACATACTGCAGAGTGGCTGGGCCAGTGAGCCATGGCCACTGAGCCTGCGCGTCTGGAGCCTGTGCTCCGGAACGAGAGAGGCCACAACAGTGAGAGGCCCGCGTACCGAAAAAAAAAAAAATCTTCCAAAAATAAAGCCCAGGACCAGATGGCTTCACAGGCAAATTCTATCAAACATTTAGAGAAGAGCTAACACCTATCCTCTCAAACTCTTCCAAAATATAGCAGAGGGAGGAACACTCCCAAACTCATTCTATGAGGCCACCATCACCCTGATACCAAACCAGACAAAGATGTCACAAAGAAAGAAAATTACAGGCCAATATCACTGATGAACATAGATGCAAAAATCCTCAACAAAGTACTAGCAAACAGAATCCAACAGCACATCAAAAGGATCATACACCATGATTAAGTGGGGTTTACCCCAGGGATGCAAGGATTCTTCAATATATACAAATCAATCAATGTGATAAACCATATTAACAAATTGAAGGAGAAAAACCGTATGATCTTCTCAATAGATGCAGAAAAAGCTTTTGACAAAATTCAACACCCATTTATGATAAAAACTCTCCCGAAAGTAGGCATAGAGGAAACTTACCTCAACATAATAAAGGCCGTATATGACAACCCCACAGCCAACATCGTTCTCAGTGGTGAAACATTGAAACCATTTCCACTAAGATCAGGTACAAGACAAGGTTGCCCACTCTCACCACTATTATTCAACATAGTTTCGGAAGTTTCAGCCACAGAACTCAGAGAAGAAAAAGAAATAAAAGGAATCCAAATTGGAAAAGAAGAAGTAAAACTGTCACTGTTTGCAGATGACATGATACTATACATAGAGGATCCCAAAGATGCTACCAGAAAACTACTAGAGCTAATCAATGAATTTGGTAAGGTAGCAGGATACAAAATTAATGCACAGAAATCTCTTGCATTCCTATACACTAATGACAAAAAATCTGAAAGGGAAATTAAGGAAACACTTCAATTTACCATTGCAACAAAAAGAATTAAATACCTAGGTATAAACCTACCTAAGGAGACAAAAGACCTGTATGCAGAAAAGTATAAGACACTGATGAAAGAAATTAAAGATGATACAAACAGATGGAGAGATATACCATGTTTTTGGATTGGAAGAGTCAACACTGTGAAAATGACTATACTACCCAAAGCAATCTACAGATTCAATGCAATCCCTATCAAATTACCAATGGCATTTTCCACAGAACTAGAACAAAAAATTTCACAATTTGTATGGAAACACAAAAGACCCTGAATAGCCAAAGCAATCTTGAGAAAGAAAAACAGAGCTGGAGGAATCAGGCTCCCTGACTTCAGACTATACTACAAAGCTACAGTAATCAAGACAGTATGGTACTGGCACAAAAACAGAAATATAGATCAATGGAACAGGATAGAAAGCCCAGAGATAAACCCACACACATATGGTCACCTTATCTTTGATAAAGCAGGCAAGAATATACAATGAAGAAAAGACAGCCTCTTCAATAAGTGGTGCTGGGAAAACTGGACAGCTACATGTAAAAGAATGAAATTAGAACACTCCCTAACACCATACACAAAAATAAATTCAAAATGGATTAAAGACCTAAATGTAAGGCCAGAAACTATCAAACTCTTAGAGGAAAACATAGGCAGAACACTCTATTACATACATCACAGCAAGATCCTTTTTGACCCACCTCCTAGAGAAATGAAAATAAAAACAAAAATAAACAAATGGGACCTAATGAAACTTAAAAGCTTTTGCACAGCAGAGGAAACCATAAACAAGATGAAAAGACAACCCTCAGAATGGGAGAAAATAGCTGCAAATGAAGCAACTGACAAAGGATTAATCTCCAAAATTTACAAGCAGCTCATGCAGCTCAATATCAAAAAAACAAACAACCCAGTCCAAAAATGGGCAGAAGACCTAAATAGACATTTCTCCAAAGAAGATATACAGATTGCCAACAAACACATGAAAGGATGCTCAACATCACTAATCATTAGAGAAATGCAAATCAAAACTACAATGAGAATTCACCTTGCACCAGTCAGAATGGCCATCCTCAAAATACCTACAACAACAAATGCTGGAGAGGGTGTGGAGAAAAGGGAACCCTCTTGCACTGTTGGTGGGAATGTAAATTGATACAGCCACTATGGAGAACAGTATGGAGGTTCCTTAGAAAACTAAAAATAGAACTACCATATGACCCAGCGATCCCACTACTGGGCATATACCCTGAGAAAACCATAATTCAAAAAGAGTCATGTACCACAATGTTCATTGCAGCTCTATTTACAATAGCCAGGACATGGAAGCAACCTATGTGTCCATCAACAGATGAATGCATAAAGAAGATGTGGCACATATATACAATGGAATATTACTCAGCCATAAAAAGAAACGAAATTGAGTTATTTGTAGTAAGGTGGATGGACCTAGAGACTGTCAAACAGAGTGAAGTAAATCAGAAAGAGAAAAACAAATACCATATGCTAACACATATATACGGAATATAAAAAAAAAATTGGTTCTAAAGAACCTAAGGGCAGGACGGGAATAAAGACACAGATGTAGAGAATGGACTTGAGGACATGGGGAGGGGGATGGGTAAGCTGGGACGAAGTGAGAGCGTGCTGTGGACCTATATACACTACCAAATGTAAATAGATAGCTAGTGGGAAGCAGCCACATAGCACAGGGAGATCACCTCGGTGCTTTGTGTCCACCTAGAGGGGTGGGATAGGGAAGGTGGGAGGGAGACGCAAGAGGGAGGAGATATGGGGATATATGTTTGTGTATAGCTGATTCACTTTGTTATACAGCAGAAACTAACACATGACTGTAAAGCAATTATACTCCAATAAAGATGTTAAAAAAAAAAAAAAAGCCCCCAGATAGCTAACATGCATGTCTCAGGAAAAATTTTAATGATCCCAGATTCTTGCATTTGCCCATATATAGAAAAGTACTAAAATCATTAACTTGAGATATTTGTTCTTTGTGATTAGCAGTACTTTTTTTTACCAAGATTCATGCTTGATTACATGTATTTCCTAGCCAAAAAATCCATATATATACTGGCTTCTCCCCTACCTCTTTGGAGCAGTTTCTCAGATCTACTGAGAGACTGTATCCTGGGCTATAGTCCTCACTATAAAACTTAGCTCACAACTCTTCTGTTGCACATTTTTATTTTGGTCAACAATTGAATGAACTGCCAATTAAAGAAGGTCACTTGCCACCTGGTTCTACAAGAATTAACTCACTACCCACTGCAGCTGCTGACCTTCAACATATCCTGAAAGTAATTTAGGGTAGAGATCAGGAATGAGGCTCTCTGTGCTCCAGGAAAACTGGCAGAACAGGCCTTTAGACAGTTAAGTATTTGTAGGAGAAATTTCTTATGAACCTGAATTCTTGAATCTTCCCATACTTAGAAAAGCACTAAAACCATTAACTAAGATATCTGTTCCTCGTGACTAGCAGCAACCTTCCACAGAGATGTGTGGTTGATTACAGGTTCCCTTCATCAAAATCACATATACACTTACCTCCCTCCTCACCTCTTCAGAACAGTTTCTCAGAGGCTGTCTCCCTGGTTATGACTCTGAATAAACTCAGTATGACACTGAATAAACTCAACTCACAGCTTTTACACTGTGCGATTTTTTCCAAGTTGACAGAACTCAACTTTTAATATTGTAAACAGATTTGGTACATGAACAAGCCAGCTTGTACATAATATACTCTGGATAACTGAACTTGGAAATGTGACTCCATCTGGCAAGAAAAAAAATCCTAAAACGTAAGGATTGCAAAAGATTCCATTGCTTTAAGTTTAAAAATAAAGATACATACATATTATAAAACAAGTGAAACTGAAGCTTAGAGAGGAAAAGTCCAAGATTATCCAGCTGCCCAAGATTATTCAGCTAGTAAATGGTATCATGACTCCAGTCCAGCGCTCTTTCCACTATAACACAACCTCAAACTCTTCATTCCCCTCCCCCGGGGAAAACTATCCTTCACAATTAAAACAGGAAGAAGAAAAAAAACCACTATAACTTTGTTTCTATGGCTTCACTATTTCTAGGTATTTTTACAACTTGAGCATTCAGAGTTGACACCTCCAAAATAAGGTTGTTTCCTAAATTAAGAGCCGAAGTCTCCCCCTAGAAAACAATGTTACAGTACAAAGGCTGGAGCCTTGTGTCTAAGAGCAAAGCTCTGAAATACATGAATTACTAGCTGTGGGCCCTCAGACAAGCCACTGATCTTCTCTGAGCCTTTAAAATGAAACCAACTGCATCTATTCCACTGTGTTGTTGTAGGAATTAAATGAGATGGTGCATTTAAAGCACTTGGCCCAGAAAGCATTCAAAAATGTTAGCAATTGTTACTCTTTAAAAGTATTTTAATTTTTAGATTTCATAAGTGATAACATAGAGTATTTGTTTTTCTCTGACTTATTTCACTAAGCATAATATCCTCCAGGTCCACCCACATTGTTGTAAATGGCAGAATTTCATTCTTTTTTATGCTTGAATAATATTCCATTGTGTATATCAACCACATCTTCTTTATCCATTCGTCTGTTGACGGACACTTAGGTTGCAAATAGACTCACAGATCTAGAGAACAAACTAATGGTTACCAGTGGGGAGAAGTAAGGGGGAGAGGTAAGATAGGAGTGGGGGATTAAGAAGCACCATCTACTATGTATAAAATAAATAAGCAACAAAGATGTATTGCACAGCACAGGGAAATATAGCCATTATTTTGCAGTAACTTTAAATGGAGTATAATCTATAAAAGTATTGAATCATTATGTTGTACACCTGAAACCAATGTTATTGCAAATCAATTATACTTCAATGAAAAAGTAAATAAAATTTAAAAATAAAAGTATTTTTATGATTCAGTAGGCTTCCATAAAAGCTAGTCCTGAAGGAGTAATAACAGTTAGTCCTGAAGGAGTAACAGAAAACCTAATCATGAATGACTGAGTGAACAGCACTGACTGAAGGGAAGTGAAAGGAAAAAAGATGGAGTGAGCTATCGCTAAACCAGGGAATCACAGCGCAGACTTATTGTGGGGCCCGGGGTCACAATGAAGAACGTGACAGGCCTCTCCTTCAGAGGGCTCACAGTCTAACAGAGAGAGAAGTTTAAACAGACAGTGACAATACAATTCGATGGGAACAATTACAGGAGCCCAGCTTTGCAGGTAGGGATTGGAGAAAGTATCCAAAGAGGGATCATAAATGTTCATTAACATCATATCACTAATAACCAACATGTATTGAGTCCTATTTGCCAAGTACTCTACTAAGAGCTTTACACGAGTTATCTCATTTGATCCTCACAACTCTATGAGGTAGGTAAGTACAAGGAATGGCAGGTGAGAGAGACAACAGCAAATTTCAGGAACTTCCTGGAAGTAATTCACTGTCGCTGGAAGATGTCAGAGATTTAAAAAAAGGCAAGAAGGGGCCAGGTCATTAAGGTCTTGAAGGCTTTATTAAAGGGTTTCGACTCTACCCGCTGGCAGTGGGAAGCCACTGAAGGTGCCAGGCGGCTGATCAAATTTGTGTTTCAGAAAGATCATTCTGCCACCAGAAGGGAGCGAGAGAGCTGGGAGTAAGGGCGGGGGGCGCAGATGCAGTAATGCAAACAAATCAGGATGGTGGCGGAGGGCTGAAGAGGATTCGAAACGTTTGGAAATGGATCCGGCGAGCTGGACGGCAGGCCGGACGTAGGGCACCGAGAGGCAGAGGAAGGATGGCCCCAGCTCTGCGCAGCCCTGCCCCACCCTTGCCCAGGCCGGTCTTCCCCAGGCCCCGCCCCCCGCTCGGCGCCCGAGTACTCTAGACAGTCCCCTCACCTTGGCCATGCGGATCATGCGCTTGGCCACGTCCAGGTCGCCCTGGTGGTTCTGGCCGATCTCGGCAATGATGAAGCATGGGTGCTGCCCGCCCACCCAGCGCCCGGGACACAGCTCCAGCTCCAGCGGCATGGCAGCGGCTCGCGCTTCCGCGCCACACCACCCGTCACGGTGCCGCCGCCGCCGCCTTGGTCGTTTCGGTCAGCAACCCAGCAGAGCCCACACACCGGCCCCGCCACGTCAGCCCGCGACCACCGCGCAGCCAATCCTCGAGCGCCGCCTCGCTCCAGACAGCCAATCAGGTCAGGGGGCGGAGCCACCCTCTAGGGGAGAGGTGCGGCGGGAAGAGGAAGCCGCGCGCACTTCTCGGGAGCTGAGCTTGTGGCTCGCGGAGTCTGGTGGTTGTGGGGTCCCTGCGTTTACCCGTGAGCAGACATTCCCCGAAGGAGGCTGACGGCTGGGTGCTTTCGGCGTGGAGAGAGTGCGCGCCCTACAGTGTAATGGAAAAAACAGATTCTGGAGTTAGAATTACAGAGCTGGTTCGAGCCCAGCCCATGCCACTAACCAGCTCTTGATCCTAAATACCTTAGTCTTTCTGAGTTTTATTTTCCTTTTTCTCTGAAATGGGAAAATTATAAAGACCCCACCTCTTAAGGTTCGTGAGATGATGTATAGAACACCCTAATCACAGTACTTGGCCTGTAGTGCGCTTTCAATAAGTGGTTGCCAGGCTTCCCTGGTGGCGCAGTGGTTGGGAGTTCGCCTGCCGGTGCAGGGGATGCGAGTTCGTGCCCCGGTCCGGGAGGATCCCACGTGCCGCGGAGCGGCTGGGCCCGTGAGCCATGGCCGTCGGGCCTGCGCGTTCGGAGCCCGTGCTCCGCAGCGGGAGAGGCCGCAGCAGTGAGAGGCCCACATACTGCAAAAAAAAAAAAAAAAAAAAAAGTGGTTGCCAGTCCTATTACACGAGAGGCAGCAAGTTCAAAAAGGTCACTGAGGGCTTCCCTGGAACGGCTAGCCCTGTGAGCCATGGACGCTGAGCCTGCGTGTCCGGAGAGAGGCCCGCGTACCGCAAAAAAAAAAAAAGTTCACTGACTTGTCCAAAGCCGTCCAGAAAGCTGTGGTGGAGCTGGGATTAGGACCCTGGACTGCCTCCTAGCCTAGGGCTCTTGCAATACACTATACTGGGTTACAGACAAAGCTGAGAAATAACCAGTTTGAAGGAAGAAATAACACTTGATTCCCAGCTTGACTTTCAGAACTAATGAGCAAAGTAACAATAACAGAAAGGAGAGGAGGAGGCACTTCTGGGTGGAAGGGAGAAGGGTAGGTTTGGGACACGTTGGTGTAAATATGCAGGTAAAACTGCCCACCAGGCAGGAGGAGAGGCAGGTCTGAAGCTCTGAGTGGAGGTCTGGGCTGGAGAGAGAGATGTGGGAGCCATTTTGAGGAAAAGCTGAGGATGGGTTTGACTCCTGAAGGAGAGAGTGTGCAGAGGGATGAGCAGTGGAGAGGTGAGCCTTGTGCAGCCGTCCTGGAAGGACAGAGGACCAGGGTGTGTGTCCTGAGGAGGAGAGACCCACAGATTCAAAGGCCCAGAGCAGTGCAGGAGAATGATGAGCCAGAACTTGGTGGGAACATGGGGGCAGGGGGACCACTGGAGACAGCAGATTTGGTGGTAAAATGGATTTGGTGGCCAAAGGAGGATGAAGAAACACTGGAGGCAAAAATAGACTTTTCCTTGGAAAAGTTCAGTTGTTAAAAACAGATGGAAAATGGACCATGGGCTAGAGGGGGGTCCTAAAGTTGAGCGGTTCTGAAGAAGTGCAAGTTTGGAGGCCAGGAGGAAGCAACCAAAGGACAAGGAGATTGCAGCAGTGTTCATTCGTCTGCGATATGTCTAGACTAGATGCCATGTGCTTTATGTCTCTCAAGTTTAAATGGCCTTTCACACCTGGGTAAGGCTGAGCAACAGGACCTGATTACAGAGAAAATTAAACCCAGCACTAAAGTAACTCAGTCACTTGGGGCTAAAGAAAACCATCATGGTTTTGCATAGTTCATAAATAAGTGGAAATTAAGTTTAAAGGAAAAAAAAAGAAATCACATTTAAAAATATGATCATCCCACAAAAGCAAATTAGGCTGTTGTTATCTGTGGTTAAATAAGGACTTTCAATAAATTAAAGTAGGTACTTATTTAGTACCTACCATGAATAAGGAGGAAAGTATACAATTTTTCTTCTACTCTTGTTCTTGTTTTTTTGGGTTTTTTTTTTTGCGGTACGTGGGCCTCTCACTGCTGTGTTCTCTCCCGTTGCGGAGCACAGGCTCTGGACACGCAGGCTCAGCGGCCATGGCTCACGGGCCCAGCCGCTCCACGGCATGTGGGATCTTCCCGGACTAGGGCACGAACCTGTGTCCCCTGCATTGGCAGGCAGACTCTCAACCACTGCGCCACCAGGGAAGCCCTCGTTCTTGTTTTTAAAGCCAGTTTCCAGTGCTTTCTGTTGCTTTTTCTGCTTGGATAATGAATCAGTGTTCAATCTGTCAAAATGGACGAGAACATATGGGAAGGTCTTTAAAAACAAATTAAAACCAATGAGGGGTCTTTTCTTTTCTTTTTTGGCAGGAGAGGGCAAGGAAGAACTTAATTTTGGAGAAACTAGGGTACCCAGAGTGCTGGGTCATGAGGGTCAAGGTCAAGGATTGGACCCAGTTCCTAGAGCTCAGACCCTGGGGCCTGGGACCCCAGTGGCTAGTTTGACTGTGCTCATCAGCCCCTCCTGCAGCTGATTCCCGCAAAGCCTCCTCCAGCCTAGGACTCCTGCCTAATTTTTTTGCCACTCTGTGCTCTAGTTACACTGAACTATTTTTGAGTTCCCCTAAAGGATCATGTTCTCTCTCCTCCAGGCCTTGGCACAGGCAGTTTCCTAAGCCTGCACACTCCCTCCTCCCCTACACCCACCACGCTGAGCCCTGCCTTCTACAGGTCCTTCTGCAAGTCCTTCAGGGTAGAAGTCACCTCCTCTCAGGACCTTCTCTGATCTCCCCACCGACCTTCTCTGGGCTCCCATAGGACCCTCTTTTGGCCCACTTACTACCCTTCATGGTGACTCCCTCTTTTCTTGTCTGTTATTCTCTCTAGACTGTGAGCTCCTCTGGGTTGGAACCATCTGGAGCACCTACTCAGCACTAAACCCAGGGCAAAGCCCTAGGGACACCATGGTGAACAAACAAGAAGTCCAGGCCTCTGCCCGTATGTGGCTTAGAGCCTTATATTATAACTGTGTCCTCCAGGACAAAGACCTCCTTGAGAGCAGAGCCTGAACTGTTTCCTACTATATCCGTAGCACCAAGCACAGAACTTAACACTTCGTAGGTGCCAATAAACATTTTCTGAACGGCCAAGTGCAGAAAAGGAAAGATGACAGCAAGGACTGAGGCATAACTGACTTCTTACGTTTACTCCTCAGGCCACATTCAGCCTCTTAGGTGAACATGACTGTTCCCTGAAGTCAGCTTTCTGGAAAGTTCCTCTGAGGAAGAAGTGAAGTATTAATGCACCCAAGTTCCCCGACCCCAGCCGCCGAGGACCTGCCCTGGTGTCAAGTGCCCCAGGTTCTCAGTTGTTCCATTTATAGGCACGCTTGATGGTCACACCCTGACCTACACCCACGTCCTGCTTCCTCAAACTTGGTCCTCATTCCTGGAACATAAGCATCATTTTTATACTGTCCCTGAGCGAACAAGCCCACCATCACACCTGGGGCAGTCTGGGAGGTGAAAGTCACCTCATACTGTCTCTGTGGAAGGATTTTTGACCTGGGATACACAACTTACCTGCCTCCATTTTCCAAATGCTACCTCACTCACCCATCCAGCAAATAATTCCTGCATGCTAGGCACCCCGCCAAGCACGAGGAATAGAAAGGGGAATGAAGAGTGTGGCCCTCTTTCTGTAAACTGTATTTTACAGTAAATGTAGTTTACGACAAAAGTAAACTACGTTCACGCACTGCTGTAAAATCATGGACTATAATAACGAGGGCAACGAAGGAAACAAATTGAGTGCTGTGTGTGACTAACAAGGGGACCTTCTTTACACGGGTGGTCAGGAAGTGTCTTTCTGAAGAGTCGACACTGAAGCTGAGACCCCTATCCCAAATTCCTTCCAAATGATAGTAATCTATTCCCACACTGGGCCCCCACAGGAGGTTGAAACAGTATAGTGTCATGAAAAAATCACAGGGTTTGGAATAAGTCAGTCCTGGGTTCCACTCCCAGCTGTGTTCCTTCCTGCTAAGGAACTTCTCAACTTCCAGCCAATGGAAACAACCACCGCCAGAGGCCATAGTGAGGACCATAGGAGATGAGAGGTGTGAGACCTCTAACAGCCTGGACCTGCGGCCCAAGGTTCTTACCCCAGATACTTAGGGAGAAAGAAGTCTCATCCTGAGCTCCGGCTCCCTGGCCTGCTTCCACTGCCTGTGGCTTGGAGGACCTTCCCTATCCTCATACCTCATCTTGACAGTCTCTGCCTGTCACCAGCCTCATCTCCTCTTCATCCCCCACCACAACCCCCTGTCTGGCAGGTCCTGCCCACCCCCTCTCCCCAGTTAAGACAGTGGGTCTAGGGAATTCCCTGGCGGTCCAGTGGTTAGGACTCGGTGCTCTCACTGTGGTGGCCTGGGTTCAATCCCTGGTCGGGGAACTAAGATCCCTCAAGCTGTGCGGCGTGGCCAAAATAAAGACAGTGAGTCTACGTTGTCTCACCTCCTCCTAGCACTCTTTTTTTAAATTTATTTTTATTTTTTAATTTATTTTTTTTCCTCCTATCACTCTTAACTTCCAAGAGTCTCCAAAGCTTTAACAACTTTCACTCTTCTCCCTTACGCTGTCCTTGGGAATATCGTCCGTTCACAGAGCTTCGAGATGTATGTTTTCATGGGTGACTCCCAGATATTCATCACCAACCCCAGTCTGACTGCTCTCCTGGTTGCCTGCTCAGCTCACAACCATCTCTAGAAACAGCCCCAGTACACCAGAACGCCCCATAGCAACCTGGTCTCAAACATGTGATACTGCCAACCCGAGGCCAACCAGATTGATGCAGACGTGTATTAAAAGATAATATTCCAACCGATAAGCACATGAAAAGATGCTCAACATCATTAACCATCAGGAAAATGCAAATCAAAGCTACAATGAGATTCTACCTCACACTCAGTAGGATATCTAGAATTAGAAAGACAGATAATAACAAGGATGTGGAGAGATTGGAAACCTCATACACTGCTGATGGGATATAAAATGGTGCAGCCGCTTTGGGAAACAATCTGGCAGCTCTTCAAAAGGTTAAACACGGCATTACCATATGACTCAGCAATTCCACTCCTAGATATATCCCCAAGAGAAATAAAAACACGTGTCCACACAAAAACTTGTACACAAATGTTCATAGCAATATTATTCATAAAAGCCAAAAAGTAGAAACAACCCAAATGTCCATCAACTAATCAACAGATAAAGTATAATATAGCCACTCAGTGGACTATTACTTGGCAACAAAAAGGAATGAAGCACTGATGCATGCTACGACATGGAAGAACCCAGCATTGGAACCTTGTCACATGAGTATTCAATAGGTGAAACTTTCAAGAGTATTCATCTGAGATAAATTGTGAAGAAGAAAGTCTGGGGGTTAGGGGAGCCATGATGGACATTGTCAAATATTTGCAAGACTCCATTTAAAAAGCTAAATTGGATTTTTCCCCTCTGCAGCTCCATGGGGCAAAATTAGAGCCAAGAGTGTTATAGGAAATTAGATAAGTAAGAGCTTTTTAAGTAGACTGCTTATCGAGTTAACAACACCCATGATAATAAAAAATAAAGCTGCCTTACTATTGTGGAGATAAAGAACTTCCTGTTTTTCTAAGATGGTAAATACATTGCCTTATAAATTGTGAGGTCCCCATCACCAAGGTATCCAACGAAAGTCAGGTAGGCATGTTGCTGAGGGGTTTCCAACATCAGTAGAGGAATTTGACTAGATGAGATCTGGTTCCTTCCTGCCTGGGGATCCTGGATTTCATTGCATTTTAGAAGTTTCCATGGGTGTCTGGAGATACAACTTTGTTAGCTCCAGATTGGTGGGTTCTGATTTTTGGGACTCTAGACTCCCTTCTGTAAACTTGTATCATCCACTGCCATTTTAGCCTTCTGCTCCTCAAAATAAAATAATTTTTCCCAGTTCCAAGTTCAAAGGGGGTGGGGATAATTAATGTGAATTAGTGTAGTTTGAAACAGCAGTAAAGTTTGGGATAACTGACTTACACAAGATCACAAAACTGGTAGGAAGAGGCAAATCAGGATTTGACTCTCCTCTCCGAATCTGTATTCCTGGGTTCGACTTTTAATCACATTTATGTCCAAACACCCAACTGTGGGGCCTTTTAAGCTCCTGACTGCCATTCTCTGCCCAGAGGTTTTCACAATTCACGTGTTTGGCGTTCTGAGTTGAACTGTGTCCCCACAAAATGCATATGTTGAAGTCCTAATGCCCAGTCCCTCAGAATGTGACCTTACTTGGAAACAGTGTTGTTGCAGATGAATTAGTTGAGTTCATTAGGGTGGGCCCTAACCCAAGATGATTAGGTGTCCTTATAGAAAAGGGAAATTTGTGCACAGACGCATACACAAGAACCCCACATGAAAGACACAGGGAGAAGATGGCCATCTATAAGCCAGGGAGAGAGGCCTGGAACACAACCTTCCCTTGCAGCCCTCAGGAGGAACCAACCCTGCCAACACCTTGACCTTGGACTTCTAGCCTCCAGAACTGTAAAACGATAAACTTCTGTTGTTTATGTTACCCAGTCTACGGTACTTTGTTATGGCAGCCCCAGGAAGTTAATACACATGAGGAAATGTCATTGAGGAAATATGCACTGAGGGCTGGTGGGTGAGGCACAGCAAAGGGACTCAGGCCCATGGCCCTGAGCACTCACTCTCTGGCAGGGGAGACAAGACAGGGAGCAGAGTAGCCAGTGCCAGGGCCATGAGAACAAGTTATCAAAGTCACTGAATGAGGAATCCAAGGAGGGAAGTTTCCTGTCTGCTGGCCTGCTGGGGAGGCTAATGCCTTTGCACTGGTTCTTGAAGGCTGGGATGGTTGGCTTATGCAGGTGGAGGAAGAGTGCAGACAGAGGAGGCAGCATGAGCAAGGTGAAACACACAGGAATGTTCGGATGGCCAGGTAGGGCATATGGAGATTAGGTGCAGGAAGTAAGGCTGATAGGGTGATTTGGGATGTTGTGTGTGTGTGCACTTGGGGGGTGTGTGGCACTGGGAAGTCACTGAAAGTTCCTGAGCTGCATCAGGAGAACCAGGCTGTGGGGAGATCCCTTGAGCAACATAGGGAGGACAGGTCCTGGGTGAAACACTGAGGGGCCTCAAGTGGCCTATGATGTGGGAACTTGGATTTCCTCAGCCTCATTTCTTCCATTTCCCTCTTCCTCCTGCCGAAGCACCCACACTGTGGAGTGCTCTGGGTATCAGAAGTTCCCATCCACAGAGGGATCCTCTGAGATGAGCTTCTCCCAAGTCCAGTGGAATAGTCTACTGTTACTAGCTCATCCCTGGCCTTTACCCTGGGATTAGCACAAGGCAGGGAGAGAAGTCGACCTTGCTCTGCACTCTGGGGCCTTGCAACAGTCATCCTGAGCCCCAATTCCCTCATTTGAAAGATGGGGTCAGAATCCTCACACTGCCTCCCTTGAACAAGATAATGGATGTGAGCTATGCGAACTGTAGCATGGTATGGACGCATTGGGGGCCATCATTCTTTTGTCAGAAGTGGGGCTCAGGACGGGTCAGACTGGAGCCGGTCAGGCCTGAGCTTGGCAGAGTGGATGTAGGTAGGATTTGGACAGGTAGCTGTGGGAAGCACCAGGTGGCTACAGAAACAGGAAAGCAATGGGCTGATGTGCCAGCAGGAGTGAAACCTAATGGCAGATCAGGGACAAGGTAGGGCCCTGACCCAGCACTGGTATGGACAAAGCCAAGGGCCTGACAGGAATTCCTATCACCAGGGGCTGGCTGGGATCCTGCAGACTACTCACTTCCCCAGAGTCCATGTCACCCACTCCCAGACTCCCCCAGTGCCAGGTCACCCACTCTGCTCAGATGCCCACCTCTCACCCACCTGCTGCTGCTGCTGCTGCAGCTACCAGGTGCACAGCTGTGCAGAACCCCCGCTGCATGCGTGCTAGCCTAGTTGGCCACTAAGAGAAGCCCATGGTGTAGGCTGTTCCCAGCAGTTCTCCACATCACCCCTCACGGTGTCCAGCACTCTCACATTCATTAGCTTACCACAGCGTGCTCAGGGCACCCCCAATTTTTAAGTGGAAAACTGAGTCCCAAGAAGCAAATGGTCTTTTGCCAGTTCACTAAGATGGTATATGGCAGGGCTGCCTCTCACAACGTGAAATTATTATGATTAAGAGTGGTAGTTGTATTTATAGAGTGCCCACTGTTTGCCTGCACCCCTAAAGCATTTCATGGTTCTAATTCTAAAAACTAGCTCTGTTCGCACTCTGTCTTCACTCTGTCCCGAGCCTCAGGGTCTTGTGAGCCAACATCTACTTTGCTCTGGAGAAGAAAGAAATAGGTCCACTAACTTTCTCATTAGAACAGAGCCAGGAGCCAGACAGCCCTACGGAGGAGCATTTGGCAAACAGCAGAAACTGAATTCGGGCAGAGCTGGGTTGGAATAGGCTGGCTATTCACCGGCTACGTGACTTTAGAAGCACTTCACCTCTAAATCCTTCAGTTTTCATATCCGTGAAATGAGGATTACAGTTTAGCTCCCTCCCTCTGATTCAGAGCATTAGTGCCCCGCTAGGGGCAGATATACATCCTGCTCATGCTAAGGCAAGTCTGTAATTCTGTCTTCCAGTCTGATTAGTCTGACTAGTAAAACAGATTTACTAGTATTCCTGTTGCAGTTTTTGGATGACACCTCATTCACCGTCAGTCTTGGGGGTGCAGCCCTCATCCAGCCTTGTCCAGGTAACTGTAACAGCCTCCTCAATGATCTCTTGCTACAGGTCTACCCCTTTCTACTCCACCAGCCTAAGGCACAGCTCTGACATTTCCCACTAGCCCACACCCTTACCTAACTCCTCAGGAGGGTGGGGTAAGTGGAAGTAACGGCATGTAATTAACTACTAGCATGTCTACTGCTGGTTAGCACTTGGAATATATACCCCCATTCTGATTTGTATAGCTGGATCAGAGCTGCAAGCTTGCTTAAGCTTGGGCCCCATATTTTCAGCCAAGGAACTGAAGGTTCACAGAAGGGAGGTGACTCAGGAGGGTCAAATACCAGCTAGTGGCCAGGCTGGGGCTAGAACAGGTCTCTGGGTTCTCTCTGAGGCCTCCCTCACCACACCTCCACTCCTCTTCCCCAGGGCTGGGGTGGGGTGACGTTGTAACGAACACACATGCTGACCTGGGTCAAGACCCCTTAATCAGAGTAACTCTAGGGTCATTTTCTTTTCTCTATATGCCCTTCTGACACCTCTGGGACAAGTTATAAAATACTTGGTCAGAGATTACGAAGCTGACCTAATTGGCTCTAGGAAGAACTTCAACACTTGCTTCAATCTTGGTGGCTTTCCTGCAGAGCAACTGTTTGGCAGCTGAAGCTTAAGTCAGCTGGTAACTTGACTCCCTTTCAAACTGTCAACACAGTGGTATCACCAGTCTCATTAAAATTGATGTCAGCACAACTTGACAGGGCTGGAGAAAAGGGAAGGTCATAGCCTAGGGATAGAACCACCTCTGTGGTTCTGTCTCACCCTTCTCTGATGGGAGGGTGGTGTAGCCCAAACAGGAATGCCAGAAATGGAAACCATTGACTCTGCTGTAACTCTGCTCACATGTGTCCTAGTTAGGAGTCCTGGTAGTGATGATGAGTGGGGGCTAGCGTCTTACACAAGGTGCTCTGCATTTCCATCAGAAGTGTCAGTCACTCTTCAGGGCCTGGATGCCTAAAGCAGGAATAAACTAAAGGTAAGAGCAAAGTTGAAAGCAGGGCCAGGTTCTTTCACTACTTCACCAGGAAACCTTGGGCCAGTCCTTGACGCTTTCCTGTGCCTCAGTTTCCCCATAACTACAATGAGCAATAGTTCTAAGCCCTTTTATTTTTAAGAGACGAATGCTTCAAATGCATGCCAACATATCACACAGGAACAGGGCCATTGCTCTGGATGTAGGGCAGGCGTGTGTGGAAGAGACCCCTCTCCCCACCCTGCAGGAAGGAGCAAGTAGGAACCAGTTATCCAGCCCATCACAGCTCCCATCCAGCTCAGACATTTATAACTTAAACATTCACTGCAAAAGCTGGGAGCAAACCCACTCAATGAACATCTCCTTCAGATGGGAATTAACTCCAGAAATATGGTCTGCTCTGTGACCTCATCACCAAAAATCCTGTTCCTCAAGAAGTTTAAAATAGTCTTTAGTCAAGAGCAGCTAAGCCAGGGAATTCCCTAGTGGCACAGTGGTTAAGAATCCGCCGGCCAATGCAGGGGACATGGGTTCAAGTCCTGGTCCGGGAAGATCCCACATGCCACGGAGCAACTAAGCCATGTGTGCCGCAACTACCAAGCCTGCACCCTAGAGCCCATAAGCCACAACTACTGAGCCCGCGTGGTGCAACTACTGAAGCCAACGCGCCTAAAGCTCATGCTCCGCAACGAGAAGCCACTGCAATGAGAAGCCCACGCACCGCAACAAAGAGTAGCCCCTGCTCGCCATAACTAGAGAAAGCGCACGCGCAGCAACGAAGACCCAACACGGCCATAAATAAGTAAGTAAATAAATAAATATTAAGAGCAGCTAAGCCTCAAGGCCCTCCCAGAGGTCTGAATGTCACAGGCTTCTGGAAAACCTAATTTTAAAACAAGAAAAAGGGCTTCCTTGGTGGCGCAGTGGTTGAGAGTCCGCCTGCCGATGCAGGGGACACGGGTTCGTGCCCCGGTCCAGGAAGATCCCGCGTGCTGCGGAGTGGCTGGGCCCATGAGCCGTGGCTGCTGAGCCTGCGCTCCGCAACGGGAGAGGCCACAACAGTGAGAGGCCCGCGTACCGCCAAAAAAAAAAAAAAAAAAAAAAAGAAAAAGAAAAAGCATGATAGAAATGAAAAGCTGGTTTGATAGTTCCCTAGAATCCTCACTGGCCACAGGTAGTAGATCAAACTGACATTTTTGCAAAGTGAATGCAAAAGAAAGGTCTGCCGTTCAAGCCCCCTTGGGATAAGGTCCCAAATCACTGCTCCAGTCTCACCTGCCATTCCTCTTCTTCCTCTTCATTCTCTAGTCAAACTTGCCTATTTGAAGCCAAGCGTACACAACTCCCTACCTCTGACCTCTGTCTATCATGTTCCTCCCTACTTTCTCCATTTGTATTTCTAAACTCTACTCACATCTGCATGTGCGCCTCAAATACTTTCCTTTCTAGGAAACTTCCCTAATCCTCCCAGTTAAAAGCTACTTTTCCTACCTCTAAATTACTCTTAACACTTACTGGACCACTGGTACTAGGTCTTGGTAAACATCATTCCCATGTGTCTTCTCTTCCCTACTAGTTCCTATGAGCACCCAAGGGCTGGTTTGTCTTTTTTGCTGTTTGCAAAAAGCAAACTCCGCTTTAAAGCCTAGAGGGGACTTTAATGTAAAGTACATGATTTGGGGGCTCCACTGACACTAAAATGACAAATTCAGATTAGTTTCCAATCTTTAACATTGCTTTTACATGTGTAAAAACACACTCACTCCAGTAGCTTATAGCTAAGAGTTACCAAAACAATCCTCAAGTCTTCCACTACAAAAATTGACAATGTAGTCGCACATGTATTAAATTGTTGAGACACTGCATAAAGACCGCAGAATCTTACCCCTCCCCCAAGTCCTTTTAAGATCCGTAAGAACAAATTTCCATCTTCCGCAAAAAAAGCTGAGCTGAGGCAGTGTGTACCCACGCCCCTCCCCCACCCCAGCCACGCTTTTCACATGTCATTCCTCCTTAGCTCGCCTGTCTTGATAACAAACTATACCCTGTTCACCTGGTCAGTCGAACCCTACATGTTTCAGCCTTCGTGCAAAGCCCATTTTTTTCTTCAGACCTTCCTGTCAGAAGCCATTTGGTCACACCCCCTCAACTTTACAGACTGGGAGGTAGTCCAGAGGGCAACACAAGGTCACACAGGAAATCAGTGGCAGAGCCAGAACTAGAATTCAGATCTCCTGGGACTCAGAGTAAGGCCTTCTCCTTTATACTACCTCCTTTACTTAATTCATCTATTATTTGAATCTAGCACTATTTTTACTGGCTTTCAGGGGCTCCAGAGCATTGAATTTCACACATTATTTTTCAAAAGTCTACCTCATTACTCTCAGTCATCAAGAATGAGGATTAGAGTTAAATGCTCAAAGATCCTACATACTTGTGTATTTCCCCTCAACAACCACTAATATAAAAACACCAAAGAAACCAGTTCTTTAGTGTGTTTCAACACAGGCTTACAATCAAAGTCTTAAATTACAAATGTAAGCATACAACTAGGCTTTACCAAAGAGGAATGTGTTTATTTCACTTAAATTCTTAAAAATACTTTTTTGGCAGTTGTCACATAAAATGTCCTAATGTAAAAAAATTTTCATTAAAAAGAAAAGAAAAGCATGAAAAAACAGACCCAAAATGTTAAGATTTTATTTACAAAGCTTCTTTGTTGTACAGAAAGTAAAAATGCTGTTACAATCTCAGTGTAACTGGCAGCCACGGACCGTTGACTCACCAATCATAGCTATCCACACTACAGCAAGAGTCTTACACGAAAACCTAACAATGCTTACAATTTTGTTGGGGTGAAGTCCCCAAGCTTGGTGGTGGATTTCCAAGAGGGACTAAATGGAGGAAGGCGGAATGTCACAGGAACTATTCTTTGGCTCTTTGGGTGGGTGGGTGTCCTGGGGTTTGTATCACAGCTACTTTTTTTTTTTTTTTTTAAACAGCTACCAAATCCATGTGAGCAGTCCAACCAATACTGAACAGTTCTTTTTTTGCAGGTTATTTGGGGTCTTAATCATCTTCTCCTTCATCATCTGTTTCTCTCTTCCTCTTTTCACCTTTCCCGCTTTCTTCCTCTTCTGTACAATAATAAAAATTCATTTTGAGACAACTGGAAAGGCATTTACTTTGCCTAATTATTGCTAACAGAGGTAACAACAATGCATTTTTTAAGGGTTGGGAGATAAAAAATGATGTAAGCTTGATCAAATCAACAGGTTGTTAATTAAGAAGTTTTAATTCTAAGAAGCATAAACAGTAGCCACGGAACCAAGAAGGGTAAAATGCACAGCAGCACCTCAAATCACAGCAAAGTTAACTCAGTTTTCTCAAGTTAAGTTGCTGTCTAACCAAATGTTTATTTTTCTTACACTTGTTGGTCACCAAAATCAGACATTAGCAGTTATTAAAATAAATAGCAAGGACTCTGGAGCTCCTTAAGCCTATTTCCTCATTTGTAAAATGGGGACAATGGCACTGACTCCATAGGGTTATTCTGAGGATTAAATGAAATAGCACAAGTATTTAGCCTAGAACATGGCAAGACTCAAACTGTTGCAAGTTTACATTAACTAAAAAGAGATTTCTCAGACTCCTTAAGTATTTGAGACACAGAGACCTACACGTTGTTCTGTCTTTTCAACTAGTAAAAACTCACTGCTACTTTAATGAAATTAGCTAAATCTGCACTAAATTGTGTTCCAAAAAGCTCCCTGAAGGCAGAGACCAGGTCCTAATCATTGCTGTATCCAAAGTAATTTTAGTCCTGTGACTTGCACAGAGAGAAGATGCTGCTGAGAAAGTATGAACCAACAGAAAGCACAGCAACCAACCCAGTACTCTGAAACTTACACAAGCGTTAGAATCTACTTTCTAATAAATAAACAGATGTTTCACTGGTTTTGGTTGTGGTGGGGAAAGGAATAACACCAATAAAAACTAGAAAGGTGCTATTTATCTACCCTGCAAAGATTACAATCCAATTAAGATTTTTTTTTAATGAAAAAATTCCAAACACAGAAATCTCATGCTTAACAGTAACACAAACGATGGGGTCTAAAAACACATGTGGGGACTGAGGCCGGGGCCGCCCATCCTCATACAGGCACTACTAACTGCTGTAGAGCAGGTGGGTGAACCAGTACACACACACTAATGGGGCTTTACAAGTGCTTCTGAAGACCACCAGGGCCAAAGGCATTTTATTTTCTTCTCAGTAATTTCAAATTCTAAATTAACAGACATTTCCCTTGATCTTTAACTGAGAGGGACCAAAGTGCATGCAGTAACCCACCTTCATCCTCATCCTCATCTTCATCCTCATCGTCTTCATCTTCATCAACTTCTCCATCATGTCCAAATTCTTCTTCCTAAAGAATGGTAAATAGCATATCATTATTAGATTAATTCTGCCAAGTTAAGAAGTACGAAGAGAAACAAGAACTGTCAATTAAATTTAACAGTTCATTCAAAGAGAAAACTGTAATGTTACTTTTATCTACTTTAATATAGTGAGAACTGCTGGATTTTCTTAAATTAATGAGCTTAATTAAAAATTTTCTTTAAAAATTGCTTTTCAGAAGTAAGCATTAATTAAAGACATCTTTAATTAGTATACAACTTACGATGGGTAACTCCAGAAATAATTTTAAAAACTTCAAAGCATGTTTGGACAAAGACTTCCATATTCCCTTTCCTATAAAAAGCTTCTTTCAGAAACTTAATTTCATTAGACACCTCTGAGATTATACAAATGCTCAGCCTTACGTTTGTACTACAAAAGAACATTTTTTTTTTTTTTTGATGATGTCTAATTTTCTTGGCCTGTATTCACAAGTCCCCTTTAGGGTCAAAGTCACTCCTTTCTCCTATCCTTCTATGGTATTCAGCTCCTCAGAGATAACTGTTATTACTGCCTGTCCCATAAATTAGACTACCTGCCTCTTTCAGAGCAGGACCACATTTTTCTTCAACTTTTCATCCTCAACTCTTTAACACAGCAGGTACATAATGCATTTACTGCATTAAGCTGGATATACAAGAAGTTCAGACTTGGTAAACATACCCTTCACTTCAGTACAACAAAGGGGAGGACATCCCATCAGTTCTCAATGTTTCCAGTTTCCTCACCGTACTGAATGAATACTCAACTTGCTGCTGCCTCCCAAAGTTAAAGGGTCAAAACTTACTCTGCAGAGCCAAGCACTGCCTAGTTAGCATTCAGTAAGTATTCTATTTAGTATTTACTAAAAGGGGGACAAGAGCTAAATTAATCAGATTGCCATTAGTCTATTTACAAGCATACTAATTTCTTCAGAAGACTTTTCTTTTTTAAACAATCCACTTTTATTTCAATTACAAATGGGAAGCAGGGCAGCAAGAGGTGCACTGACCTCCCCACTGACTTCATCTTCATCCTCCTCCCCTTCTACATCTTCGTCTTCATCTTCATCCTCTTCATCATCAAACTCTTCTTCCTCACCATCCTCATCCTCCTCCTTGTCCTCATCTTCTCCTTCTGAAAACCGTCCAAAAGGAATACATCAAATACCCTGTGTGTCTCACAAGGTACACCTACTCAGGTGGTGGGGAGCTTTGGGTTGGTCCACAGGACAAATGCTGGGCCACACCAATGTCAGGGAAAACCACGAACCACAGTCACCTCCTTTCTTGCAAGTTGCTGAGGCTCAGTCCCTTTGACCTGAGCCCCATAAAATCCAGAGGCCAGGAGTCCTGGCGGACCAAGTGTACACTACAACACTTACCGATGAAATGATACAATGCCTAGGATTTGCTTCAAAATAAGGAAGGGGAGAAGTGGGTGGGAGTGTGTGTGTCTATAAAATAATATCAGGCGTGAACAGACCACAGCTGAAACTCAGTAATGGGAACATGAAAGTTAAAGTTAGTTTTACTGTTATTTCTACCTTTGTCTATGTCTGAAATTCTCCATAGTAAAAAGTCACACACACACACACAAAAAAAACAAAAAAGACCCACCAACCTCCTCTGGGGTAAGGGTACCAGCACAAACCAGCTGTGCAAATCAGGAACCTGGGAAACACCCATAATAACCCCATAATGGGGATGGGGGTGGGGGCAGTGGTGGTAGCCAGGCAGGCTGAAAGGCACCTGTGTCCTGTGTTTCTACTCCATTTGGTGCAGGCCTCTCATCAACTAGTTCTTACCTCTCCAGGTCCTGGAGCTCGCTGTGCTCTCTCCTGCCTCCGGACCCCACATGCTCTTCCCTTTCTTTTCTGTGTGGCTAACACTGGCTCAACCTTTGAGTCTCAGTTAAACATCACTTCCTCAGGCCAACTTGCCAGACCCCCAGTCTCAGCTCCTATGCTCTCACACACCTGGTGCTTCTCCATTACCACACACTTTGCTCACTTGTGATTAGTTATTTAGTTACGATTACGTAACATTTCTCTTCTTAGTAGACAGTAAGCTCCAAGGGACAGGAACCGTGTTTGTTTTTTCTTAAAACTATTTTTAGTCTAGTTTTTAGATAGTTTTAAAAGCCTGGCACATAGGAAATTCTCAAATACTTGTTGCCTGACTGATGTTGCTCTCAAGAACTGCCTTCCACTCTCCAAGGAATTTTCTTTACAGGCTCCTGCACATGGGTGGCTGCTCAACCCATTTAAGGTGGACTTAAATATGGACAACCAGACTGGTTTTTAAGAAAAACTGAGAACAAGCAATGAAGGGACTAAGTGATGTAAACATTTGGAACAAGATGAAACATCCTATTCAGCGTCCACTTTACCATCTAACATCCCATCTCTTTTTGCCTTGTCTCAAACCTGCTGCAAAACAAAACTGTAAAATGCTTCCAGAGTACTACCCCACTAACTGCAACCAAGGTGCCTGATGATGTTCTCCACTTTTCTTAACCATTTCTGTCTTATAAACTTTCATCTTTAAAGATATTTAAAATAATACTTTAAATACAGTAATGCTGCAAATTCTAGCAACATCAGGAATTCTCGGAGAATAAGTTTTCTTCATGCTGATTGATGTGATCACTCATAGCTCTGCTTCCTCTAAGCCACTCAGGTGAGAAACCTTTTATCCTAAGAGTGACTCAGAGTAAACAAGTCACTGTGCAAGGAAAGCACAAGCTAATCGGGAGGGATAGTTTGGGTAGAAAATATACAAAGATTCTTAAAGATAACAGGATGGGGCTTCCCTGGTGGCGCAGTGGTTGGGAGTCTGCCTGCTGATGCAGGGGATACGGGTTCATGCCCGGGTCTGGGAGGATCCCACATGCTGCGAAGCGCCTGGGCCCGTGAGCCATGGCCGCTGAGCCTGTGCATCTGGAGCCTGTGCTCCGCAACGGGAGAGGCCACAACAGTGAGAGGCCCGCGTACCGCAAAAAAAAAAAAAAAAAAAGATAACAGGATGTAAAAAACCTTGATCAAATGTCAAAAATAGGGGCTTCCCTGGTGGCGCAGTGGTTAAGAATCTGCCTGCCAACACAGGGCACAAGGGTTCAAGGCCTGGTCCGGGAAGATCCCACATGCCGCGGAGCAGCTGAGCCTGCGTGCCTAGAGCCCGTGCTCCGCAACGAGGGAGGCCAATGCGAGGCCCGCGCAATGCGAGGCCCGCGCTCCACGGCGAAGAGTGGCCCCCACTCGCCTCAACTAGAGAGAGCCCACGTGCAGCAACGAAGACCCAATGCAGCCAAAAATAAATAAATTTATATATTAAAAAAAAGTCAAAAATAAAAAGTATATTCTAATTCCATGTTATAGCTAGAAATTATTTCCTTTATTAATGAAAAATGGAATCCAACACATAGTGCTTTCAAATCATTACCTTTTAAAACTCTATAGTCATATATCAAAGCAGGAAAGATATTTATATTTGAATGTAAAAAACATGTACCAAGTGCTAGGCCCTGTGAATAAAGAGATAAGAAGATAATCACAGGGACTGCCCTGGTGGTCCAGTGGTTAAGAACCCGCCTTCCAATGTGGGGGACGAGGGTTCGATCCCTGATCGGGGAACTAAGATCCCACGCGACGCGGGACAACTAAGCCACAGCTAGAGAGCTGGCATGCCACAATGAAAGATCCTGCGTGCCGCAACTAAGACCTGATGCGGCTAAATAAATTAATTAAAAAAAAAAGAAGGTAATCATAGCATAGTTGGAAGGGACAAGAATAGCAGAGTGACAAGTGCTACGAAAGAGGTAAGCGAGGCGATGCTCTGGCACATACAAGGACCTAGGTCTCCAGCATCATAAAATGCTTCCTGGAAGTGCTGACAAAGCTGAGTTGGTAAGGATAAGCTGGCATTAGCCAAGAAAGGGAAACAGCTAGGAGAAAGGCAGGAGACCTGAGGCAATGGTCCTTTTAGTAAACCATAAACCACAAGTACTTCAAAAAATGGACTGAAGCAGTCTATGATCTCTAGGCTCCAAATTCAAGACTAATTAGCTAACAAACCATTTTCTATTTTGATCATTTGAAGACTTCAATGCCCTAAGAGTTTCAAATTTAACAGAACGCCTACATGCATGGATATAAATTATTTTTCTCAATAGCAAGAGCATTCAGTGGCCTAATCAGGACCTTTGGAAAGCAGAAATTAAGTTCACTGCACGTTGCTTTGTGCCCACTCACCTTCATCGTCCTCTTCTTCATCCACACCATCCACCTCGGCATCTGAGTCAGGGGCTTCACGATCCTCTCGGTCATAGCCATCCAGGTAGGTCAGCTGGGGAAGGAGCTTGAAGACACTCTCTCGGTAGTCATTCAGGTTCGTAACCTCACAGTTAAACAGATCCAGGCTTTTCAGACATTCCAACTTTTTCTGAGGAAAAGGATCAAGAAACATACCTACTAAACCAAAGGAACATAAGCAACAAAACCCATCTCCTAAAGAGGTAAAATTCTAGGCTCTGAATTCAATTAGCTGCTACCTACTCAGCCTTGTACATAGGAAAACATTTCAAGTCCTTTGCAACCTTTATATTAGGTCACTAGATTTTTAATTAGTCCTTCCCTTCTACCTCTATCCTCTCAGAGAACTGTTTTCTTTTGGCAGTATGAACAGTCTTAAGAAATATGAATTTGAAATATTTATTAAAACTGGACCTTTTTACAGTATGAGACAAAACAGAGACTTCAACAAATTTGGTTCAAAACTAGGTTTTAATGTTTGAGTAATCAAATGACCAATAAGAACTTGCTGGGTTATCAAGCAGTCAGTCTTCAGTGCTCTGGGGTGGTAGAATAGGAAGGGAAAAAAATTTTTCAATGAAATCAATCAACATCAAGATCCTTGACGTTTCTACTTGGGGACACAGATGGGAAACACTTGAGAACAGAACCTAGTAAAGCACAAAGTGTGGTGATGCAGATATTTTCTGGGAAGACAGGAGTCAGTGCAAGCTGGGGGAAAAGAAGGGGGACTCAGAGTTGAAACTTCACAAGTAGAGAAACTTTACACTCTTTTCTTCTTTTTTAATTTTGGGGGAAAAGATTGCCACTATTACCAGAACTTTCTGAAGTAAAATTCTTCTGATTTTACCATACCTTGAAGTTTTGTTGTAATACCTTTGTTTGAAACCTCCGTTTCATCTATCTAAAACAGTTAAGATCTAAAAACTTGGCCCAAGAAGTTTTCTGAGCAGCCAAAGCGAATAGGAAAATGTCCACGTATTCTACTCAGATCTTCATTTGTTATTACATCAGTGTACTAGTATTTCAATACCAGGTCTATTAAGTTTTGATTAAGGGTGAATTAAGAGATTGGGAGGGCAGAGTTAGTATTACAGGCAAGTAAGGAGACAGCAACAGAAAGTGACAATAGACCCTCATGGGGAGCAGAAGAGGGGGCAAACCGATAAACAGTAAACACAAAATGTGAAGTACTGTGAGGCCTGGTGCCTTTTAAAATAGGGGCTTGGGGGGCATATGGATATACGGCTTCATAAATTTAACTTTTAATGGTTCTGAGTCAAGAGAAAAGTTTGCCATTCTCTAAAAAATTACTGAGAGGATCTCTGTATGAAGCAAGTTGTAAAAAAATAAACGTTGATGTTTAAAGACTTCGATGCTTTATTGGGAAATCTATTTCAACATTCACAAGGACCTGGGAAGAAACAAAGATGGAACAAAACCTTGTCTGCAGGACTTGAGGTATCTGTGTAGTTCTTGGGAGTTACAAAATCATTTGAAAATCTGTGCTCTAAAGCAGGCCTTGGCAAATGACAGCTGGCTGGCCCACTCCGGCCTGCCTCCCGTAGTTGTAAACCAAGTTTTACTGGAACACAGCCACACTCACTTGTTTATGTATTATGTATGGCTTCTTTTATGCTACAATGGCAAAGTGGAGTAGTTGTGACAGAGACTGCATGGCCTACAAAGCCTAGAAGATCTATTATCTGGTCCTTTAGAGGAAGGGGTTGATGATCCCTGCACTCACAAATCTTCGTCTTCCTGATCAAAGAGGTTCCCACACTGGTTTTATTCTCACTGAACAGCCCTTGGGAACATGGAGCCAAGCATGGAACACAGAACAGTGTTACAGCAACAGACAAATGTACTCCTCAAAACACCAAGGTACAGTGATCCAAGAGTTTTGTGGATCCAATAATGTGCTTATGTAAGTCAGTACACTGAGGTCTTAAGAAAGCTGTCCCCAGCCCTTCTGATCATAGGGAGAACTGCTTTTCTGTCATGTAGCTTTCAGATTAGGTTCCCTACTGGACAGCCCCTGACCCCCAGAAGCCCAGGTATGACTTCTTGACAAAGAGGAAAAAAAATGCTGAAATACCACCCCAGACAACTGTAGAACTCTTTTCTCTTCACAGAAGGGTTGACTCTATACCAGCTAAGATAGAACCATGAATATATTTAGGCAGCTTTCCCAGAGGCTCAGTATAAATTCTTCACTCAAAGGAATGAGCCATTTACTGTTCAACATTATTTCCTAGGAATGGATGTGCAAAAATACATACAACTCCAGATCTTTAATGCTCAAAAGTGCCCCAAGCCCGTTTTCTAATTCTATCAACTAGCCTAGTACACAGGGCCTCCAAGGCTTTCCTGTTTCTGCAACTCTGAATCTGTGACATTTTTTGCTACTTCTTCAGAAAGGACCCATTATGAATAATTCGGACATGCCAAACAGTATGCTAGAAAACAAAGTGAAAGCAAATAACAAAATCCCCAATAACTGTAGGACTCTAGAATTGTTTAAAGCAGTAAAATTGTGCTTTAAGGCCCAAAATACACTACACACAGATTATTCAGGATCCCAATGTAATGTGTAAATACTGCTTAAAAAACAAAAAAAAAACCCCACAACTCTACCATTTCAGAAATTTGGCCTAAAACTAATAGGCTAGCCATAATAAACATTAAACATTTTATTAACAATAATTTTGCTTGCCTTCTTAGAATTTAGAAGGGCTTTGGGGGATGGTTTGGATGGCCCAGGTCTCTTAAAAAAGGTGTCCAAGGAAGTTTGAATTGATGCCTTCTTTGTCTCTCGATTAATGTCCCTGTAGTAAGCAGAGGCATTCACAATCATTGCATTGACTGTAAGAACTGGGCTCAACGTAGACGGAGTTCAAAATGTATGTGGTTGATGAGGATGAGGATGGTGTTTTCCCCACTGAAGAATACTTTCAGAAGTCAAAATGGACCCAACATTTCCCCCCTTCACCTTCTCCTACAGTTTTATTTATCCTGAAGTTATAACGTCAGGAGACCCACCTAGCGCCCCCAGGAATCTGAATAGAAAGTTCAGGAGAATGGCAGCTCAGCCTTTCCCAGACAGCCTTGGGTGTGTGGCACTGTGTCTCTGTCAACTCCCTAGCCAAGTGTGTGACTCTGGACAAGGGATTCAGCCTCTCCTAAGCCTCAGCTTCCTCATGTGTAAAATGAGGGCCATGCTATTTCTATCCATTTTATAGAAATGTTGAGGATTACTAATGGGATAACATACATAAAGCAACCACTACAGTGTATGGTACATAGCAGATCCTCCAAAAATGGTAAATATTATAATGATTATTTTTCTCATACTTCATTGCCCCAGGGGATTGAGACTTTCATAGCCACCAAAGGGCCCTAATAAATCACTGACCAGGTCAGGAACAACTCCCACACAATGTCTGCTTCTGCTCTGCCTCTGAATGCTAGGACACTGACAAAAGCTTCTGATGAAACATCAAAGAAGACTAAGGCTGCTAGGAGAATTAGGCAATGGCCAGTGATTTAGCATGGAAAGGTACTGCCTGGTGCTCTGTTCTAGAGAGAAGGGGTTCCTGTGCTTACAATGACCCTAAATTGATAGCCTGTCATTAACACAAACAATAAAGGCTTAGAGTGCCCCATGGGACTGGGAGACCATCAGCACTTAATTTAGTGCTCCTTTTGGAACTCCCAGCTTAGGTCAATTGGGGTATGGGATAAATTTATAGGTTAAAAAGAGAAGAACAGGTCCCAAGGGCAGTGGAAAGAAGGATGGACTTGGATTTGAATCCCTACTCGCCATTTATTCTGCAGCTGCTGAGTAATTAAACTTGGTTTCCTCATTTCTAAAAGGAGGACATTCCCTCTTCTTTGCATTACATGAGGATACATGGGCAAATGTTAACATCCTTGAATAAAGCAAACTGCAATAAATGTTTGCTTAAACATTGGAAATGGGTATTGATTTGGAGGAAAACAGAACTAGTGAAAAAGTAGGGAGCCCAAGTATCTGAGTGAACTGGTAACAGAAAAAAGGGGACAAAATTCATGGAGCAAAGGTGAACAACAGGCTCGCAACATTTACGAGAAATGAGCTAAATGTGGTCTACTTAATGAAACATAAAAACAAAGGGACTCGGTAAACAGTGACTAAATCTATATTGGAACAGACTCTCAATTACTATTAGGAGGGAAAAGACCCTATAGTTTTAGCAGGAAATCCTCTTTATTAAGAGTCATAATTTAACTCTATCTTCTCTTGAAATATCAACAGCACATTCTGTACAAATGATATGAAGTGCAAATATTTTAATATATTGTGATATCAGAAAAGATAGAGATAGCAGAAGGATGCCTTATCCTCTTGGGTTCTGCTGTGCTGGATCCTGAAAGACAGCTCCTATCTGCTGTATAGCCCCTCTCCCAATTAATGTTTGCAAGTTAAGTCAGATGGAAATACTGACTTTATGTACAACAGAAAAAAAAAAAAAAAAAACCCAGAAAGCTGCCACAAACTTCTTTGGGTGATATGAAACAAGTTTGAGTTCATTAGCCTTATTAAAATAGAATTCTACTTCTATGAATAGAATGTCATATTTAGGGGAAAAAAGTCGTTTAACAATCTTGAATTGTTGAATGGAATAGGAATTTCCAGGTGGCAGCCAAAGAGAACAGGCTGTGGGGCTACCCCTACCCTGCATTAATCCCTGCCTCCAGAAGCTCTTTTCTGGTCACTACAAGTTCCACTAGACTGGACCCCCATTAACACAGCTTCCCAACTTACAAAGCAAAGTAAGTGCATTACCTTATTTTATTCTCAGAACTCCTAAGTGAGGTAAGTTAGGCAGGGATTATTATCCTTCCTGCTTCATAAATGAGGAAACTGAGGCCCAGAGAGAAGAAGCAATTTGCCCAAGGTCACACAGCAAGTCTATAACCCAACTGGCATTTAACTTTCCATAGCTTATCCCAGTATGTAAGACTGAGGAGAATCTGGGGGTTCCCATGCAAAACTTTAGGCAACAGTGGTCCAGCTACAACACAAGATCATGAATTAGAAGACCTAAAACTCAGTGGAGCTGCCCTTGGCCTGTTCCATCTACAGATCAGATATGTCACCCAATATAAACAGCCTTTTCTGTAAAAGTATAATATAGAACAGTCTGGCCAGTCTGGGGAAACAATTTTAAGATAAATGTTTAAGGCTATAGTTAATATATGACATTTAAAAAGGACAAAAAAGAAAAGAATTCCCCTTTGAAGGAAGCTACCACAATAATAAGGGAGGGAGAGCAAAGTCACAGGAACACGTATAACTAAAGAGGCCCTGATTCTTTAAAACTGGACTCTTTCTATAAGAAGTACTATAAAAAACCACCATTTTCTCAGTCAATTATTATTTCCAATTATTTCCCTCACAATAAAGAAATATGAAAATGAAAATGACCAATAAGTCCTGGTTTTCAAATTCTTGATTACTTACCAAAGGTTCCAGGGTGCTGATATCTTTCAGTTTATTTCCACTTAAGTTTAGATGTGTAAGATTTGGAAGTTTTTCTGCTAACATATCCAGACCTCCAAAGATTCTATTGTCACTGAGCTCAAGCTGTTAAGAGAAAATGCACACAGCACACAAATACACACAGAGAAACACATATCATTGGAGTGTTATAAATAATGAATACAGTTCTCAAACACCAAGATCAAATGATCTCTATTTTTTATTAGGGCAGGTGTGTTCATTTTGTTTGATTAAACCCAAATAAGTAGTTTGCAGATCCCAGGAACACTTCTGGGAAGGAGAGACATGTAAGGATTAGAAGAGTTGTATTTTCTTAACCAGCTGCTAATCATAACAGTTTGCTGGCCCCTAACATCAGCAAATACATTTTCTAACCTAAAAAGTGGGTCAAAGCAAATGAGAATTCTTTGAGAAGTTGTAATACTCTATACCTGCCAGGAAGGGTAAATGGTCTGTGCATTCTAAGCAGCTATTCTGTGTGCCAAGCAAAGCTCACAATGCCCACTTGAAACCTAATCTGGTTCTGTTCAGTGTTGGCTCGCCATGGAGTTCTACATCTGGAAGCCACCAGGGGATGTTGCTCTGAAGGCTACAGTAATGGTACAAGCCCTTAAAGAAGCTCCATGACTTTGGAAAAAGGGACTGGGGCAACGGCTTCGAAAGGGCTGACGAAACCAACTCCCCAGAGGACACTTCTTACACAAACCTGGCACTAGCCTTTTTAAGAACCCACTCTAATTTCTTAGCTGCAGGTCAAGTAGCACAGCAAGTGGTATGCCAATGAAGGAACGAGCCTTCACCAAGGAATATTGGACTCTTAGAGTGAAAGAAATTGGAGCCTGGAAAAATAAGATGGTTGAGAGCATCTAATTCAAACTCTTCATTTTGCAGATGAAGAAAACTAAAGCCAGACAGCTAGTTTCAATTCTCTTTTAACTGCCAACAACAATGGTAACTGTATCTAACCCTTACACAGTACTTCAGGCACTGTTCAAAGCACTAGAAATCCATGAACTCATTTGATCTCACAATCACCCTATGGGGTAGGTAGAATTATTACCCCCATTTACAGATGACAAAAATGAACTATGAAGAGACGATATAAGTGCCCATAGATCACACAGCTGTTACATCGGTGAACCTATGATTTGAAGCCAGGCAGGCTAGCTTCAATGTGCTCCCCGCTATGCTATGTACCTAGAACAGCATGACAACTTATGCAATTTAGTCTGGCATGCAATGAAATGAAGGACATGATGCAGAATAGAGGAACTTTTAAAAATTTAAATATTCGTTGAAAGAATGAGTTTAAAAAACAGTAAGTCTGCTGCTTTGGTGTTATTAAGCATTTCGGAAGAGAAAAATGCAACATTTCAATACATTTTTTTCCTTCTGATGGGACAGTCCAGTAAAATATCTAAAATTTCTCTTGGTTGGTTAGAATATCGACACATGTAGTATTCACATCCTTTCAACATGAGTATCTTAGGAAGCAGAGATAACAAGGCAATCTGCCAAAGCATTTAGTGGCATATTTATTTTGAAATGAAATCAGTGTAAATTTAGGAAACCTGCGACATTTATACACCAAAATTTCTTTCAGAACCTGTTTCTTCTTAAAAAAAAAAAAAAAACAATCTGTGCTCTAGGGTAGGAAGAAAATCAGCTGTGAGAACACGCAATGTGCCTTTAAGTTTGGTTTACAGATATCTCTATTCCTCCCTCTCTGACCCTACAAGGTAAGTGATTAATAGGACTTCAGAAGGATTTGATACACTGATACACTGACTTTCTGAATAAGTGTGATAGTACACAGACCATGGTAATTCAGGAAAATGTACCAGGATGCTAGAAAAGCAGAACAGAACACAAAACACAGTAGGGACCTGCTAGCATCAAGTTTATGTAGATACAGGCTAAAAAGCCATCAGTTTTTTATAGGCTTATCAGAGCTTCCAATGTCACAATAAACTATGCAAACATAAAAGGATTACACTTGAACCTCTAAAGGAAATGACTGTCAGAAAAAAGAAAAAAAATTTACAAATTTAAACATAACAGAATTCTTTCTGACAGGAGGGTTGCCCTGAAACTTATGAGGACTTCCTGAGCATTTATTACCTAAAAAAGGCAAATAAATAAAAAGCACTTCTGGATTTTAATTCACGTACTTAACCAAAAAACAAGTCCCTCTCAGAATTCAAGCAAGCAAGTTACAGGAACAGCCTACTTGTCCTTTGCCTCAATTTGATTTGTTTTCTATGTGTATCTTTTTTAGATGAAGGTTCAACTTAAACTCCCTAATAAAGAGATTAGGTAAACAGTGGAGAATTCTGCAACACTGCCATGACCACAAACATTTTCGTATGTAATGGAAAAGATACTGGATTAGCAAACAGGAAGATATGGGTTCTAGCTTTGGTTCCAGTACTAACCACTTCTGTGGGTGGCTTTAGGCAAATTACTGTACCTTTCTGTATTTTCTGGGTCTACTGCTGTGCCTGTAAAACAAGGCTAGAAGATCTAAGTTTCTTCCAGTTCTGACATTCTGGGGCTTTGTGACAGGGCAATGTGCAAGGACATGAAAAAAACATTTTTCTTGAGGTTTTTTTGTTTGTTGTTTTTTTTGGGGGGGGTTGTTAGGGGGGATAGCGATTGGTTTATAATTAGACCAATAAAGCCCTAACAATGGGCCGTCAACTAGGATAGGGAAGTACAGCAGTTTTGTTAAAATGAACTCTTGCAGTCAATCACAACACATTTTAAACTTTCTAGTCATTAAGAATTACATAATGGGTTTGAAATAACATAGACTACACATTTGAAAGGTCTATACTTCAATTCTCCCTTAACATAAAACACGGAGAATGGGAGGCACCTGTGGTTCTTAAACCAGAGCATACTAAGAACAATGAGTTAACATCATAGCAACAGATTCATAACAAGTAATAAATTACTCACAAAGTAATTATTCTTCATAACTACTATTTATTCAGCACCCAACATGTATTATTTCCAAACATCACAGCAATTCTGCAAGGTCAGGTGGTATTACAAGTTTACAGATGAGGAAACTGAGTCTTAGAGAAATTAAGTAACCTGAGGAAGATTTACCCATCAGGGAAACGTTAGAGCTGGAATTCAATCCCAGATCTGCCCAGTTCCAAAGGCCATATGCTTTCTGCTACACTAAACGCTTCCTTACAGATAGAATCATGTATTTTTCCCTTCCGCAGGATGGTTCTCTCTTCTACTGTTAAAGAAAAAGCACTTACCTTTTTCAATTTAGGTAGTTTGGGGAGATTTGAAACTGAAATCAAGCCTACATTTATTAAACTGAGGAACTCTAAGTTCACAAATTCAGCTGTTAGGCCCTCAATTTTCCCATCATTTGATTTGCAATTGTCCAGGACAAGTTCTCGAACCTGTGGGTGACAAAGTGGGGAAGAAAAGCTTTAAAAAACATGCAGAAAACAATGCAAAAACTCCAATCATAAATACCCACCAAACCACCCACATATAGTGGCAGCCTCAACTTAGACCTAGGTCACAGTTATAAATAAATGAAAAATGATTAAGCCTTTAGTAACAATATTCTAATAGATATCAAGGGTGGAATGTCACACCATGATACAAATAAAGATTTAAACCCTTTATTTTCCAGAGACAGAAACTACAGTTCTTACAAGGTAAGTGAAGAAATGATACCCCCCTTATTCCTTTTCCCAAGTCTCTTCTGCAAGGGGCAGCTTTAACTACAAATGTGGAGTGAAGATACCCCACCACAACCCCTGCAACCTCTTTAGGCTGAGTCCACAACCCCTACAACCCCTTTAGGCCGAGTCTTCCTCAAGGCCCAGGAGACTGACACAAGGAAAAGAGGAAAGCTTCACTTTTCCCATCAAGGTCACTAAGAGATTGTGGCTACAGGTTTCTGGACTATACATTTCTACTTTTGGTCTTATTAATCTTTACTAAGATTATTCTAACACTAGGAAAAGATCAAGATGCAAGAGGCCTTAATTCAAAACAAAGATCATTTTGTGTTACATGTAAGAAAGTATTTCTAGGGGAGAGAACTGTTAGATATTAGGTTCCTTTTTCAGGCAACAAAATCTCCTTATTTGGAGGTCCTGAAATTCAGAATTCAAATCCATCCAAAGGTATCACATCTGAAGACTGTGAATACTGATTATTTAATAAAGTCTACTGTGTGAATATCTACCGTGATAATCCCTACTGCCATTCTTGCTCTGTGGTTGACTCTGAAACTTGCAAGTTTTAAACACATTTTGATAAATTTACACTGATGCAAATTAGTTTTAACTGCCAAAGGCATTCTTGCAGTGAATCTAACACATTTAATAGCATTAATCAAGCATGTATGAAGAGATGCTGATAGTTCTAAAATGAAAATAGGGGCTAGTAGTATCTTTATTCTCTCATACAAAATCCAAGGATACTACTCTAGCAATTGCTAACATTTATGGAGAATTTACTCATTTTTCTTTGTACCACCATACCCTTCCCTCAGTTACAGAGAAGGAAACTGATTTAGAGTCTGTGACACCCACAACACCACAACTTCTTGCTCGCTTCTTCACTACTTCTCACTACTCTACTTCCTCTTCAGAAGCCTTGCTTTCAGGATGCATACAGGCCCATTATATCTTTTGTTTCTTTCTTCCCTTCCTTCCACTTTTCTCTAGCTACCTCGGACATTCTTTCCTCTTCTGATGAAAATTAGCATATCTGAAAACTTAAGGTAGACTGAGGAGAGCTGGGCTCCAGAGACAGATGCTTAGGGTTGAATTCTGGCTTTGCCACTCACAACCTGTGTGACCTTAGGCAAGTCACTTAACCTATCTGTGCCTCAGTTTCCTCATCTGTGAAGTAGAACTGTTATAGAAAGTAGTGCTTGGGGCATAGTGAATACTGGGAAAGGCTGCAGGAGAATGACAAAGACCTTTGCTATTTACTTTATTCCTATCTGTACTAAGTTTTCTACAAGCATGTATTTCTTCTGTATTAAAAAAAAAAAAGTAGGACTTCCCTTGGTTGCACAGTGGTTGGGAATCCGCCTGCCGACGCAGGGGACACGGGTTCGATCCCTGGTCCGGGAAGATCCCACATGCCACGGAGCAATTAAGCCCATGCACCACAACTACTGAGCCTGTGCTCTAAAGCCTGTGAGCCACAACTACTGAGCCTGCGTGCCACAACTACTGAAGCCCATGCACCTAGAGCCCGTGCCCCGCAACCAAAGAAGCCACCACAATGGTAAGCCCACACACTGCAACAAAGAGTAGCCCCCATTGCCGCAACTAGAGAAAGCCCAGGCGCTGCAACAAAGACCCAACACAGCCAAAAATAAATAAATAAAAAATAAATACATTTATTAAAAAGAGTAAAACCAGCAAATCATTTTTTTTTTTAAAAAAAGGTCAACTGTAATCCCCCACCAACCTAAGTAGTATACTGCACTACAAATAAATGTTTCTATTTGATTTGGGGGGTTTTCTATGACTATATCTGACAGAGAATCCAAAAACGTTATACAGAATGACACCAATATGCCAAAAGCCAAGTAAGGAGGAATTTAGATAGCCATTTTGCCTCCCAGCCCACGGGTGTACTTCTTGGACATTTCTCTCAACTGGTAAAATTCTGCTTTAACTAGAGTCATCAAAGAGTTAGAACAAGTCTGCTGAACCAAATAGCCGAATAGGAATCAAGGAGAAATTGGGAGGGAAAAAAAGATGTTAAAGTGGTCCAAATCTGCAAAATCTAACTGCTGAGTATGAAAGATGATGGAGATGAATTGAGGTTCTGGTTTAAAGAAATGGGAACTACGTAGCTGGATGGAAATAGGAAGGAACAGCTTTGGGGATGGGGTCGGGGTAGGGGGGGAGCAGGTATATAATGAATACCACAAATAATACCAAGTTTAAAGTTCTCATGAGAAGTCCAGGTGAAAGCATCCCCAGGCAGCTGGACATGAGGGTCTGGAGTTCATGGGAGTTCTAGTTTTAAATTCTGATTTGGAAGCCATCAGGGTAGAGACAGCAGTGAAAAGATGGAATTCCTAGGAAGAGAACCAAGGATGGAACCTGGGGGATCCTGCAAAGGTGACTTGAGAAGAATCAGTAGTACCCAAAGGTGAAGCATTAGTTTCAAACACCCAGAAAGGTTTATGAAATAAGGCATAAGAAGTTACTGGGGCGGGGGGGGGGAAAGGATTGAAAAAAAATTGGATAACAATACAACTGTCCATCAACAAAGGACTCACTTCCAGGATACAGTGTATGATGAAAAAGGCACAAAATGTATAAAATGTTTTCATTTATGTCACATATCACACATTCACTTTCTTATATTCTTCTCAGGGAGAGAAAGTGACTGGCTGGGGGACTTTTCCATAACCTTATTTAACATTTCTATGATGAGATTAATCTATTAAAAAAAATAAAGGTTAAAAAAAAGGTCACTCCTAGGGACTTCGCTGGTGGTCCAGTGACTAAGGCTCCACGCTCCCGATGCAGGGAGCCCAGGTTCCATCCCTGGTCAGGGAACTAGATCCCCCATGACACAACTAAGACCTAGCGGGGTCAAATAAAGAAATAAATATTAAAAATAAAATAATTTTTTAAAAAGGTCACTGCTAGCCTTGAAATTTCATCAAGCTTCATGATGGCAGGGTCATGTCTATTTTAGTTACCACCATACCTCAGTATGAGAAGGAGCCTTCACAACTGTCAAATGCAGAAAAAGTGGCATTGGGGTTTGTGTCCGGATTGTAGGGGAATGAGCAGATGATGAAACAGAGGAAACCTGGGTATGAAGAGAACCTACTTTCTGATCTTAAGCATAATCACATTAATGCTACTTAAAGCATATTGCTGTTTGTCACTTAATACTTTGGGGTTTTTTTTTCAGTCTTTGTATATTTTAAACACAGCAAGATGAAACAATATTACTTAGCATATTTTAACAATTATAAATATTTTTTAATGGCTAAAGAAATTAAAGTGTATGGATGCACCATAAATTACAATCCTCCCTATTGAACATGTTTCCAAGTTTATTATATATAATGCCATGCTATCTTTTTATGTGAAATTTCTTTTGTAATAAGGATTGTTTCCTCACAATCTATTGCTAGGTGAAAAGAAATATAAACGTTAGAGTCTCTGAGTTTTGAGTTCTTTATTTAAAACGGCAACCAATCCCTCTTAACACTTTTTTGGTGACCTTTCTTGACATATGGAAATTCTAGGTATTTGCATATAGTTATCTTTTTCTTGAGGATACTGTTTTTACCCTAAGTGAGGAAAAAACCAAACACCTCAAAAGAAATGACAAAAAAGCAGACAAGCCATAAAAATATAAATCATCAGTAAACAAAAAAATCATTCAACAACAACAAATTATAAAAGATACATATTTAAAAATGAGATGTTATTCTACTCTTATTGAGGATGGCGCAGCTCTTTCATGGAGAAGAGATGGCTAGGATGGGTACAGGTGCAGGTAAGTTTGTAAGTGGGAGAGTGAGAAGTCAGGGAACGCACACCTGAGACCTTTAATTTTCTCCTTGAGTAGGAGGCAACAGAATGTATTGGGGTGAGTACAGGGAAGGGCTGGGCTGTATGGCTCAGCAGTGAAATCATGTCCCTAGACTTTTCCAGGAAGACTAAGCACGTAGTAAAGAAATGGGCTAACCCCAGAACAAAGTTCCAGAGGCACAGTAAGAAGATGAGCCACAAACAAGCACAGAGCAGAGTGAGAAATTACTGCAGAAAGCAGAGACCAAAGGAGGGTCCACTTAGGGCTGTGCCCAAGGATGACAGGTCTGGAAAGCCTGCCATAAGCAGCATTCTAGCCAGTCTAAAGTTCTAAACAGGACCCTGGTGAAAAGGTGTCTGCTCTCAGGCATTGTGTCAGCAGCACTTGAGATAACTAAGCCTCCCCTCTCCCCCAATTCCTTCTTGAGGGTGAAGGGATCCAGACTGCCTTACAAAGGAAGGTACATGGGGTGGGGGACATACAATGCCATGGCATCCCAATCTAGACCCAGAATAAATGGGAGGCTCTAATCAAGAAAAAGCAGCCCTAGTTTTTCCTCCTTATGTCCCAAATCCTCCCAGGAGGGAAGGTTGGGCAGGCACTTGTACATTTGTGGGCACAATTCAGGGAGCTATTTGATCCAAGGCAGAGTTACCAGGCTTTCTGATTGAAGAAAGATGACTTAACTTTGGGGGCCAAATTCACTCTTCTTCATTCCTCATCTTCCAACTAAACTAGTTTTTTCTCAAACGTTAATTTAAGGTAAACACTTAAGAGCTCAAGACAAAAATCCAAACTGTTTCCTATTCAACTTTTGTTTTTGATAGTTATCAGCAAAGCTGATACTCTAGTTTTTCAATGCAAATTTTGAAATATATTGCAACCAAGTTACAGGGATTGGGGCTAGGAGCCCCATAGGAGATCAAGGAATTTTCCTTTCATCCTCTCCAACTTGCTCTCATTTCCTACTTCCCTAGCTACTCTTTTTAAATTTATTTATTTTTGGCTGCTCTGGGTCTTCATTGCTGCACGCGGGCTTTCTCTAGTTGTGGTGAGCAGAGGCTACTCTGTTGCGGTGCGCGGGCTTCTCATTGAAGTGGCTTCTCTTGTTGCGGAGCAGGGCTCTAGGCACATGGGCTTCAGCAGTTGTGGCACGTGGGCTCTAGAGCTTAGGCTCAATAGTTGTGGCACATGGGCTTAGCTGCTCTGTGGCATGTGGGGTCTTCCTGGACCAGGGCTCGAACCTGTGTCTCCTGCATTGGCAGGCAATTCTTAACCACTGCGCCACCAGGGAAGCCCCCCTAGCTACTCTTTAAAAAAAAAGAAAATAAATTTTCCATAACTGGTTGAGTGACCTTCCCCAATCATCAATTATAATTGTTATAAGAGGGGAAAAGAAGATACAGAGGATTAAAAATCATTGAGTTATCAATTTTTTTGTTAGAAAATACATGATTATTATAGTAAGCGAAATATGTGGAAATATGTCCAAAAATGTAGAAAGTAACTCTTTCTGAGTTAACCAGTCTTCAAACCTTCCACCCTACTATTATTTTAAAATAATGTTTGCAAAATGACAGTAGAATAGAACATTAGCAGTTCTCAAATGTGTTTGGATGGCAGAACTGTTGGTATGAAGGAAGGAAACACTCATACCCTACTGGTGGGGAGAACCATTCTAGAAAGCAATTTGACAGAGATTCACATTACAAAATGTTCATTTCAATACTACTTAAAACAGTAAAAAACCTTCTAACCACCTAATGGGGATGGTTAAATTATGGCCTATGCAGGGCTTCCCTGGTGGCACAGTGGTTGAGAGTCCGCCTGCTAATGCAGGGGACACGGGTTTGTGCCTCGGTCCGGGAAGATCTCACATGCCGGTCCGGGAAGATCTCACATGCCGTGGAGCGGCTGGGCCCGTGAGCCATGGCCGCTGAGCCTGCGCGTCCGGCGCCTGTGCTCTGCAATGGGAGAGGCCACAACAGTGAGAGGCCCGAGTACCGCAAAAAAAAAAAAAAAAAAAATTATGACCTATGCAGACGTTAACAATGAGGCTGTAAAATAATAAACTGTGCCAGAGAAAGATAAAGATGTTTACTATATTTTAACAAGATATTATATGTATTAATAGCATGATCTGAGTTTAGAAAAAAACATTCTCGTGGACTATACACCAGAATGTCTAGATGGTAGGATGGGTGTGTATGAGATTTCTGAGTTTTTAAATTTTTCCTTATCTATATCTACTATTTTTTTTAGCTTATCTGTATCAAATTTTTCTTCAATGAAGACTGTATTCCTTATACAAGGAAAAGAACCCAATTAGCTGCTATGCAACCAATTAGAATATTCCACGGAGCTCAAAATCACATCACAACAGACAAAACAATAAATGCCAAAAGTTGGGGGAAAGGTTCTTCTCACGTTGCCTTTTTTTCCCTTTTTTTTTTTTTTAAGGCTGTACCATGCGGCATGTGGGATCTTAGTTCCCCAGTCAGGGATCAAACCCGTGCCCCATGCATTGGGGCAGTGAAGTGTTAACCACTGGAACGCCAGGGGAAGTCCCCTCACGTTATTTATTTTTAAAAGTAATTTTTTTTAGTAAATTGGGACTAAGGAAAAACTACTCTTATTTGTGGGATATGAAATGTCTCAGTCTAGCATACAGCCCACCAGTGTTCCACAGGGGCATTGATTGTAAACCACAGGAACTGCATGACTTTCTAACTTTGAACACAAGACTGGAACAGAGCTAACATCAAGGCTAGATACCCCTAGATTCATAGTTAATGAGGTGCTCGTATCAGTGGCATGTTTGGCATAATAGAAAGATCAGGGCCTCACATAAAGAATACATATTTTCTCAAATTCTGGAATATATCTAAATTACAAATTTAGATATAGATAATATCTATATCTCGCTACTGCATGTCTCTTCTCACATCTGACAACACCACCAATTTCTGTGGTATACATGGTATGTTCTAGTACTATACAATTTCCTCTCAGTGAAATAACTGACAACACCAATAATGTTTTGTATAAAGTATTTCCTATCCTTGCCTATATTTAAAAACAGTGATCACTGTTCTTTTTGAAGATTATTTTAAAATGCCATCTTAAGCCATTTTTTCCACTATGAGAACAAACCTCTGATATAAAGAGGTGCTTTAGACTAAGAAAAAACTTAATTATTATAGTTCTTTATAAGTCACCCCCTTAGGGAAATGAGCATACCGGTTTATAACAGGTGAAATGGAACCTATTATCTTGGTCTGTCTCATGTACTTTGGCTAAAGAACACAAGAAGTAAAGTGTTACCAGGGTCTTCTTCAAACCCCCAAATAAAATAAAAACAAAAAAGCCACACTCACAATAAAAGTCCATCTGGGGATTTCCCTGGTGGTTCAGTGGTTAAGAATCCACCTGCCAATGTAGAGGACACGGGTTCGAGCCCTGGTCCAGGAAGATCCCACATGGCGCGGAGCAACTAAGCCCGTGCACCACAACTACTGAGCCCGTGTGCCACAACTACTGAAGGCCGTGTGCCTAGAGCCCGTGCTCCACAACAAGAGAAGCCACCGCAATGAGAAGCCCGCGCACCGCAACGAAGAGTAGCCCTCGCTCGCTGCAACTAGAGAAAGCCCGCGTGCAGCAACGAAAACCCAACACAGCCAAAAATAAATAAATTTATTAAAAAAAATTCCATTGAAGAAAAAAAAGCCCATCTGGTCTTTAAACAAAAACACTGATGATCAAGCCTCCACTTACCCTCCTCAAACAGTCTTAAAGCTCGCTTGATGACATCAAGGTCAACCAAGGAACACACTGTGCTGTGCATTTAAGAGCCTCCTGTCATTATACCAATACATTCAATAAAGACAGGGTTCTTCTTCTTTCCCCAAATAACAAGAGTCTGCAGGATTCCAGAGGTCAAGGCTACTCTTTAACAGTTGGCTCCACAACATATGGAGCCATGTGACTAGCTGACTTAGAATCATCTTGGAACTTCTCACTTACCTTAAAGATGATGCTTTTGTGCAAAACATTTTTAAACTCTTATTTTAAAATTTCCTACAGCTTCCCCTCACCCCCCAAAGCCTTCAGTTTAAGGTCAAAGCTTTCCCCTCTTAAGAACCTAACTCCTACTCAGTCTCCCTGTAAGAGTTCCTAGGGGAGCCATTCTTTTTTTTTTTTTTTTTTTTTTGCGGTACGCAGGCCTCTCACTGTTGTGGCCTCTCCCGTTGAGGAGCACAGGCTCCGGACGCGCAGGCTCAGCGGCCATGGCTCACGGGCCCAGCCACTCTGCGGCATGTCGGATCCTCCTGGACCGGGGCACGAACCCACGTCCCCCGCATCGGCAGGTGGACCCTCAACCACTGCGCCACCAGGGAAGCCCAAGGTGAGCCATTCTTTACCCCACAATCCTGGCTGGCTCCCACGACACTCTCCCAAGGCCCCCTTGCACAGTGCAACGGCACCACCAGGTTCTGAGGCTTCAGGACGGAAGGGGCTGCTCTCTGCGTTGTTCACACTGCTTTTCCAGGCCCTGCCATACTGTTGGTACTCAAATATTTATTTAATAAAACCAGTGGATTATGGACTTCTCTGGTGGCAGTGTGGTTAGAAATTCGCCTGCCAATGCAGGGGACACAGGTGTGAGCCCAGGTCTGGGAAGATCCCACATGCCGCGGAGCAACTAAGCCCACGCGCCACAACTACTGAGCCAGCGAGCCACAACTGCTGAAGCCTGCATGCCTAGAGCCTGTGCTCCACAACGGGAAAGGCCACCACAGCTAGAGGCCTGCACACCGCAACAAAGAGTAGACCCCCCACCCCCGCAAGTAGAGAAAACCCGCGTGCAGCAAGGAAGACCCAACACAGCCAAAAATAAATTAATTTTTTAAAAAGTCAAGGGCTTCCCTGGTGGCGCAGTGGTTGAAAATCTGCCAGCCAAAGCAGGGGACATGGTTTCGAGCCCTGGTCTGGGAAAATCCCACATGCCACGGAGCAACTAGGCCCATGAGCCACAACTACTGAGCCTGCGTGTCTGGAGCCTGTGCTCCACAACAAGAGAGGCCGCGATAGTGAGAGGCCCGCGCACCGTGATGAAGAGTGGCCCCCGCTTGCCGCAACTAGAGAAAGCCCTCGCACAGAAACGAAGACCCAACACAGCCAAAAATAAATAAATAAATTAAAAAAAAAGTCAAGATATATATTTTTAAAAAGGTCATATATTAAAAAACAAAAACCAGTGGATTACAGTAGGAGAGTGCAGCCCAATACAGTAGCCACTAGTCACCTGTGGCTTTTGAGTTCCTGATATGTGAATACTGCAACTGACAAACTGACCTTTCAGTATAAGTTAAATAGCCTCACGACTCTAGCCTGTTTTGGGCAAAAGGGCAAGGCTTAAGCTGATTTCTTGAAAAATTAACGGTTGCACATATATATGTTCTTAAAAAGCAATATATTAGTTATTTCATATAAGAACAAATTCCACATACAACTAGCCCAGCTGTACTTCCCAGAAGGAGCAACAGTGCTCTTAGCTGAGTATTTTAAGAGTACTTTATGCACCCTCAAAGAACTCAAATTCCAGATTTTAAGGCACTTTGAAGACCCATGTGTACTTTTCTTTTGGAAAATTTGGCTAAATCTAATTCCTCCACATTCTCCTCATTTGGAACTACGCAGTAATAATTCAGACGTCTTAAATTAACAACTCCTCAAAATGAGATCACAACTCTACAAGGTTTACAGTATGAAGAAGCTTAACGGTTCAATATACTAGCACGTGGCCGACACAAAATGTCTGACTGATGGACCGAAGGGACCACTGAGGTCAAACCTCAACCTTAAAAACCCAGAGCACCGAGTCGAGACGCCCACCCCCCGAGGTCCTCAGGGACAAACGGGGAGGCTACGAGGTGCAGCGACCCGGCACCTCATTTGTGAAGACCTCAGGAATTCAAAACCTCATGCACACAAGGGAAAGCCGGTTGACGAATTCCCACAAGTTGGCAACTTGTTACCCACAGCTCCCTGACTGCACGAAACGCGCCCATCGCCAGCATCGGCTGCCCCAGGGCCAAAAGACGCCACTCACCCGAAGAAGGGGTCTGGCAGAGGCACGGCCTCCCCGCGCGGGGGCCAGGAAACATGGCCCCGCGCCCGGCCACGGGAAGGCGCTCTAGTTCGCGGGGAGGGCCAGGGGAGAAAAGAAAGCCGATTCGTAAACGTCCACCCGCCGCTCACGCAGCCGCGGCGGGCGAGTGCCGGCCTGGGTCGGCGGCCCTGGAGCACGTGCGAGGACAGAGGCCGCCCGGCCCGCGAGCCCAGCCGAGGCCCGCCCGTGCCCCCGACGCTCGACCAGGGCGGAGGCGGTCGCCTGGCGTTGCCCTTTTAAGAAGGGGGGAGGGAGACGGCAGCGTGCCCAAGAGATGAGTCGGCGGCGGCCGCAGCGCGCGGCTCCAGCCAGAGCGAGCCAAGCCCTGGCGAGGCGGGCACCATACAAGCCGCAGGCTCGGCCCGGGGAGCGGCGGCCCACAGCCACCGCCGGTGCGGACGGGCAGGGCCCGGCTGGCCGAGCCAGCAGGCCGGCTCACGCGGCGGAGGGAGACGAGAGCTCGCCAACATGGCGCTGTGTCGGCCTGTGGCGCGCCCCGGCTGACGCGAGGAGCCGCCGCCGCCCGCCCACACCGAGGGGCCAGCCTCTCAGGCAGGGGCCCCAGGGCTCCGCTGCGGCGGCACAGGGGAAGGGAGAAGCCGCCTACGCCACACCGGCGGCCCCGGGCTGAGCAAGGCCCGCCCTGGGAGGCCGGGACTGGGGAAGGCCCGGGGGGCAAAAAGGGAGCGAGAGAAATGCCGGAGAAAGTTTTATTTTTAGGCTTGAAAAATGGCGGGAACCGCATCCTTTTTTCAAACTTGGCCTGGGGAGGGGCGGCGGTTGCGCCACCGACGCCGCCCGAGCTCGCCCCTCCCCCGCTCCGCGCGCGCCAAGCCATGCCCGCTCAAGCCCCCCAGCGCCCGAGGGGACCTCCTGTCCCCCTCAGAGGCCAAGAGCCCCCTATTCGCCCCTCGGCCCCTGCCCTAGCCGGGCCGGCGCCAACCGCGAGGCCTGGCCGGAGGAGCCCCCCCACCCCGCCCAAGCCCCTTCCCCGGCCGGCCCGGGGCGCGCGGAGCACGGCCTGGCCCGCAATGGGCCCAGCCCCGGCTGGCCGCGCGGCTCCTCGGCAGGCCGGGCCTCCGCCCGGCCGCGCGTCCCGGGAGGCTGCAAACATGGCTCCCAGCGTTACACAACCCCCTCCTCCCTCCCTTGCCGCCGGCCACACGCACACGCGCTCCTCCGGGAAAGGACCCCGGCGGGTGAGGAGCTCAAAGTTTGCTTTCCCCACCCCACCGCCTTCCCCGGACGGCCGCGGGGGCCCGTGGGCGCCAAAGAGTTAATCCCCGCGCGCTCGCTCCCCCCTCCGCGCTCGCCCGCCTTCCCAGTCCGAGCCCGCGAGCTGCGCTCTTCCCCGCGCCGGGCCGGCGAACCCGCGGTCGGGGCCCCGCAGGTGGCCACCATTACATGCAAGTCATCGGGGGAGAGGGCGCCCGAAGGGGGCTCTGCTTACAGCTGCCGGGGTCCGGTTCCTCAGCTCCAGGTGGATCCTCCTCTTCATGTCCATGTTTCTCTCTTCCCCCCTCTCCAAACTTAACTTTCCGCGGCGGTGGCGGAGGGGGGAGAGGCGTCCCAGCCTGCGCAGCGAGGGCCGTCAGAAGGGGTCTGCTAGTAGCAGAGGCCGGCGGCGCGGTCCCGGGCGGTGGGCGGCGTGCGGGCAGGCGAGCGGAGCCCCCGGAGCCAAGTTACTCACGGGAGCGGAGAGAAACCATGGAGGGAAAAGGGGGCTGGAGCGCAGCGCTGTTCTCACTACCGCCGCCCCCGGCCGCGGCCCCGCACTGCGCTTAAACCGGCGACGCGTCGCGGGTGGCTGCTCGGCTCGACTCGGCCCCGCGCGGCGCCGCTCGGCTCGGCGGCCGCGGTGCACCAAGGACGGGGCGGGGAGAGGCGCGGCGGGAGAGGCGGAGGCTGGGGGGAAAAAGCGCAGCCGGGTGGACGGGAGTGACTTACTCCCGCCCTCAGATCGCACGTGGGGGTGGCTGATGTAAGACCCGCCTCGGGAGCTTCCCCGCCCACAGCTAAGCTGAGACCCCGGGGTCCCTCCTCGACGCGCCCGGAGACGGGTCTCCAGACCGCGCTTGGACGTTTGCCGGGAGGGCTGAGGGGGGACTTTACAGCCTGGCTGAGGGGGTACCTACGGCCAAGTCCTTCCGCGGAGGCTCGGCCTGGCCCTCCCGACACCCGCGAAGGCGGGAGACTTGTAGAGAGCGCGGGACGAGGGCTTTCGGGTTCACCTCCCGCTCCTCCGCACCGTGTGGGGCCAACAGCCCGAGCCCCGCGTCCCCTTGACCGTGTGGGGCTGGAAGTGCTGCGAGGATCCTCGTCGGGGGCAGAATCGCGGCGGGCCCGCGTTCTACCGCGTGGCACCGGGCGGAGTCGGCCTTCGTGGCCGGCGGGGACACGGCAACCCCGGCCGCTTGCCCAAGCCACAGGGGAGCCGAGCATCCCCAAGTCCGGGAGAATCTCCCTGGGTTTTCTAACATTTAAATATAGGCTAGCGAAGGCAGCAATTAGCATCTCTAATGGGGCCTCGGAGTTTACAGTTTCTTCGAAGACTTTTATCTCGTTTATTTTTAAGGGCACCCCTGTGAGGTGTGTGGATTCTAGATGGTCTCCATTTCGGGGATTGGCAGGTAGCCTTTGTAATGGGCTGGCTCAGAGAGCTCCCTGAGAAACAGGGTTAGAGCACTAAGTCGGCTTTGCAGACCTCAGAGAAATAATGTTACATTCAGCTTAAAATAAGTAAATACGTCACGTGTCAAATCAGATACCATCTTAATTCTAGTATGGACAAAAGGCTCCAAGATTGAGAACAATTTATGAAGAGAGAAAAACTTACAATTCTATGCATTAACCTAAGGTTTTCTTCAAGTTAAGAAAGACTGCACTCTTCCATTTCACCTAAGTTCATTTAGTGGCAAACAAAACTACCTACATCAATTTTTAAAATATCAGATGCATTAAAATGTCAAAACAAAAAAGTTTTAGAAGGATTATGGAAAAAGGCAAAAAAGAACCTTTCTAGTATGTTGTTTCCTGAGTCTTGTATTTAAAAGGTTAGTCTCAGCAGTCATCTCTGTGACGGGAAAATGATGAGGGAAGTGCTCTTCGGGATGTTACACTAGGTCTGTAACTGTAAGGTTATGAGAACCGCAGGGCCATGAGATGAAGGCTTTTACAAAAAAACTAGCAAATTAGTTCCATGAGCTAACAAGCAATGATTGAGCATCCACTTTTAGGGCTTAATACGTTCTTTCTAATTTAATGCTCAGACGACCCTGTGAAGTAGATTGTATTTTAGTCGTTTTACAGATGAGGAACTGAAGCTGTGTGGCCAACAAGAGGTGGAGCTAGGGTTTAAACCCAGATGGGTCTGACTCCAAGGCCTGTGTCTCTTCTGCTACACTATCGGTCTGTGTGGAATGAAATCGTAGCATGGGGGTCTGCTTTGAAACAGTAGGTTGGGAACAATTGTAGAGAGGCTTTAATACCAAACAGAGGCTGCAGGCGCCATCTTGTAGGTAAAGGGGAGATGCTGAAGGAGACTGGGCCGTGGTAGCTCTGTGCTAGAGAAAGTGGGAACCTGGTGGCTTGTGGGGGAGGTGATATCAATCCTTAGGGAGAAAGAGGGCAGAATCTTGGGATCCTGTCCTCTCTTTATGACCAACTCAACGGTATGAGAACTCACAAGATAAATGTGTGTTTTATAAGATTAAGCTACAAAGTAATTAATAAACATAGCCACAATGTGCAGCAAATAAAAAGAAAGCAAAAGAGCCAGAAGAGAGACTACAGACCCGGCACTGTCCCTTCTGACACAGCCGGTGCTGGCATGCACCTCTGTGAACAAAGAGCATGTGTTCCAGTGACATGCTTCTTTGTCAGGGGCTTCACTGCCAAAGGCATAAATAACACAGGCAGAACAGGGTGTGTCTCACTGCCCTGCCAACATCTTCCACTGGACTGTCAGTCCACAGGCCTGAAGGGGCTGTTGTCACAACTGTCCTGGTTGTGAATATTGCTGTACTTAACATCATTCTGTGTATGCATCTGGGTGTGAGAAAGAAGTAGAATATTGAACTGTATCTAAGCTGCAATCATTATCGTGATTTTGGATTTATGGATTTGAAGGACTGGAAGGGAATAAGGAAAAGCGAAAACATCTTAGTTTGTGAGGGAGTCTGAACTATGGGTAAATCTCTTTTACTTCCATTGATGTTAATGTTTACCTAATAAGTAATACAGATATCAAACAATGCCTGGTTTTGGCACTCCTTTGACCCTTAAAACTGCTTGTTAATCAGAATGTGTGTATTCCAGTAAGCTCCAAAATGTCTGAGAACACTCGGAGCTAGTTTGTAACTCCTTGGATCTGCTCTCCACCCCACTGCCTCAGCAACGTCATCAGATGATCAGAGCCTTCCACAAACTTTGTGTCTGTGAACAGACTTCAGCAAATCTGAAGATGAAACAGGCCCACTCAGGCATTGGCTTAACTGGTCTTGAAACCAGTTTACCAGAATCGGCACCTTTTCTCTTTAAGAAAGACAGTCTATGAAGGTGATGCATAAGATGGGGTGAAGAAATCATTACTCTAAATATTAAACACTTCCATTCTTTCCCTCCTCTCCCATACACATTTGCATACACTGGTAAATCCGTCCGCTGAGTCTCCACAGTATGGTCTGTGTGCCTGTTATAGCAGCTAGGCAACACGTGGGAGTTGTTGAAGGATCTAAATTCTCAGCGAGACTGAGCTCATACAAATATTTCTGGATGATATGAATGGAGAGCAGGAGCCTGGGGCCATCTTTAGAACATAGGTGCCCTGCAAATGTGTTATGTTGAAATAATGTCACGTGTACTCAAAAATATTACCTAGAAACAGCTGAGACACTGAGACAAATGGAGAGAGGAAGGCAAGTAGTTGGGTGAAAATGGGTTAAGGAATAAGATCCTGTTAGTCACCAGATGGTAAAAAAAAAATGAGAAGGGGAAAGTGTCAGGTGTGCAGGCAGCTGCAGGTCCAGTAAGGGGCCCCTGCCAAGACAGCCAGATTCCGTTCTGCTCTCTGAAACAGCTGTAGGTGCGTGGCCTTCCTGGGGCAGCAAGGAAGAGCTATGACCACCAAGAGTCGGGTTTAACATTTATTAAACACTATCTTTATGCCAAGTACTGTGCTTGGGACTTTTGTGTACATTGCATCTCAGTTAATCCTGGCACCAGCTCACGGGGACAAGACTATAATTCCCTTTTATTGTTTAGGAAACAGGCTTAGCAAAGCCAAGTGGAACTCACATAGCTAGTAAGAACCTGGATTTCTCTGTCATTAAAATCTCACTGTAATTCATTCGCATTACTTTGATCCACTAGTCTTCACAACTGCTTCTGAAAACTTTGATCCACTAGTCCTCACAACTGCTTCTGAAAAGCCTTTTTGTTTTCTCTGCTTTAAGAAGATTTACATGCTCAAGGAGGGGGTGCAGAGGAAGTTAAAAAAAAGAAAAAACTAAAGAAAATATTAAATTTTAAAATTAGATTCCTACTATTGAAACATATCCACCATTAAGGTGTATATCCTTGCAGCTTTTTTTTCTATATTATACATAGTTTTTAAGAAAACAATATTGGGGGGACTTCACTGGCAGTCCAGGGGTTAAGACTCTGCGCTTCCACTGCAGGGGGCGCGGGTTCCATCCCTGGTTGTCGAACTAAGACCCACATGCCACGTGACGCAGCTACAAAATTTAAAAAGAAAATTATGTTTCACGATTAAAAAAAAACAATATTGGGATCAGATTGAAGATTTTTGCTTGAAACTTGTTTTTCCAGCTAACACTATGGTAAGTAATGAGTTAATACTCATGACAAATATGAGTGTTAACTTTGCTCAATGTTTTTCCCTTTTTAGAGATGGACTCTAGTAATGTGGGAATCCACTCCATCACTTACAGGCTGTGTGCTTTGGGACAAACCACATAACCTCTAGGAGCCTCAGGCTGCTTATTTCGGGGGACTGTTATGAGGATTAGACATGATCCTGTGGGTGAAGCTCCTACCTGGCGCTGTGCCTGGCACTGTCTCTGTGCCCCAGTCACAGTTGCTGCAAGGCAGAGTCCCTCCCTTCTAAGCTGAGGCCCAGAGCTTGCTAGCTTCCTCAGGGGTTATCGAAGTTCTGCTGTGGCCATTAGTCTTCCACTTCTGCTCCATGCCCTTCATCTCCTGTAGTTACCTTGCCCTTTTGGCTGAGGTATGGGCTCACCTCAAACCAATGTAAGTTGTTTTATTTATTTATTTATTTATTTATTTATTTATTTATTTATTTATTTATTTATTGGTTGCACAGAGTTGCTGGCGGGATCTTAGTTCCCCGACCAGGGATTGAACCCAGGCCACCACAGTGAAAGTGCTGAGTCCTAACCACTGGACCGCCAGGGAATTCTCTAATCAATGTAAGTTTTGACTTTCAAAAAGGGTGGACTCATTTTCTGTTTCATGCAGGACTTGGTCTCTCTTGAGTAACTGAGAACATACTCCTGGAAAATATCTGTGTGGCCCCGCGGTGTTGGACATCCCTCTCCTCCATAATTAGCCAGCATCCCCGCCATCTGGACTCACTCATACCTCACAGGGATTTCCTTGTCCACACAGAACTAAGATTGATCCAAGAGCCCTGCTCCCGCTGACCGAACTCTACCATCTGTTCTCAAGCTTGCTTTGCCAGCTCCTGCCCAGCCAGGGGCCCCTCAGTGGGCATGCAAGGTGGTTTGTGTGCACCCTAATTTGCTAGTCTCTTATTTTGGTAAAGGCCCAAAGTCCCAAATACCCTCACACTCTGCTTCTTCCTTGAAAAGCAGGGCAGCCGGTTTCCTGATTTCTTTATGTTTATTTATGCACGTACTACAGAAAACTTGGAAACTATACTTAACCAGAAAAAAAAAAAAAGAAAAAGAAGAAGAAAGAAAAAGAAAAGAAAAATCTCAGTTCAGAGCTAAACACTGCTCACGTTTTGGTGTCTATTCTTCCAGTCTTTTCTCTACACACATATGGCACTTTCTCAAGTCTCAGATTGCCAGAAGCCTCATCTCATTAATAACAGCTTTTCACGCAGGCCGGGAGGGGGGAACCACTACATTAAATATTCATATTGATTGTAAGAGACATTTTTATTTCAGAAATAGTAAGTGGTGGAAAAAAAGTATCACAGTACCTAGGAAATATGGTGTCTATTACATTAAAAAAATTTTAAGTGGGATACTATAACCTGCTTTTTTCAGTTAACATATTATGAAAATATTTACCATTGAATAGTCTTTTACAATATATATTCCTTGAGGACATTCTTCTACAAAATGAAAATAGCTTTTCTTTTTCTGAATATAAAGACAATATATATTCATGTAGCACATACATAAAATGCACCAAAAGTATAAAGAAGAAAATACAAGGCAGCCAAAATCCCATTATCTAGCAGCAACCACTGTTAACATTTTTGTTAACAGTGAGCTATTTCTATGAATGTAGATGCATAAGTAAAACATATTATAAAGTGGAATACTACTATAAAGAGCACTTTGTAACATGCTTTTATTTTTCACTTAGCAGTAGGTCACAGGAATTGCTCCAAGTCAATAAATCATTTCATCATTTTTAAAGTCTGCATCATATTTCAGTGTACAGATGAAATGATAGCACAATTTATTCACCTAGTCTTCTACTGATAGACATTTAGGTTACTTCCAGTTGTTCACCATTATACGTAACATCTTCCTTGAAATAAATGCCTAGAAGTACAACTCCTGAATCAGAGTACATATTTTTCAAATCGGATATACATGGCAAATTGCCCTTCAGATGCTGTTCCTCTTTTATGCTCCCATTAGCAGTGTGTAAGACTTCCCCTCAGTCTTGCCTAAACTGGGTATTATCTTTTAAAAATCTTTGTCAATCATTTTTCAACTAATGTCAAGGTTGAAAACCTAAGGGTGCCAAGACAATTCAATGTGAAAGAATAGTCTTTTAAACAAAATGTGCTTGGACTCATTTAGCCATATGCAAAAGAAAGATGTTGAACCTCTGACTCACACCATATATAAAAATTAACTCAAAATGGACCATAGACTTAAATACAAGAGCTGGAACTATAAGACTCAGGAAACCTAGGAGTAAATCTTCATGACCTTGTATTAGGCAAAGCTTTCTTAGATATGACACCAAAAGCACAAGAAGCCAAAGAAGAAAGAGATAAATTGGACTTAATCAAAATTTAAAACTTTTGTGCTTCAAATGATACCATCAAGAAAGTGAAAAGACAATGCATGGAATGAGAGAAAATATTTGTGAATCATATATCTAATAAGGGACTTGTATCCAGAATAGATAAAGAACTATTAGAGCTCAACAACAAAAAGACAAATAACCCAATTAAAAATGGGCAGAGAATTTGAATAGACATTTCTCCAAAGAAGATATACAAATGGCCAATAAGCACAAAAAGAAGCTTAATGTTATTAGGCATTTGGGAAATGATAATCAAAACCACAATGAGATACCACTTTGCACTTACTAGGATGTCTATAATTAAAATGATGGACGACAAGTGTTGGTGAGGATGTGGAAAAATTGGAACCCTTGTGCATTGCTTGTGAGAATGTAAAATGGTGCAGCTGCTGTGGAAAACAGCTTGGCAGTTCCTCAAAAAGTTAAACATAGAGCCAGCAGTTTCACTGTTAGTTATATACCCAAGAGAATAAAAATGTATGTCCATATGAAATTTGTACATGAATGTTTATAGCAGCATTATTCATAATTATCATAAATTGGAAACAACCGAAATGTCCATAAACTGGACATTTTGGTTGTTTATCCATAACAGAATAGATAAACAAAATGTAGTATATACATACAATGGAATTTTTTTCAGACATGAGAAGGAATAAAGTACTGATACGTGCTTCAACATGGATGAACCTTAAAAATATTATGTTAGCTGAAAGAAGTCAGGCAAGATGACCACATAGTGTATGACTCCATTTATATGGAATGTCTAAAAAAAGCAAATCCATAGAGACAGAAAATAGATTAGTGGTCGCCAAGGGCTGGGAGTAATAGGGAGTGACTTCTAATGAGTATGGGGTTTCTTTTTGGGATAACAGGAATGCTCTGGAATTTGATAGTAGTGATGGTTGCACAACTCTCTGAACATACTAAAAACTACTGAATTGTACACTTTAGAAGTGAACTTTATGGTAACTGAGTTACATCTCAATAAAACGGTAAAAAATGTTTATCAATTAGGTAAGATGACAATGATATCTCATCTCTAATTTGTACTTGTTTATATAACTAATGGGGCTGAATACTTTTTCAGGTATTTATAAGGAATTTGTTTTCCTTTATAAGTTACCTGTTTATGTCCTGTTGGTATTTTTAAATTATTTATTAATAAGTGCTCTGTATATATTAAGAATATTAACCCTTAGTCTGCCATTCATGTTCAAACTATTTTCCCCACTTGTTGTTTGCCTTTAAAATTTTATTTATGTATGTATATATACATACACAAACACACATACAGGGGAGGGTGATGAAGAAAAATTTCAAATTTTTATTTAGGATAAAATTGATCTTTATGTTTATTGCTCTCATGTCATGAGAGCCTTCCCCACCCCAAGACTATATCAATATTCACCTATATTTTCATCTGATACTTCTGGTTTCATTTTTATGTGAAATCGATAATCTATATAGATTAATATTTTAATGTATGCCTTGAAGTAAAGGTCTAATTTTCTTTATTTTTAATGGTTAGCTACTTGTCCCAACACCATGTGTTAAGTAATCATCTTTCCCCCAATGAACATGAAATGTGACCCTTAACACATACTAAGTTCTTACATATTCTTAAGTCTATTTCTGGACCTCCTTCTCTGTTCACTTATTTTTCTATCTCACCAGTACCCCTCTGGGACAGTTTAGCAAATGGAAAGCCAGTGGACAAATGACAGAAGACCAGAAGTTTATTCTCTGGAGACATGGGGTCAGAGCGGCACTGGACTTGGGGACACCAGGCCCAGGTGAGAGTGCATCTCCATTAACCATGTAGGTAAGTAGAGAACATACCTTTCAGAATGCACAGTGCCACCACTAGTCCTATGCTACCCTCCATATTATCTCCCTCCCTATTTATTATCATTCTTCCCCGGAAGAATACACAGTTGACCCTTGTTTTTTTGGCCTCACTATGCGGCGTGTGGGATCTTAGTTCCCTGACCAGGGGTTGAAACTGTGCCCCCTGCAGTGGAAGTGTGGAGTCTTAACCACTGGACAGCCAGGGAAATCCCCATGCTTGACCCTTGAACAATGCAGGTTCGTACTGTGGGGGACCACTTATACGTGAATTTTTTTCAATAAATACAAATTACAGTCCTATACAATATAAGGTTCATTGAATCTGTGGATGCAGATTGGATGTGGAGGGCCAACTGTAAAGTTATACATGTATTTTCAACTTCAGGGAGGATTGGCAACCCTAACCCTTGTGTTGTTCAAGAGTCAGCTGTACCATCAGTCAAGATGTAAAATGATATCAGAAGGATTTCTGGTTAGTCATGATGGATTTAACTCATATGCTTATCTCCACATCCTCCCAAATCCTTAAAAGGATTTAAAGATAAAGTTGAGGAAATTTTCCCAGAAAGTAGAACAAAAAGGTAATGAAATATACTAAATGACAAATAAAATCAAAGGATCAGTCCAGGAGGTCCAATATCCGACTAATCAGAGTTCAAGAAAGAGAGAAAAAATAAAATGGAGGGAATTAAGTGGAAGTCTACATCCCAAATGGCGAGATACCCCTCCAACTCCCCTTTCCCCACTTAGTTCCAGAATGCTAATAGCTAATCTCCAAAGGCAGGAGATTGGAGGATTCTTTTCTGAGGAAAGTGACTGGTTTATTTTTTATTTTTTAAAAATATTTATTTTTGGCTGCGTTGGGTCTTCGTTGCTGTGCGTGGGCTTTCTCTAGTTGCGGTGAGCAGGGGCTACTTTTCGTTGATGTGCACGGGCTTCTCATTGCGGTGGCTTCTCTTGTTGCAGAGCACGGGCTCTAGGCACGCAGGCTTCAGTAGTTGTGGCTCGCAGGCTCTAGAGCGCAGGCTTAGTAATTGTGGTGCATGAGCTTAGTTGCTCCGCGGCATGTGGGATATTCCCGGCCCAGGGATTGAACCCATGTCCCCTGCATTGGCAGGCGGATTCTTAACCACTGTGCCACGAGGGAAGTCCAAAGTGACTGGTTTAAGAGTGAACGTCTAAGATAACCAAATTTCTTTTATTTTAGCTATAATTTCCAAGGGCACTTTTTTGTCTCTATAATTATTCATTTTTCATAGCATCCTGTTTTTATTTCATTGATGTAACATCTCTTCTCTTTGAGAAGATAAAGTTTTATTCTGATATCTGAATTGTCTCCATTTTCTCCAAGTTCCTTTTTACTAACTCAGATTTCTGGCTCTAGTGTTAGACTCTGTTAACCCAAAACAATAAAACAGCAAAACGAGTTTATTTGGGAGCAGCAAAGAATTGCACCTCAGGACACACAACTATGGTGAACCACATGCAAGTCTAGTTAAGAAAAAGAAAGGAGACGCTTTTATAGAGAAGGGGAAATTGGGAGTGGCTGTTAAAAACAAAAAGTCCATTGGAGGAAACTGGGACTTTGAAATATAGTGGCCTTTCACTGGCTGAGCTGTTGCCAGGCAAGGAGAAATCTTTCTTCCTCCCAAGGTGGTATAGTAGTGTCACTTCTTGCTAGAGATGCAAGGTAGGTCTCTACCTGTCAGGATCTCTATGGATGTTGCGTGGTATGTACATGAGAGCTCCCCCTCTGGCCTCCCAGCTCCATTTTAGTGAGGTTTCCTTTTGTTAATTTTCACAAGTCTTTCCTGAGTATCTGACCATCCTTGAATGTCCGTTCATATTTACGAGAGAGGGGCTAAACAGATGACTGGAAGCGCTGATGTACTGATAGGTCTTAGAAACTTGTGGGTATCACTCCATGGTGATCAGGAAGCAAGCAGGCATTTCCATTGAGAGACCTCCAAATGCCAGTATTTTCAGTACCTACGGCTGTAAAGGATGAAATTATCAAGCAATAATACAACACAATTCCTTTGGATTTCCAGGTTGAAATGGCCCATCAAGGCATATTATAATGAAAATCAGAAAACCAGAGATCCTGAAAGTGTCCTAAGAGAGAAAAAAGTCATAATGAGGGCTTCCCTGGTGGCGCAGTGGTTGAGAGTCCGCCTGCCGATGCAGGGGACACGGGTTTGTGCCCCGGTCCGGGAAGATCCCACATGCCGCGGAGCGGCTGTGCCCGTGAGCCGTGGCCGCTGAGCCTGTGCGTCCGGAGCCTGTGCTCCGCAACGGGAGAGGCCACGACAGTGAGAGGCCCGCGTACCGTAAAAAAAAAAAAAAAAAAAAAAAAAAGTGATAATGAAAGAATCAAAAATCAAAATGATGTGAGACTTAATAGACCACGGGGAACTAGAAGACAGTGGAGGTGATGGCTTCTGAGGAAAAGGATCCTCCTCTTAGAACCTAACACACAGCCAAACTGTCATTCAAGAGTGAGAGAAGAATAAAAATATTTTCAGACATTCAAGATCTCAAAATATTAACCCTCCACGCACCCTTTCTCAGGAAGCTACTGGAGGATACCCTCCCTTAAGGGTAGCTGTAGTGGGCCTCAAGGACAACCCAATACAGATGGAAACAGAGGACAAGGGCTCCAGGAGGTATGCTGGAAAATAAACATGAAGATTACCTCCTGTGCAGCCGCATTGAGAGGTGACTTTGCAGCTTTGACAGAGAAATGAAAACAATAAAAAGAGGTCATTCTTAACTCCAGGAAAAATAAAAAGTTGTACAAGAAATATAATTACAATATGTTATATGGCTCATCTGTAAACATTATGTAGTCACATAACATAAATAACCAACACTGAAAGGAGGTGGGAAGTCAAAGCTGTGTGGGAGTGAGGACCTGAGAGCTAAATCCTTATTTTTCATAGTAGGAAGTCAATATTTAATGTTCAAAAAACATTGGATGTAATATAACCACATTATTTATATAAAAGAAGGCAGACACCAGAGACGACAGCTAAAAGAATTGAAGTTGCTGTCTCTGGAGAAGAGGGAGGAAAGTGGGAGGGGCCAGGCAGGAGCATGCTGTTTTGGTAACAAGCTCCGTAGTAGTCTTTTTTTGCGTTTAAAACGCTCTCCTTGTATTACTCGGAAACAAATGAAATTTAAATCAAAAAGCTTGCGAGCTGTTAGAGGTGGCCCCTGACAGTGGGTGTGGATGCTGGGAAAAGGTGTTCTGCCTGCCTGAGATCTATTCCGAAAGGGCTGGAGGTCCCCAGAGCCCAGAGGACAGACAGTGTGGGAGGGGCCAAGGGCCTTCACGCCTTTTCTGGGGCACTCTGCTCCTGGGATGGAGGTGGGTGTGATAGGGGCTCAAAATTGGGTTGGATTTTCTTCATACAGCTGCAACGTGCACTTTATAAGGGTAGAGATGTTGCCAAGACTCTGACATTACATTTCTGTCAGATTTTGTACAGTGTTGGGGGATTCCTAATTTCCCGATGTCTTCAAATGTGTTTTATTTTTTTAACATCTTTATTGGAGTATAATTGCTTTACAATGGTGTGTTAGTTTCTGCTTTATAACAAAGTGAATCAGCTATACATATATCCCCATATCTCTTCCCTCTTGCGCCTCCCTCCCTCCCACCCCTCTGATGTGTTTTAGAGAGAAGTTGAGAGAGTGCAGGGGGCCACTCAGAAGCCACTGTGTTTGGACATCTGGGTTCTTCTTTCTACAACAGCCTGAGCAGGTCGGCCTCCCTCTCACTCTCTTTTTCTCCTCTCTCTTTCTCTCTCTTTTAAATTGAGGAATAATTACAGTAAAATGCACAGATGTTAAGCATATAGTTGGTGAGTTTTAACAAAGGTGTTCACCAACACCCCATTCAAGATAGAAAGCACTGCTATCGCATCCCCCTGTATCCCTTCCAGTGCCCCATCAGAGGCAACACTTGTTCTAAATTATATCCCCAAGAGACGATTTTGCGCGTTCTTGGACTTCGTATGAATGAAATCATACACCTGTACTCTCGTGTGTCCGACTTCTTTCCCTCAACATATTTTTGAGATTCATCTGGGTTGTTGAATGCATCAGTAACTCATTTCTTTTTATTGATGAGTACGATTCCAGTGTATGAATAACATGACTATTTATTCATTTTCTTAACAAGTCTCTTCTTTCTCAAGACCGGCCTTGTTTCTGAGCTGGAGCAAGACTTCTTTACATGACCCTTTTTACTAACACACTAATGAGGTTGTTTCCACTGAGTGGAGTTGAAAGATTAAAATTTAGGCTTTATGAAGGACCAGCATCACTTACCCACATGTTATAAATGGAAATTGGATGTAATACATGCTCATTTAGGTTGAAGCTATTTGTGCACCAGGAGACCAATTAAAAGCCTGTGACAATAACCCAATGTGAGGTAACTGAAGTTTGCACCAGAGTTTTTGCTGTGAAAAGAGAAAAGGAGGAACAGATGGGATAAATATTTCACAGGAAAACTTGACAGGGCTTTGTGACAGATTAGGTGTATGGGATGAAGGGGCAGGATGAAACAAATGCTATTTCCGGGTGGACATCTGCCTGGTGGGTCCCTCTTCTCTTTCACCTTGGGCCAGTCACTCCTTCTGCAAGCTCTGTCCTGTTGGGAATTTTAAGGAGCTCTGATTCAGTGGCTCAGCCTGCCTTCCATGCCCACTTGTACCTTTTATATACACCTCGCAGCTATTGAAAGGCATAGTGAAATTGCGGAAAGAACACTGAGTTTGGACTTGGTTAGTCTATCATTCTTTCACTTGCTTAGGCTCCCTAAGTCTCAGTTTCCTCATAGGTGAAATGAAGGTGAGTAAATATCCCCACCTTACCAGATCGTTTTGAGAATCAAGGGAAGTGACTTCAAATTTCTTATAATGGTTCACAAGAAACTAATAAGAGAAATCACCTGTAGGAGGGGGTATGAGGGATGGGGGAAGCAGTGGGAGTTAAACTTTTAGTGAACACCTTTTTTTTTTTTAACCATGTGAGCATATTACCTTTTAAAAAGAAAATCCTAAACAGAATCAAATAAGCTATCTCTACAAATGATTAGGCATTCTAGACTGCTGAAAAGGACAGAGCCTGGCTACCTCCTGTCTGTGAGAATCTTGAGGTCCATTAGCCCAGAAGTCCTATCACTCCAGGATAGCTGACAATAGCAAATTATTTCACTTTAATGACAAAAAATGGGTTTTGGGTTGCAGTGAGAGGACTCTGCTCCGAGAGTAAAGAGATCTGGATCCTGGTCCTGGCTTTTCTGTGTCATTCAGGTGTGTTCCTTCTCTTCTCTGTGTCTTCTGTTGAATGAAAGAGTTAGACTGCATGATCTTTGAGATGCTTCCAGCTCTGACATGCTAGAATATAATGCTAACTTCTAAGCAACAGAGGGTCTCATGATGTGATATCTGTAAAGGATTTGCTGGCGACATTTTTGTATCTAAGACAGGAGCAGGGCAAAGAATCACATGCTTCTCTTTTCACCTTTTATTTCCTTTGATACTGAAGTACCCAGAAGCAATGAGTCAAATGGAGTGTGTTTTCCAGAAAAGAAAATTGAGCTGTGTTTCAGTAGAACCATTGGTGCAATCCCATTGCTGTTTGCTACTGACATTAGCCAAAGGGTGTATCAGTGGTATTTTATGTATACACGGCACTTTATATGGATAAAGTTATATCCACTCTATATGGATAAAGTGGATCCACTTTATATGGATATCTACTTTTTATGGATAAAGTTCCTATTCAATGAATAGGAACTCAAAGATCATATAGTTCAAATTCTAACAAGACTCAAATAATGGCCTTTGGGGCTTCCCTGGTGGCTCAGTGGTTGAGAATCCGCCTGCCAATGCAGGGGACACGGGTTCGAGCCCTGGCCTGGGAAGATCCCACATGCCGTGGAGCAACTAGGCCCGTGAGCCACAACTACTGAGCCTGTGCATCTGGAGCTTGTGCTCCGCAACAAGAGAGGCTGCGACAGTGAGAGGCCTGTGCACCGCGATGAAGAGTGACCCCCGCTCGCCGCAACTAGAGAAAGCCCTCGCACAGAAACAAAGACCCAACACAGCCAAAAATAATAAATAAATTTAAAAAAAAACAAACAAAAAAACAATGGCCTTTGTTGCCAAGGAACTCATCTCCTGAGGTGCTTCATTCCGTTTTCATCTTGCTCAAATCATTAGGAAACTGTTCCTTAGGTTGAGCTGAAATCTTGACTTCATGATCACTATTAGTGCCAGCTTAGCTCTCTGGGGCTACAAACTACACCTATGTTCTCTCTGGCCAAGGTTGCAAACTGCTGAAATGCAGGCAGTATTAGACCATGACTTGTTGGCTCTTAATAGTGTTTAAAAATATCTCAATTAGTTTTTGACATTAAAACATCATGAGTTTTTTGTTTGTTTGTTTACATAAACTGTTTCTGACTTTTCTGGAAAGATCAAAAGGTCTGTGCAGCTGCCTCCCCAATATGATTCTTCCCTTTTTAGTAAACAATTCAAGGCTTTGTTCCAGTCCCTATCCTCTCTGGCTCAGCCTATGTGCTGTTGGGAGAGGCTGATCCCACCCCTGGTTCTAGAGCAGGGCATGCAAACTAGTCCTAATTCATCAGCATAGCCCTACCTTTTGTCACCTTTGTTGATTCAGAAACAAGCACTGCTTAAAGACTGGGTTCCTTGGAAACAGAATCCAAGATGGAGAGCTGCATGCAGAAGGCTTACTGAGGAGTGTCCTTAGGACACACACCTATGGGGACCTGAAGAAGACAAGGTTGGGGGTGGAGAGAAGCCGACCAGCAAAGTAGGTGCAATGTAGTTACAACCAAAGCCTCAGCTGATCCCAGGAACTCAGGAATGGGGATGGCCCTTCAGAGTTGTCCCAAACTGAAGTAAGGGGGCCAGACATTTGTATTCCCACATCAGCCAGTCACAGGCCTCAGGCTGCACCCTGGAAGGGGGTGTAAAACCTTGGGGGAAGTGGTTTCCTAAGGCTCAGAGCAAGACTATTCCCAGCAGCTGAGGGATGGATGTGTTGCCCCAGAAGAGGGGACCTGGGCTGAGCCTCATAGTATCTCCTACCGGCATAAGACTCAATCCAGATTAATAGAGATTTGCTAGGACTCCTGAGAAAGAGGCTTCCAGAAGTGACCTGTATCTCTCTGGATATGGACAAGGAGCTCTGGGACTTGTCCTTAGCCATCTCACATCAAGGTCAGCTTTGATAACACTGGTGCTCTGCTGAATCAAACCAACCCTGAAGCTTAAATTACCTGGACTTTTAGTGTGAGCTTCATCGTTAAGTCAGTTTTCTGGTTGTTTTAATTACTTACAAATGAACATACTTTGACACATTCTGCATCGCAGAGCTACATTCCCTGGCAATAACCCGCCGAATAGCAGCTGCCTCCCTTTAAGATGGGTCACTTGGTTTCCAGTTTACTAGTGCCCACTTGGCTTTCAGAGGTGGTAGCCGAGAGCTAAATCCTAGTCTTCTAATAATATGAAGTCAATAGATAATGTCTAAAGTGGAAAAACCAAGACATAGAACAGAGCATGTGTCTATAAATATGAGGTAACATCAGAAGAAATAGCTAAAAGTGTTGGCAGTAGTTGCCTCTGGGGAGCTCTGTCAGGGTGGGATGGGACAAGGCACTGCAACTGGTTTTTGTGGGAAGCTTTGAAGTGCGCTTTAATTTGAAACTCTGTGTATCCCCGGTTGCTAATGCATGCCCTGGGGCATCTTGCCCTGCTCTGGGACTCTCCCATCTCCTAGTTCTCTTGCCTTCCTCTGGCCTTTCTTCTGGGTAGGGGGTTTCCCAAATGCTGGTTGATAATCATCTTAAGCTACCCTTTCTCTCTTTATTATCTTATGCATTCTATCCGCTCCTGGGAGACTTTGTTCCCTACTCCTGATCTCTCCTCTTTAGCTCCTGATCCCTATTTCTTCCACAGGATCACCTTGGAATTCCCCTGCCCTATTTCCAACTTGCATGAGGAGGTAACCAAGGTCTCTCCTAGCCCTAACATGCTATGAGGTCTGAAAAATTATATGGAAACATTTAACAAGTCGTAAGAATGGATCTCTTTCATTTACTTAATATCATTAGCCATTTTTTTCTTTTGTCATGTTGACTGAAGAAATGCACAACCTAAAAGTTGAGAATTATGCTTTATTTGGCTAACAAAACTGAGGATGAAAGCCCAGGACGAAACCTCTCAGATAGCTCTGAGAGACTGCTCTGAGGAGGTAAGGGAGGAGCCGGGATATAGAGGAGTATTTGCAGCAAAGAGCAGGTAGTCAGAACTCCAAAAGATTACTGTTTTTCGTTTTAATGCTTTATTTATTTATTTTTGGACTGTTTTTTACTGTGGTAAAATTTATATAACATAAAGTTCACCATTTTAACCATTTAAAATTATACAGTCCAGTAGCATTTAGTTATGAAACCACCACCACTACTTAGTTCCAGAACATTTTCATCACCCCGAGAGAAACCCTGTACCCATTAAGCAGTCGCTCCACCTTCTGGCCTCCCCTCACCCTGGGCAGCTCCTTATCTGCTTTCTGTCTCTATAGATTTGCCTATTTTGGACATTTCATATAAGTTGAGTCATATAATTTGAAGTCTTTCAATACTGTGAAAAAGCCAAGTAACATCTTAATATTATTAGGAAAATAATTTTGATCTTATGGACCTCCTGGAAGAGTCTCAGGATCCCCCAGAGGTCGGCAGAGCAGACTTTGAGAACTGCTGGTCTAGGTCATCCAAGTTGTGGGGCACCAGCCAGCTCCCCATTACAGCTTCTCTCCCAGCACAAGGTGATTGTCATGTCCCCACGTCCAACCTGAGGCCTCTACACCTCAGCTTCTCATTTCCCGTGAAAACTCGGTCCGCCACTTCCTGCAAAGTTGAGATTACAATGGATTCACATTCAAACGGCCCAGAGGAACCAAACAACCAAATGGGGACACGTTTTTATAAGTTATAAATCTGACTGTGGTAAGAAACTATACCACAAACTGGTTTCCGGTAAAATTCTGATCACTTCCTGCCACTGTCATTACATTTTATCATCACAGTAGTTACCTTTTACCTGTGATGAGAGCTGTCATGTACTTTTGAATATCAAGCAGCAGCCATGCCATAAATTGCTAGCCGCTTTTTCCTGTAATGATCACAGCTTATTTTATTCTTCAAGTATTCTTCTCAGAGTAATCAGCACGCTTATTATACAGCATATTCAAATGTTAATGCATACATTGAACTCATGCTATTGTGAGACCCATTTGCTCCGGAGCTAAAATTATGTTGCCATTCTGCTTGGTGCTAGAGGTTCTGTGCTCGAAATCGGTTTTCCACATACAAGGAGCCCAGGTTATTTAACAAGAATGTGAGCTAGAATGAGACCTTCTCAACAATGACTTCACCAAGAGAAGCCACTGCAATGAGAAGCCTGCGCACCGCAACGAAGGGTAGCCACCACTCGCTGAAACTAGAGAAAGCCCACACAGGGCAACAAAGACCCAACACAGCCAAAAATAAATAAATGAATGAATGAATGAATAAATAAATAAATAATTTTAAAATAACATTAAAAAAAATCAGTTCCTCCGTCACATTAGCCACATTTACAGTGTTCCATAGTCACATGTGACTAGTGGCTACCATATTGGATCATACAGAAGAAGATTCCCATCATTGTGGAAAGTTCTATTGGACAGCTCTGCTCTAGAACATTCTAGGTGTACTTCTAAAAAAGGGCCAAACCAGGTAGGATATCATTTTAATGTGCTTATTTTTCCTTTGCTTTCTTCAAGACCCAGCTCATATATCAATTCTTCTGGGAATTTGCCACATGTGTGGTCTGTGACTGTATGCTATAGGCAGCCAAGCATTCTGAGCTATGCAGTTCTTTGTGGTAATGCGTGGATCTAACTAGAACTTAGTATGGAGATCCTGGCATAGCTATTTGTCAATCCTTAACCAAAATGTGGCCTTTCTCTATCTGGGGAAGGCATCCTCCTTGACAAAGCAATTAGCTTTGGGGCAGGAGGGAAAGGAGGGAAACACTGGCCTAGCCAGCCAGATCTGCTGAATCCACTTCTGTAGCTATAAAAATAATTTGTAATAAAAGCTTTTGACCTCCTGTCCATAAACATTACATAGGCCATCTCGGCCAGGCCATCAAGAAATGGAAGTCAGGGTGTGATTTGCTTGATACAAGATATCTTGTCATCTTACCTGTGGACCCTCACTAAATTTTTAGTCTGCTGTCTTTCTCTTTCAATTTTCTGTGCTGGAGCTCTTAGAATTTCTCATAATAAAATCTGTCATTTCTACCTTCTAAATCTCTCTAGAATCTGTGCTTTCCTTTAATACCCTCAGTGAATTTATCTTCTCTCTCCTTTCCCACCCAGCCCCCTTATTGTCACCTAAATGCTCTAAGAACATTACCTGATTATGGCATTCTCCACCCTAAAACCCCTCAGTGGCTCCCCATGACATCATAAAAGCCTCTCCTTGGGCCCCCAGCTACCTCTCTGGTTTCAGATCTTTCCATTCCCTGGTGTGTAGCACACATTCCAGCTTCTCTGTTACTGTGCCCAGAACCAAGATGCCTTTTCACATCTCTGTGCCTTTGTATACTCACACCTCCCTCTGTCTGAAATGAGCCCCCCACCACCTTTAATCCCCCTGGAGAATTTCTACCCCCTTGTTAAGGTAACATTTAAATCTTATCTCTTCTGAGAAGCCCAGCCTGAGCCCTCAGACAGACTTAAGTGATCCATCAACTGTGCCCAAATGCTGTGTGGGCTTTGGTCATAACCCAGTCTGTATATGACACTCATGAGTCTGTTTCTCCTACTAAACTGTGAGGTCTCAAGGGCAGGCAGCACATCTGACTCATCTCTTACCCACTGTGGCAAGCACAGGACCTGACTCACAACAAACGCTTACTAAATGCCTGTTAGAATGAACAATAATCTGTGCCATTATGAGGTTCTGCTATGAGGGTCCTCTGTGTGGAGCTGCTGGGCTCCTTAGGGTTCACCCTTGCTGATAGAGGCCTAGGGCCAAGTGGCACTGGTAGCTGAGGATGTGCAGAAAAGCAAAAGGCCTGCAGCTGCTCCCACTGAAAGCCTCCCTGTATGCGTGCAGCTCGTTCCCTCTCAGACTTTGCTACTCGCACAAGCCCATTCCTTGTCTTTCATGAAAAAAACACAGGACCCCTTGGAGAATGTTCCTGTAGGGACCCATCTGTGGGTGATTCTATGGGGGAGAATTATGGGCAAGGGGGAGAAACATCTTAATAGAATGGAGAAGGGTGAAACATTGCTACTCTTGCTTAGCATTGGGATGTCGCTCGAGGGGGAATGTAGGAGCTGGTAGCAACACTTCTTATGTTTTAGAAAGTACCCTGTGATTACCAAAACCTTCCACTTTTATCAACTTCTCGAGCCTGTTATCCACCCTGAGGGGCAGGCAAGACAGAGCTGGGGTTATTTGTAGATAAGGAAACTAATATCCAGAGAGGTGAAGTGACTTGCCCAAGGTCATGTTTTGAGCAAAGGCCCACAAAAATGAAGTGACTTTCCCAGGGTTGTGAAGTAATATTCAGAACTATAACATATGGGGTTACTTGTAAAAATTTCTGCGGGTTTTAAACTATTTATTTATTTATTTTTGGCTGCGTTGGGTCTTCGTTGCTGCACGTGGGCTTTCTCTAGTTGAGGCAAGCGGGGGCTACTCTTCGTTGTGGTGCGCGGGCTTCTCATTGCGGTGGCTTCTCTTGCTGCAGGTCACGGGCTCTAGGAGCATGGGCTTCAGTAGTTGTGTCATGCAGGCTCAGTAGTTGTGGCTCATGAGCTTAGTTACTCCACGGCATGTGGGATCTTCCCGGACCAGGAAGAACCCATGTTCCCCTGCATCGGCAGGCGGATTCTTAACCACTGCGCCACCAGGGAAGTCCCTCTGTGGGGTTTTCTTTAATAAAATTTTTGAAATCAGAAACATTTTCTGGTAAATTGAGTCCACACAGGGCTTTCAGACATCTCTTGGGAAATTTGACTAGATGACATTGAAGATTTATTCCAGCGGTGAAATTCTATGAAATTTAGTGTTTACTGTGTCCCAGGTTCACGTAACTCCATAAAGTACAATTACCAGTTTGCAAGTAATTTACAAAACAAAGAGCTCTCCTGCCCAGTCAAGCATCACTGTCTGACTTACTAGAAAGTCTCAAGCCCATTACTTACATATTGTATCACCTACTCATCAATCTCTTCTTTCCACTCCTACTTCCTACACTGTAGCAACTCTATTACTTGATCAATTGCTCACTTCCTCTGTCAGAGATAACTAGGATTTAGAGCTAAAGGCGTAATTTCTATATAAGACTAGAAAGCAGAACTGTTGTGTCTTATTGAGATCTTAATTTAATTCCCATTAAAGGGGAATTGAATTGACTGGATTAGTGAAGTTTCATTCTACTCATTCCTCCTCAGAGAGACGACTGAATCCATGTGGGTGCCATATTTGGTAGTGGGATATGGGAATGGAGTTTTCCATAGATCAGGGTAGGGGTAGGATTTTCTAGAAAGGAAAATCTGTCTTGGTTGGATGGACCAAGTTATTTAAATTCTGCCTGATAATTCTGTCCAGTCTCTTTGCATGAGCACAAAGTATTGTACACCCATCTGAACTGGGTAAAAACAGAAGCTAATAGCAGCTCTGTGGAAATAGATACCCTACTTATCTTCTGATCCAAGAGTCCAGGCTCTATCTGCTGCACCACACACTCTTCAGGGTGATAATTGCTCCTATTAGTTAGTGTTTCCTGAGAAGTGAAGCATAGTATCCAATTTTAATAATGAAGGCTATGGCAGTAATAACATGAAACATCCTATTTTATTTTCATCAAGAAGACCAAACCCATCAGATAGAAGGATTATGGGTAATTCTGGGTATTGCTGGCAGTCTCTGAAGATGACAATTCTGTCTGGGTTTAATTTCTCTCTTGATTACCAAGAACATTTTGATACTTAAGAATAGATGTGCTTGTTGCTGACGGGGAGGGGAGGGCTCATTACAAAGTGCTGGGGCAGACCTGCACCCTCTTTTCTTCCAGTGGAACATCAGACTTTGCTACATGACTCCCACACAGGTGTCTATCACAGCTGAGCAACTCTGGCTTCCCTAAAATGAGAGTGCTAACAATAAAGGGTGACAATACAGAACATAAAGAAGCACAAAGGAAGTCTTCATCCTCATGTTGAACTTGCCCAGGATATATGCTGATGAAATCAGATCTGATCACATCCTGAGCTCCATCTGTTAAAGGTGCTCACAGCCACTTAGGAGAATGCCAGGGAAGAAAGACCTGACAATACATTTTCTGCCTGCTAAAGTAAGTCCTTCTCTTCTCTCTGGCTAAAAATACAACCAAAGTGTCACTAAAACACACACACACACACACACACACACACACACACACACACACACACACACCACACAAACCCAAAATACAAGAAAGCCTAACATTTGTTGAACAGATTGTGTTAGAATATCAATTAGCTAAGTGTTTGGTATGCAAACATCCCCGATGCGAACTCACCCAGAGGAGGACTTGCAGGGAGGGGGAATGGAGAGTGTCAGAGAATTAGGGAGCAAGGCAGGCTGCCTCCAAGGGAAAGTGCTTGGAACCAAAGCTCAAGACCTAGTTGACAGGTGAGAATGGTGCAATTGCCTTTTACGTCCACCTAGTGGCAGAGTTCTAGCCAGAGTCATCTCTACCTCAACTGGTTCAGGTGACGACCATTTACTTGGACGTATAATATAACATTCAGCACTGGCGCTGAACCATTTGGAAGGCTGCAATTCTTCAGCAGTGTTCACTTTTGGGCAGGGACTCATCTAGGTTATGCTAACTCTAAACTTCAAGCCCAGGGGATAGAATCTGCTGGAAGCAGGGAGTTGAAGTTTCCAAATTAATAAGACTAAAGCATCATGTTAGGTTCTAGTACATATTCTATGCCCGAGTAGCTAAAACTCCAAGGAGTGAATAAAGAGCAAAAATAGGAGAGGCTAACGTTCAAATAGAGACCCCTTGGAGAGTAGCTGATATGAATAACAGTGGGTCAGTGGCAGGCCAGGGAATGAATGGAGTCTTTTGCTCTGTCCCTTTTGAATTATAAAACAGTTCCTGCAAAGGGCAGTTTGGTTTTAGGATAATTTGGACATGATCTAGAAATTCTGTGAAATGAAAAGAATTCACTGATTAATTACATAGGCCAGCATTTTCCAAGAGGTGATATGCATTCATTCCACTTGGGGCAGTGCAGATAATTTCAGATGAAACATCTTTTACTTTAATAGTTCAGTATTTATTTTAATGTACCTTAGAAGAATTATAATTTGTTATACCACAAACCTGTGATTTCACAGGTGATATTGTTGGTTTTCCATTTACATTGGTGATATAAAATTTCCATTTTAAATACTTTTAGGAAAAATGTTTATTTGAAGGAAAACATTAAGTAAATAATAATACAGAAGATGTTATTACAAGAATATGGCAAAAATCATGAAGAGAGAATGTAACAATTGGAAAGTTTGGGAAATACTTCATCAAACCAGGGGATAAGGTAGATTGACTTGTAGACAGAAGAGTTCGGAATAGCAGGCAGGTAAAGGGAAAATGATAAAACTCTCAGAGGATCTGGATTCCGGTTCCAGCTGCCACTAGGCCTGTGTGACATTGGCCCCCTCTGGATCTCCTCATCTATAAAATAACTCTCATGCCTTGCTTAGCTTTATTATTTGGCAGTTCTATTTCACTTACTGTTATTGAGATTATGAACAATCATAATGACAGCCAGAGCAGTAAGGTCTGCTATGTGCCAGATTCTTTCCAATAGTCATCATTCTTAATCCTCATAATAGTCATGAAAGGTAGGTGTTATAATACCCATTCCATATATGAGGGAATTGAGGGTGGAAGATCCTGGCCACACAGAACCTGATTTGAATGAACTTAGGTCTGACTCTGGAGCCTGTGTTTGTTCCTCTGAGCCTGGTTGCATCATAGTAGTTAATTCCTATTCACTCTCAAAACTAAGCTCGAGATCACCTCTTCCCGTAAGACTTCTTTGACCTTATCTCTTCATCTGGGTTAGATGTCCCTCCTCTGTGTTCCCTTAATTTTCTATGTATGCTGTTTTTCCTATTTGCCTTTATATTCCCAGCACCCTACACACTTTTGGGACACAGATTATATAGTCAACAAATTGCAGAAAGAGGGAGAAGATGAGGGAGAGGGAAATGGGAAAGAAAGGAGGGAGAGAGGATCAAAAAAGAATATATATTGCTGCCTTATTTTATTAAATATGAAAGAAGTAGAATTGAGAGGCAGGAGAGCAAGGTGGTTAAGCATATGACCTCCTAGATCCAAACCACCCAGCTTTGCCACTTACTAGGTGTTTGACTTAGGGCGCAGGTTCAATACCTGTGCTTCAGTTTCTTCATCTACAAAATAGGGATATTAGTAATACCTACCTTAAAAGCTGTTGTAAAGACTAAATGAACTATCATATATAAAGTACTTAGAAGACCGCCTGGAATATGATAAGCAGGTGCTCAATAAATATTGGCTATCATTATTATTTCTGTGAAATTAATATAAGGGGAAAAGCTTAACACTAGTGTAAAGTGAAAAAACCACATAATACTATTACACACATAGAGCCTCATCATTTTTCCAATTCTACGTGTTGACCAATGCAGAGTGATTTCAAGGCAGTTATGAATAAAGAGGATTATAGCTAAAGGATACACAATATAATATCTTTATCTTTCTGCTTCTGTGACAGCAGAATTAAGCACTCCACCTCTACTCTTAGAACATTTGGAAATATTGATGTTAAAATTATCATACTGTATTCTAAATTCAGATTTACTTATTGTCTATCACCCTCAATTAGACTGAGTTCCTTGGAGGAAAGGACTCCTGTTTGATTCTTCTCTATGTCTCCAATTCTTAGTAAAGGGGCTGGCAAGAAATAAATGTTCAATAATGTTTGCTGAATGAACATTATAGAAAAGAAGTGTACATGTCAACAATAAAATAAATATTATGTGATATTTATCATACAAGAGGCTCAGGTCAAGTGACACTATAGCTCAAAAAGGAGAGATCACCTCTAGGTAGGAAAAGGTAGTAAAAAGAATGGTTAAATCTGTGAACTTTAGAGTCAGACTGCTTTGGTTTTGAGCTCTAACTACGGCACCTGTGAGCTTATGTGACCTTGGGATGTAACCTAACTTCTTTAAACCTTAATTTCCTTATCAGTGAAATGGGGATAATATTAGTTAGAAGAACTCAATGAGATAATGTTTGTAACATGTCAGGTACCTATTATGTGTTTGTAGAGTAGCTAATATATCATCATCATTATCACCAAAGGCTTTGTGATGGGGGCACTCACCATCTGGATGGGCAGACACAAGTGAAGAGCACTGAAGAGCAAGAAGGTGTGAATAAAGGTACTGTGGGTGTTAGAAAGAATCAAAGCCAAACAGGGAGGGCAAGTGGCACTATTTAATTGGAATATTGGGTATTTTCAGGAAAGTAATGGGAGACAAGATTGGGAAGTTGGCTTTAAATGCCAGACTGACAAGTTTAGTCTTCATTCTACACATAATACTGAGACTTTATGGGATTCTAAGTGGGGTAGAGACCAGTTCTGAGCCAGTTTTATGGGGAATGTTCTGGCTGTTTGTGCAGGACAATCTGGGGAAGGTGAGGGGAGATAGAAGAAAATAAACCACTTAGGAAGCTTCTCCAATACTTCCAATGAGAAGTTGAGGTCCCCCTCTGGGATGGTGGTATGGGAAAGGAAAAGAGGGAATAAGCATGTGGGACATTGGGAAGAATAAACTCAGAACTGTGTCCAACTAGATGTGAGAAGCAAAGTGAGGAGGCAGAGGCAGATACAATTCTGAACGGGATTGCCAATTAGAACTGGATGTCCAGGAACAAGGTGCCACTCTTCTATAGTAGAATAGTTAAGAGTGGCAGAAATAAAGCGTAGGAGAGACTGGTTTTAGGGGGAAGATATATTTGCCTTTTTTTTTTTTTTTCCGCTCCGCGGCGTGTGGGATCCTCCCGGACCGGGGCACGAACCCGTGTCCCCTGCATCGCCAGGCGGACTCTCAACCACTGTGCCACCAGGGAAACCCTATATTTGCTTTTTGCTATGCTAAATTTAAGGTGCAGTGGGATATTCAGGTAAAGAATGATATTCAAGAGACACTTGAAAATGTGATTTTTCAACTCAGACTGGTAATTATTTAGAAGATATCTGCATAAAGGTAATAGCTAAAGGTATACAGTTGGATTGACTGTCTAAGAGTGAGAGAGAAAAGACTCAAAGGAGTCATCCTTGGGAAGTACTTCTCATAGCTAGAGGAGTAAAAGAGAAGTGTGTGGAGGAGCGGGGGGGAGAGGAAGGAGGGATGAAGAACACATTACTAGAGAAGCCAAGAACAGAGCGACAGAAGTGCTCAGAGGAGCCATGAGCTACAGTGAAGTCACAGAGAGAGAGAAGTGAGAAGGGACCACTGGACTTGGCCATTAGGAATCATTGCTGACTTATGAGAGAACAATATGTGGAAGAGAAAACTAGATTGTGGATGCAAAGGAAAGAAGAAGTTATGTGGGGAAAGGAAGCAGTCGACGTGAGAGTACACTGTTAGTTCCGGAAGTTCAGGAAAGTGAGGACAGAGATGTGATGGGGGCTCAAGGTGGGAGCAGACTTGTTCTTCCCCAGCTAAATGACCACACATCAATGTTTATTCAGAGATGCTTATTGTCTATTCATTAAGAAATAGAAAGCAATATTGGTGGAGGAGGCCGGAGGAGGGACTTTGGAACAAACTAAATTGAAAGTCAGGTTACAGCCATTCTAAAGTCATAGACCGTGTTATCTGTATGTGTACAGTAGCATCTGTTTCAGCAGAGACAGAACTTATTTATCATGCATCAACAGGCTGTGAGAGAGAGGGAAACCAGAAACTCTCCTTCTCCACTAAGGAAAACAAAGCATGATCAACTCTTTGAAAATAATTTAAAAGGTTTGAAAAAGTATTTTAGCAAGAAAAGAACACTAAGAAAAAAAAGTGTATGATAGCTTCCCTTTCTTGACTTTTCCACCCAAATGCACTCCAGGACAATGCCCAGGTGCATAATTAGAACACTTCTAATAATACTGTTAACACTGCCCGAGTTTATGGCATGTCTATCTGCACAGTGCTTTTTATTTTATAGAAAGCTCTCATGATCTCTTTTATCCTCCCAGAATCCCTGGGAGGTATTACTTTTTCTCTGTTTTATAAGGGAAGAAAATGAGAATCAGAAAGAATTGAGAGATTTTCCCCCAAATTACACAGCCAGGAAATGGTAGAGTCCCAAATCCCTTGCTCTTTTTTTCTACACGTTTTCAAATTCCATTCACACGGTCTTCACAGCATAACACTCCATGTATGGGATGACAAACCAAAGTGTAGCAAAGTGAGCGCCCTCTTTTCTATAATTCTATCAATATGGCCTAAAACTACGTCAGTTTGGGGGCACTTTTATTAGGTCAAGTTTCTCACTGAATAGTATCCAGTGCTCCCTTTTCACCCCCATCATAAAGAGCCCCAGGGCAGAAGTTCTTAGGAATGTTTTTCCCTCCCTCCCACATCTGCCCAGTTCAACCAGGCCTCTGAAATGCATGAACAAGGCCTCAATACTTACTTAAACGTGCTCCAGATGGGTCAGGAGGCAGGAAAGCAATTCTCTCCCTCAATATCTAGTTTGGTCTAGTAGGAAGAAGGCCAGACTTGGAGGCTGCAGGCTCAGGTTTCATGCTCAAACTACCAGTCTAGCTCTGTGACCCTAGTAAAATCACTTTCCACCCTGAGCACCAGTGCCTTGATCTGAAAAGTGAGGACACTAATAGCTATTTTATAAGTTTGCCACAAAGATTCAGGGAAGCACTTGTGAAAGTGGCCCTGTGATGGGTTTGACATTCTGATATTCTGCTGTAGCTGTCTTGAAATTCTTAATAGTTTTTGAAGGAGGAGCTCTGTATTTTCATTTTGGACTGGGCCCTGCAAATTATATTGCTGGTCCTGCCTGTATGTCCTTGGCCAAGTCACTTAACCTTTCTGGGCTCCAGTCCATAATTAATTAAATTCTTAGGAAAGAAATTGTTAGGAAAATTCTCAATCCTCCTTCTCTCTACCTATTAGCAAAATTTGACAGGTTGATCACTCCCTCCTCCTTGAAACATTTTTTCCACTTGACGTCCAAAACACTACACTTTCCTGGTTATTCTCTGCCTCACTGGCTGCTCCTTTGCTGTTTTATCCCTAATCTATTAGCATGTCCAAAACTAAACTCCTGATCATCTCCTGCAAGCCTGCTCCCCCCAGTCTTCTTTGTCTATTAATGGTATCTCCATCTTTCCAGTTGCTCAGACCAGAACTCTTGTCATACTCTTTGATTCTTTATCACTCACTGCATATCCAGTTTGTAAGCTACTCCAGAGTCTGACCACTTCTTCATCACTCCCATCACAGTCCAAGCCTTAATCATCTGTATTCTGCAGGATCCTTCTAACTGGTCTCCCTGCTTCCACCTCCTCCCGTGTCCGCATGGTCTGTTCTTTATATAGAATAATCCTTGAAAAATATGCCAGGGACTTCCTTGGAGGTCCAGTGGTTAAGACTTCATGCTTCCACTGCAGCGGGCACAGGTTTGATCCCTGCTTGGGGAACTAAGATCCCGCATGCCAAGCAGCGTTGCCAAAAATTAAAAAAAAAAAAAAAGTCAGATGGCATCAATCCTCTGTTCAAAACCATCCCATGACTATCCATCTCAATCAGAGTAGACATGCCTACAAGGGGCAATAAGCTACCTCTCTGAACCCACCTCCTACCACTCTCTCACCTCAGGCCATTTGCCAGTGCCTCTCTGCCTACAGTGCCCTCCCAGATGGCAGCCTGGTTGGCTCCTCACCTCCTTCAGTCCCGAACAACTGTCACCCTGTTTAAAATAGCATCCACCATCAACTTTCCCCCCTTGTTCCTTATCCTATCATTCCATGCTCACTTTTCTTTCTTCTTTTCAAAAAATTAATTAATTAATTAATTTTTGGCTGCATTGGGTCTTCATTGCTGCGCAGTCTTTCTCTAGTTGCGGTGAGTGGGGGCTACTCTTTGTTGTGGTGCGTGGGCTTCTCATTGCGGTGACTTCTCGTTGCGGAGCATGGGCTGTAGGCACGTGGGCTTCAGTAGTTGTGGCACGTGGGCTCAGTAGTTGTGGCTCACGGGCTCTAGAGCACAGGCTCAGTAGTTGTGGTGCATGGGCTTAGTTGCTCCTCAGCATGTGGGATCTTCCCGGACCAGGGCTCAAACCCGTGTTCCCTGCATTGGCAGGAGGATTCTTTTTTTTTTTTTTTTTTGCGGCATGCAGGCCTCTCACTGTTGCGGCCTCTCCCGTTGCAGAGCACAGGCTCCGGACGCGCAGGCTCAGCGGCCATGGCTCACGGGCTCAGCCGCTCTGCGGCAATGTGGGATCTTCCCAGACCGGGGTACGAACCCGTGTCCCCTGCATCGGCAGGCGGACTCTCAACCACTGCGCCACCAGGGAAGCCCGGCAGGAGGATTCTTAACTACTGTGCCACCAGGGAAATTCTAACTGCTATATCTTCAGCACAGAGGTCAGTGCCAGTGAATGACAGTAGAAAGAGCTCTGGAACAGATGATGGTATTACTAAGTGACAGCAGCATCAGCCCCTCTGAGTGTATCAAGTACTTTCACAGGCTGCACACCCATGAGGCTGGCCCTGCATACAAGAGTGAAGGCGTTTGTGGGGACTGCTCTGGGCTAAGCCTCCTACTAGATTATACTGTGGGGATAGAAAGGTGAATCAGGAGTGGTAACCACCCTCAAAGGGTTTGTGGCCTAGAGAGAGGTATTATGTATATATGCAAATAACTCTAGAACAAGGCAGCTTTTGTTAAAAATATCTGGCCTTTAATGCCTAGCATCTAACATACTGCTATGGACTCTAGACTTCACTACAGAGGGAAAGGACAATGAACTATGGCTTGTGAATTTACTGACTGGCTATTTTTGTCCCAGACAAGTTCCTGCTGTGGCCTGCTTATCACAACAGAGACACCTTGCCTGACTTCCAATCTAGTTTGCTCCAAACTCCCTCCACCTGCCCCCTCCACCCAATATTGCTCCCTAATTACTGTTAACTTGAGACCCCACCCTCATATAGTCCCTCCACATTCTGCTCCTAGATATCAGAACATGGGGTGGAATCAACTTAGGCAGGCTGCAGCAGGGTGTAAAGGGTCTAAATATTATTTCCCTCCAATAAAGATGTGCATATCTCAATGGGCCTACAGTACACAGAACTCAGGGACTAACATCTGTCCACCTTCGTCCACCTTTGTAGTCTGACAGCCTTGCTCAGTACATGGCACAGAGGAGGCATTCAGTAAGGTTTGCTGAATCGTTGAACTGGGTCTTATAAGCTTGAAGGATAATTGTATTTAAGAAGTAATTCTGCATCTTCTGTAAGGCATCCTAGAAGTATTCTAAAAGGTTATCTTATTTCATTATCATAAGAAATAACCTAATCAGTAAGAATTAAAACATATCAAATAAAGCAACTAATTTAAAATGCCAGTTTAAATTATAAAACACTCCTGTTTTATAATTTTCAAAGCTACTTTAGTTTGTATTGGAGTTTTTAAAACCCTGTATCTGTATCTGAAAATCCAAAAATTATCATGAGATAAATTGCAAGTTACACTTTCCATTCCCTATAGGACTTCTTGGAATAGGGACTCCCTGGAGTTATCTGAATTTTTAGGTAGAGATTAACTTACAAGAAAGACTGGGGAACCGAGAAACTTAAAGCTAGAGCTTAGGATCTAGTAATTAAATACCACATTAAGTTTTGGTGGTAAGCGCTTGAGTGCTTGTTATATAATTCTCAATATTTTTCAGTGTGTTTGAAAAAGCTGCTTCTCTCATATGTTCACATCACACATACATCTTCATACCCAGGTAAGATCAAGCATAACAAGATGACCCATCTTATCATCAGTAAGATGTGGTGCCACCAGTAAGTAAGAAAATTTGGGGCAGGTAAATCTTTCCCCTCCTTGGTTCTCAATTTCTCTGTGTATAAAATAGGGGGAGGGACTAGATGGTTTAGGAGGAGATGCTAATGCCTTAAGAGTCTATGGAAGTAGAGGGCATCTATTCACATTATAAAGGTTTTCTCTTTATAAAGGATTCCCTTCAGGTTTTCTCTGAGTTCCTTAGTGCATTTAAACTGTGACTTGACTTACCAAAATCTTGTCACTATATTTTTATTACTAATAAAGCAACTAACACTTACTAAGCATGCTGAATATGCTAGGCACCATGTAGTCAATATGACAGGCACATATGAAATGCATTATTTGATTCAGTCATCCCAATAACCTCATGAGGTACATACCAATATTGTCCCATATTGTAGGTAGGTAAACTGGCTCCAAGACTAAGTGGCCTAAGGTGACTGAATTAGGGAATGTGGCAACTCTGGAATTCAAACTCTCTTCACCTCAGTATCTGACTCCAGATACAGTGTTAACCCTGCATCTCACAGACTGTTTGCCTGTAATAGGAGGTGGTCAGTGTTCCTTTCCTTGGTGAACAATCCTCATTCTCTGTACCTCTTTGCCTTCACAAATTGGGTGACCGATTGAAGATGGGTGATTCCTTTGGTTTCAACTTAATTTCTGTGACATAATGTGCTGATATTTTCATTGAGAAATGATTTTGGGGGCTTCCCTGGTGGTGCAGTGGTTGAGAGTCCGCCTGCTGATGCAGGGGACACGGGTTTGTGCCCCGGTCCGGGAAGATCCCACATGCCGCGCGGCGGCTGGGCCCGTGAGCCATGGCCGCTGGGCCTGCGCGTCTGGAGCCTGTGCTCTGCGGCGGGAGAGGCCGCAGCGGTGAGGGGCCCGCATACCACAAAAAAAAAAAAAAGAAAAAAAAGAAAAAAAAGAAATGCTTTTTGACCTTCCCTGGATGAGTCACAGTGGATTTCACTAGCTATCTTGAGTCAATTGTGAATGATCAGGTGAGCAGAAGAGGGTTCAAATTTGCTTTGAATTCCTAATTTAGTTCTTTATGTCTATTATCTAACAGCAAGACTTTCCATTACTTTGCATCAGGTTAAGATGAAAAAATGCCACATGCAGGAAAACAATACAAGATTAATTTCATATCTTCCTAATTTTCACATTCATAATATTCACTTTCACAAGAACTGTGTGAGGTGGGCAAGTCGGGAATTATTCACCCACTTTGCAAATGAGGAAGGATAGTCACGAAAAGGGGAAGTGATTTGTTCAAGGACATCGAGCTGGTTAGGCGCTAGACTTGGTGTTCTTCCTATACTATGCCACCTCTGTATGTAAAAAGTAACATCGGACTCAGGTACTTCTTAGCAGACCCAAATGACTGCCATACTGGAGGCTGTGACATACCAGCCTGTGGCTGCAGGGCTGTCTGTATAACTAGCCACTATGGTGGCGGAGGACATAGCACCAGCTGTGCCCCCTGCTCACACCTGTGCAGTATGATAAAGAAAGTAGAAGTAGCCAGCAGCTGTGGTCCAACTAGATAAAACTTTTAGGCAGGAAGTCAAGTGACAAGTGAACTCGGGTATGTGTGTGTTTTTAACTGTTAGTTACTTTTGACATTTTAAAAAAGGGTTCTTGTGGAAGTCAGACCAAACAGCAGGAAGGTATTGCAGCAAGATGGATTTGGGAAAGGACCAGTCTCACTTGATGCTCCATCAGATACCTGATCCTCATCAAGAAGAGAACCATGTTCCAGGTAATGAAAGAGTCCTTAAGAGGTAGTGACTGTTGGGAAGGATTGGACTATGATTATTTTCCTCTTTTTATGGCTCTGGCAAAAAAGGGGCATAATTGGATACGTTCATATATTAGAATGGAAGAATTGGGGCTATATAACTTTCTGAGGTGCCTTCTAGCACTAAGATTCTAATAAGCCAGAGAAACACAAGGAAATAATAAATAAATTATTAATAATATATATAAATGAAAGATAATGAAAATACCCTATACCAGATAGTTGTGGTAAAACAAATACAACCATATACTTCTTTGGTAACGTAAATATAGTGAAACTTTTGGAAAGGGATCTGACAATAAGTAGCCAGATAATAAGAACTATAATAAGAACTATAATAGTGTTTATTCTTTTGACTCACTAATCTTAGTCTTTGGATCTATCCTAAAGCAGCATTTCTGCTGCTTTTGCAGAACCCTAGGCCTTGAGGCAGTGATTTAAAACTTTTTAATGCCATGGATCCCTTTGGCATTCTGATGAACCTCTAGACCCCTTCTTAGACTAAGAAGTCTGAATACATAAAATTAAATACATAGGATTATAAAGGAAGCAATTATATTAAGATAAGTTATCAAAATAAAAAACTATGATATAATAATATATGTGCTTATTTACAGATGCATTAAATAACAAGGTCCAGTGGTGGATCTAATTACCACCGTATCAAATCAAATATATCATCTCAAATAAATGATATTTTAAGGTATCTGCAATAACTGTCATGTTATATGAAGAAAATCTGTAATTTCTTTTTGTGACAAAATCACACACTGCTAAAACTACTGTGGTTTGCTACCTACATTCATGATTGAAGGAAGTGGTCATTTAAATTAAAGATTGGTAAAAATAAAAGTATAATTTTCCTCCATCCATGTTCACCATTAAGGACTTCTGTCCTAAAAACAAAAGGTGCCATGGTCCAAGGGACATTTTCTCTTTTGGGGGTCCCCGTGCAAACTTGAAATCATTCTGTAGTCTCTAAGAAGTTCTACATCAAAGACCCAACGTTAACTTTTCACAAACTTGGATGGCAATAGAACCTTTCTTGATAATAACTTTAATATTCCAAAGAACTTGGAGAAACGTCATCCAAAGGAAAAATGTACAAAAGAAAAAAAGCTGTTGTGTACATGAAATATTTATTATAGTTTGATCTACAACGGCAAAAAAAAATAACTGGCAACAACCTAAATGTTCAATACGAGTGGAATGAGTGGATAAATGAGAATACATCAACTCGATTAAGTATCATGTAGCTGCTAAAGTTATAATTATGAGGACGAGATGATGGAATATATTTTTGATGTATCAGGTTAATAAATGATAAAACTGTGGTATGCCATCATTACAACTTTGTTTAATATAGGGACTAGATGAATACGAGGAATAAAATGAAAACAGGTTATAGGATGGCAGAACATGGCTGATTTTTTTCTTTTATGTTTGTACAATATGTACACTATTTTGAAAAAATTAATAGGTTGGTAGCACACTTATGTACAAATACTGACCTTTTCATTTAAAAAATGTCGACTGAATGTTTGCTCCCAGGCATTCTTCAGAGGTACAAAAATAAATAAGATATAGTTCTTGTCCTCAAAAGGCTAAGAGAAAAACTTACACACCCAGTAAAGGGATTCTACCATTTTTTCTATAGGACTCTTTTCCTGTTAATGCCACAACTCATCACTATCTCCCATAACTTTCATTTTGATCCTACAGAAGTCATTGGAACTTGGAGTTTAAGAAACAGAGAGCAACTCAGAAAAAGAAAAGCTGAAGCACAAGAAAAGCAAACTTCACAATGGCAATTTGGGTATGGTATTGCTGCAAGGGGAAAGGAACTGATGTTTATCTAGCGTATGCTACTTGTCAAGTGGTGCTGAGCACTTTTACATACTATATTTCATCTTTCCAAAAATCCCATAAATTGGGAGCTGTTATCCTCATTTTACAAAAAAAGAAACCAAGTCTCTGAAGGTTAAATCTCTTGCCTAAAGTCACCCATCTAGTAAAGTGATGGGAACAGAATCTTATATATGGTCTCTTTTAATTACAGTACCAGGTGATCAAATTATGTATATTGTAGAGAGGACTGGTGTTCAACCACCCTAGTAATATAACCATAGAAGTATCTGTTGGGAGCGGGAGACACCATTGAGAAGACCCCCAAGCTTGTTCTCCAAGCTTTCTATTAGTGAAATTCTTCTTGAATGATTGTAGTTAACTCTCCATGGAGTAAACCAAAGCACTGTCTGTAAATGAGTGATGGCAGAGTTTGAGAGTTCCTAAGTGTCCAAAGTCAGCTGTATGTAATCTCAGGAAGGGAGTACATGAACATGACTATAAATTAGGCAGCATCTAACTGCACCATTTAGAATATAACTGTGAAAACAGAGGTATTGCCTGCTTGGAAATAGAAAACGGGAGCCCAAGGAGCCAAAGTACAGCATCCATCTGAGCGAGGGTTTCTCAACGCTGGTGTTATTAGTGCTGTGGATAGGCGACTTCTTTGTGTGGGAGGCTGTCCTGTGTATTGAAGATGTTTCGCAGCACCACTGGCCTCTGGAAACCCACAGGACTCTCCCCTCCCCATCGTGACAACCAAAAATGTCTCCAGACCTTGTTAAATGTCTCCTGGGGTCAGGGGAGAGGAGGTAAAATGCTCCCAGTTGAGAACCACTGATCTAGGCACTCTTCTTTAAAATTTTTTTGATTAAGATTTAGATGTGCATTTCTTCTTTACTGTAAAAATGTTTCCTTCAATGGCAAAAATAACATAGGTATACATTTTTCACAGGGCCGGGCTCTGCTTTGTGAAAAAAAAACCAAAAAAACATAGGTAAACATTTTTCTAGGCATCATTTTTTTAAAAAACATACAGTGCAGATGTTTTAAGTACCTATTCCCACTGTGGACTTAGTATCATCTGTTCTGCAACAACACATGTTTCTACAACACCAGTTAGCTCACATATGATTGGTAAATATGAGAATGATGTCAGCATAATGTGGAAGTTGTGTTAGTTCATAATTTTTCTTACTCAAAAGAAGCCAGAATAGTGGGAATAGAGTTAAAACCTTCACAGGAAAGGAAAAAGCCTTCAGCTTGGCTGATGTATAGACAGGGTCCTTTTCAGCCTTCATCCGGGGCTTCTTCCCCAGAGAAGGACATTGGTAGCCTTGCAAAGATCTCCACATATAGCAGGTTGCACTTCTTCCTGTGCTCAACTTAGCGGCAGCCCTGCTGTCTCAGAGCACCCTTATGTGCATGATCTCAGCACTGAAAGCCTGCATTTACACTGTTGCTTTTGTGCATTTTTACCACCCTCGAGGCAGCCTCCAGCCATAGTAAGCTGCCTGTCTGGACTATCCAAGTTATCTCACCCTTGTCCCAATTACTGTTTATGCTAGTGTTAAAAAGTTGCATAGGATTTGAGTTATTTGCCCTAACTTTATTTTTTCCCCATAAACACTGTCACATTTAGTGATTTTGCAGAAAGTGAGGTTTTTCAGGAATGCATATATGTTATAGCAGAAACTTCTGTACTCAAGTCCTCTGACAGGTGACTCTGTTGAAGAACACACAATTAGTTCCCCTAATTCCTTAACTCACCAAGCAACCTTCTGATCATTCCTTGCCTTCCCAAGTCTTTGCATTCCTCACTGTTCATTTAAAAATTGGTCTTTAGGTTTACATATCAATCTCTTTGAGCTGGTTGATGAGCTCTGACCCTAGAAATGGAGCTGGTTTCAGTATGCTCATAGAATTGGGCTTCTGTGCTCATTGGTTTGGGGGGGGGGCAAGGCTGAAGAAGTCACTGGAGTAGGTGGAACCTTGGTGAGCCTCTCGGCAGCTGGCCGGCCTTGCTTTTGTGACATATATCTATACTACTGAGGGCTGTCCTCACTACAACATTCTACACAGTGAAACCTTAGCTCCAGAGAGAAGCGGTAGAGTGTAATAGTTAAGAGCCTGGCTGCTAAAGCCAGATGGCTAAATGACTAGATTTGAAGAGTGGCTCCTTACTTCTTAGCCATTTCACCTTGGACAAGTTATTCAACCTCTCTGTGCTTTAGTTTTTTCATCTGCAAAATGGAGATAATAATAGTATCTACCACATAAGTTGATGTGAAGACTATATGAGATAACAGAATAAGTAAATTACTTAAAACAGTGCCTGGCACATAGGAAGCACCATATATATATATATATATATTTCTGATATTTATATAAGAGTACTAGTTTCTATCTGGATGATTCATTCATATAAGTTATTACATGCAATTCTTAGGACAACCACATGAGGTTGGGCAGATACTATTTACTCCATTTTACCTGTGAAGAAATCAAGGCATAGAATAGAGAGTTTAAGTGACTTGCCCATGATCACATAGCTTATAAGTGACAGAGTACAGATTAAATTTTAGGCCACACAGATATATTTGTATCTTTTGAGAAACTACCAGGAAGAACATGGAACATTACTCACATTTCCGTCATATAGAGATCTACATAACAAATTATTTAGGATTTAATTTCTAGGATAATAATGTTGCCTGAAGAATTCACATACATCATCTTTTTAAAATCTGACAATAAGGACTTTATAATTTATCTTGTTACCTTGGTTACTTGGAATTAAACTTCCAAATGCTGAGGTACCATATCATTTTTACCTTCTATATTATTTTTAATATTTATTTTAAACTGTACTATTACAATATGTACCTTTTTAATATTGACTTCAAACTGGTTTTGATGAGACAACCTTTAAAAAAATTTAATTATGGAAATTTTCAAACACGCAAAAGTAGAATAGGGTATACATTTTTTAAGTGTAGAAGGAACTGCAAGCATTGCATAGGTGTAAAAAACACTGGTTTTATCTCCAAAGACTGTCTTGTTTACTAAAAGAAATCGGGTTTCTCCAGAAATAACTACAGGATGAGGCAGCCTATGTTCTTTACCTTAAGCATAATCCTCATAATAAATCCTATAGGAGTGGTAAGCAGGGAGAGCATTTCAGCCCTGTGGTCTGTTGGAGAAGGCTCCACGGGGCAGGTAACATGAAACAGAATTTCAATAGGTTTAGAAAAATGATGAAATGCTTTTTTATAGTATCTTTTTCTTCCCCCAAGTCCATCTATATTAGCCATCTGTATTTGGTTATATTTGTAGTACCTAACAATTTGTCATTGGTTGTAATACCCATGCATATCCTTTCATCTTCTAGATCTTTAGCGATTGGTTCAGAGTAGGTATAATATGAGCGCTCATGCCTTTCCACCAAGCTGCTTTACCTCAAGGAAGTGTTTTTGCAGCTTTGGAGCTGTGGACCCAGCTTTGGCCACTCAGCCTGCTTTACACAGACACTGTATTAGATAAGCAAGCCACATACATCATTCACCTGCAGGCTGCGCAGATGAGGAGCAGACCTGCACTGCAGATCTAGGAACACAATCATATCAGTTTACCCAGGGTATAGAGAAATGAACTCACATAGACTAAACCCAGAGAGACTAGCATATAAACAAGAATGCCAGTCTATTAATGTATAACATCAACAATACATTTTCCATAACCAAACTTTAAGTATATGCTCTCAAACGCGTGCGCACACACACACACACACACACACACACACACACACACACACACGCTACACTCACCAAGAAGATTCCTGCAGAGCAAGGCATCAAAGACAAAAAGTCCTGAGGGTCATTTCCTCTCCCGACAATTGAGAGCATCTAGAACGGCTTCTTCATTTTACAAACAAGGAGACTGAGGCCCAGAGAGAGATTAAGTGCCTTGTTCAAGGTCATGCAACAAGGCAGTGGGAGTCCTGGGACTGTTATTGCCAAATGTTTATTTGAATTCTGGAGCCCTGTTGCTGACACTAATTCTGATTTCTCTATAGAGAGAAAAAACATAAGCGGCAGAGAACAGGAAAAAGAAGTGAAAGAGGCAGAAAGAGACAACAAAATACAGAAATGAAGGTGGAGCCTCTGTCACAATTAGAAAAGGAAATGATGGAGAAAGCACCAGCATCTACAGAGAAAGAAACTGAACCACCCAGGAGTGTGACCGAAGCTCTCCTTCCGGTAGCCTCCACGCAAAGAGTTGTGCCCAAGAAACATTTTTCTGAAATAGGTCAAGAAAGCATTATCCATCAGGAAAATTCTTCTGAATACCAAGAAACAGCAGTACAAAACCACCCCTCTGCAATACTCCAAGATATGGCTGAATCTGGAGACCTCTCTCCTAAAATGTACCAAGAAATAGCTGTATTTCAAGACCATCCTTCCCAAATGCGCCATGATATGGCTCAACCTGAAGACCTCTCTCTTAAAATGTGCCAAGAAACCGCTGCAGCCAAAGCCCTTTCTTCTAAAACATCTGAAGATGTAGCTGACCTGGAAGGATGCCCTCTTGAAGCATACCCCAAACCAGATGTGCCTAAAGGCTACGCTCTTGAAACATACCAAAAAAGAGCTGAACCTGAGGAACACAATTCTGAACTAGGTCAAGGAATAGCTGAGACTGAAAATTTTGTTCCTAAAGCACAAGAAATAGCTGTGCCTAAAGAGCTTTCTATAAAAACATACCAAGAAACAGTTGAACCTGAACACTTTTCTCATAAAACATATAAAGAAATCGCTGTGTCTAAAGCCCCCTCTCATAAAACAATCCAAGAAACACCTGCTCCTGAAAAATATTCACCTGAAATATACCAAGAAACACCTGGGTCTGAAGAATATGCACCTGAAATATACCAAGAAACAGCTGGGCCTGAAGACTATGCCCCTGAAATATACCAAGAAATACCTGGGCCTGAAGACCTCTCTACTAAGACATATAAAGATAAGGATGTGCCTGAAGAATGCTTTCCAGAGCTGCACCAAGAAAGAGGTGGGCCCCAAGACCAGGATCCTAAAGCACACCAGGAAGATGCTAAGGATGTTTATATTTCTCCTTGAGGTAGGTTTTTTTTTTTTTTTATTGGGGTCAAGCTAGTGACATGCCCCTTATTTGTGTTCCCTGTTCATAATCAGAGTACCAGATAGGTTTATCTCCCTTGGAGCGGTGATTTATTGCCTTCTTTGACAATCCTGGGTTATCCCAGTTATCTCAATGGGTATCATCAATGTCTTTGGCTAGTTTCAAGTGAAAAATGTTTTTCATTCAACCAATATCTGTTGGTATATTACCATATAATTAAAAGAAAATCATTGAAACTGTAAGTGTGTATAGTGGGTACTTGTACATACTATCCATTTTGGGAAGCTTTAGCCAGTGAAGAAAAATGAACCCCATATAGAGTGAATTATGTGCAAAATATTTTAAAGGACAATTACATTTAGATTAACAAGAAAACTTGGTGAATAAAGTTTTTTTCTAGAAAATTAAAATTTCCTGGCAAACTAAAGGTAAGTAAATTCATGGTACAAGCTACTGAGGGAGATACAAAGACATAAAATATGATCCTGGTAATAGGGAACTCGTTCTTGTAGGACTTACCAGGCTTACCCCAAACCCTTTCTATTTAAATATTTGCTCCTGAAAAGCTTTCTCCTCTGCATAGCATTTAAGAAATAATGTGACCTTTCTTCAGTTTGACTTGTCTTGGGGACATAATTGAGAGCCTTGATTCTCTTTGTGCACTATTGTACACAGTATAAGAAATGGGCTGGCTAGCGGACCATAGCTATCCCCAGGGAATTGTGTTCTAAAGAAATCCTTTTGGTAGCTTATTTTCTCTTTCTCCTAAAGTATGAGTGCAACAAAAACCTGGGGTTATTGTATTCCAAGTAATACAGGTTTTGAGGAAATACCTTTTAAAAAATTACAGTAAAAGCAGACATATGAAGCACTACTTGTACTGACAGGAGTCCCCTGATGGAGAAGCAGCTCTAATCAACACAGTGCCCGATTCTAAGAGTTTCATTTTAAACCCAGCGAGGTTAAGATGGGCAATTAATTAATGCTTATTCTGTTTTGGGCTTTGTCTTACCAAACAAGTGGAAATATCTACCTTTTTGCTGATTATAAAATTGTCATAATAATAAATTATAATGTTTATTATAATAAATTAAAACAATATATAAGTGACTGTAGAGTAAAAGTCCCCTATAATACCATCTCCTATCTCTGATCCCCAAGGTCAAGTTTTTGTTTTGCTTTAACAAATGAGATGGTATCAATACAATACATTCCATTTTATAACCTGCTTTTTTTCACATACAATATATATTGTGGCCATCTTAATGACATCTTTTGTAACAATTGTACAGTATTATACGTACAATAATTTATTCAACCAATCCCTATAATGATGAACACTTAGATTACTGCCAAGTTTTACTATTACAGCAACGTTCAATGAAATCATTGGAAGTAACATTTATTTAAATAACATTTATTTGGCACTTTCTATCTGCCAGACACTGTATTAAACATTTCATGTGAATCACTTTATTCAATGTTAAAAACCCTAGTGGATGAATAGTATTATCCTTATTTTATAGATAAGGAAACTAAGGCACTGGAAGCTTAAGTTGGTCTGATTACTTCCTTTGGACAAATCCCTAGAAGTTGAATTGCTGGGCCAAAGGGTACCAGCATTTAAAGTCTGGATACATTCTGTCAGAGTAGCCTCCAAAAATGTTGTAGCAATACACAGAAACCAAGAATTTATGTAAGTGCCTGTTGCCCATGCCCTTGACAACACTGCACATGATTGTTTTAATAATCTACGCCTATTATGCTAGGTTAAAAAAAACCTAATTGTTTTAATTCCCACTTTTTTATGACTAATGCTGCTAGGCATATTTTTATGATTATTATGAATTCAGTTTTTTTCTTTTGAGAATTGCCTGTTTGAATCCTTGTTCCATTTTATATTTGGGAAATCTACCTTTTTGATTGATTTAAAAAATCTCTTTAAATAATAGTCATTAAATCTTTACCTACATATAAGTTGTAAATATTTTTCTAGTTGTTGTTTAACTTTGTTTATAGTAGTTTGGCATTCTATATGACAAAATTTTAATGTTAGTTTTTAGTTATTCAAACCTGTCACGATTTTAATTCTTTTTTTTTTTTTTTTTTTTTTTTTTGTGGTACACGGGCCTCTCACTGCTGTGGCCTCTTCCTTTAAGGAGCACAGGCTCCGGACGCTCAGGCCCAGCGGGCATGGCTCACGGGCCCAGCTGTTCCGCGGCACGTGGTATCTTCCTGGTCCAGGGCACGAACCTGTGTCCCCTGCATCGGCAGGCGGATTCTCAACCACTGCGCCACCAGGGAAGCCCCAATTTTAATTCTTAATGATTCAAACCTGTCAGTCTTTTCCCTTATGGCTTCTGGTCTGTGGTCTGCTTAGAAAGGCCTTTATAATCTTAAGATTAAAGGAATATTCTATTGTTTCTACAACATTTACTGTATCTTAATATTTAAATCTTTAATTCGTCTGAGATTTATTTTTGTGCAAAGTGTTAGGTAGAGTTTTTTTTTCTCCAAGTGGATAGCCAATCATCCCAATACCATTTATTAAATGTATTTTCGTATTTTATTTTATTTTACAGAAATGAAGGAAAAACCCAAAGCAGAGGAACCAGAGATACCAGCAATTCCAAACGTTCCTCAAGAGATTCAACCAGAAAATAAAATTTATAGTTGTTTTGTTTTAACAATGTGCAACCATCATAGTTGTCCAACAAAATTCACATCTTAGTACATTATATGTGTGATTTTTCTCAAAATATGGTAGAAATCTCTACAATATTCATTAATATTTTAACAGTGGTTTTTCCCCCATATATAGACCATATCTGAAAGAGAGAACTAATGTGATTTTTCAGGCTCTACCACATAGACAACATCCTGCTAGTGTGTGTGTGTCTGTGTGCACGCCCATGCGTGTGCATGCGTGTGTATGTGTAGGTATATTAGGGAGAGGATAGTGGTGGGAACAGACTTAACAATTTTCCTGCCCTTAAGAATTAGTCAAATAAATGTTTGTTTTCAGGGGAAAATTACTGAGCCCTCCCTTTCCCCATTTTTAAGTCTGAACAATTAAAATTTGAGGAAGTATATAGTTTTCTTATAAACTTTGTTCAATTACTAATGTAACAATAGCATCAAAATCTTTTTTTGTGTGTGGTACACGGGCCTCTCACTGCTGTGGCCTCTCCCGTTGCGGAGCACAGGCTCTGGACGCGCAGGCCCAACGGCCATGGCTCACGGGTTCAGCCGCTCCGCGGCATGTGGGATCCTCCCGCACCGGGGCACGAACCCATGTCCCCTGCATCGGCAGGCGGACTCTCAACCACTGCACCACCAGGGAAGCCCAGCATCAAAATCTTATTCAGGCTTCTGATGGCTTTTAACAATTTAACAATTTTAACAATTCTTATTCTGGGACTCCTTCAAAGATATTTTGGAGTGATGAATGTAGTTGTGTATTTGAATTTTGATTTTCTATTTTTACTTTTTATACACTGTAATTGCGCAAAATGTATATTAAATCATTATCACGTGTTTGTGTGGACAGCATCATGGTAAGCACTGTGAGGGTTAGAAGACCTATAACACATAGTCCTTGCCCACTAGGAGTTTAATCTAGTCTCGTGGGGGAATAAAACAGAAAACAAATAATTACAAAAGAAAATAGTAATGCTAGTGCCATTTGAATTAGAAGATACAACAGAGGGAATGCTCACTTTTTTGCTGGAGTGACCCGAAAAAATTACACATGAGTGGAGCCTTGAAAGATGGAGAGGATTTGTAATATAGGTGAGGATAGCAGCATTATTGTATGTGACAGAGAGAAGGGTGAATTAAAGACATGTTCAAGAGAACTGCATGCAATCTACAGTTAATGCAGGGTCCATGTGGAATAGCAGGTTAGCAGGCTGAAAATTATTGTATTATTGGAGTTGTATGGAAATTTGCTTGCCTAACTAAGAAGTATATTATTTACTTAGGTACTGGGGAACTAAGTAAGACTTTTGAACAAAGAGATGGCAGTTTTAGTATTTCAGGAATATTTATCTGGTGATAATGGTCAGGATTAACTGAAAATGACGAGAGACTGGGGGCAGGAGTAGAAACTATTCTGGGCAGGAACATGTCTGAAAATCCTCCCTGGTAAGATGTCACGGAAAAGCCCGAACGAACTTTTTGGCCAGCCCAGTATTTTTGAGGGAAAGAGGTTTGTTTTCAGTTTTCCTTCTGTTATTACAGAAGACTCAAAATAAAGGAGATTTCTGCAAATGGTTCAGCAAGGGCACAAGTATGCAAGCTCTCCATATAGGCACTGTGCTAGGTACTAGGCTAGAGTGAAGAACACGACAGGATCCCAGTCTCTCAAGCATTCATGGTGTAGAACAGTGGTTCTTAACCCTCACCATATATTAGAACCACTGGGGAAAATTTCAAAATCACAGTTGCCCAGGCACCTCCCCAGGGATTCTGATTCACCTATCTAGGGTGATCTCAAGACATATTTATATTTTACATTGTTTTTTGCTCTAAATAATTTTTGAGGAATAATTTTAGAATTATATAAAAGTTGTAAAGGTAGTACGGAAGTTCCTATATAGCTCTCACCCAGTTTACCCTAATGTTAAGATCTCATATAACCACGGTCCATTTATCAAAACTTAAACTAAGATTGTTACATTACCATTAACTAAACTACAGATATTATTGGGATTTCATTAGTTTTTCTGCTAATGTCTTTTTTCTGCTTCTGGATCCAATCTAGGCTACAACATTGCATTTAGAGCAGTGGTCCCCAACCTTTTTGGCACCAGGGATGGGTTTCATGGAAGACAATTTTTCCACAGAGGGTGGAAAGGTAATGGGAGCAATGGTTCAGGAGGTAATGGGAGCAATGGTGAGTGATGGGGAGCTGCAGATGAAGCTTCACTGGCTCGCCTGCCCACTGCTCACCTCCTGCTGTGCGGCCTGGTTCCCAACAGGCTGAGGACCAGTACCGATCCATGGCCTGGGGGTTGGGGACCCCTGATTTAGAGTATTTTAATGGCTCTCCAGATGATTCTAATGTGCAGCTAGGGTCGAGGACCACTGGTATGGTGGGAGGTTACAATGCTATTTCCCTCCTGTTTGCCACACCCTCTCCCACAATAAAATTTCCCCCCTCAGCATATATTAATAGAACAATGATTACTCATATCCCATTGTATTACTCAAGTAACAGTAGATATTGAGGACAGCACACCATATGATAGTCCCTTACATCTGGATGGCACTTCAGAACTTGTACTTTCAAATACACTTTTTAAAATTTGATCTGCACAAGAATCTTTGAAATAGGCTGGGCAGTGATTATCATTCCCATTTTACAGATGAGGGAATAACTGTAGAGAGGATGGGTACTCACCCAAAGTCTCATCTAACTTCCTCAGTGTTCTTTGTGATGGTTTTCAATCTTTGGAAATCTTGTCTCAATTTTACCTGCCAGGGTGGGTCAAGATTAGAGAAAAAAAGAGTAAACTGAAACCTCAAGTTCTAAAAGTGTTTCATTAAGATGAATCTTACGAGATTTGCATATGTACAATGTACAGGGGCACAAAGGTGAAAGAGATAAGGAAGTAGATGATATGAAGAAATATAGTACATTAGAGGAAGAGGGGTCTTCTCTTTCTACCTTTTAGGACCCTTTCTGCTTGCCTTCTTATCCCACTCCCTATATAGACATACAAACTCTGCTTTCTAACTATTCTCATTCAAACACGAGTGTGTATCTAAAATGTTCCAGTTTTCTTCTTGGCTTAGAGCCTTGATGTCATAGAATTAAAGTTTTGCAAGAATCCATCTAGCCCTACTTTGTGCTACCCTCCACTCGTGGGTAGAATAGTTGTTCTTTAAAATCCATGAATCTTATGATATTAAATCTAATATGATGTGTGAGAAGATCCAAAGCTTTAATTGATATTCAAAGGGATCCTTCACTCAAATGAAAGATTAAGAATCATTACACTGAGAAGTGTTTCAAAGTGTAGACAGATGACCACCTGCCTTGAATCATTCGGGTTTTTTTTAAGGCAGATTCCTAGGTCCTAGCTCCAGAGAAAGGGTTGTCTCATAAACTAAAAATAATCGTATATAATGGTTATTTATACAATCATATATACTCTAGACAGGATAATAGAAATTTCAAATCATATAATGAAAGGGCTACATATTTAAGTTCCTGTTTTCCATAAAGAGAAATTTTTCCTTTAAATGAAGTAGCAACCTACTTCATCAGTGTCTCCAATTCTGCTTTGCATTTCAGAACTTGTCACACTTGGTAATATATTTTTGGTGTGATTATCATTATATATGTTATCTTAAGCCAGGAGGGAAAATACCTCATTTTCTACAGGAGTCTGTCCACAAATTAAGCAAGACTATCACTTTTAGCAACACCCCCATCTAGTGGCAATTTGCAGCTATTACGGCCTCAGTTTTACAACGTGTATAGTAAGTAGCTCAGTGTTTCTCAAATTTGTTCTTGTTTCATCAGCTGCCCAGAATTGTTCCCTCCTCGAAAAAGAATAATGGTATTCTTTTCCAAATTTTCACGTGGAAAGAAACTATCAGAGAACACGTAGGTGTATGAATTTTATCAATTTTTAAAGTTTTTGTTTTAAAACCTACAATCTTCTCTATTTTTCTCATGATTTTAAATACACTGACACGCTACTGTTGGTTAAATTTAAACATGTTTTACCTGCAGAAATTCTCTCACAAATAACCTGAAATAACTTGAAATGCATACCCTTTTGAACACTTCCTTTTCTCATGTATAAATTAAAATGTTTGCTGAATTTCGCAAAATGTCAAAACAAAAAACAAAAACCCATAATCTTCTCTTTAAATCTTTGGCTCCTTATGATGGTTACTTTCTGCTAGTGGTCTGTTAGTTCATGACAAATGAACAGGTTTAGGAACAGCTTTTCATGGTTGTTGAATCTTTTCAATCTGTGGAGTTTTACGGTTTTGAATAATTTATTTTGCAGGCAGTATGTCCCCCCTCTCCCCATGAAGCAACAGGATAAAATGCTCAGAAGTAGAATTATATATACAGAGGAACTTGATAAATACACAGGTGAGAGATGACGTTACAAGTAAGTGGGTAAAAGGCCAGGCTAGCGGTGCAGGGATAATTGGTCATCGCATGGGATGAAAACTGACTCTTGTTGGCCCTCAACTTTTTAGAGCTGCCCAGAAACAACGACTACAATCCCCTCAATGTGTATGGCATGTTGACTCAGTTTCATTCTCGCTTCATTTCTCGTGAGGTATGGAGCACAAGGAACAGTCCCCACTTCTTACCCGTTAATTTGGTGTGGGGCTACCCATCTATTAGATTTGAAATAAGGTTTACTTGGGGTTCCTTTCTGACAAAACATCGTTTTTCTTGTGGAAAAATGGGAGCATACAGAGAAGTATAAATGACCATCTGTGTATTCCCACCATTCAAGAAGAATTAACGTTTAATAACATCCGATCATCTTGCTATGTGCTAATTGTATATACATATTCTTTTTATTTAAAAATTAGCGTCATGCACTGGATATGTAGGTTGCTTATTATTTCGAGAGAGACATCTTTATGCATAAATCTTTATCGACGTGCCCCCCTTGGAAAGGGTGGTAACTTGGAGCTTCTGACTGCCCTGAAAAGGCGGGCAACTGCAAGGGGTCCGCGCGATAGAGCAGACACACGTTCAGAAGCGGAACGAGGGATCCAGACCCTAATCGCCACCTAGCGGTGGCCTCCGGCTCCGCCCGCCGCGCACCGCACTTCTTCCGCACTGCGCAGGCGCCATGCATGGAGACCGGAAGCGGAAGGCTTGAACGCGTTGGGTGGGCACCTGTGAGACCACTAGCCATGCGCGACTTGGAGGAGCCCGGCCCTCGACCCACAGCGACCTCGTGCGGGTGCGTGAAGCCGGCTCTGGAGACAGGTAACTTATAAGAGGCTGAAGGTTCCGCACTCCGAAGAGCCCTAAGTGCAGGGAGCCGACTTCGCTGCAGGGAGGGACGGCAAATGCGAGACCTAGAATGGACGTGGGTCGTTTTTCCTGGTTATTGGAAGGCACGGGTCATGTGCTTAGGAGAGCACGTGATGTGTCTTAGGCGAGCGGGATGACATCATCTCTCCTGTTCTGTTCTTGGTAGCTAAGGTGGCCTGGTCTTGGCAGAACAGCCACGTGCAGTGTAGCAGCCTTTGTCTTGGGGAGTTCTCACCCATAAATGAGAGATAGGATATATACAGCAGGTGTTCTGCCGATTCGGGATTAATGCCACAAGAGAGAAGCAACCTGTGCTGCAGGAAGTGTAGGAAATAGTTTTAAACTGGGCATTGAAAGATGGCATGCGTTTGTTTCTCTTTATTTTCACCCCTATTTTTAGGGCAGAATATATTAACTTTAGAAATCCGAGGAAGCAAATGGAAAAAAAGATGAAAGTAGTTGGCCATTACCCAGAGAAAACCACTGTTAACATCTTGGTGTCTACTTTCCATAATACTTGCAGTGCCTACATATTAGAAACATGAGGTGATATGCGACACCACTGTTTTATAACTTCAAAAAAAAACTTGAGGACTTCCCTGGTGGCCCAGTGGTTAAGAATCCACCTGCCAGTGCAGGGGACACGGGTTCGAGCCCTGGTCCTGGAAGATTCCTACATGTTGCAGAGCAGCTAAGCCCGTGCACCACAACTACTGAGCCTGCGCTCTAGAGCCTGCGAGCCACAACTACTGAAGCCCTCGTGCCTAGAGCCCATGCTCCGCAGCAAGAGAAGCCACCGCAATGAGAAGCCTGTGCGCCGCAATGAAGAGTTGCCCCCACTCGCAGCACCAAAGACCCAATGCAGCCAAAATTAAATAAATAAATTTAAAAGAATAAAACAAAACTTTGATTTGAATCCCAGCTCTACATTTATTAAAAACAAAACAAAACTTAAGGTTCATGAAAATCTTTCCATGGCAATTAATAATGTTAATTTTGAGAAGTTGCACGCTATTTTGTTTTATAGATGTGCTCTTATTTAACCAGTTCCCTATTGTTGGGCATTTAGGTTATTGCTGGTTTTCATTGTTCTAAATGAAAGTTTTGAAACTAAAATCTTTGTGTATGTTCTAAATGTTTAACTTGAATTTCTAAAAGGTATTGTTATGTGGTCAACGGTTGTGCCTGTTAAAAAAAAATTGTTGTATACTGCCAGATTATAGGTCTGATAGCTTTTTTTAAATTAATTAATTATTTATATTTTGGGCTGCTTTGGGTCTTTGTTGTTGCACGTGGGCTTTCTCTAGTTGTGGCGAGTGGGCAACTCTTTGTTGCGGTGTGTGGACTTCTCATTGCGATGGCTTCTCTTGTTGCAGAGCACAGGCTCTAGGCACGTGGGCTTCAGTAGTTGTGTCATGCAGGCTTAGTTGTTGTGGCACATGGGCTTAGTTGCTCTGCGGCATGTGGGATCTTCCCGGACCAGGGCTGGAGCCCGTGCCCCTGCATTGGCAGGCAGATTCTTAATCACTGAGCCACCAGGGAAGCCCCAGGTCTGATATTTTGACAGGCAGGAAAGAGCAGGGCTCAGAGGTCTACAGAGCATGGGGTCCGGGAGCTGTAAGTCAGAAGTGTTGGATGGGGGACTTTCCTGGTGGCCCATTGGTTACGACTCTGTGGTCCCAGTGCAGGGGGCCAGGGTTCGATCCCTGGCCAGGGACTAGATCCCGCATGCATGCCGCGACTAAGATCCTGCACATGGCAACAAAGATCCCGCATGTGGCAACAAAGCTCCCACATGCCACAACTAAGACACGGCACAGCCAAATAATAAATAAATAAATAAACAAACACAAGGAAGAGTAGCCCCCACTCGCCGCAGCTAGAGAAAAGCCTGTGCGCAGCAACGAAGACCCAACCCAGCCATAAATAAATAAATTTAAATAAATAAATAATAAAAATTAAAAAAAAGAAATATGACATCTGTTAATAGTGGGAAACAAAAAGTTTAGAGAGTAGCGAGACATAAGGAACTCAGAATCCGGAGGACTGGTGTAGTGTGTTTTCAGGAGGGGAGGGACTGGCAGAGGGACGACAAATTATAACAAGGGTAATTTAATAGTCTGGGCAAGAGGTGAAAAGGACCTGGACATTTCTGTCTGCACAAGACTTGTTGATAAGACTTGTGTACAGAAAGCCTCTGCGTTAATAACTTGTGGGTTTTTTAAAATTATATGGTTAGTACAGTTGTAATATTGTTAAATTGAGGGAAAAACCTGTGTGAGGGCTTTAAAAATCTCTTCTTGCTGAGCACCTTCTATTGTACTAGGTACTTTACATATTTTAGTCATCTTTCCAAGATAGGATGATTATCCTTGTTTTATAGCTGAGAAAACTGGATTTAGAGAGGTAGGCAGTTCTGCCCAAGGTCACACAGCTAGTGTTATGGCCCTGTGTTGTTTTTGTCCTTTTTCTCTTTTCATACCAGCCATAGGCCCCAGGGAAACTTCTCCCTCTTTCCATGTAGTTCTCATGCCAGTACTACTCTGGCATACCTGTGCTCTCCCTATGTAAGGCAGTTTGATTTAATTGTTGATTTACTTGTCCACTCTGTCAATGTACTGCACACGTTGATGGTGAGAACTGGTTCTTGTTTATGCCTGTTCCCAGGCACTCAGCACAGTGCTTACCAAATGGTAGGTGCTTAATGTTTTCTTTTTGTTTGTTTTTTGAGATATGAGGCAAGAGGAAGAAGATCAGAATTCCCTTGGGTGGACGTTCTCAGGCCTCCACTTCAAGGAGAGCATTCAAGCAGAATTTATATTTGGAAATTATTGAGCATTTATATTTCATAGCATTTAATATTCCAAGAACCGGGGCACAGAGAATAAATAAGTTCCAGACGTATTAGAATATGGTTAAGTTCCGACGTTTATTAGATGGATAGTTGATATGTTGAGAGTGGTCCCAAACATTTGAGAGTGACATAGCTGAGGGACTCCTTCCAATGTAGCTCATTCAGTTCATTGCTCACCCAGTATTATCTTGCTTATGTTCTTATAGAGGTGAACAAACAGGGTTGGAATAAATCTAATGGGTTACAACTTATATTTATCATAGCATATGTATAGCCTGTGAAAAACAGGTATAGACTGATTCAATGAAGTGATAGCTCAAGTTAGTTATAAACTTGTAGACCCCCAATCAGATAGTCAAAGGCAAAAGTCTTTGATCATTACTACAGATAAGACATTTCCCATGATATTGAAGCATATTGTGAGTTTCTCTCAATCAACTGTTAACTCCACTGTGAAAAGAGTTCTTGTTTTGTATTTTTTCCCCCAAACTTAGCACAATGTCTGGCAATTGTAGACACTTGGAAAGTGTTTGTTAAATAAAACAGAACATAACTGACTAGGGTAGGAGCCCTATTTGGCCATTTTTCTTCATGATATTTTTATGAACACCAGAGAATTGTTTGACTTCAGTTCCTTCATCTTTAAGATGTTTACTATATCAACTCCACAGAGCATAGGTGAAGGTTTTAAAAAAAGAGTGCCTGTAAATGTAGTTGGAAAAAAATGTAAAGTCATCAAAAATGTACGCAGTGTCGATGGATCTTAGAATCATAATATTGAGAGAGAGAAAGCAGGTCTGAGAAGATACCAGTTTTTATAGAACTCAAAGACAAAATAAATGAAGCGTTGTTTAAGCATGCATATGCATGTGATAAAATCATATTTAAGAAAAGAAATGAATGATAAAGACCACATTCAGGCTCTTGTTCAGGCACATTCAAGCGAAAGGTAGGGAGAGAGGCAACATAAAAAGATGCAAGTTGTTGGTAAAGCACTAGTTTTTGGGCTGGGTGGTGGTACACAGAATTTCATTTTAACATTATGCTTTATTATATATATGTTGCATGTAATATTTTATATGTATCACGTAATTTAGTTTTTATAAGTGAAAAGTCACGAAAGGTGCTGTGAAGGACAGGCCTATAGTCTCACTGCCCACCTGTGCTGATAGGATAGATTTAATGGAAACTGGAAATAAAATGAGGTTCTAGAATGTCTTTATATCATCTCTTAAAAGAAGCTAATACAGCCTTCATGAAATGTGAAAAAAAAAGTTATCTATAAATTCAAAATGCTAGTTGCAGATACCTACTTTAAACCTATATTGATGTTGCCTGGCCAGTTTTTTCTTCTTTTGAGTTACTGGTTTAAAACATTTTAAAAATGATTTGTGATTATTGTAAAATTTTCAAATATTATAGAAATTACAGAGTTGAATATAAAAATAATCCAACAATCCCTCCACCAGTTTTTTTTTTTAACTCACAGTTCCATCTTTATTACTTCTAACAAAAGATACTAGGATGATGCTTTTGTCTCTTCCTTGGTATTTGTCTACTGTATTAACTTCGACCATCCCAATAGAAGAATGTGCCAATAAATTATTGATGACTTTTTACTGTTGCCTGTATGGTGCAGTGATACCAATATCAGAGGGATTACAACCAGCCTAAACAGAAAAGGACACAGTTTAAAGTCTCCACCAGTTTTAACCAATGTTAAAATTTTGGTGAATATCCTTCTAGATAGCTTTCTAGACATACATGTGTACATGTTTAGTTAGGTAAATACATAAAATTTTCATAGATAGGATTATGTTACACACATTCTTCTTTCACTTTTTCACTTTCCATTTTAATCAGTTTAGACTTACATAATCCTTTTCTCCATGTAGCATGAATTTTTAAAGTACCTATCCTCTTGTAGGCAAGTACTAGACAATGAGAATGTAGCAATCAGTAAGACAGAAAAACTCCTGCCCACATGGAGTTTACATTCTAGTGGGGCAGAGAGCTGCTGGAGCAAGCCTAACCTGAAATCTATACTGCCTCTAGATATTTTAGTACTGTGATCCCATACACTCCCTTTATTGCTTAATTAAACTAGTTTTTTTCGTGTGTTCTGTTGTTTTCAATTGAAAGCATTTTAACCTATATACAGTCTCTGTCTCCTTATCTTTCATTATTCTTTGCCTTGTATTTTCATACTCCAGCCAATCAAAATGGCTTGTTCCCTGCTTATGCTATAAAAGTTCTCATTTAACTTTGTGCAGCTTATTCCCTCTGTTTGAAATACCCTCTTAGCCCTAACCAAGATCACATAACATAGTCATGGTTGCATAGAATTTGAATTATAGTCATAGTAGCTCTTCTAAAACTGAATTTTTCCTTTCATTCTTTCTTTCTTAGACCAATACTCTTTCCAGTTTATTATCTAAAGGGATGTATTGATAACAATGATATATGAAATGATAAGCATATTTATATGTACTTTTGAATGCTATAAGAATCTTATTTTATAGTTGTATAACATCTAATAGATTTTAAAACTATGAAATCGATGCATTAAAGAAAACATGTCTTCCTACATCTTTGCTTGACCTTTTCATTAATGATTTCTTATCTAATTTTCTTCTGTAGGGAATCTTTTAACTGAGCCAATTGGTTACTTGGAATCCTGTTTCTCGGCCAAGAATGGTACTCCAAGGCAGCCATCCATTTGTAGCCATTCACGGGCTTGTTTGAGGATTAGAAAAAGCATCTTTAATAATCCTGAACATTCCTTGATGGGCTTAGAACAGTTTTCTCATGTTTGGTAAGTGGTTTTATAGTTAGAAATGGTACTTTGGACCATAACTTGCCCTTGAGTAAAGTACTCCAGTTGGAGGCAACCCTGGAGACTGCCATCCAGACCACCTATGTCTATTGCATGGGATTTTTGTACTATATTCATGCATGTGATTGTCTGCATAACTTGGACACCCTCAGGGAAACTTGGGATCCACTGAGGGGCACATTCCATCTGCAGTTGGTTCCAGTTTTGTTGAATGACTTCTGTTGAGCTGAAATCTGTAGACCTTCTCGATTCTGTCCGTGGGTCATTATTCTGTCCTCTAGACCACGGGTCAGCAAGCTATGGCCTGTGGACCAAACCCATCGCATCTTCTGTTTTTGTAAGTAAGTTTATGGGAACATAACCACGTGCATTCATTTATGTGTTGGCCGTGGCTGCTTTTGTGTTACAACAGCAGAGTTGAATTATTTATAGCAGAGACTCGTTGACCTGCAAACCCTAAAATATTTACCGCCTGGTCCTTTACAGAAAAGGTTTGTGGACCCTGCTCTAGACCCATGAAATATTGTTTATTCAGGTACTTGACAGAAGCCTGTTAAGGTCCTAGCATGTGCCAGTCATTGTGTTATGGGCAGTGGATATAGAGATAAGACTGTCTTCTTTCAAAAAACGGGAATGATATTACTCTTTTTTCCCCCACTGATTATATTTTAGTACCATTAGAAGCATTCTTTCTGTTTTAATTTGTGGGGAATTAAAGTTTTTTTTCTCCCTCAAATCATTATGATAGATTGACTGTGTTCTTTTCTTACTCAGTGGTTTGGTTTATTTTCAATAGGATTTTGTTTGTTTTTCACAAAAATGGTCATTTGAGCTGTAAGGCAAAAGTGCAGCCTCCTAGGCTGAATGGTGTGAAGACTGGCGTTTTCTCTACAAGGAGCCCACATCGTCCCAATGCGATAGGACTGACCCTAGCCAAACTGGAAAAGGTAGAAGGTAATTTGTACTTTTACCACTTTTTCCTTAACCAAAAGAAGTCTTATAAAATCAACATAGTATTCAGCACTGGCTGTTATTGAGACAAGTACCAATGGTGTTAGCCCCTGTGAACCACCAGACATTGAGGAAAATGAAACGATTAAAAGAATGTCAGCATTGAAACACTTTGGAATAAGCTCTCATAGGATGCTCAGAGTTAGTTTATATCATTATATTTATCAGAAGTTATTAAATTATTTAAAAGTAACTCTTAAGATTTTATAATCATTAAATTAGTAACCAAATTTTTTCTGACTTGGAATGCAGTAAATATAAAATGATCTAAAAATAACTGGACACTCTCAAAATTTAACGCACCGTAACTGGTTGCACATGCATATATGGTCAGCACATCTGACCACAGTGTGGTGGATCATTTCTTCCTTGCAGCCCTGAGGAAATGAACATGCATCGTGGCTGCAGTGCCGCTGTCCACTGTGATGTGAGGCAGAGGGTCTGGGATGAATACACCATAGGTTGAACATTTGTCAGATTGTGGGAGAACCTGTGTAGAATACCAGATTTAACTACGTGTTCATATATAAACGCGTTACTGAGCCGTTAATTTCTGAAAGCCTCCCATTCTTGAATCCCTTGGACCTGATCAGCACATTTGGGTGTGCTGGGTAACACACAACTTGGGTAACAGTACTGGAACGTTTTATGATCGTTTGTGCAACCCACACGTATTTTCTGAGCACCGAATATGTGCCAACCATTGTTCTAGGTGCTGGGGATATAGTGGCAAGCAGATTAGATAAAAATCCCAGCCCTGCAGAGGATCTTAGCATTCTAATGGGGAAGATCAAATCAGAAAGGTGAAAGGCAAACACAGTAGCACTGTAGACACTCTTATAAATAAGCGTTATGAGGATGACCAGTGTTTGTGTGGTGCTTTGCAGTTTATAAAGAGTGTTCATGTATGGTATCTCACAGTGGCTCGTGGGCTTGATAAGGTAGCAGTCTCCATGTTATGGATGAGGGCACTGAGGCTCTTTGATGTTTGATAATTTACCGAATAGCATCCAGCCAGGGGGTTGTCTGACTTCAAATCCCATGAACTCTCACCTGTGCCCCAGTGCTTTTCTTTCTTTTGCAGACATTATTAGGCATAATCCATCACTTAGAAAGTCCAAAATCTTCTTTCCAAAGTTCCAGGTTCATTCCCAATAAGCATGTTTTAGAAATCAGATTCCTTTGTTAGTCATGTTTTTCTCAAATGGAGATAGGATCAAATGTGATCACATGCAGTTTTTGATTCTCACTGGGCCAGTTTTCCAAGGATCAAGTTAGTAGACTTTGCCCCAGTAGAAGGAACTGAACAACAGCTGTATAAGTGGGACAACAGGGGACCTTTCCTTAATATTTGGTAATGGTGACTTATGTTCTGTTTAATTTTTTTTTTTTTTTTGGCTGCATTGGGTCTTTGTTGCTGTGCGCGGGCTTTCTGTAGTTGCGATGAGTGGGGTTTCTCATTGCCTCTCGTGTTGTGGGGCATGGGCTCTAGGCACGCTGGCTTCAGTAGTTGCAGCACATGGGCTCAGTAGTTGAGGCACGTGGGCTCTAGAGCGTGTGGGCTTCAGTAGTTGTGGCATGTGGGCTCAGTAGTTGTGGCATATGGGCTCTAGGGCACATGGGCTTCAGTAGTTGTGGCGCATGGGCTCAGTAGTTATGGCTTGTGGGTTCTAGAGTATAGGCTCAGTAGTTGTGGCACACAGACTTGGTTGCTCAGCAGCACGTGGGATCTTCCCGGACCAGGGATCAAACCCATGTTCCCTGCATTGGCAGGCGGGTTCTTAACCACTGCGCCACAGGGAAGTGCCCTGTTTAATTATTCAGTGGAGTATTAGATTCCTATTGCTGTGTAACAAATTACCATGCACTATCAGTTTAAACAGCACACATTTATTATGTGTTTAAAACATTACAATGTTTCTATAGGTTAGGAGTATGGGCACAGCTTAGCTGGGTCCTCACTTAAGAGTCTCACCAAGCTGCAGTGAAGTGGAATGAGTTCTTTTCTGGAGGTTTGACTGTAGAAGAATCCATTTCCAAGCCCTCTCTGGTCATAGGCAGAATTCACTTCCTTGCAGCTGTGGTTCTGAGGGTCCTGGCCTCTTGCTGGTTGTTGGCTGGTGGCTGCTCCCAGCTCCTAGAGGTGGCCCCCAGTGCCTAGAGACCTCTCGCAGTGCCTTGCCACACAGGCTTTCCCAGCAAGGCAGCTTGCTTCTTCAAGCCCACAGGGAGAGTCTCTCAAGTGAACCTGCCAGCAAACACAGGAGTCTTAGATAACATAGCATAGTCACTGAAGTGATATCAAGTCATACTCAAGAAGAGGGGATTATACACCAGGAGGTGACATCATGGGGCCACCTTAGACTCTGTTTGACACATTGGAAGCCATCATCAGTCCCACAGAGATATATTGAGGACTCTGATGTGTCTGGAACAGAGTTAGAAGCCCCCAGTGATGCAAAGGTGAGATGGCCCCACCTAGTGCTCGAGGACCTACTTACTGTCTAGGGGGAGAGACTCTAAGCAGGTCATTGCTAGACCATGTGACGAGGGCTTCAGGAGAGGTTCGGGCACAGGTACCTCTGTGGAACCCAGAGGAAAGAATGCTTATGTCTGGAAGAGCCAGAAAGGCTCTGTAAAGGAGGTGTTTCGTGAGAGCCTTGAAGAGCAAGTAGGAGTTTGACAGATAAAGAAGAGAATGGGTTTCTAGGTAGAAAGAAAACTGTATGTTGGCACCAGGTATAAGAGGGCCTGGTGCGTAAGAGAATTGTGAGTAAGCTTGGTGGGCTTTAAGCAGATGTTGTTGATTCTCCTGTTGTTTGCACTGTTCTTCATTGTTAATATTTCTAAGAGGATGTTTTTCACATTACAGGTGGAGCCATATACCTTTCTGGAATTGACATGATTCATGGCACACCTGTACTAGACATAAAGCCCTACATAGCTGATTATGACTCGCCACAAAATTTGATTGAGCCTTTAGGGGACGTTAATTTACAGAATAACCAATGTAAACCAAAAACCGTGTCCCAGTGTGACGGCAAGACTGATAGCTGTGACCAGCAACAGCTCTCAGGGTACGAGGAACCACAGCTCTACAGTTGTACTAAGGAGAAACCTAAATGTCCTGAAGATAGAACTTCGGGAGAAAACAACGCAAAACACGACAACTCAGCAAAAATCCAGCAAAGCTCACCTGAGCCCAGGGAGAGAGCAGCAGATTTGGGTGAAGAATCAGGAAGTGGTCCGAGTCCTAGGGTAGCAGAAGAGCAAAGTGGCCCATGTTGCCTGGAGAAGAGCGTTTCAGAGGAACAAGCAGACAGCAGGCTGAGGAGAGGGGAAGCAGCGGTGGTCGCACAAGGACACAGCACGGAGATGCCGCCCGAGGCTCTTCTCTGCCCTTCCAGGGCGGCTGGTGCAGCCCACCGCAGTGCGGTCCCCACCTGGGTGAGAGAGGCTCCCGTGGCCACCTTGGGAGTCCGGTTTACTCCTCACGCAGAGATGGACCTTGAGCACCTCAGCTCAGGTGAACCAGGTACTTTCCATTTCTTGTTTCTGAATGAGAGATGAGCTTTTACTTGGAGGTTTAGGCAAACTTGCTATTTCTGAGGGCAGTTTTTTTTTTTTTTTTGCGGTACGCGGGCCTCTCACTGTTGAGGCCTCTCCCGTTGCGGAGCATAGGCTCCGGACGCGCAGACTCAGCGGCCATGGCTCACGGGCCTAGCCGCTCCGCGGCATGTGGGATCTTCCCAGACCGGGGCACGAACCCGGGTCCCCTGCATCAGCAGGCGGACTCCCAACCACTGTGCCACCAGGGAAGCCCTGAGGGCAGTTTTATATAGAGTATTCGTGATTATGACTTGTAAAGAAATGTAGACGTATAAAATCATACTTGGGCAACGTCATCATCTGATGGCTTTCGATCAACAACTGTTTGTTCAGCACAGTGAGTACCAGGCACTCAGTCAAGTGTTCGCTGAGAACGGCTGCTGCCCAGGAATTGGGCCTCTTGTTTGCGTGTGGCAGTAGCTCTTGGAGTTCTCAAACAGCGTTCGGAAGCTAAATTGTGCTTGCTCTGTACCTGTGTAGATAGAGCTTTTTCATCTGTTTCACTATCTGAGTAGAGAAATGTCTCATCTTGTTTCACCTATTGGGTGGTGGATAGCTCGACCTCTGTCACAGAGCCCAGGAGTAAGAAGGAAAGAGTGTCTTAGCACAGAAATTGTCCCTATAAAGTCCCAGCACTAGAGGCACGCACTTCACTGCAGAAGAGAGAGGCCACAGGGCTTTTAACTTGGAGACTGTTTACTCTAATACATGGTTGTTAAAAAACATTGTTATCTGGTTTTTCCAGCCCACAAGCAGATTCCAAGCAGCTGTCCAGAGTGAAGGAGAGGCCCATTAAAAAGTGGGTGCGGTGATTCCTGTAAGAAGTAGCCAGTTAGTTGCCAAGGAGATGTCAGATTTCACCTGCCCCTGGATGGTTGTTCTACTCATTCTTTCCTAAGGCTTTATGTTTAAACAGAACATTTGATTTTTAAATCAATCTCTTTATTTTCAAAGTTTTGTTTATCAAAGTTGTTTCATCACTGTGTACCGTTCATGGGAAGAGGAAGGTCAGCTTTTTTTTTTTTGTGGGGAGTGGGGTGCGTCCCACACGGCTTGTGGGATCTTGGTTCACCGCCCAGGGATTGAACCCTCGCCCTCAGCAGTGAAAGCGTAGAGTCGTCGCCACTGGACCACCAGGGGAATCCCCAAGTTGTGTTCTTCTTATTGCAGGTATTGGTCAGGCTTCATTTAACTATTTTCAGTCAGCGGAGGAAGCAAGGTGTGCCATCGAGGCTGTGCTGTCAGCCGACCCTCGATCTGTATATCGACGGAAACTCTGCCAGGATCGTCTTTTCTACTTTACAGTAGACACAGCACATGTCACGTGCTGGTTTGGTGATGGCTTTGCAGAGGTCTTAAGGATCAAGCCGGCTTCTGAGCCTGTTCAGATGGGTGACCCTGCGGAGTCCTTGGTGCCTCTGGGATCGTGAGTAGCCTCCGTCGAGTCTTTAAGGCAGCCTAATTGACTTCGGTGTGGCTGTTGGATTTTCTGTACAAGCTAATGATGTGCCTTCTTTGCAGAAAGAAGCAACGCTTTGTGATCTCACTGCTTTGATTGATTTGGGTTGTTCAGAATATTTATTTGAAAAACATGTATTTTAATAAACTAAGAGATAAAGAATTTGGAGAAATCGCCATATCATGATCGTTTTTGATCAGTTAATATTGAAGAATCCAAAGGTGATGCTTTATCACTGTTTTCTGAAAGAAGTCAATTCTTCTTGGCACTTGATAAAACTAACTGGGCAGAAGCTGGGTGGATGTGTTGAAAAATTCATGTTGGTTTTTTTGTCTGAAAAAGCCTGACCTCTCTGTTTTATTCTAAATCAAACTGAGTTATGATATCTTAAGAAACTTAACAAATCAAAAACCAAGTAGTTATAAAGATCTTTAGAGATTAAACCCCTGTGTTTCAGAGACTTTGCCATACACTCACGCATGCACACACGCACACACACGTATGTGTAATATTTAATCCTGATTCCAAAATTAGAGACGCTAAGGTTTCTTTGGATGCCTTTGTATCAGAAAAGAAAGTCACTCTGAGAAGTCCAAGAAAATAACTTAATTACTGGTTTATTTCTTGTTTATTCTATGACTGTTTACTGAGAACTATCGTGAGTTAGGTTTTGGTGATAGAATGAAATGAACGGATGCAATTCTTGTTGCAGGTCATAGTTGTGGAGGAAGAAGACACAAACACATTGTTGTATTACAGTTAGATAGAGTAATTAAGTCCATACATGATTCCTGTGTAAGCACCACACGGGAATCAGTTGTAAGAATGTATTGCCTATAGGTGACTTTAAAGATGTGATCCCAGATAACTGAAGGTTTATGATCAGTGTAACCAAATTAGGCACCTGTCAACATGACGTAGGCTTTCCTAATCGCAACTGTAGATCTTAATAGCTGCTTGATCATGGTTTTGAAATGAGCCCTGCTGCCTGTGGATACTTGCACAGAGTCATTTGTGGCTGATGACACTGCACTCCTGAAACAAACTGGGTTTTATTTGAGTTTACTTAGAACCTCTTGGGGAGGTATATTTTATTTGACTTTTAAAAGCTTTTTATTTCTAGATAATTACAGATTCATAGGAAGTTGGAAAAAATAGGGCAAAGGTCCCATGTACCCTTTACCTAGCTTCTTCCCATGGTAACATCTTACATAACTATGGTAAGGAAGTTGACATTGGTACAATCCACCCTTTTGGATTTTGAATTCTTTTCTCTTAAAATTACTTTGAGACTGAGTCAGGTCTTGAAGCACAAAATGTTGATATTTAATATGGTAAAAATAACTCTTAGGACCATACCAACTGGCCTTCTAGCAAGAGGACTGTTCTGTTGTTTGGGGTTTTAATATACATTCTCAGGATTTTAAAACTAAAATCCTAAATATAATCCAGCTTAGTTCTCTGCCAGCTCACCAGTCTTTTCATTATACCCAGTGTTTGGCCCTCTCCCCCTGCTTAAACCCCTCGGTGATGACCCTTCATGCCTGCCCTGTGTAGCTCATTATTAAAGTGTTCTTCCTTTGTATGAGATCAGATCTGTTCTCTGATAACTCCACCCTCTGGCCAGGCCACATAGGGTAAAGCTGATCAGGCTTCCATGTTTTCTTCAGCTGTTTCTCATATAACGTGTTCTTGAGCCTCACCCCACCCTCAGTCCTTGAGTCCCCCATGTGAGCTTTTGTCTCTAGGCAAGTGTCATATTGTGAGGAAATTTGTATCTCTGGGTTACGAACTTCCATCCCTCAGCAAGATTAATCATTTGAAGTAAATCTACTATTCCTTTTCATCTTGGAAACTTTTTCAAAAGAAAGGGACACAAATGACATCCACCTTAGAGTTTAGCCTTTGCTTTTTGGTGCCTGTTTGGGGAGCCCTGATAGCTGATTATTTTCACTAGCTTGGAGATAAACTCCAGGAGTTCAAGCTGTTTAGGTAATTCTGGCTTTCGGCCCACCTGCCCCAGCTTTCCAGAACAGTCACTTCCACAAGAAACGCTGATACTTGTCAGTCACATATAGGAAGAGATTAGAAGGATGAGTGCCATTTATTACATTTTAAAATTGTATCCTGGCTTAAGGAGGGGGATGGATTATTCCAGCATGCGGAGGCTGTGCACAACCAGGTAGACTCATTAGCTAAACCCATGAGCTCTTGTTGGTAGTTTTCTTTTTGTGATACAGTCCCAAAGGAGGCAGATGAGGACTCAGTAATAATGAAATGTGTGTCAGTTACTGAACTTTTAGCACATCCTGGGCACTGGGCTACATGCTCTCCCTACATTGACCAGAGGTTAAGCGACGTGTTCAGGCTCACAGAGCTGGTCAGCCAAGCATCGAGGATTTCAGCCCACCCGCCTGGTCCCAGAGTTGGCTCCCTTCTTAGCTTGGCGCTCCTGCCTCCCCCAGTGCAGGTGCAGATGCTCAGCCAACCATGCTGCTTTATTTGAAGCAACTCCATATGCTTCATAAGCACAGGATGCTTCACTTAGAGTGATGCTGATGGAAATCTAATCACTAAACGAAGAACAGGGAGAGGAATAAGGGCAGAGATGTCCATTCCCACTAGATCTGCTTGGAACCTCCTGGGAAGCAGCATGGGAGGTGTAGAGAGCACTGAGGCTGGCCTCAGAAAGTTCAAGGACTCTTTCTGCTCTGCCCTGTGCTTGCTGTGTGCCCGTGGGCGAGTCACTGAGCCCATCTCCACCTCCGTGACCTTACAGAGTTGTTGTTACAAGGATAATGCCTGGGAAAGTATTTTCTAAACTCTTCCATGGTCTGTAACTTAGGTCATTTTTTTATTGTGCCTGTCGTCATCAACACCCTTTCTCTGTCACTCTGCTCTGGCTTACCTGGCTGGACAAGCAGACTCAGGAGAATCAAGGGGTCCCTAAAATCCAGTGTATGGAAGGTCTTGTTTTATTATCATTACAGAATTTTTTTTAAAAAAAGAACTTCTTTTAGCAAGTTATAGGACGTTTTACTAAGGGAGCTGTCACAAAGTGCCCCACCTTAAGGACCCAGTTGACATTTTGCCACCTGCCCCCCCCCACCGGCTTTCCCTCCTGAGGTTGCACATGTACCAGGAACCGCCTTCACTGCCCATGCACACAGTCCCCAGCTCAGTCCCTTTCTCACGCACGATCCTCTTCAGGACCCTTTCTCTCTCACCTTCTTTCCTGATTCCAGCCCAGATATTGCAGGGTAAGTCTGCATTTCTTTTATTTATTTAGCTTTTTTTTTTTACATTTCTTTTATAAGAAAATAGAATTAATCATGATGTGAAATTATTAAGGTAAGTTCTACCTCTGTGACAGAGAAGAGACAAGTTGTAAGGATTAAAAAAGCTCAATGAAATATAATAGGGATTTTTGGTCATTGCTAAAAATAAGGTTCCTCATCTGGGTAGCCACCAAACGACTCTCCAGCATCCTCTCTGATCTGCTCTCTGCCCCCTCTCTGCCTCTGTGGGTTCCAGGAAGTGGGACTCACAGAGGGCTCAAGGTTTAGGTCGGTGCATGTGACTGTGAGTGACAAGCACAAGAAAAGCCTTTCCAGTACCCACAGTGACGGCAGGGGGTGGGGGGCAAAAACTCAGCGGTACCCTCTCTGTTTTCTGATGGAGGGTGCTACTTGGCCTACGAACTCAAGCCACACAGACCAATCAACTTTGAGTCAATGTATGTTTATGTTGTGCTGACAAAAACGGTAGGGTTGGATGTAATGCAGGGTTTCCTACTTTTTCTACTTTGTAGATAACTTGAGAAGTCTATTCAGATTCTTCACTAATGCTTCATGCAGTTCAAGATGCGTAAAACTTTTTTATTCAGTGTTAACTAATTTTATTTTTAAAAATCACCACATGCTAAACACTGAAGAAGTCTAATAATTCTTCACAGTGGTATAGACGTTATAGTTTACAAAGCCATTTAAAATATGTTGACTCATTTGGTATCTTAGCAACATTTTGGGTGGATTTTGCTTCTGGGCACTAAGCTGGGAACCTAACCGCTATTTAGAACAGGGCTCAGCAGACTATAGTCTGAAGGCCAAGTTTGGCCCACAGCCTGTTTTTGTGTCACCTAGGAGCTAAGATTGGTCTTTATATTTTTAAAAGATTGTAAACAAAAGCAAACAGCCCCCAAAGCTGAACCAGTGACAGAATATGGCATGCAAAGCTGAAGATTTTACCATCTGGCCCTTTACAGAAGACGTTTATGGACCCTGATTTAGAACATTATTTCTCTGAAAAGGTGTTGTGAGTTCCAGAAAGCTTATTTATAAAATAGGTTTTTGGGTTATTGCATGCTTTTAAGTCATGGACTCTCTAAATCCTTTTGAAAGGATTTAGTCATGTAGCCATGTGAGAAAGCTCACCAATACAACATAAATAGTAAAGTATGTATTATAATGTTCTATTCATACATGTCAAATGAAGTTATACAAATCCATGTTTATACATATGTAGAAGACTTCTAGAAGGATAAATACAAGTATGCTAACGATGGTTGCTTGGGGGTGGGGGCATGTTCTCTGGGGGCTTATTGGGGAAGGGAACTTCTCACTTTATTCTCTTCAGTATGCTGTGGATTTTTTTTCTAATCATGAGCACATGTTATTTTTATAGGTGGAACATAAGGAGAGTTAAATGTCCTAACTTGAATAAGTTCGATTTATATAAATATGTAACTTTGTCCTCGCGCCCCCACCCCCCCCCCCCCAATCTGGTAAATATAGTTAGAGATATATTTTCCTGGAGCATCACATGTGGATCACAGAAACAGACATCACCCAGGTCACACATCAGCTGTGGAGCTGAGCCAGTTTGGAGCAGGTAAACTGGCTGGGCCTGGGCAGCTTGTCCCCAAGGATGCACTGACTTTTTCTCTTCTTCCCAGACAGGGTTTTGGATAAGGCATTGGGCCTCCAGGCAGAAGACAGGCGCCTGTGCGGGATGGTGTTGCTGGTAGAGGGCTGAGCTGCTGAGAGCACCTTAGCTCCGTACTTGCCAAACCTGTGCAGTTCGTCCAGGCTAGACAAAGGGATGGGTCTCTGCTTGCAGGATCATTTCACTCGTCAGCTCCTCCCACTGGGTCTCTGTCTGATTGCATTTAGTGAGCTCACAGGCCATTTGACTGCTGGGGATTGCTCTCCCTGGATCCCCAGGGCTGGCCCTTACCCACTGTCACAATGGGAGCTCTGAGCTCAGTCAGCAGGAAAGGAGAGGCTCAGAGCTGGGGATCGACTATTCCCACTGGGTCAGGGGACTGTGCTGAGATGGAGGTGGGGCAGACTAGGAAGAAGGGCAGGCTGGCACGGTCACAGGTGGCAGAGCTGAGCTTGCGTTGGCGGTGGAGTAGGGCTGTCAACAGATTGGAGGCTCAGGCTCTGCCTGGGTTGGGGAGGAGTCAAGGTCAGAGAACTGGCAGAGCCAAGGCAGGACCGAGTCCCAGAGGGGTTAGGCTGGTTATCCAGGGACCTCAGGGACTTCAAGTCAGGGACCCCCTCATATCGGAGCTGGAGATTTCTCTTCCTTAGTTCTTTGCCCAGTATCCTGTCTTTGCCAAGATAAAAGGTCACATTCAAAGATACCGTCAATCTAGGAGGACAACATGAGTAAGAAGAGCTTGCAAACAAGGCAAGGAGAAATCAAGTGACATAAAATGGATTGATTAGTGAAGCCATGCACAGAATATCCGCTGGGTCCTCAGGTGGGAGGAGCTTGGTCATCAGAGCTTGCCCTCTCTTCCTCTTGGGACTCCTTCTACCACACAAACAAGCCTGAGTTAGCCTGCTTGAGATCATGGCTGAGTCTCAGCTGATACTGAACCAGTCACCAGACATATAAGTGAAGCCATCCTGTATCATCCAGCTATATCTGAGTTGGCCTAGATGGCCAGCCAGCACAAAGAATCATGAGGGGAAAAAAATGTTTATTTTAAGCCACTAATTTTGGGATGATTTGCTATAAAACAAAAGCTAGCTTGTAACATTTAGCTACCACACTCTTGAGCAGTGGAAAGTGAGTTTATTTAACAGGAGGGGTTAACATGACAAAATCCTTAAATGATAAAGGGGTTTTTAGGGCAGGATGGATTTTTGTGATGAAAGTCATGAAAAAATAGTAATAAATAATAGCTAACATTTATTAAGCACTTCAGGTTAGGTACAGAGCTAAGAGTTTTAATTAACATGGATTATCTCATTATGAGGAAAGATACTGTTATTTCCATTATACAGTTGAGAAGCTGAGGATCAAGGACATTAAATTACTCTACAAGGTCTCATGGTTAGAAAGGGGGAAGACTTAGGATGTAAATCCTGAGTCTGTAAAACTGCAGAACCAACATTTTTTTTATATTGATTTTGAAACTTAAAAAAAAATTATTTATTGGTTGCACTGGGTCTTCGTTGCTGCTGGCGGGCTCCTTAGTTGCAGCTCGCGGGCTCCTTAGTTGCAGCTCTCAGGCTCCTTAGTTGCGGCTTGCAGGCTCCTTAGTTGTGGCATGCGAACTGTTAGTTACGGCATGCATGTGGGATCTAGTTCCCTGACGGAGATTGAACCCGGGCTCCCTGCATTGGGAGCACGGAGTCTTATCCACTGCGCCACCAGGGAAGTCCCAGAACCAACATTCTTTTTTTTTTTTTTTTGCGGTACATGGCCCTCTCACTGTTGTGGCCTCTCCCGTTGTGGAGCACAGGCTCCGGACGCGCAGGCTCAGTGGCCGTGGCTCACGGGCCCAGCCGCTCCGCGGCATGTGGGATCTTCCCAGACCGGGGCATGAACCTGTGTCCCCTGCATCGGCAGGCGGACTCTCAACCACTGCGCCACCAGGGAAGCCCCGAGAACCAACATTCTTAAACACTAATAACTCTAGGGTTTCCAGCCTAGGAGAATCTACAAATGGCTATTCCATAAATTCAAATGGAAGAGCCATGAAGTGGAATTAAAACTGAGTTGACCAGGGAACTGAGGGGGAACTGAGTTCCCCTCAAATCACATCTCTGATTTCTGGATAAACATGGAGTGAACCCATGCATTTGTTTCTGTTGCTTGCTAAAATCCCAATAAATTGCAGCAAAAAGAGCAAATTAAACCCAAAGCAGGAATCCATGAAACAGAAAATTTTAAATAAATCAATAAAACCAAAAGCTGGTTATTTCAGATTAACTTGATAAACTTCTGGCTCAGACTGATTAGAAAAAAAGAAAAAACCAATTAATAGTATCAGGGAAGAGAGGTGACACCTCTATTAATTATACTAATATTTAAAAGGAATATTATGAACAACTTTGTGTCAATAAATTTTAAAAACTTAGATGAAATGAATAAAAAATATGAATATACAAATTACCAGAAGTCACTAAAGAAGAAGTAAATAACTTGAAGAGCCTTTATTAAAGAAATTGGAATTGTAGTTAAAAACCTTCTCTCACAGAAAACTTCAGGTGCAGATGACTTCCCTGGTGAATTCTATCAAACAAGGAAGAAAAAATAATTCTAAATAAACTCTTAAAATATTGAAAAGGAGGGAATACTTTCCAGCTCATTTTATGATCGCAACATTACCATGATACCAAAACCAGACAAAAATATTACAAGAAAGAAAACTACAAACCAATATCTCTTATTTGCAAAAATTCTAAAGAAAATTTTAGGAAGTTTAATCCAACAACATATTAAAGGATAATATATCATGACCAAGTATGATTTATCCCAGGAATGTGGAGTTGGTTTCACATTAAATAAATCAACATAATTCATCATATTTACAAACTGAAAAAGAAAAACGCTATGTTCATTTCAATAGATGCTGAGAAAGCATTTGACCAAATATAATATCCATTCCTGGTAAAAAAAACAAACAAACAAACTCAAAACCAGGAATAGAAGGAAACTTCCTCAATCTGATAAAGGCCATCTACAAAACAACCAGCCAGCATCATATTTAGTGGTGAAAGACTGAATACTTTCCAACCTAAGATCAAGAACAAGACAAGGATGTCTACATGTACCATTTCTATTCAATATTGTACTGGAGGTACTAGCTAATGCAGTAAGGCAAGAAAAAGAAAGAAAAAACACATGGATTGGAAAGGGAGACATATAATTTTCCTTATTTACAGATGACATGTCTATGTAGAAAATCCTAAAGAGTCAACAGAAAAAGCCACTTGAACTAATAAGTTTAACAAAGTTATGGAATATAAGGTCAAAAAACAAAAATTAATTTTATCTCTATATATTAGCAATGAACAATTGGAAACTTAAAAATAGCATTCATGTAAAAATATGAAATAGGGATAAAATTTATCAAGATATGTTTATCAAGATAAATTTATCAAGATAAATTTATCAAGATATAGCTGTACAAGGAAGATTAAAGAACATTGCCAAGGGAAATTGAAGAAGGTCTAAGTACATGGAGAGATCTACAATGTTGTGAATTGAAGGGCATGGTGTTATTAAGATGTCAACTCTCCTCAAATTGATTTATAGATTTAAGGAAATGGAGTAGGCAGACTCTCTGAGGCAAGGAGCACTTCAGTGGGAAAATCCTGAGGCTGGCTCTGCATCTCTACCTCCAGTATGAGCCTCAGTCCATGAGCAAGCTGCTCTTTAAGGCTTGGCCTTTGCAGATCTTGGGCAACCAACACTCCTCAAGGGGGGAGGGAGATTCCTTGGTCACTGGACCCCTTGACCGCTCAGACAGCCATTTAGTTTCTGTACATCTTCCAGCTCACAGGCTCTCAGAACATCTTCCAGTTGTGGCTCAGGAGCTGCAGTCATCTTGAACTTCTTCCCTGGACTTTTTGGCCTTTGAAGGAATCCCTAAATTAATCTCCAACATCCTTTTCCTAAAATGGAAAGAAGATGCTTACCTCCAGACCCTCTCCTCCCTGTTCTCTGCCTCTGGGGTACTGCTTCTCTGTGACTAGAGTCTGTTGGGACATGACTCCACTCTCATCCCTTGGGTCATGTCCTGCCATTGTTTGACTTGGAGTGACTCTGGACTGCCTCTTTTGTCCCCCATACATTCCCACTCTGCCACAGTTTGTCCATGATGATGGTGGGAGGAGCTAAAAAGTTTGTTCTTCTCCTCCGACTGAAGGTCTTGTGTGAACAATAACCAACATCTCAGGGCTGTCTGGCCTTCCTTGTTTACAGCTGAGGAACCGGGAGAGGACTATCCAAGATGGAGACTGAACTTTTGTCGTCAGCTTCTCTCCTGACCTGCCTAAGGGTTTCTTTCAAAGAGCTAAGCAACCTCGGCTTAGCCATCCCTGAAACATGGGTGGCTGAGAGAGGAAGGTGGACTGAGGAAGGGGCCATGACTGAGTCTCTATCAGCTAAACGGTTTTATGGATTCAGGGAACTTGAGAGGTAAGCTCTACCTTTGCTGTACCCCAAACCATGTAATCTGGGCTTCTAGTGCTTGTCTAATGCCTAGATCAAGGAAGGAAAGCTTCCAAGAGGTATTCAGGCAGTGTTCCTGATTCACTGAAGGTGCTGAATTTCCAGTTTTCAAGTGGCCATAAGACTCCCCAGGAGGGGGCAGTGTATAGGTGGCAACAAGCCATGAACTACACACACCTACAGGGCTCCTGCTGGAGACATCTACCCAAGTTCTTGTCCAAATGAATCTTTAGGGTGTTTTCCAGTTGCCTCTGGTCTAGGTTTTCTGTTGAGCCCCCTGAGTGACATACCAGGTCACTTTCTGTCTCCTCAGAGTCAGACCTTAGACTCCTCCCAGGATAGCTTTCTAAATACCTGGGTTATTTGGGGGCTCTTCCTCAGGCTATGCACCAGACTCTTTGTGGGTCACCTTGCCTGTCCCTTCACATGGAAATTTCCTGATTGCCTCAATGTCATGTGGCCTAGATTCTTCCTTGCTGCTTTGGCCCCTACCACAGAGGGCTGTGAAGGTTCACGTTTGCCCTTTGGCCAAGAATTCCCTGCTAGTTTGCCCTGAGGCTGTATCTGTGCCAGGTGGGCCCAGTGTTGGATGAAGCTCTTTCACAGGTGGTGCTCCAGCTGCCGCCAGATCTCATTGATAATAGGAAATTCTCTAGCAAGGATGGAGCCTGGTACTTAGGACAGAGAGGCCATGTCGCACTGAGGAACGTTGGGAGCTAGAGGATGAAAGGTTTCCTGAGCTCTTTGGACCGGAAAGAGTTCCAGCTGCTTCTAGAATAAGTGCCAGTCTCGGGGTTGAATTTCTTTTGGGATGAGAGACTGCACTTCATCCTGGGGTTCAGAGAAGGACACTCCACAGGCCCTATCTGGGGTGACAGAATGGGAGAGAGGTTGAAGGTGGGCCTGAGTTAGGGGCTGGGATTGGGGCAGGGTTCAAGATCAGAGGGGGCTGGGGCTGGGGCTGGGGCTGCAATGGGGATATTTTAGCCTGAATATGGAATGGGCCCATTAGGGAATCCACTGAATAAGGCAAAGGGAGACACTAGTGGGGGTCAGCCACCCAAGACCAGGACAGTAGCCCCAGGGACTCACTATGCAGAGAGGGAACACCCTGGAAGAGCTGGCTCCACTTCTGCAAAGAGTCCCTTCAAGTTTTGGGGTTTGGGAACTGCCGAGGACTGCAGCTGCTTTGGTTTGTCTATGGTGCTCCACAAGGCTTGGGAGCCTGCGGTGTCCTGTGTGTCTGCAAGAGACTAAAGTAGCCCCAGCCCTGGTATGATTCCATCCTTCGCGGCTATTCTCCGGAACAGTAGTCGTTTACCTCCGTCCGCTTTCTCTCCCACCTAAGTGCATGCCAACAACCGATGGAAGATTTGATGGACATGGACATGAGTCCCCTGAGGTCCCAGAACTATCTTTTCGGTTGTGAACTAAAGGCCGACAAAGATTATCACTTTAAGGTCGATAATGATGAAAATGAGCACCAGTTATCTTTTAGAACCCTCAGTTTAGGGGCTGGTGCAAAGGATGAATTGCACATTGTTGGAGCAGAGGCGATGAATTATGAAGGCAGTCCAATTCAGGTAACACTGGCAACTTCAAAGATGTCTGTACAGCCAATGGTTTCCCTTGGGGGCTTTGAAATAACACCAGCTGTGGTCTGATGGTTGAAGTGTGGTTCAGGGCCTGTGCATTATTAGTGGACAGCATTTAGTAGCTGTGGAGGAAGATGCAGAGTGAGAAGATGAAGAGGAGGAGGATGTGACACTCCTAAGTATACCTGGAAAGTGTTCTGCCCCTGGAAGTGGTAGCAAGTTTCCACGGAAAAAAGTAAAACTTGCTGCTGATGAAGGTGACGATGATGATGCAGATGACGATGATGATGACTTTGATGATGAGGAAGCTGAAGAAAAAACTCCAGTAATCTGTACAAGATACTCCAGCCAAAAGTGCACAAAAATCAAACCAGAATGGAAAAGACTCAAAACCATCAACACCAAGATCAAAAGGTCAAGAATCCTTCAAAAAACAGGAAAAGACTGCTAAAACACAGAAAGGACCTAGCTCTGTAGAAGACATTAAAGTAAAAATGCAAGTATAGAAAAAGGTGGTTCCCTTCCCAGAGTGGAAGCCAAGTTCATCAGTTAAGTGAAGAATTGTTTCCGGAAGGCTATTCAAGATCTCTGGCAGTGGAGGAAGTCTCTTTAAGAAAATAGTTTAGGGACTTCCCTAGTGGTACAGTGGTTAAGAATCCGCCTGCCAATGCAGGGAACACGGGTTCAAGCCCTGGTCCGTGAAGATCCTACATGCCGCGGAGCAACTAAGCCCATGCGCCACAACTATTGAGCTCGTGCTCTAGAGCCCACGAGCCACAACTACTGAGCCTGCGTGCCTCGACTACTGAAGCCCACGCACCTAGAGCCCATACTCTGCAACAAGAGAAGCCACCACCATGAGAAACCCATGCTCCACAATGAAGAGTAGCCCACGCTCACGACAACTAGAGAAAGCCCGCACACAGCAACAAAGACCCAACGCAGCCAAAAATAGATGATAATAGATAGATAGATAGATAGATAGATAGATAGATAGATAGATAGAAAGAAAATAGTTGATATCTGGCTGTCCTTTTTATAATGAAGAGTGAGAACTTTCCCTACCATGTCTGATAAATATTGTCCAGGTTCCATTGCCAAGAATGTGTTGTCCAAAATGCATGTTTAGTTTTTAAAGATGGAACTCCACCCTTTGCTTGGTTTTAAGTATGTCTAGAATGTTATGATAGGACATAGTAGTAGTGGTGGTCAGACAAATGAAAATGGTGGGGAGATTAAAATATACATGTGAAATAAACTCAGTATTTTAATAAAGTAAAAAAAAAGTTCTAGAAGATTTCATTGGTAGTCTGCCTCAGTTGCTTAGGAAGTGTCCCTCCTCCTTTTCTCTCTGCTCCATAATTTGGAAATGCACTCTTTTTGTGACTTGTATCTCCTGGAGCTCCTGCAGATCAGGGCTGAGGAAGAGAAGCTACCTCCTCAGTGCACCTGCTTGCCAAGTCCCCCAGAGACAGGACTCTGAGGGAGGGGAGCGCTCAGGCGGAGGAGCTGTGGAAGGCAAAAGGACACAGAGGAAGCAGCAGCTTCCCAACCTCCCCAGACATCAGAAGATCAGCTTCTACAGTCACTCTATCATGATCCTCCCAGCAGGGATCTTGCCGCAAACTGTTATCATCAAGAAGCTTGTCCAGATGGCTGCAAAAGACAGGGTGTATGCTGCAGCTGGGAGCAGAATGAGGATAGGAGGGCCCAGCAGGCCTGGCAGGAGTCACGTTCCCTACATCACTGACTTCAAGATGCTTCTTTTTTTCTTCAAGGAGGGTGCTTCTTTCAACTTCCCTTCCCTATAGGATTACCCTCTCATGTCAGCCTCGGTTGCACTGGGGCCCTGCAGTCACAGAAGCCATATCCTAGGAAGAGGGGGAAGGAAAGAAGGAGAAGAGCTTCATCAATACCCGTTTTTCCAACCAGTCAACAGGTCCCATGTCACATGTTCTCCTTTCTGGCAAACTCTCTAAGCTGGGAAAGAAGGAGACTTGGTCACATGCGGTGAAGGTAGGAGCAAAGGATCTTATAGGAGGCTGAGCAAAACTGTCCTCTGGGGGAGGCTTTTGGGAGACTAGACTTCAAGAGCCCCAAGCATTATTGTACAAGGTCAAACAGTCAGTGACAACAATAGACAGGCTCAGGGATGGAATAGCATTTTATACTTTATCCCATCTGATCCTCATAACCACAGTGTGAGGGATGAAGGTCAAATGTATCTCAAGGAGGAATCTGAACCTTAGGAAAATTAAACAATTTGTCCCAAAACAGGACCCAAAAGGTCTGCCTCCAGATATCCATTCCACCGTGTCTCACACTGCCACCTAGTGGTCAAGACCCACAGGCCCGCTCCACCATTCTTCCATTCCCAGGGATGGACCTAGCAGGGAACTGGAGAAGTGTTCTTGGTTCTGACTCCTTCCTATGACTCTCCCTGCTGAGAGCTTTGTTTTCTAAGAGTGATGAGCTCTAGCAGCTGACATCCTTAGAGACTGTGGATGTGGACCTGGGTCTTACGGAAAGGAGAGATTAAGGTTAACCCTTGAGAGCTCTGGACTGAATAGGCAGAACCTTACCCACAAAATGCTCCCTCTTTGCTCCTCTTCTTCCCTGCACTGATGCTGCAAAACGAAAAAGGAATGAGGGGCTTGGCCTCAATCCTTATTCTCCTCTCTTTAGGCAGATCATAATTCACGACTAAATCTTTCTACTTTGCATTAACAGAGTTCTAATTTACTTCTCTTTTATTCATTTATAAAGTGGATAAAAATATTATTTTCTTGAAAACCTTGCAGAAAGGTCTTCTGTGTGGGATCCACAGTTGATTTTCTTCAGTTAGTAGACTGACCTCTCCTGAGGAAGGGGACAAAATCTCAGATAGGATTTGCTCCAGAAGGTGAGGTTCTGCTCCCTGAGGACAGCACTGGGGCTCCAGCATCTGATTAGAAGCTTTCAGAAGCTCAGTATTGCTATTCAGATCAGCCCTAACACAGAGGAAAGGCTTGGCTAAGACACCTGGATGGGGGGTGGGGCTGGGGAATGACTGATGAACCAGTGTTGAGGACTCCGTTCCGTCAGTTTTTCTGAACTCTCTTAATAATCCAATCCATGGCTCCTGAATTGCGTGATTGGGTTTCTTTTTTCCCAGACCTCGCTACAACACCAAACAGATGGTCTGTGGGTATTGGATAAAGTCCCTAGACGCTATACTCTAGCCCCCCCTGCCCACAAAGATGATATTCTCTTCTTTCCTCAGAGTTCCCATCTCAGTTGTCTCTCTGGGCCAACATAACTTAATTTAGAAAACTGGGAAGAGGGGCAGGAAAAAAATAAAACTCAGTTACTGCTGGGGGCTCATCTTCAGTTTCTCTAGGGAGGTGGTTGGGGGGCTGGGGGGACAAAGAGTGTAGGTGAACTATAGCCTCTCAGCCCAGCAGGTCCCTCAACGCTTTCTAAATCCCTCTACCCTTCTCTGGGCCTTTTTTATTCTCTACTCCATCTTTTCATCATATCACATATATATCTTATGCTATTTCCTGTTTCTTCCGCCTAAAACCTAGATATTAACTGGGTCCTTCTTTACCCCTGGGAGATCTCAACTTGAATCTCACCAGTTCCACAGCTTTTGAAACTCTGAAGTTCTCCTATAATTTTTTGTTCATTTCCAGGGATTTACGCTGAAGTCTTTAGCTCCAGCTTCTCCGCATAATCTGTTTTTGCCTTGCATCAACACAGACATACAACTCATCCCTGTCCCCTTCAACATTTCCCGAAAAATCCATTTTCATATAAAAGAATTAGTGAGCAATGCAGCCTTTTTAAAAGATAGTGTGGGAGTGACCCGAGGGAGAGAGGCCCATGGCATACACCATGGTAAACAACTTAAAAATCCTCTCTGATTAATTCCTTTTCTCTCGAAGTCCCTTTTGTGTTGCTCTGCCCCTGAGGGCTCTCAACTCACCCTAATTCACCCCTACAGTGTCCCACCCTGCTGGTCCTGGTTCCTCTCTCCTCTCTCCCAGGCGCCTCCCCTTTCCCCAGCATTATAATGCTTCTCCTTTATTACACAGAGCAATTCCCCTCTCCTAAAGCCCTGCCCCAACCTGCACATTCAAACCCATCCTGGTTTGAAGAGTAGGAGAGGCCTTCTCTTTAAGCTGCTCCAGCTTTTAAAGAGAGCAGTTGGAGTTGTATATGAAAATATACTTTATTAATTTTGAATCATGCCTATGGTTACTTCTTCTGTGAAGGATTTCTTGATTTTTCTATCTACTTTTTATATTTCTACCAAACTCTCTATTGAAATCTCAGTATTTTTTTTTTCATTTGAGATCAGGCATTTCACGTAACTTCTCAAATTTTCTATTTTTTTACAGCTTTACTGAGGTACAGTTGTTTAAAATGTACAATTTGATGAGTTTTAACATATAAATATACCAGTGAAACCACCACAACAATCAAGAAGTTGAGAAGATCAACCAATTTTCTATAAAACAAGTAAGTTCCAGTCAAGAAGTCCAACTGATAAGCCATAGTATATATTCCCATACTGGTGGATTCATATGAGATTGAGCAGGTGTGACCCTGCAGAGGCCAGAGGTGCAGAGATGGGAAGCACAAAGTTACACAGTGGACATTGGGACTGACGGTTAGTGGGGCCACTGCTGCTTCCACCCCTTGGTTCCCAGGCCATCTATCCTTCCTGCTGGGGCACATGCACCTATAGGGGGTCTCTGATTTAACAAATGCACTGCATCCTGAAGAATGGCACTCTATTCTTACAGAGTGCCTAGTACGTTGGTTGTGCCTTTAGAAGGGCATTTCAGCATTCTGTGAGGCTGGCCGCCTCCAGGTGCATTATGTGATATCAAGCTGTGCATCCCACGACCATGGGCTATTCCCATACCTTGTTTACTGGTCATATGCTGTGCTTGGTGGGATTCCATGCCTATGGATTGGGCAAGTGTCATGACCATAGGGGGTCAAAAGTAATAGGATGAAGATAATGGGAATCGTCTTGAGAAAATAGAGGGTGTCAGTGTACAATAATAGGCAAGATGAGTGGTAAAGCAAAGGGAAAGAAAAAGGATTCTGTAGAACCAGAAAGCTAATCTTGTTCTGTCATCTTGGATAGACGCTAACTGCTTCCGAAGTCTGCAAATTTTGGAAAATTCCTAAGAATCCTCAGTCTGAGGTCTAATGGAATGGATGGCTTGTAGTCCAGAGAACGTGATGTATGTCTTTTCAGTTGGCAAACACGTATCCAAGGGTTAACACTTTGGAGTTTCATGCTGTGTCAGTTGTTAATAGTGGCTGATGAGACCCTTTCTGTTGAGGCTCAAGGGCAGTTTTCCTCTGTGATGCCTTTCCCAGATATCAAACCTCCATATTTCAGATCATGCAGAGGCTACGTAGGTGGGTGTTTTGGAAATTGCTAAAAACAAAGCCAAAAAAAAAAAGTTTCAGCTACTACCTTTCCTTCTTGTATGCCTGTTTCTTTCACAAATCTCCCCAAGGCGGCAAGTGGGGGCGAGCCATTTCTTAATTATATCTGTCTTCCTTCTTCTCCAGAGATCCACAAAGGGCGGGTGCAGGTAAATATTTAGAAAAAGACGTTGAACCTCATGGCATCGTGCCCACCTTACTAGCAGTGGGCTCGCTCTCAGCCAGCCGCTGCTCGTTCTTTCCGCGTGTCCAGCCTGGTGGATCTGTGCCGTGGCATGCACTGCCTCAGTCCTGAGAGCCTGGCCACATTCCAGGGCAGGACTCACTGCTTGATGAAGCCAGAGGAATGCCTGCAGCAGATGAGCACGTCCCCAGCCAGGGTGCGAACGGTAGTGAAATCACTGCCGCTTCCTGTGAGGGGTCAAGTGCCATGACCCCAACAGGAAGATGCTCGTGGCTACGTTAGTAGAATCAGAGTTTCCAGAATGCAGAGGCCTAGCATCTTACTCTATCCAGGGTCATCACCATTGGAGGGTCGATTTTTTCTCTTCCTTTGACTTCTAACATCGTGAGACTGCATTTGTAAGGAAAGGTTTTCTTCTAGCCTCACTCACTCAACAGTGGAATGGACTGCCATGGGGAGTTTGAATTCCCTGCCTGGGGTGCTGGATACAATCTTTGCAGAGATGTGTGGAGGTGGGGAAGAGGACTCCCAGCCCCCAAGATGCTATGAGTCTCTGGTGCCCATTGTCCCTAGGGTGCTGCCAGAGGTACGCAGTCTGATGCAGATTTTGCAATGCAGCTTTGAGGTTAGTGATGCAAGTTCATTGAGTAGAAAACGTGGCTGGTGAGATGGACCCCAGGCTGCTGCTTGGGCTCTAAGGGCCTGACTCACGCCTCACAGCCCCTGTGAGTGTTTCAGACCGAAGCAATGTTGTCTCTCGTTCCTCTTCCTCTGCTCATCCCGTCAAGGTGGGTGGCTGGTCTTCAGCCCTCCTCTCCTTGATTCCACACAACGCCCCTGGGAAACCTCAGCCACACCTGGCTTCAACCCCTGCCTCTGTGATGATAAATCCTAATGCTGTGTCTCCAGCCTTGACCTCATCCCTTAGCGAACAGACCCACGTAACCAGCAATTTATTGGACATCTTCATATTGTCTGTCGTACATCTCAAACTCGATGTGTCCCAAACTAAGATGTTTTCTCCTGCCTTCAAACCTGACAACCCTCACCGAGCCAGCCACCCCATACAGGAACCTTCCTCCACCTCCCTCTCAAGTCCACTTCTCCCTTGTGTCCACAGCCTATGTGTTCCACCCTACAGTGCCTCTTTTTATCAGCCTTTTTTATTCCAGTTCTGTTGCCACTGATTTCATTATCTCTTTCCTGGGCTTTACTGCATGGCCTCGTGGCTGGTCCCTTTGTCCCAGCTCCCTCTTTTCTAAGCACCACACTGTATGTTAGGTGGGTCTGTAAATGGACAAAACAACTTTAGAAAACTAGCACTGTCTATTCAAGTAGATATATGCATACCCTATGACCCAACAATTCCACTCCTAGATGGGTACACAGCAGATGGATAAAAGCACCCATAAAAGCACCAGAAGTCATGTGCAAGAAGGTTTATAGCCCCAAACTGGAAACTAAATGTTGCCCATTAATTGTGATACCTTCATACAATGGGATATTAACATAAAGATAACTAACAAACTACTTTTATGTATAGCAACATGGATGAGTCTTGAAAACATTGCTTTGAGTGAAAGAAGCCAAATGCAAGAAAATAGGGGAAAATAATTTATGGTGTTAAAATCAGGATAGTTCTTTCTCTTGTGATTGGGTAGTTCCTGAAAGGGGGCCAAAAGGGATTTCTGGAGTTTTTAGTAATGATTTCTTTCTTTAGCTGGGTGCTGTTTACATAGGTGTGGTCAGTTAGTGAAAATGTTTGCACTTTTCTATATGTATGCTATCCCTCAATAAAAAGTTTACTAACACCCTCCCACCCACCTACACACCAAAACAAAATTCCTTCCGTGTTCCTCATAACCAGCAGAAACATTTCCAAACCCTGGCAGTACATTCAGTGTTCTCTGTGGTATGACCCAGGGCATCTCCTTCCCGTCTATGGCATGTGTGCCGTCTACACTAGGCCACGCCCCGTTTTCCTTGCACATCTCCGTGCCCTTGCTTTTGTAGTTCCTTCAGCCTGGAATTCCTCTCTCTATCTGTCCCTGTGCTGCAAGTGCCATCTCTGCGAGGCCTCCCTTGATTTCTCAGGCCAAACATCTCTCCTGGGCTTGCATTCCCATGGCATGCTGCTTTTCCCTCTCTCAGGGCCCTTAGCTCTCTCTGCTTACATGTGTTTCCTTGACTGGTGGTAAACCTCCGAGGTAGTAGGAACAGTGTCTCCTTCACCTTTGTAAAATTTCCTGGAGTCAGTGCTGTGCTTGCTACAGTGCTTGAGCTGTCGAATATTGAATGCGTGCTCTGAGTTAAGCCTCAGAGCCTCAGTCTGCGTGCTCTGAGTTAAGCCTCGCTGCCAGATAGCCAAGACATCCAGCTTGCCTGCAAAAATATTTTGCCAAGAGCCAAGTCCCTTTGCAAGTAAGCACATCCTGCCGTCCTTTATTGGCTGCTGACAGCCGAGCAGATGTAAATGTGTTATGCAGCGTTGTGGGCGTGTCCAATTAGACTCGGTGAGACTGAGCAGCCCCACTAACATGAATGAGCCATGCAAATATGTGGTTAATGACCATGTCGCTCCGTGTCAATTCTTAATCCCAGATAATTAGTAGATAGATAATTGGTGGAAGAATGGGAGGTGCTGATGGATGTCCCATCACTTGGGTGAAGCTAATGATCCTCTATGGATTAAGACCCACCCTCTGTAAGTGTTGCTGGCTCCTATTTGAAATGCTCCTTTTGAAAGGGCCCAAGACGAGGTGTCAGGAACTCCAGAGTGGGGCATTAGCATCAGTACTAATTACCTGGGTTGCTTCCATGGAAGGTGGGTGGATGGGCCCCACGGCCACCAGCCTAGTGCAGGCAGCTCAGAGTCCTGTACTGCCCCTGACCTGTTGGGTAATCTTCAGTAGGTCCTTTCTCCTTTCTTGGTTCTGCCGTTTGTCTAATGGCAAAGGGTGGAAGGAATGGGGTGGACATGCGGACTCGAGAACCCATTGTAGACGAGAGTCTCCCTACTCTGCTCCTTCTTGGCTATGTCAGAGGCATGGTTAGTTGGTCTGGATGTCAGGGTGCTGCGAAGGGGACGTTCTGGGGGTGAAAGCAGACATCTAAGATGTGCTGACAGTATCTTACTGTGTGCATGGTGACCCTGGAGTTGCATATCCTGACAGCCCTGGGTTCAACAACTTTTACGTGTGACATTTAACAAACCGTTAATGCTCAAGAGAATGGAACTTAAAGGAAGCTCTGCCATGGAACTGGGCGTAGAGGAAGGAGCACTCGACTAGAAGTCAGGAGGCTAGTTTTGAGGCTGTTACCGAAGGTGGTTAGATCACAATCTCTCTGAGCTTCAGTTAGTAACAAATTTATATAGATGTGGATCTAAGACTTCTGAATCCAAGTCCAGTCATCTTTAAAAACTGTTTTTGGTGAAATATATCATCCGTATAAAAGAAGGAATTGATGCACTACACATCATCATCATCATCAAATGAGCATCCTTGAAGCCACCACCCAGCCTAAGAGATCAGAATATTGCCATAGACCCCTTAGGTTCCTCTCCCCTTTTGCTTCCTAATTCCTCCCCGCCCAGGATAATCACTAACATAATTTTGTGCTAATCATCCCCATGTGTTTCTTTAGTTACAACGTGATGGTATAGAGGACTGACATTCAGCCCTTTGCTCTGGTACAGTATTTCCCATTGTTTACAGCTGGTGTCTGTTTTGGTTGGCTGGGCACCCACTCTGATCGGTTGGTGCCTGGCGGAATAGTCAGCAAATATTTCTAATATCACTCCTATATGTATAGATCCCTAAACAAGAAAGGTATTGTTTAGTTTCATCCATTTAGCACTTTCTATGACTGAAATAATAAGGCATATATTCCTCTGTGACTTTTCTTTTTTTATGTTAAATATTTTGTTTTTGAGATTCACCCATGTTGATGTTTGTAGCTGTAGTTCATTCATTTTCACTTGTAGTGAAATTTCACAAGTAGTATTGCATTGTATGAATAGACCACAATTTATTTATGCACTCTGATGTTGATAGACATTTGTGGGGTTTTTTTCAGTTATTTACAATTGATGAACACACTGTTGTGAAAATTCTTGTACATATCTTCTGGTGCACAATGGCAAGATGTGCTGCATCTATGTTTATGTCCTCTTTTTCCATAATTAATTGTATTTATTTGAGCCTTCTCTCTCAATCTCTTTCCCTTTTGATTAATCTCATCAGAAGTTTGTCTATTTTATTAAGCTTTTCAAAAATACAGATTTTACTTTGTTGATATCTCTATATTGTATTTTTATATTTTATTAATTCTTTCTCTTATCTTTATTATCTTCTCCTTTCTTTGGATTTATTATTTTATGATTTCTAATTTCTTATGTTAGATTGCTTAGCTAATTAATTTTGAAAATGTTCTTTTTAAGGTAAATATTAAGGCTATAATTTTCCCTCTAAATAGCACTTTAGCTCTCTCCCTCAGGTTTGATATGCCGTATTTTATTTATGGTTTGATCTTAAATATCTTACTATTTCTATTAAGACTTCTTCTTTGAGTTGTTTAGAATTGTTTTAAATTTTCCAAACATGTAGGGTGCTTTAGTTTTCTTTTTTTTTATCTTTAGTTATTTTTGTTGTTGTTGTTATTGTTAACTTAAGTGCACGGTCAGAGTTTACGGTCTGACACGAATCTTTTGAGGCTTGTTTTATGGGTTAGCACCTGGTCAATACTTATAGATGTTCCATGTGTGCTAACAAAAATGTTTTCTTCTATTGCTGGGTTCCCTATTCCTTGAATGATGTTAGGCTTGTTAATTGAGCTGTTCAAATATTCCCTATGCTTATGGATATTTTTGTTTGTTTGATCTATTATTATTGAGAGAGATGTGTTTACTGTGATGGTGTATTTTATTTTATTATTTATTTATTTATTATTGAAGTATAGTTGAATTACAATGCTGTGTTAATTACTGCTGTACAGCAAAGCGACTCAGTTATACACATATATATATATATATATATATATACATTTGTTTTAATATTCTTTTCCATTATGGGTTATCACAGGATATTGAGTATAGTTCCCTGTGCTATACAATAGGACAGTGTTGTTTTTCCATTCTATATAAACAAGTTTGCATCTGCTAATTCCAAACTCCCTATCCAACCCTCTCCCACCCCCTCCCCCTTGGCAATCACCAGTCTATTCTCTATGTCCCTGATTCTGTTTGTTTCATAGATAGTTTCATTTGTGTCATATTTTAGATTCCACATATACATGATTATCATATGGTATTTGTCTTTCTCTTCCTGACTTACTTCGCTTAGTATGATAACCTCTAGTTGCATCCGTGTTGCTTCAAAGAGCATCATTTCATTGTTTTTTATGGCTGAGAAATGTTCCGTTGTGTGTGTGTGTGTGTGTGTGTGTGTGTGTGTGTGTATATATATATATATATATATATATATATTACGTCTTCTTCATCCATTCATCTGTCGATGGACATTTAGGTTGTTTTCATGTCTTGGCTATTGTGAATAGTGCTGCTATGAACATTGGAGTACATGTATCTTTTCAAATTATAGTTTTGTCTGGATATATACCCAGGAGTGGGATTGCTGGATCATAGGGTAATTCTATTTTTAGTTTTCTGAGGAACCGCCGTACTGTTTTCCACAGTGACTGCACCAACTGACATTCCCACCAACAGTGTAGGAGGGTTCTGATGGTGTATTTTAATTCTGCCAACTTTTGTTCTATATATATATTTTTTTATTGGAGTATAGTTGCTTTGCACTGCTGTGTCAGTTTCTGCTGTACAGCAAAGTGAATCAGCCATATGTATACATATATCCCCTCTTTTTTGGATTTCCTTCCCATTTAGGTCACCACAGAGCACCGAGTAGAGTTCCCTGTGCTATACAGTACGTTGTCATTAGTTATCTATTTTATACATACTAGTGTATATATGTCAATCACAATCTCCCAATTCATCCCACCCCTGCCCTTTCCCCCTTGGTATCCATATGTTTGTTCTCTATGTCTGTGTCTCTATTTCTGCTTTGCAAATAAGATAATCTATACCATTTTTCTAGATTCCACATATATGCGTTAATATATGATATTTGTTTTTCTCTTTCTGACTTACTTCATTCTGTATGACAGTCTCTAGGTCCATCTACGTCTCTGCAAATGACAAAAATTCGTTCCTTTTTATGGCTGAGTAATATTCCATTGTGTATATGTACCACATCTTCTTTATCCATTCCTCTGTTGATGGGCATTTAGGTTGCTTCCATGTCCTGGCTATTGTAAATAGAGCTACAATGAACATTGGGGTGCATATATCTTTTTAAATTATGGTTTTCTCTGGGTAAATGCCCAGTAGTGGAATTGCTGGGTCATATGTTAGTACTATTTCTAGTTTTCTAAGGAACCTCCATATTGTTCTCCATAGTGGCTGTATCAATTTACATTCCCACCAACAGTGCAAGAGGGTTCCCTTTTCTCCACACCCTCTCCAGCATTTATTGTTTGTAGATTTTTTGATGATGGCCATTCTGACTGGTGTGAGGTGATACCTCATTGTAGTTTTGATTTGCATTTCTCTAATAATTAGTGATGTTGAGCATCTTTTCATGTGCCTCTTGGCCATCTGTATGTCTTCTTTGGAGAAGCGTCTATTTATGTCTTCTGCCCATTTTTTGATTGGGTTGTTTTTTTTTTTTGACATTGAGCTGCATGAGCTGTTTGTGTATTTTGGAGATTAATCCCTTGTCAGTTGCTTCATTTGCAAATATTTTCTCCCATTCTGAGGGTTGTCTTTTCATCTTGTTTATGGTTTCCTTTGCTGTGCAAAAACTTTTAAGTTTCATTAGGTCCCATTTGTTTATTTTTGTTTTTATTTTCATTACTCTAGGAGGTGGGTCAAAAAAGATCTTGCTGCGATTTATGTCAAAGAGTGTTCTGCCTATGTTTTCCTCTAAGAGTTTTATAGTATCTGGCCTTATATTTAGGTCTTTAATCCATTTTGAGTTTATTTTTGTGTATGGTGTTAGGGAGTGTTCTAATTTCATTCTTTTACATGTAGCTGTCCAGTTTTCCCATCACTATTTATTGAAGAGGCTGTCTTTTCTCCATTGTATATCCTTGCCTCCTTTGTCATAGATTAGTTGACCATAGGTGCGTGGGTTTATCTCTGGGCCTTCTATGCTGATCTATATTTCTGTTTTTGTGCCAGTACCATACTGTCTTGATTACTGTAGCTTTGTAGTATAGTCTGAAGTCAGGGAGCCTGATTGCTCCAGCTCCGTTTTTCTTTCTCAAGATTGCTTTGGCTATTTACGGTGCGTGGGCTTCTCACTGTTGTGGCCTCTCCCGTTGTGGAGCACAGGCTCCGGATGCGCAGGCCTGGCGGCCATGGCGCACGGGCCAAGCCGCTCTGCGGCATGTGGGATCTTCCCAGACCGGGGCACAAACCCTTGTCTCCTGCATCGGCAGGCGGACTCTCAACCACTGCGCCACCAGGGAAGCCCCTATTCGGTGTCTTTTGTGTTTCCATACAAATTGTAAAATTTTTTATTCTTATTCTTTGAAAAATGCCATTGATAATTTGATAGGGATTGCATTGAATCTGTGGATTGCTTTGGGTAGTATAGTCATTTTCACAGTATTGATTCCTCCAATCCAAGAACATGGTGTATCTCTCCAATTCTGTGTGTCATCTTTGATTTCTGTCATCTTTGATTTCTTTTGTCAGTATCTTATAGTTTTATGGATACAGAAAACTTTCTTTTGCCTCCGTAGGTGGGTTTATTCCTAGGTATTTTACTCTTTTTGTTGAAATGGTAAATGGGGTTGTTTCCTTAATTTCCCTTTCTGATCTTTCATTGCTAGTATATAGGAATGCAAAAGATTTCTGTGTATTAATTTTGTATACTGCAACTTTACTAAATTCATTGATTAGCTCTAGTAGTTTTCTGGTGACATCTTTAGGATTTACTATGTATAGTATCATGTCATCTGCAAACAGTGACAGTTTTACTTCCTCTTTTCCAATTTGGATTCCTTGCTCTGTATATTTTAAAGCTAAGTTGTTAGGTGCAGACAAGTTTAGAATGTTATTATGTTCTTGGTGAACTGAAAGTGTTATTATTATAAAGTGACCCACATTATCTCTAGTGAGGTTTAGTTTGTTTGTTTTGGGCCATAAAAGATTTTGTCTGATATTATCACAGCTACAGAGGGTTTATTTTATTAACCTGATTTTTTTTTTTTTTTGTCTCTCACTGTGGCTTATGGGATCTTAGTTCCCCAACCAGGGATTGAACCTGGGGCCACAGCAGTGAAAGCGTGGAGTCCTAACCACTGGACCACCAGGGAACTCCCTAACCTGATTTATTTTTATGTCAAAACTTAATACTTTAAAATAAGTGTAGATTCACTTTTAAGAAATACAGAATTCCCTGGTTGGAGAACTAAGATCCCACAGGGCATGAGGCACAGCCAAAAAAAAAAAAAAAAAAGACAAAGAAATAAGAGAGATCCTATGTACCCTTTACTCAATTTCCCCCAATAGTAACATCTTATAAAACAATAGTATAATAACACAACTAGGATAGCAACATTCATATACTCAAGATACACAACATGCCAATCACCACAAGGATCTCTCCTGTTTCCTTATTTATTTATTTATTTTTGCGGTACGCGGGCCTCTCACTGCTGTGGCCTCTCCCATTGCAGAGCACAGGCTCCGGACACGCAGGCCCAGTGGCCATGGCTCACGGGCCCAGCCGCTCCGCGGCATGTGGGATCCTCCCAGACCGGGGCACAAATCCGTGTCCCCTGCATCGGCAGGCAGACTCTCAACCACTGTGCCACCAGGGAAGCCCTCCTGTTTCCTTTCATATTCACACCCACTTCACTCCCAACTGCACCCTCTCCTTAACCCTTGGCAATCTCTGAGCTGTTGTTCTCCATTACTGTATTTTTTTCATTTCAATAATGTTATATAAATGCAATCGTACAGCATGTTACCTATTGGAATTGGCTTTTTTCACTCAGCATAATTCTCTGGAGGTTATTCCAAGTTGTTGTGTGTATTGGTAGTTTATTCCTTTTTATTGCTAAGTATTATTCCATGATACAGGTGTACCAAAGTTTATTTACCCATTGAAAGACATCTGTTTTTTTTTCAGAAGTTTCGCTATTACAAATAAGCTGCTATAAATATTCATACACAGGTTTTAGTGTGAACATAATCTTTATTTCTCTGGGATAAATGCCCAGGAGTGCAATTGCTGAGTCACATTGTTGTTATATGTTTAGCTTTATAAGAAACCGCCAACTGTTTTCTAGAGTGGCAGTACTATTTTACATTCCTGTCAGCATTTTATGAATGATCCAGTTTCTTTGACTCCTTGCCAACATTTGGTGTTGTCGCTGTTTTTTTTTTTATTATAGCCGTTGTGATAGGTATGCAGTGATATTTCATTGTGGTTTTAATTTGCATTTCCCTAATGGCTAATGATGTTGAACATCTTTTCATGTGTTTATTTGTCACCTATGTATCGATCCTCTTTGGTGCAATATCTCTTTTGTCCATTTTCTAGTTGGATTGTTTTCTTACTGTTGAGTTTGAGAGTTGTATATGTACTACATATGAATCTTTTGTCAAATATGTGATTTGAAAATATTTTCTTCTGGTTTGTGGCTTGTCTTTTCTTCCTTTTAACAGGATCTTTCCTAGACAAATGTTTTTAACTTTAACAAAGTCCTATTTAGGAATTTTTTTCTCTCTTATGCATTGTGCTTTGATGTCAAGTCTAAGAACTTTTTGCTTGCCTAGTCCTACATCCCAAAGATTTTCTCTAAAAGTTCTGTAGTTTTACATTTTATGTTTAAGTCCATTATCCATTTAAAGTTAATTTTTGCATAAAGTATGAGATTTAGGTTGAGGGTTTTTTTTTGTTTTTTGACTGTGGATGTCCAGTTGCTCCAGCACCATTTGTTGAAAAGGGTATCTTTCCTCTGTTGGATTGCTTTTTTTTTTTTTTTGCAGTACGCGGGCCTCTCACTGTTGTGGCTTCTCCCGTTGTGGAGCACAGGCTCCGGATGCGCAGGCTCAGCGGCCATGGCTTACGGACCCAGCTGCTCTGCGGCATGTGGGATCTTCTTGGACCGGGGCACGAACCCGTGTCCCCTGCATCGGCAGATGGACTCTCAACCACTGCACCACCAAGGAAGCCCTGATATTTCTATATATTACAAAATGATGACCATGATAAGACTAGTTACCATCTGTCACCGTACAGAGTTATAATATTATTGACGCTATTATCTTTTTTCTGTTTTCTTGAGGTGGAAGCTTAGGTCATTGATTTGAGATTTTTCCTTTTTTCTAATGTATGCCTTTAGTGATATAAATTTCCCTCTTAGCAGTTCTTTTGCTATTTCCTGCAAGTTTGACATGTTGTATTTTCATTTTCATTCACTTCCATTGGTAATTTTTTTTTTCCCTGAGACTTTCTCTTTTACCCATGGACTATTTAGAAATGTGCTGTGCAGTTTCCAAGTATTTGGAGATCTTCTTGTTATCTCTCTCAGAGAACTTTGGAGAGCTAAGTCTGTATGATATCAATTCTCTTAAATTTATTGAGGTTTGTTTTTATGGCCCAGGAGATGGTCTATTCTGGCACATCTTCCATAGGCATTTGAATAGCAGGTGTATTCTGCTGTTATTGGGTGGAGTGTTCTACAAATGTTGACTACATCCTCTTGTATGATGGTATCACTGAGTTGTTCTATATCTTTGCCAATTTTCTGTCTACTTGTTCTATCAATTATTGAGAGAGGGTTGTTGAAGTCTCCAGTTATAATCGTGAATTTGTTTCTGTCTCATTTCAGTTCTATCAGTTTTGCTTCACATATTTTGTAGCTCGGTTGTTTGGTGCATACACATTTAGGATTGCTAAGTGTTGTTGGTGGGTTTACCCTTTTGTCATTAGGTAAAGTCCTTCTCTGTTCCTAGGAATTTTCTTTGTTCTGAAGCCTACTTTACCTGATATTAATATAGCCCTCCTGTTTTGTTTGATTAATGTTTTTATGATATATATTTTTGATCCTTTTACTTGCAACTTGCCTATATTAGAAGTAAGTTTCTGATAGATAGCTATGTTAACTTCCTATAGCTGCTAAAACAAATTACCACAAACTTGGTGACCTAAAACACCACATATTTATTCTCTCACAGTTCTGGAGGTCAGAAGTCCAAAATCAGTTTCACTGGGCTAAAATCAAGGTGTTGGCAAGGCTAGCACCTTCTTGAGGCTCCAGGAGAGAATCTTTTCTTTGTCTCTTCCAACTTCTAGAGGTTGCTAGTATTCCTTGGCTCATGGCCATGTCATTCCGATCTCATGCTCTCGTTGTCACATCTCCTATTTCTGTGTTAAATCTCCCTCTCCCCCTCTCTTATAAGGACATTGGTGATTACATTTAGGACCTACCTGGACAATCCAGGATAATCTCCCCATTTCAAGATCCTTAACTTAATCACATTAAAGACCCTTTTGCCATAAGGTAATATTTGCAGGTTCCAGGGATTAGGACCTGGGTGTCTTTGTGGACCGTCATTCATTTTACCACAACAGCATGTAATTGGGTCCGTGCTCCCCACTTGGCCATTGTTGGTGTGGGTGTGGGTGGGTCACAGTTTTTCTGTGGTGTTTGACTGGAGTAGTTTTCTGTCTTGCTGGGCTGCCCTTTTCCTGCTTGTTTGGCTGAGGAGAGCAGGCTTTTGGGAGGCATTTTTGTCTGTGCCCTTTGGTGTTTTCAGGTTGCCAGTTTCTTCAGCTTCAAGTCTGGGATATAAGGCAAAAAGAAAATGCGTTAAAAAAAAAGAAACAAACAAAAAAAAAGAAACGAAAAACAAACAAAAAAGAAATAGAAAATGCATTTTATTCACCCTTATCCTGAGTATGTATACCTTTGGAAATCCCAACTTTTGTATAGTCTCCTTGTACATTCTCAACCTAAAATAGGCCCTAGATTTTTTTTTTCTTTGGCTGCGTTGGGTCTTCGTTGCTGCGCATGGGCTTTCTCTAGTTGCAGCAAGCGGGGCTACTTTTCGTTGCGGTGTGCGGGCTTCTCATTGCGGTGGCTTCTCTTGCTGCAGAGCATGGGCTCTAGGCGCGCAGGCTCAGTAGTTGTGGCTCGTGGGCTCAGTAGTTGTGGTGCACGGGCTTAGTTCCTCTGCAGCATGTGGGATCTTCCCGGACCAGGGCTCAAACCGGAGTCCCCTGCATTGACAGGCAGATTCTTAACCACTGCACTACCAGGGAAGCCCCAGCAATGCATTTTAAAAGATATTTCATCCAGATATTTTAGTTGTTTCCATTGGAAAGTTCTTTAAGGATGTTTGGTTCTCGTTGCTGATGGAAACAGACGTTCCAGTGTTTTTTCCACCAAGATGTCTGTACCCACATCTCAAAGTGTCAGTGTTACCCAGGACCTTGATCTTGATACAGTTTGTGGGCCTTTTATAGGGTCAGGGAAATCATTACTCTCACTATAATGGAAAAGATCGGAGGAACGGATTTTTATTTTATTTCATTTTCCCCCCAGCTTCATTGAGATATAATTAACATATAATTGGAGGAACAGATTTTAGAGTCCCCTTGACAAGTCCTGTCGACTTATCCTGGCAAAAGCAAGACACAAATCCCTTTATTATGCTGGTACAGCATCCCTTTCTTTTGATAACATCTTCCTGATTTTGCTTTGTGGAAATCCCCACCCTCCTTCAATGGGTGTGGTCATGATTGGACTATCTGTTGGTCAATGTACCCTGTCCCCTGCTAGCCAAGAGGGGTGTGTGATACCAGAGGGATCAGTCAGGCAGTCTCCCTGGAGTTTGAATGTGAGTTCAAATTACTGACAACCTGATTCATCCTGACAGTGACACTCAGAAAAGCTCATCTATTAGCTGCTGCCCTGAATTCTGTCCTTTTTTAAATATATATATAAATTCATTTATTTATTTATTTATTTTGGGCTGTGTTGGGTCTTCGTTTCTGTGCGAGGGTTTTCTCTAGTTGCGGCGAGCGGGGGCCACTCTTCATCGCCGTGCACGGGCCTCTCACTGTCGCGGCCTCTCTTGTTGCGGAGCACAGGCTCCAGACACGCAGGCTCAGTAGTTGTGGCTCACGGGCCCAGTTGCTCCGCGGCATGTGGGATCCTCCCAGACCAGGGCTTGAACCCGTGTCCCCTGCATCGGCAGGCAGATTCTCTACCACTGCGCCACCAGGGAAGCCCCAATTCTGTCCTTTTTAAGACCTGATTCCTCAGCTTTCCCTTCTGTTCTGTGAACCTCTCCATCTGTTTTTTCAACTGTGTTTGGACATCCCTCCAGAATGGGGAGTTTTTTATTGCCTGAGCCAGCCAGTATCACCCTTGTCTACCTCTGACTCTTTGAAGCTTCTTGCTTTTATTGACTGAAGTCTGTTGCTACACGGCATTGATGCTATCAGTGTGCCCCTCTTGCAGCATCTCTGTCCTGGAAACTACTCAGGGACTTGAAGAAAGGACATTGTGCTGCAGTCTGACTTTCTTCAGGCTACACAAGCCTAATTCTTCCAAGTGGTCCTCCCAGGACACAGGCTGCAGCCCCTTCCCCATCCTGATTGTCTTCTCATGATACATTCCAGTTGATCAATGTCCCTCAAAAAATGTGAAGCTCAGGGCCAATCCAGACACCCTGAACAGGGCAAAGTCAGGCGGGGCCATCACCTCCTTGCTCTGAGCGCTCTACTTCTTTTAATACAGTCTCCAAGTTCATTATTTTGGCAGCTTCATGACACTCCTGACTCATAGTGAGCATAGTATTGGCTAAGCTGTCTTCACACATGCTGCTACCCATCCTGGATTTCCTGGCTGACCCATGTGCTGTTGGTTTGTTTTTAACTCACAGCCCTGCTTAAAAACATGGCCGATCTTGCCTAAGTTTTCCATGGCACAGTCCGAAAGATCTTGCCATGGCGTCATGTAGTTTCTGGATTCCCCTTGGAATCTAAATAATCCAGAAGAAGGGAGTGTTAGGAAACACTGCCTTTCTCTCAAACAGCACCCAGACCCAGCGTGGAACAGAAGTCATGGATGTAATTCTGAGAAAAGCCCAGCCCAGACTGGGGTTGGCTGAGGTCTCCAAAGGTAAGCCTCTCGCTTAAGGTTGTAACATGTGTTACTCATTTCCTTTTGGGAGCAATTAATTCTAATCTTAATGTCAGACTTAAAGGTCAAAAGAAAGTAGGTTGAATCTGCATTTATTGACACTGTACATATTCATTGTTCCAAAGGCTGCAGGGTGGACTCGGATATTGTGAAACTTGGCTGGGCAAGCAGGGGTCCTAAGGATAGGCCTAGGCTCCTTGGGGGCAGCTCTCCTGGTCCTCCTTCCCTTTGTCATCTCAAGGGGGCTCCCCGGTCTCTTTGCTTCCTCTGAATGTCAGGAGTGCACAAGAAAAAAAAGCGGACTTCCCTGGCAGTCCAGTGGTTAAGACTCTGTGCTCCCAATGCAAGGGGGCATGAGTTTAATCCCTGGTTGGGGAACTAAAATCCCACATGCCGCATGTTGAAGCCAAAAAAAAAAAAGGAGTGCACAAGGCTGGGGGGATCCCCAGGCTTCAGAGTCCCCTCAACAAGTCTAGGCTGACCTAGCAGAAGTATTCAAATCTTCCACCCCAAGGGGAAGAGGCATTCGTATATGTGTGTGTATGTGTGTCTTCTGGTTGGGGTGGGGCAGCCTGGCTGGAGACTATAGTGGAAGTGAGAGTGCTTCCCATGTACCAGTTATCTGCTGCATAACAAATTATCCCAAAGCTTAGGGGCTTAAAATCATAACATTTCTGATCTCAGTTTCTCTGCTCCTCTGCTTCAGGGTATCTCACAAGCCTGCAGTCATCTCAAAATGTGATTGGGAAGGATTCGCTTCCTAGCTCATTCATGTAGTTTCTGGCAGGTTTAGTTCTTATAGGCTGTTGGACTAAGATCTCAGTTCCTCATGAGTCCCTTGGTTCCTTACCATCTTGGTCTCTCCGTACTGCATCTTACAACATGGCAGCCTGCTTCATTAGAGCACATAAGAGAGTGAGTGCCAGCAAGACGGAAGTCACAGTGTCTTGTAACCTAATCATGGAAGGGACATCTTATAACTTTTCCCATATCCTGTTTATTAGAAGCAAGTCACTAGACTCAGTGGGAGGGGCTTACACAGGCTGTGAATACCAGGAGGGATGATCACTGGAAGCCGTAGTGTGAGACCCTGTGGGGCAGGTGGGAGGGACAGGTGGGGTGTGAGGCACATCAGGCCTGGGATAACCGTCAGCTATCTAGAAGGTGAACCTAATAGGTTGTGGACGGAGGGCAGGGACTTGGGGACCCAGGCTATGTCTGAGAACTCTGGGTCTGAGCAGCCTGTAAGATTGGGCCCAGATCTGGGTGTGTACTAATCCTAACCCCCCTGGACCCAGGCTGAGTAACCAAGGTGGGGGTTGGCTCTCATACTTCGTACTACCAAGCCACTTTCCTAGGTCTGCATGCTGTGAGCACCCACTACTGCAGGCAAGGCACCATGCCAGGCACAGCATTAAAATGCTGTGGGAATCCATTCATTTGTAATAATTCACACAGTGTAACTGCAAGAGCACTGGGTCAGAGCCTGGTGTCCCAAGTCTAGTGTGGGCTCCATCGAAATTGCTGGTGACTCCTCTTTGGGCTTTAGCTCCCCATGCTATAAACACTATTGCAGTAAAACTTCCCCCATTTCACTTCACGCCCAATCACTTTGAGGTTGTTTTGAGAACTTCATGAGATAAAGACACGGAAGGGCTTGGAAATAAACTATCACACTACAGTTTACAGAAACTTTCATATTATGCTATTCCATTCTCATGTTTGTGTTCAGGGGAGGGGGACTCAGATTCACCAAAGGTTATGCTAAAGGGACACCAGAGTCCATCTGAAAACCCCCAGGCACACACATGTACCCAGTGTATAGATGGGACTGCCAAAGGCAAGGGACTCATTCAAGGTCACACACAAAGTTGGTGGCTGTGGAGGGGTGAGGCCCCGAATCTTCTTCTTTTTTTTAATTTTAAATATTTTATTATCTAAAGTTATACCCAAAATTGTGCTTCATTTTTTCCTATACTACACTATACACTTTAACTTGAGGACATTTTAAAAAGCAATACATTTCAGAAATCCTGGAAAAAATTCTACCAGCTATAAGTTATTTAAATATTGCTTATAGAAAGTATTAGAACCATGTAAACAGCATACACCTAAAGAGATGAACGCTTAACATGAGTACAATGTTTTTCATTCACTGATAATCTAAGGGTCAATTTCTAGATGTTTCTTTGTCTTGTATGCTTCATTTGTTTTATCAGCAAGCAAAGGCCTATAAGGGATGGCTTCACTGCCCCTCAGACTCAGATCCACCTTCATCTTGACTAATCTGGAAGTAACGAAGTTCGTAAGTCTCCTCATCAGATGCAACCCCCGAAGCTGATCACCAAGATTATTCTTTTTAAGGTATTTCTTGGTAAGATATTTCAAATACCTTTTAGAGAATCGTTCCTCAGAAACAACCATGATTTTATTCTTGAAGGCTTTAATGTGAACAACATTCCCAAGATTTCCAGTTTTTCCTGGAAAAACTTTAACTTTCTCAACGTAGAAACTGTTCAGAATTTCCAGAATCAAAAATTCCATCTTCTCCTGGATGAGTAAGATCCAAACTAAACTTCCAGGCTGACTTCTTAGGCCTCTTATCTTTCTCCGGCACCATCTTGAAGGCCAGCCGTGCAATCAGAGAGCAGCCCTGAGTCTTTTGACTTCTAGCCTAGTGCTTCTGTGAACCAGGAGCCGCATGATGCAAAGTGTTATCACCTAGAAGCTCTGGTGCCCAACTGCCTGGTTTCAAACTGCTCCTACCATTTCTTATAGTTCATGGTCACTATCTCCCAGGGGATTTTGTGGAGACTGAAAAGCACTAGGTAGTGCCTGCCCTGCCAGCTCACTGAATGTTAGCCATTGTGACTGGTATCACAGAGGGAAGGCACTGTTGCACCCATGTTATTGCTGGGGAAGTTTAGGCTGAGACTTGCCCTGGTACCAGAGCCAGGACTTGAACCAGTGCTTTTCTCACGAAGGCAGGCAGCCTCTCAGAAAATAGGAAAGTACCAAACAATGTTCAGATTTGACCATTACTGACAGTATATCAGACTCCAGGTTCATTTTGTGCATTTGTGTGTAGCCTACAGGGAGTAATGGGGGCACAGCCCAGGTTTCCTGAGGATGGATTCAGGAGGGAATCTTCAAAATGAGACCTGAAAGCCCCTTGCTGAGAAGTGAGGTGTCTACCAGGGCGCATAACTCTCCGGCCAGCCAACCTTGCAGTAGTGTTTCGGGAAAGTCGTTTATGTTCATTACAGTTTGGGATTTGGGTGGAAAGCCTGTTTCAGTTCTGGGGTTTCGCTCTCCTATCAGGCCGCTGCAGGCCCGGACGGGCCCCTGCTGGAAGGAAGTCAGCCCTCCTCCCGCCAAGGAGGAAGGGCCCTCCCGCCTGTGGTCGGTGCATTGTACTTGCTAGATTCCAGGCTGTCAGTCTCATGGAGAGCTCTGGGGATGCTTAGCCTGCAGATTGTTTTGTTAGGTTTCTCCTACAACTAATTTGGAAATTACCCAGCTACCCACAGCCTCTCCCAGGTGTTCTGCAAACTACGGGCCTGCTCCTGCAGCTTTCGCCTTGGTGGGACCAATGCTGGCTGAAGCTGGGAGGGTCAGGGTGGGGTGATAGGAGGGTGAAAAGAGGCCCACAATGGTAGAGCTCGTTTTAAGCAACAGCCAGTCCCCTTCAGCTTTGGCACTAACCATCCTACTTGGTAGGATCTGATGCAGGCAGATCCACACACTTTGCAGACATTATCTTTAAGCCTCACACGCCCTGTGGAGGTAAGTCAGGGGCGTGTGGAGGATCCACCCTACTTAGAGGCCCAAAGAGACAGGATTTCCCCAGAGCAGTCAAAACCAACACGCAAGTCTCCTGATCCCCATATCCAGGAAGGAAAAATCCTCACGTTTGATTCATTTTGCTGTGAACTTTGTTACACCTGGGTTGAATCCCTCTCAGGCAAAGGTCTGTGACCTTGAGCTTGTCCTCTTTTCTTGGACCTCATTTTCTCATCTGAAAAAAAAAATACACCTGAAACCTGCTACTTCCCAGGGCAGTTGTGAAGATCCAAAGGACAGCATATGTGGAAGCGCTTGGTACACCCTGAACACAGCCTCTCTTGGGTAATGTCAGGGTTACCTTAGTCAGCTGTGCCACGGCTGAGCCACTTGAAGCTGGGGAAGAGCAATGGTGTGGTGAGAGCCCTGGACAAGGGCCTAAGGTGTTAGCTCACTGTACAACCGTTACCTTCTCTGGTCCTTGGTTTTTCCTTCTATAAAACAAGGGTGGGACTAGATAACCTTTCAGCTGTATTCTTTTTTTTAATAAGAATGGCAAAGGAAATCTCAAAGGGAAAACCAAGAATCAATTTTTTCCTGCCCCAGAAGGGTCACCTTTATTAGTTAGGATGCATTTGGCTGCAAGTAACACAGAGCCCAAAGAAAAGAGGCTTAAACTTAGAGGACATTTGTTATCGCCCACAGGTATAAAGAATGGTTCCAGGTTTGGTTCTTTCAGCAGCTCATTGATATCATCAGGCCCCCAGGTTATTCCCACCTTTTGGCTCTGCCATCCTCAGCAGGTTGGCTTGTTCTCTTAGGCTGGTACCCTCCGAGCCCAACATGTCTGTCACACTTCCAGGAGTCACACTCTAACAAGATTAAGAGGAAGAAAATGGCTATTTCTCTCCCACTGTCTCTTTAAGAACAAAGAACTATTTCCCAGAAGCCCTGAGCAGGCTTTTCTGGACATCTCATTGGCCTGGAAAGTATCCTGTGCCTGTTTCTCAATAATCACTGGCAAGAGTGATGGAATCATCACCACGTTTACCTTAGACAAGTCCAGATTGAGCCGGTGGATACTCCAAGGGGTAAGACTTCCCCTAAAACACATGACCAACTGCAACCTGAACAAAATCAGGGTCTTGTGAGCAGAGAAGAAGGGGGGGGGAATGGCTGGGTAGACAACTAGCAGTCTGGCACAACTAGCAGTCTGGCACTTCTTCTTGAATATGCCAGAGAGGGTATTGCTTTACTTCTGTCCAGAGTTGTCCACTATATGGCTGTCCTCAAGATGCTCCATCTGAGCTCTACCATCAAGACCCCTGTGCCCAGTCCCCATGATAAGACATTGTTCTTTCTTTTGAGCACGGGTGCAGGAAAAATGCCCACTTCACACAAGGTTAACTATGAAGCTTTGATGAAATTTAGGATAAAAGGAAAGTGTTACATGGGAGGGGGACATTTTGAAAGTGCTCATATTAAGTATAATTTTCTCATAGTGTAAGAAACCCTTCACGGGGCTGCTCACGAACATGCCATGCTCCTAATCTCACTCCCTTGTCCTGAGGTCTGGACCTCTGCGAGAGAGTGACATGATCTGTTGATGTTTGAGCTGAATCACACATTGGCTGCTGTGGGGAATGACTGAGGAGAGCAGTGGAGGGAGCACGGAGCCCCGTTAGGAGGCTGATGCTGTGATCCAGGAGAGAGATGATGGGGCCTCCTACTGGGTTGGTGGCCTTAGACGTGCAAGATGGGGTTAGGGGGTTCCTAGAGAGGTAATGGTCAGAGCAAATTCATGGTGACAGGAACACACAGGGGTGTCTGGGAACAGCAAGTGGGGTGTTGGCTGGAGCCTAGATGTGTAGGAAGGGCAACTATGGGAGATGAGGCTGGGAAGAGGGTTGGCATGAGGATAATGGAGGGTCCCAAGTGCCAGGTGAGGAGTTTGGGCTTTCTGTTGCAGACAGCAGGGAGCCTGCTCCCATAGGACTGGAGCTCAGCTTCAGGAAGTGAGGCTGGCAGTGGGGGCAGAATGGAGGGAGGAGGCAGGAGCATCCATGGGGAGGGCTCGGCCAGCTGCTTGGGGTTGAGAGCAGAGGCAGGAGTTAGGCTCTATGAGGCTGTGCTTCTCACACGTTATCTCTGGTTGTTGAGTGCCTCCACGCCTGAAAAAATCATAGCTGGGGCTCTGCTCTGCCCACACTCCTGGGAGAAGCCGCTCCAGGTTCTCAGATAGTGAGATAAGCTGGTGCTCTGCACCAGGGCTGAGATCCACCCTGATTCCGCCTCTCAATCCCTTCCTCACCCTGGGAGGGGCTGACAGTTGATCCCCAGGGCCTCTCTGACTACATGCTTCTGCACCAGGTTAACCCTTCTGGGCTGAGCTGGAAATTTGAGCCTCAGCTGTCAGAAGAGGGGGTGTGAGGCTGGCAGAGGGGCATGGGGAGCTCCATAGGGAGCAGTCATCCTTTCCACCCCAGGAGCTCTGCAAAGGCTGGCTTTGGCCTCAGCCTGGAAAGAAGACGCTGGAAGGAGGGTAGGGACAGGCACCAAACTTGTTAAAGACCTCCTATCCTTACTGCACCCAACCTGTGGGCCCTGCTTTTCCTTTAGTTCACTGCTCAGTTTGGGCTGAAAAGCACTAGTCACACTGCTTTCCCTTTGGGTGGTTCTAAGCTATTTGTTTAACTGATCCCAGGCTCAGTTTACCCATCCATACAATGGAGGGCCCTCCCGCAGCTGCACTCCTTCCCCCTCCCTCAACCCCCACCTTCACCACCCGCCCCCCGTCTGATTACTTCCATTTCCACACTGCCTTTTATGAGGGTGATAATCAAATGCAGTCTCCCTTGAGGGAGGCATAAGTTCTAGCCAGGCCTGGACACTATGCGATGTTGGGTAAGTCCTGTGCCCCTTTAGCTCTATAGAAGCTCTATACGCACGCATGGTATTCCTATTTATTCCTATTATTGAAAACTCATGTGAGCACTGAGATGGGAGTCCTGGTTCTTCCACTGAGTTGTTGTGTGATCCTGGGAAGAGAGCCCAGTCTGGTACATGCTCCTTATCATCAGGGCCTTTTTTCCCCCGGTTGTCCTGTCATGCCAACCCCCACCCAGGAGTCCGCACTTCTCAGGAGCAGGGTGAGCACAGAGACCACATTCTCCAGGAAGGCGTGGACGTTTGGGGTGGGGGAGGATTCATTAGGTTGCCCAGGATCATACGAGGGGTACTTAAATGCTCTACTGGAGGATCCTTTAGCCCAGATGGACTCAGAGGTGGGGGCCTCTTCCTGCTGAGAAGAGAGCTTTATTTTTCTCCTGAACTCCAACAAGCCCAGACTTGGGGTTGAAGTTGCCAAGTTTCATCCGTACTTGGGCAAATGACTGCTGCTTACGGAGGGCACAGAGACCAGAACCCAAGGTCCCCACAGTGGCTCAGCAGGGTGTCAGGAGTTTGGGTTCCTGCTCTGGCTCTGACAGCCCAGCTTTCAAGATGGTTTCAGATATACTCTCAGTGAATGTCATTGTCATGGTCACCTATCAGACAGGGAACATGAGGTGAGATGCATTCCAAGGGTTAGGATTCCAAGACTGTAAAGCACACCCAAGGAAGGAGGTGAAGGGCTGCACCCTAGCCATCTCTTCTCTCTGCAGCCATCTCTGGTTGGGGTTCTTGCTGAGAAACAGGAGCCTTCTGGAAGTTATTCTGGGGTCTCTGATTTCAACAACATAACACATCCCCCACCCCCACCCCGCTTCTCTAAAGCTCTGCCTCTCTGCCCAGGGTATACGAATCGCTTGAGGTCTTGTTGAATTGCAGGTTCTGGTTCAGTAGATCTGGGTAGAGCCTGAGAGTCTGCATTTCTAGCAAGCTCTCAGGGGATGCCCATGCAGCTAGTCTGTGGCCCACACTTAGAGCTTCAAGGCCTCAGGGCCTTAATGTCTTGTGCAAAACAGCAGGGAGGGCAAGCCTCCTGCTCTCAGCTTCTCTACTGGCGCTTGGAGAAGTGCATCCTGGATTTAAATGACCAAAAAAACGGGAGTTTGTGAGGGTGAAAGGGGACCTGCCACCCAGCTTTGTAGATGGTGAAACTGAGGCCTACGCAGTGCAGGAAGAAGCTTGTTCAAGACCTCACAGCATTTTAGTGACAGAGTTGAGACTCAGGCCTCTTGCAAAGGAAAAACAAAAACGAAAACTAGAAAAGATACTCACTGAGGTGTTTGCTGTGCTTTCTCTGGGCGAACTATGGGTTCCTTTGATTCTTCTTTCTAAGTTGTATTTTTTGTTTGTTTTTACAATGAACGTGTACCAATTTTTTAATAAGAAAAAAATTAATTTTGAAAAAATTCTCACAGAGTTCTTAGTAAATGAGATTATGTTTATGAACGTGCTGGATGAACTGTAACTACGTACAGCAGCTTCAAGTCAAGGGTGTGTAATTCAGCCCAAACCCTCCTGAATTCCTTTCAGCGAGGTTACCCTCACTCTGGCGCACGAATCACCGCGATGAGGAGGAAGGCCAATGCCGTCACCAACCGCCGCAAGCCGATTCCTACTCCCACTTGGCCTCAGCTGTGGGAACTCTTCCCCCAAAGCTCTGGCCGCAGGAATCTTTCCCCTTAAACTGGGGAAGAAATTTCCCTAATCCGTTTTCGTAGTAAACGACCTCGGGCCAAGTCTGCTTTTGTTGCTGGTTTCCTAAGCTTAATTGCGAGCAAAGTTAATTTGAAAGAAAATGTTACAGCTCTGGGGCGAATTCTAACGAGCCTTGGGCAATTAGGGAGGAACGCATCTAATTACTCACAGACCTGGGGCGGCGGGGGCGGGGGGGGGGGCGTGCAGGGCTCAGAGAGGGGCATACGATTTCTCTGGATTCAAGATAGGAAGAAAAAAAAGAGAAACGCACCTCCGGTCTCTGAGCCCCTAGACGGGGAGCCGGGGAGGTTCTATTTCACAGTTTGGGGATTCGGAGAGTTGGATTGTCCCGAGACGCAGCAGTGAATGTTCTCAATGTCCTAGAGCCACGCGGACTGGAGGGCCCGCCTGGCCCGGCGGTGGATGAAGGGCGGCGCTCCCTCGCCTGCGCAGCGTCCTTTCTGGCTCGGCCGGGTGGCGCACTAGCTTTGGGTGTCGCCGGCCGGCAGGAGGCCGAGAAGGGCCTCTCTTCAACACCTCGAGGGTCTCGCTGTCTCTCCTGGCTCCTGCTGTATACCCAGTTCCCTCCTCGCAGCGTCCTCTCTCTCAGGGCACAGACCCTGGTCGATCTCACCTGTCGTCCCAGTTGACAAGGAGAGTTGGGGGCGAAGACGCGTGCGCTTTCCCTCCCTGTCTTTCTTGTTCCCCCGGCTTTACCGCGACGCTCCAGGAGACTTCCGGATAAGGCGGCGCTTAAATGTTAAAACCTTCTTCCCTCCTGTGCCCAGCGCTTTACAGTTTACAAAGCGTTTCTATCCCTCTTAACTCGTTTAACTTTAGGTGGACTCTGAGGGAGGGGTCACAAATTCCCATTCACAAATGAGGACACTAGGGAAAGGACTGGATTAACGTTAATGGCGCTGTCAAAGCATTGGACTTGGTAATTAAAACACGGAGAAAGGCTCAACCGCTGCATTAACTGGGCGCATAGACTGCCCTTTTCCAGCCCCAATCCCCCTGCCGGGCTTTAGGAAGACAAGGACAAAACCCCTGGGTGGAGGGCTTTCAATTTCTGGCCAGTGCCAACGAGGCAAGGCATCTTGATTTCTGCCTGGGAGAGCCATACTGTCTAGTTGCACACGGAGAACCTTTGAATTTCAACCTGCAAGGATCCATACAGAGATGAGGGAGGCCTAACACCTAGATTTTTCCAGGGTCACAGGGCTGGGTCTGAAATCTGGACCCACTGGCAATAGGGTCAGTGCTGCAGCTGCCCCCTCCTCCAGGTGGTCATTTACCACCATCAAAGTCAGGAAGGACCAACATCTAGACCTGTACCGTCTAACACAGTAGCCATCAGCCACACACTGCTACTGTGCACTTGGCTGTGGCTAGTCCAAACAGATGACCTGTAAGTGTAAAATACACTCTAGATTTTAAAGACTTGGTATGAAAAAAGTAAAATATCTCAACAATTTTTATATCGATTATATGTTGAAATGATAGTTTGGACATTAAATTGGGTTAAATACAACATATTATTAGTTAATCTCACCTGTTTTTTTAAAATTAATGCAGCTACCAGAAAAATTTTAATTACACAGGCAGCTTACATTATATTTCTATTGGGCAGCACTTATTTAGACAAATACCCGTCTGGACTGAATCACATTCACATGTCTTTGTGAACAGGATAGTGCAATCCCCAGAATTAAAAATAAAAATTACCAGTGGTTTTCAGTCTTCTTTCTCACCCCCCCCCCCACTCTTCCCTAGCAAATTAACTCTGCAGAAAGAGGCTGCATTTCTCTTGTCAGAACTCACTTGCTCAAAGATCTTTATTAAAACAGTTCACCTGAACACTCAGGTTTATCTGAAAGCTGCACACCGAGCCTCTGAAATATTTAATGCTAGAAACTTTTGCTACAGAATCGAAACTTACAAGATTTCTCAAGAGAAAGGTGGGGAAATGGTTGGATTTTTTTTTCTTTCTGATTTTGGTCAGCTTGTTGCTTGAAACAAATAAAGGCTACAAAGCAAAGTTAAACACCAGTTTCTTTCTAAAGCTTACTTAACTGATGGCCCCAATTAATTTTTCTCTTTACTTTTTGCATGAGGAGGCTGCCAAGTTTCGGCAGAGGGTACCAGGGATGGAAGAGCCAGCCCAACAAAATGAAAACTGTCATCAACAGGCTCCCTCGAGTCCTGTCATCTCTTTGAATTTTAGTTCACCCATTGGGTCCCAGGCTGCTTGATGAAAAGAAAGCGTGCGCAATGGACAAATGTATTTCTACCTGCCTCGATGGAAAACCGCACTTAGGACCCAGCAGTAAGAGCTGCCAAGTGATCAGCACATCATGCTCGAAAGATTCAAGAAATTATGATATAACCGGTGCCTGGAGCTAATCCAGAGATGCTTGCCATGAGCTCTGTTTCCATTCCTTGGAATAGGGTTAGGCCCTGGGTGGCCCACCCATGCTGCCAGATATGCAACAACCATGATGGGCCCTCAAAGATCATATGGGGGACGGTTGAATTCTGCAGCCCTCTTGTATTATAGATGGGAAAACTGGGGGTGTGAGTGATGGAACTGGGTTACACTGTGGCGCTGGGGCACCGTCCAGACTCAGAGCCAGGTCTGCAGTTCTCAGAGGCAGGGAAAAGCAGCCCCTGGTCAAGCGAAGCAGAGATCTTTCCCATTAAAAAAAATGGTTACCTCTTTTGCAAATTTGTCCTCACCTTAACTAGGAAGACACTATCGGAGCCTTTTATTTGTAATAACGTAGTCAAAGGCACAAGAGACGGAACTGTGTAAAAAGACCCGGGTTTTGGTAAGTACGGGGAAGAGTGAAGTCATGTGATTCTCCACAATTCCCTTAGACTCTGGTGTAGACACTACGTTGTGCCTCCTTTAGAGCCAAGGACCCTCCCCGGCAGAATGTCAGAAAGGCACGACCTTTGGAGCCTCGCCTCAGTGAGGGTCCATTGTCTCAGTCCGTGGGCCGAGGATGCCTCTCCCCACTTCCTCCCATTTTCAAAGCGAACCGGTGTGTACACGGTGCACAGGGAGTATGCGCCTGAACCTCCGGCTCGGTCCCTCCCATGTGGCTTTCAACTCGATCCTCTCTCCAGTCCTGTCCTCAGGTTTCGTGAATACTTAGGTCGTAAAGACAGTCGAGGTATCTATGAATTTTCGCCTGTATGCTCGGCTCACATGGCGGACACAAACCGATCCGCTCCGCCTGGATAGGCAGCCGCATGGCGAGCGTGGTAGGCGCCTCCACTGCCCCCTCCGAGCTGCCCACCAGGATTGTAGCAGGGCCCCAGGGCTCCGAACTGGCCGGGCGATGTGCGCCCATAGAAGTCCACTGCAGTCTCGACGCCGCCACTGCTGCCACCCGCGGGGGGCGAAGCGGGCCCGGCCAACCGGCCAGCCGCTGCGAAGAGGGCGCTACCGGCCCCTTGCGAGTACGCGCCGTCTGCGCCCGCATAGGCGGCCGCATAGGCGGAAGTGTGGGCAGGTCGGGCGACGGCGCAGCCGGAGGGCTGGTAAGCGGTGGTAGTGGCAGAGGCGCCGGCCGAGGCAAAGGCGCAGGAACCGGAGGGCCCTGACGGCGCGGGGCCCAGTTCTGGGCTGAGCGGCCGCTCAGGCACCAGGCCGAAGACGCGGCATGGGCCTGGGGACGCAGCCGGGTAGTAGACCGGGGGCGGCGCGGCGAGCGACGGCGGGGCATAGCCTGCATAGACAGCGCCCGGGTAAGGCGGGCGCGCATTGGGCACCCCGCCCGGGAAGATGGCGGCAGCGGCGGCGGCGGCGGCAGCAGCAGCAGCGGCGGCCGCGTCGTGCATGTAAGCCGGGTAAGTGGAGAGGTCAGAGCGCTTGAAGCGCTTGCGGCGGCGCAGGAAGCTGCCGCTCTCGAACATGTCCTCGGCGTTGGGGTCGAGTGCCCAGTAGTTGCCTTTGCCCGGGCGGCCGGCCTCGCGCGGGATCTTGAGGAAGCAGTCGTTGAGTGTGAGGTTGTGGCGGATGCTGTTCTGCCACTTTTTGGGGTTGTCGCGGTAGAAGGGGAAACGCTCGGTGATGAACTTGTAGATGCCGCCCAGCGTGAGGCGACGCTCCGGTGCGTGCGCGATGGCCATGGCAATGAGCGCAATATAGCTGTAGGGCGGCTTCCCACGCTGCAGGGGGCGCTTCCGCCGCCGCCCGCCAGCGCCGCGACCCGCGGCCTCTGCCGGGACCCCGGCCCCCGCCTCACCGCGCTCCTCCTTCACGGCCGCCAGCGCCTCCGGCTGCGGCGGCGGCGGCGGCGGTGGCGGCCCGCTCTCCGCCGTCATGGCGCAGCCGTCCCGCGTCCCTGGGGCGTCCCCGCTGCCTGCTGCTGTCGAGGGGCTGGGAGCTGCGGGGCCCGGGACGCAGGGTAACGGGAACCGACGCTGGGGCCCTCTTTAGAAAGCTCAGGGTGTCCTCGCAGCTGGCACCGGGAGCACAGCTTTCGTGGCAGGGGCGCGCAGGAGCTTTGGCGCCCGTAGTTTCCGGGCTGGCTCAGTGCGGACAGAGGCTCAAGAGTGTCCCGCCCACCGACGGCTCTGCTCGTGTTCTGGAGCTCGAAGCCAGGCGCCAGCAGCGACGTTGGGACCCGGACGAGGCTCCTGTCGCGGGCTGAAGGGTCCTTTGCGCGCTGGTGCCAGGAGGTCACGGGGTCTGGAATTGGTCCTGGGCTGGGGCGCCTGCATCAGTTCTGGGCTTCCTGCTGATCTGAGGATAACCGTCGAGGTCCTGAGCGCAGAGGAGGCTGCGGGCACCAAGGTCTGAAACGAGAGCAGTTAGTGCAGGCGTGGGGACACTCTGGTGGGGGCCGCCTAGGCGGCGCCCCTGTGGCCGAGGCCGCCGAAGGCGCGGAGGGCAAGGAGGCGAGGCAAGGCGACGGCGGCGAGGTTGCAGCGCGGGCCAGGCGGGGTGGCCGGCGACTGTTCCTCTCCGCAGGGTTGGCCTCAAGCCGCCAAGACCGCTGGCAAGGCGCTTCCTTGCACACACCCGGACCGGCTCCTCCCTCCGCGGGTTTCTCCTCCTTAAAGGCGCCAGGAAGCTTGGGGCGGTGCCCGTTCCCCGCCCGCCCCCCGACTGCCCGCCCCCTGGGCCTCGGCGCACCTCCCCAGGTAGGAGATGCTGTGGCGGCGCGACGGGTACACCACACGGTCTGAGCGTGGAAGTCCCTTGGAGGTCTCCTGGGCCGGTCCTCTCTGCGCGCCGACGGGGAGACTGAGGTCGGGAGAGGCCAGGAACTGTCTCTGGAGACCTCGGCGCCCGAACTCAGCGCTTCGGGACTTTACCAGCCTCTATAGAAGGCTGGGACCCGCAGGTGAAAGGAAGGGCTCGCCTCACCTTTTTGGGCTGGAGAGGGTGAGAATTGGCTGAGGGGCGCTTGGTTCTTGAGGGTGGGGGACGAGGAAGGGAGAAGATGCTCCAGGTGACTGGCTTCCAAGGTCTTTCAAGGATGATTTATTTTCAAACCCCAACTCAAGGCTGCCCTGGCCATTCCCCATCCAGTCCCTCATCCTTCAGGCAGGATTCCTAGGTCCGATAGAGGAGGTGACTTGCCACGGTTCCACCGCGACTTCGCAGTTTAGCCGAACCTCACACCTGCCTGCGTCTCTGGTGGGAGTGCGTTTCCTCGACATGTACCAGAGGTAGCCACTTTCCCTCGGTGGGTTCCGGGTTCCTCCACTGTACCGAGGTTTTGTATCTCAATTGCTGATATTTAGGGAAAGGCCGCAACACGTCTCCCCCCCGCCCTCCAATCTTTTATCTTTGGGTGGCTCGGGACCCCTCTCTATATGATGTGGAGTGACTCACAGCTTAAAGAGGATGGAGGCTAGGCTTCTGCCTCTCGCAGCAACCTTCTCCTCCAGTTCGCCAAGCCAGGAAGGCTCCAAGTGGCTCCCAAGACCTCCGGGGGCAGCCGAGCAGCCCCTTCCCGCAGCGGGACGGAGGGCTTCGAGAGGTGGGGGCCGGGGTTGGCGGTGCTCTGGGTAGGCGAGTCTCCCGGGGAAGGGGCGGGCAGACGGGACCCGTCCGCTTCGCGGGTGTCCAGTTTCGGAGTTCGTTTCCCGCCAGCTCCCTAAGCCCTGATTCGGCCTCGCTCAAGACCGCCTGCGGCGGCGGCCCCGCAGGTCTGGGTTCGCAGGGACACCCTGGGCCTGTCCCTTCCCGGTCACAAGCCCTAAATTTTCTCCTCTGAGAACTGGGGGCGGGAGAGCATGTGCGGATCTCAGGGGTGGGGCGTTCTGCCCTTAGGATTTCAGGCTCCGGCCGAGACGCAGCTTTCCGCGGGGCTGCGGGTGGAGGGCTGGGCGGAGAGAGCCGCGAGATTGCGGGCGGCGGCCTTCAGGGGCTTTAGTCGCGTTCTTCGTGGAGATGAGCTCCGGGCAGGTTCAGCCCCACCAAGCATTGGGCAACTGCCTTCGGAAGAAAGAGGCAAAGAGTTCAGATCCTCGCTCCGGCGACCCGGGTGTGGAAGCAAATTGAACGGTTTGCATGAAGACCTTCCTCGGCGGATTCATGCTCGAAAGGCGCGAGAGGCTTTTCACTCGCTCAGAAACCTCCCAGCTTCCTTCTTCCAAAGTAACGAAGCTACGAAAATCCAGGTTGCATCCTGTTACGTTTTTTCAAAGGGAAAAAAAAATGTTTAACATTTTAACCAGATACATTATAGCAATCTTTTAATACTGGAGTTTGTGGTTCTCTGTATTTCCAAGATTCAGATTTCCAAATGTTAAATTTTGGACCACCATCCTAACGTGAATCCATAAATCAAACAATGTGATTCTGTAGTTCTAAGATTCCATGACCAGAAGTCTAAATTATTTGACTGTGATTATATTCCTATGACTTTAAGCTTCTGGTCAGAGTGTAAAAGAGTATTCCCCATATCTTAAGATGCTGGGAGTAAGATTTTGTGCCTGAAAATATGATGTCACTACTGGGAGTTGTAGCTTCTCTAGGTTTTAGATATTATTGCAGCTCTAACATATAACTTAATTTGAGTTCCTGTCTAGGAATGTCTGATTGGAAGATTTGGGTCCTATAAATCCACATCTCTCTTCTTATTTAATTCTAAAATATTAGTTCTAGATCCACTATTTTATAACTCAAATAATCTAATAATTCTTATAATATTTGTGACCATATGCTTTAATGACTTTATGATAGAGACTTTTAAGCTCAAATTACCATGGTTAGAAACCTCCATGTCTCACGATATTTTGATCCTCATTGTTCTGTGACTGTGGACCCATTCTAGAAAACTGATTCCTTTTTCTCAAACTTTGCGGCTACTGAGCTACACCTGTGCAACAGACCAAGCCTTAGCATCCTGAGATTAGATTTATTAAGATTATGATTCTAAGATTTTCATGAACAAAGGATCCTAAAACTTTTATTCCATAAATGTTTTATTCTAATAACACATTTCAAAATTCTGTACTTTGAAGATTCTATGAATCCATGATGTAAAATTTGAATTAAACGATTTGAGTGAACTGGGACAATTCACCCGTTTGGATCAAAACTATACATAAAGATCCCCTCGGTGCCAGGCCATTTCCTCCATTTCCTCTCACCCAGTCTTTCCCTCTTCTCTGGTGCAGTGCTCCTTAACGTGTTTAGGGGTAACAGACCCCACTGAGAACCATTTGAAAGCTGTGGCGTGGGTCCCAGTCCCTTGGAAATCAGTCTTCTAGTCCAGCAGGGGTGGGTTGGTGTTGATGTAGGCGGGTGCTGGGTGATTTCCATCCTCTTTGTAGCCGCCTTCAGCCCTGCATGTATCCCCAGCACCTTTTGGAAAAACCTGTCCCCTCACAGGCTATTTTATGTTAAATTTGGGGGGCAGGGGAGGAGTGCTGGTGATCTGTAGAAGATACTGGTAGCTCTTTCCCTAACTGCTTTACTGAGTTTTGAAGTGCCCTCAGAGGGTTTCGTAAATATGAAGGAGGGGATCCGAGGAGTCATGGAAAATTCCTTCATATCTCTTGACCCAGATGCCCCTTCATGCAGATGCAGAGGTAACCTGCTCTTCTCCTTAAGGAAATCTTGGAAATTCAAGCTGGAAGGAAACTAGGCCCAGATTGCCGAAGGGGCTTGCTTAAAGTCTTGCAGAGGAGGTTCTACACTAAAAGGGAAACTCAGGAAATTCAGGCTTCTTACCTCCTGGCCCTGAAGCCTCTCTGTCTTTTTTTTTTTTTTTTTTTAACATATTTATTGGAGTATAATTGCTTTACAATGGTGTGTTAGTTTCTGCTAACTAACAAAGTGAATCAGTTATACATATACATATGTTCCTATATCTCTTCCCTCTTGCGTCTCCCTCCCCCCCACCCTCCGTATCCCACCCCTCTAGGTGGGCACAAACCACTGAGCTGATCTCCCTGTGCCATGTGGCTGCTTCCTACTAGCTATCCACCCTACGCTTGGTAGTGTATATATGTCCATGCCACTCTCTCACTTTATCACAGCTTATCCTTCCCCCTCCCCATATCCTCAAGTCCATGCTCTAGTAGGTCTGTGTCTTTAATCCTATCCTACCCCTAGGCTCTTCATGACATTTTTTTTTTAGATTCCATATATATATGTTAGCATACGGTATTTGTTTTTCTCCTTCTGACTTACTTCACTCTGTATGACAGACTCTAGGTCCATCCACCTCACTACAAATAACTCAATTTTGTTTCTTTTTATGGCTGAGTAATATTCCATTGTATATATGTGCCACATCTTCTTTATCCATTCATCTGTTGATGGACACTTAGGTTGCTTCCATGTCCTGGCTATTGTAAACAGAGCTGCAATGAACATTTTGGTACATGACTCTTTTTTTTTTTTTTTTTTTAATCTGGGATCTTCCCGGACCGGGGCACGAACCCACGTCCCCTGCATCGGCAGGCGGACTCTCAACCACGCGCCACCAGGGAAGCCCTACATGACTCTTTTTGAATTACGGTTTTCTCAGGGTATATGCCCGGTAGTGGGATTGCTGGGTCGTATGGTAGTTCTATTTTTAGTTTTTTAAGGAACCTCCATACTGTTCTCCATAGTGGCTGTATCAATTTACATTCCCACCAACAGTGTAAGAGGGTTCCCTTTTCTCTACATCCTCTCCAGCATTTATTGTTTCTAGATTTTTTGATGATGGCCATCCTGACCGGTGTGAGATGATATCTCATTGTAGTTTTGATTTGCATTTCTCTAATGATTAACGATGTTGAGCATTCTTTCATGTGTTTGTTGGCAATCTGTATATCTTCTTTGGAGAAATGTCTATTTAGGTCTTCTGCCCATTTTTTGATTGGGTTGTTTGTTTTTTTTGTTATTGAGCTGCATGAGCTGCTTGTAAATTTTGGAGATTAATCCTTATCTTTGATAAAGGAGGCAAGAATATACAGTGGAGAAAAGGCAGGCTCTTCAATAAGTGGTGCTGGAAAACTGGACAGGTACATGTAAAAGAATGAAATTAGAACACTCCCTAACACCATACACAAAAATAAATACAAAATGGATTAAAGACCTAAATGTAAGGCCAGACACTATCAAACTCTTAGAGGAAAGCATAGGCAGAACACTCTATAACATAAAACACAGCAAGATCCTTTTTGACCCACCTCCTAGAGAAATGGAAATAAAAACAAAAATAAACAAATGGGACCTAATGAAACTTAAAAGCTTTTGCACAGCCAAGGAAACCATAAACAAGATGAAAAGACAACCCTCAGAAAGGGAGAAAATATTTGCAAATGAAGCAACTGACAAAGGATTAATCGCCTCTCTGTCTTTTCCTGAGTTCTCAGAGCCTCACTTGTGCTTAAAGTCCTCCTTACAGTGAGACAATGGAAACTCCAGGCCCAGATGCTTGCGAATCAGATCTAAGAATCTCGGCACAGCCAGAACACAGTGACCTCTGTTTGGATTACTCTGGGGCAGTCAGTCAGGGTCAGTGGGCTGTATGGCCTCAGAGTGCCAAAAAGGAGGTCGGTCCTGTGTCACACACAGCCCAGCCGCTAGTCACAGCGGTGGTACGGAGTGAGAGCTCAGATTACAGCTAACTCATTTACTGGCTCAGTTTCCCCATCTGTGAAGTGGGGGACTCCCTACCTGTCGCCCCCCGCTTCCAGGGAGTCAAGAAGATGGAGTGGGGTGCATCACCAACCCGTCATTATCTTCTTGTCTTTTAAATTGTTTTCAGGGTGAAACTTGGTTGTGAAAAAAAGATAAGCTGCTGGGGAAAATTCAAGTCCTTCCCACTCATGTACGGAAATGAGATGCCCCCCTTCAAAGAAGTAGTGGTTGATTAAAGTAAAATGCTTTCTGCCCGCCTAGAAGGGAGACTGTGTGTGGGGAGGGTATTCCAGTCTTCGAGTCTGCGTGGATGTGGCTTTTTTTCTGCTCCCACCGACGCGCAGGGACCCCGGAGCTTGGTCAGGGCAACAGAGCTTCTAGCGCTTTCTTGCCATTGGTTCACTTAAATACTGTGAACAGAGAATTATCACCCCAGGACCAGGCAGAGAAACTGAGAGGGGATCCTTCTGCTTCCCATCACCCCGCTTAGCTTGCACCCTGCCACCAGACTCCCGGCTCACCTCAGGGAAACTCCCAATCCCTGCCTCAGAGCCCTGTCCCAACACTGTTATCTCGCCCCGGAATGGGTAGCTCAGGAAACTGCTGGGACATCCAGGAGCTCCGCGGCTGCGACGAAAAGGGCAAGCCGACTCGGAGAGGTTGCGGACTTGTCCCACCTTGCACAGCGAGCCCGGGTCCGAGCGGGCCCTGAGCCCGGGCCTTACCCCCGCCCCCAGGTTAGCTTCTCGGCGCTTTCTCAGGCGCTCAGTGAGCGTTCCTGAGCCAAGGACTGAGGAACACAAGGTAAGATCCTAGTCCGCTCACACCGAGCGGGAGAGAGCCGGGCTGTGGCAGTGGACTCTCCTGGGAAAGCCGTGGTCCCTAGCGGAGTTGGTGAGAGCAGGACCCCGGGAATTCTCAGCGAGGCCAGCAAGTCGGTTAGATTCTAGGACCTGGGGGGCAGGAGCGGTCCTCTAGAATCATTGGGCATCCTGGTTTCTTGGGTATTCCGAGCTCTATGCCCAGCCTTAGGACTCTGAGAAGCAGGGAAGATTGTGAATGTTCATTTCGGGCTGCAGAGTTCATGGTCTGCAAGACAATCTCAAAAGGGCCTCTGATTACTCCCTTTTCCCTCTCAAAGGGGAAACACACTAGACTGGATTCTAGTACCGCGTGAGGTACAGGAAGAGACAGTGACTCGTCTCCCCTCCCCAGGCCAGGCTCCGCCCGGAGCCCCAGGCCTCTGATTCCAGTCCTTGACCCCTCCTCCTGCCCGGCACTGTGACCATCAGGGCACCTCGCCCCAAGCTCAGTCCAGGCTCCCGGGGTTGGGGCGGGGGTGCGGACAGGGGTGGTTAGAGCTTGTACAGTGCCTCAGGCAGGTACCCAGCCCAGCTGGCTGATTGCTCAGTGCCCACAGTGCCAGGTGGGCAATAGCATGGGAGCCCTAAGACACTTGTCCTTGGACACACACGTGCGTGGGCGGCCCAGCTCTCCTCTGGTCTCTTTCCTTCGGGCTTTTTTGGCTTTCTTTCTCTGTTTTAGCCTGAGAGTGTGTATCTTTCTTAATCTCACCGTCTGCCCTTTTGCCTCCTTGGCCTGCATGTATCCTCCCTTTCTGGGCATGTATCCCCAGAGTCACTCGAAAAGAGAGCCTGCACACTTCAGCCAGGGTTGGGCTGCCCATATCAGCCTCTTCTCTCCTGGAGGATCGTGCAGACAGTGGCAGGGCTGGGACAGACGCAGCTTCACCCAGGAGGACCCTGGAGCGTGGGGGTCCTGATCCTCAGCCTTTCTGCCCAAGCACCTCTGAAGCGCTCAGCTCCCTCAGCTCTGCTGAGCCTGGCTGGGGAGGAGGGGAGCACAAGGTTACACACGCCAGCCTTCTGGACAAGTCTAAGGCTCCAAATAGCCCTCTCCAGCAGGGCACTCCCGCTGTCTGTCTCTGCACAAACCAGGCCACTTGGCTGTTCAAAGGCTCTCAATGCCTCTGCGTCCTCCAGGGCAAGATCAAGTACACTTTGCCTAGCCTGGCAGTTCGGGGCCCTTCGGACACAGTGCAGCCCCCTCCCACCCCTACTCTCTTCCTTGGTCTTCCCTGCCCCCAGCTTCAGAGGACTGCCCCCCCTCCCTCACAAAATCTTCTCCTTCTCTCACATAAGTTCTTGCCCTCAGCCTGGAAAAGCTGGAAAAGCTGGCCCACCTCAGCTCAAATGTCTCCTCTTCTGGGAAGTCCTCCTTGATCTGCCTGAGTAAGTCAAACACACCCTCTTTGGGCCTGCCCCAGCATGTTTGAATTTTGGCACTTGTCACACATTTTTGTGGTGTAGTAATTTGGTTATGTGACTGTCTCTGTTCTTCTCTGGGAGTTCCTTGGTGGCAGGAAGTATGGCTTCCTGCAACTGGACACACAGGTCCCCAGCACTCAAGGAACAATGTGGCTCTGCTATGAGAGCCAGTTACTTAGAGTCAGTCCTGGGTCAGTTCCTGTCTCTACCTCTTCCCAGCTGTGTTACCTTTGGCCACTTATTCACTTCGAACCTCAGTTTTTCGATCTATAAAATGGGGATAATATTAATGTCATAAAAGAGTTGTGATGGTTGCTTTTGTTAACTGCAAACACATGCAAAACTCTTCTATGTGCAGACACTGTTTTAAGCACTTTATGAACATTAAATGCACTAACATATCAGGAGACCTGGGGGCAAGTCTCAGGCCTGTCACTAACTGGGTGTTGGGGGTACATCCAGGAGAACAGGCAGAGTGCTGGATCTGGAAGGCATAATGACTTGATATGCCATCTAGGCAGGTGGGCAGCTGCAAAAGAGCCCAGAAGCAGGGATCTCGCAGATGATAGGGCTTAAGGGAAGGTTCAGACTCAGAACAGCATCTTCTTCCCTAGGTTCAGGTATGGAGGCCTCTGGGATGATCCTGGGGCCATCTGAGAGGCACAGTTGGGCCAGCTTGGCCCTACTGGGCTGAAGTCTGAGTGTCTCGCAGGGCAGCCTCTCTCCCTGGTGTCCTGGAAACTTAGGGCCTTGGATCTGTATGCAGCCCTGGTTTCTATCTAGGCAGATCTGGCCCAACCTTTTGGCAGGGGGGTTGGGGAAAGCTTCAACATTGAGCTGGGCATATTCAGAGACATATTCTTTAGTCCTGAAGCCATCCACTTACTTGTCACCCAGTAGGGTAGATGTCCAGGGGCCATGGGGATGATGAGGGGATCTGGGCTTACTCTCCTGATATGGATTTGGACATACTCCAGGAGAAGGAAAGAGGTGAGAGTCCCTTTAGGGGGCCTCACCCTTGGTGGGTATTGTATATGGCTCTTTTTCTTTGAGCGCTGGCCAAGCCAAACTGGCCCCAGGTCTTGGGACCAAATGGACTACTGGAGCTTAGCTCTGGGTCAGTGGAATAATACAATAGCTTCTATCTATAGGTTTCTATTACTTTTTTTTTCTAAGTTCTAACTTTCTCATGGACAGCCTACTATTTCCTATGTGTAATTTGTGGAGCTGTCTCTGATTGTGGGGGCATTTGTTGGCCAGAGATGATTGACATTGGTTTTACCCAGTGAGTGAGTCATACAGTCCAAGCTCAGGTAAGCAGCTCCACCTTCTTCTCCAGGTTCACTTTGCTTACCACCTTCTAGTACTCCTCCCTTGGGAACTGGCTTTCTGTCATTTATGGAACGGAAATAACCTAAGCAGACTAACAGTGATGGAAGAAAAGAGTGCGTCCTTCACACCGCACCATAGCTCTGTTCAGCATTTTATCAATGATATACAAGAAAGCATAGAAAGCAAGCTGACTGGGCCTGTGGCTGACCACACTGAGGTGCTGATGATGGTAGCTGACAGATGCAAGACTCGGAATAATAAACGGTGGGGTGTCACTCTAGGACTCTGGGAGACTGAGCCAAAACCAACAAGAAAACATTTAAAAAACTGTTACGGAAGCATCATAACATTACAGGAGACAAAGCCAGAAGGAAAACGTCACCCACGTGCCAATTACCTATCATTCATCTACTAGGCTTTTCTATGTTCTGTTTTTTTTTCTCCTTTGTGTTCTTATGCACATATATATGTTTATATAGGTGTAACCATAGTGTATGTACAATTCTGTAGTCTTTATATACAATGCATTTGCATTATTTTGTAAACGTATCTACATGTTGCCCCTTACTCCCCATTTTTCATTTGTAGTCGGAGATGAAATGGTCTAGTGTTGATTTAACCCCTTTATGGTAGCTAGGCAATTAGATAATTTCTGGTATCTTTGATATAGGTGATGCTGCTATGTGTTTGTATAAAGAGCTTAGTATTTCTTTTGAATTATCCTTAAGACAAATTCCTAAGACCGAGATTTATGGAATGAGGAACATTTTTGTGTTTCTTCATATAGTGCTACCAAGTTGTCTCTAAGGACATTTTGCAACTCACCACAATCAAGATAATTAACATATCCATCACCCCTAAAAGTTTCCTCATGCCCCTTGTGATTGGTGATTGATTCATTCCCACCCCCCCATATCTGTAGGCAATCACTGATCTACTTATGTCACTATAGAATAGTTTGCATTTTATTGAACTTTATATAAATGGAATAACACAGTGTATTTATTTTGTCTGTTTTCACGCAGCATAACTATTTTGATACTCATCTATGTTGTGATATCAATAGTCAATTACTTTTTTTTTTGCTAAGTAGTATTCCATTACATGGACCATACCATGGTTTGTTAATCCATTCACTTGTTGATGGACATTTGGGTTGTTTCCATTTTTGACTCTTATAAACAAGCTGCTATGAGTAGTTGTGTACAGGTCTTTGTGTGGCTATGTTCTCATTTCTCTTCGGTAAATACCTAGGAGAGGAATATCTGGGTCAGATGGTAGGTGTATGTTTACATCTTTAAGAAATTGCCAAACTTTTCACAAAGTGGCTGTATTTCTTTTATTTCTTCTAGCAGTAGATGAGAGTTTTAATTGCTCCATCTCCTTACCAAAACTTGATTAGTACAGTCTTTTAAATTTTACCCGTTTTAGTATATAGTGGTATCTCGGTGTAGCTTTAATTTGCATTTCCCTCATGACTAATAATATGTTTATTATCCATCGCTGTGTAACAAATTACCCCCACATTAGTGGCATAAAACAACCAACATTTATTGTCTCTCAGTTTCTATGGATCAGGAATCTGGGTGTGGCTTAGCTGGGTGTGGTTGGCAGAACTGACCCATCTGAGCTTAAAGCTGCTTTGGAGTAGTGCTGGATATGGGAAAATTGGAGAGAAGAAGAAAGAGCAAAGGGTTGGAAAAGTAGACAGAATTGTCAGGCTGAAAAAAAAAAAAAATCGCCAGGCTGTAGTTTCCCTGCTAGATGGAGGAGTTTGAATTTCCAGATGATTCTAGGAAATGGAACATTTGTTGAACAATGTACGTGTATCAGGCTTTGATGTTAGTTCATTTAATCGATCCTCGGAACAGTCCCATTTTAAAGATTTAGAAATTGAAATCTGAAAATTAAGTAAAACTTGGCCAAGGCCATATACTTGAGATGGATTTGAACCCCCCTCTGTTTCCTGTCAAAGCCCACTCTGCCTCACAGTGTCATTGCCTCTGGAGCCCATAAGACCTCTTTGAGTAAGTTCTAGTGGACAGTAAGAAGTGCAGATCCTCTGATCACTCAGTTTTCAGCTGATAGCCTGGGCTCTCCTTAGAGACTGAGTCATGTTGCAAAACCTCCCCGCATCCCCTACCCTACAGGCTTGAGTGGCCTCTGTAAGGTCCACCTCAGTCAGCGAAAAGACAGTAGGTCTTTGCTCTGGCTACCTCCATGAATATCTGCCTTATAAGGGAAGAGTCACTGGTGGCCCGACTTGAGATGTCTTCTGCCCGGTCAGCACCCCCTAATCCAACACCCCTAGACACAGTAAATCTTAGATGTGAAGCTGCTTCAAATTTTAGCTCCAAGTAATGAGTGCGTGTATGATCAGGCCACGCAAGATGGCTGTTCTCTTGCTCTCTGTACCTCCTCTGCTCTACCAGTCCCTGCCTCACCTATACCCTACTCACCTGACTGACCCTCCCTCGTGATCATAGAGCCTAATCAGTAGATGCCTAGGTATGTTCCTTTGGCCCCAGCTAGTGATTGTTCTAATCTTTAGATCAGAACGTCTCCACTAGGACAGTTTATCAAAGGGTAGTGAGGGGCGCGCACCTCTGATGGTTTCCCTGGTGACCAATGAGCCAACCTGATGTCAGTTCCCTCTATAACTGGTAACCTCCCTCTCTCCGTGGTAGTGAAGGTGGCTGCCTGCCATCCACGTCCACAGTGGGGTGTCACTCCAGGACCCTTTTGTGAGATCCTTTGTCCCATAAACCATTGTGTGTCTCTGTCACTGTCTTCGGTCTCTTTCTTCAGTCTTGAGGCTGAGCAACTATAGGGCTTGCAGGTCTGCAGGCTGCAGCCCAACAGTGGGTTTCAGAAGGTCCAATCTCCTCTCCAGGTTCAGTTTCTTCAGCCATTGAATGGAGGGGGAAGATTTGCTTGGCTAGGTTAGTAGTTGTCCTTACCCCATGGAAGAGAAGACTGCAAAGTATGCTCCAGTCCACAAGAGCACTAGACATTGTCTATCGATTAAGTCATTCATAGATCTTGTATATATGTATGATTACTTTTCAAGTGTGTGTAAAGTTGCGTCATAAATAAAATGCAAATCCATTTCAAGATGTTACCGAAGTTTTGGTCATTTTTGGACCTGAAACTTATCAATCAATGTTTACTAAAAAGGATGTCTACCTTACATATATGTGTGCATGTTGTGAGAACTGTGGAATTTATAGCTGTTAAAAAACTATTCTCACACTCAAAGCAATTGAAAAGCACTAAGAGACTCCCCACAGTCTCTCTAGCCGACTGGAGTAATAGTAAACATATTTAACAAACAGTATGTTGTTCAGTGAGTATAGAGTTACAGTTATACAAGATGAATCAGTTGTAGAGATCTCCTGTAGGACATAGTGCCTATAGTTAACAATAAGGTGTTGTGTGCTTAAAATTTTGTTGAGGGTAGATCTCATGCCGAATGTTCTTATCACACACACACATACAAATGAAGGGACATAATGAATTTTTCTGAGGTAATAGGTATGTCTGTCACCTTGATTGTGGTGATAGTATCACAGGTATATGCATATGTCCAAACTCATCAAAATAATGCATTCAATATGTACAGTTTTTTATATCTATTATACCTCAATAAAGCTGTTAAAAAACCAAACCAGTAAGTTGAGGGGTGCTGACCAATCAGAGTGTATGTGCTGAACCAGGACCAATCAGAATGGAGGCCTGCTAGGACAGTGGGCCCCGCCATCCCCCACTTCTGGCTGTTTCAGGCTTTAACCCTTTAGTTGCAGAATCTTGGGGCATTCCAGGGAATCCCAGGGGAGGCACTGAGACAGCCAGGACAGCTGGGGGCATGGGTAGGGGTGGGAATGGGGGCTTGGCGGTGGCTGTTTATCTGTGGGGCATCACAGTAGTTCAGTATCTCAGTGTTTAGAGATTGCGTGCAGGTCATCCTCCAGCAGCTGCGTGGAGATGGCATACAATGCCTGGATATGGGCTTGGACTCTTCCTTCCTGCACAGCTGACTCTCCATGGCCACAAGCCCACCTGGTATCAGTGCACTGCACCCTTCTGCCCCAAATTTGACTTTAAAATGCTCCATTGTGCTGGACAGTTTTCCACCCAGGTGGTAAACTTGTGACCCTCCAAATCTGGTTTTGGTTGAATGAGTTCATCTCCTGGATCTCACTATCTGTGTACAAGTGAGCTGTGTAAAGGGAAAGAAGCAGAATTTGAGGTCAGGAATTGGTTCTCCTTTCACATCCCAGCTCTACTAGTTTTCCTCCATATGCCCCTGGGGGCAAGTCAATAAATGGGGTGGTGACATATGTCCTGTCCCCCTCATAAGTCTGTGCTGAGGTTTGAATGAGAGAAAGGAGGGGAAGTGCTTTGCAAACTGTAAAGTACTGTGCACACATGAGCGAGTCTCTGTTCCATAGGATCTGCTTGTTAAGAATGTTGCTTGTCTGCTTCTGATTGAATCAGGGGTTACAGATCTGCCACTTATTTAGAATGTTTCCTGACTATCCTCAAATGTGACTATGATATAACTTTACCTTTGAGTGGACAGGGGAAGATCACTGCAGAAAGTGTGATCTTTCTTTCCCTTTAACCCTAGAAAATCAGAGTTGACATGGGCTGCTAGAGAGTACCTAATTCATTTTATAAATGGGGTCACTGAGGTCCAGAGAGGGTCAGTGAATGGCCCAAAGCCACATAGTGAGTTAGTGGCAAAGCCAGAATCAGGTGTTCTGTTGCCCAGCTCTTTTCATCACAAAACGTGACATGTCTCATGGCAAACCATTCATGCATGTTTTCGATCATTCAACAGCATTTATTGAGTCACTAGTAAATGCTGGGCTCTGTGCAGATGATTTTGTGGGTAGACAAGTTGGGTACCATTCTGCTCTCAAGTTGCTCATGACACTGGGCGGAGAATGTTCTTCCAGAATCCTGAGGGGACCAGAGAAAGTGTTATTTATATAGGTCTGGCAGTCCCCCTTGGGAGTGGGGGTGGTTTTTGAGAACAGTCACAAAGAGTGATGAAGCTCAACAAGGCTGACCCAACACCAGTGAACAACCAAGCATCCTCATCTGCCTGCCTCGTTCAGTGTTCACAAGCACCTCATACTACAGATGGGGACGTTGACAGCCCTGAGAAGGGAAGGGATACGACCGGGGTCACAGGGCTAGAAAGTGCCAAAGCCACTTTGATTGAAAACAGGATGTGATTCTAGGGTCTGTGGGTCTTAGGAACCGGCTCACTTTAGGTAGAAAGAGCATGGGTTTGGGTGCTGAGGGGATCTGGGTTCAAATCCCAGGTGTACCATTTCCCAGCTGTGTGACTTCGGGCAAGTTCCTCTTTCGGAGATTGTCTTCTCGTGTGCAAAATAGAGATAACAGGGTACTGACCTTGTAGGACTCCTGTGAGGGTGAAATCAGTGCCTGAGGGTGGAGCCCCTAGATGGTGCCTGGCATGGGGTGGGCACTCAATACCTGTTCCTTTGATTCTTCCACTAGCTCCTGGTGTGGGTGCCTTGGCCAGTAACCGGGGCACCAGGTACTCTTGGCTCTGTGCACCCAAGTCCTGTGTTCCACGACAAAGGCCTGGAAGGTTTTCCTCAGTTGAACAATAATGAAGGCAGTGGTAAAAGTGAGGTTTGCTGAAGACTCAGGCCTGAAAGTTGCGGCTTCTGTCTCAAAGCTCTCTCTCTCTCTCTCCCTCCCTCCCTCCCTCATGGGTGGGACCTAGTCAGAGCTCCTGAAGGCCCAGTTTGGATGCCGGAGACACCTGCCATGCCTGACTTCACGGGGTGTCAGTTCTGCCTTGTTCCTGCTGCATTCCGGCTTCGTATGTCAGCACCTCATGAAAATCTTCCAGGTCCTTGCTTTGAATAGCTCCTTGGCTGCCTGGGAGTGAAGAGGCTGGCTCTGTTTTGCCTGTCAAATCATCCGCTTTGTCTGTCTACGAGCAGGTAAGCTGAGTCTCCTTACATAATACCGACTGGGCCATCACTGTCAGGACTGATTCTGCCCGGCTCAGGCTGAACAAACAGCCATTCAGCCCCACCAGCCGAGGCCGAGGCCATGCAGTGGCAGGAGCTGCTATTCTTGAGAGCAGTTCGATGACAGGCTCTGAACAGATGCCGGGCACTTCAGTGGGGAAGGAGCTGAGCTCTGACTTGCCTCTCCCGGCCAAGGCAAATCCTCCTTTCTCAGCTGAGTCAAACCTTCCAAATGACTCCCACTTTCACTCCTGCACTCGCTGGGTGTGTGATACAGTGAGTGGACAAAATGAAGCAAGAGGTAGCCCTTCAATATATACAGAGAACCCGATAACCTGCCACATTTCTTCTTTTGACTTAACTGCTAGGAGACTTGGAACAAATTTAGTACTGGAGGCAATAGTTAACTCATCCCAATTGCCTGGTAACATCCTCTGCTCCTTATAATTGGTTCTTGTCTTAGTCTTTTAATAAATTTATTTATTTTACTTATTTATTTTTGGCTGCGTTGAGTCTTTGTTGCTGTGCGTGGGCTTTCTCTAGTTGCGGAGAGCGGGGGCTACTCTTCGTTGAGGTGCGCGTGCTTCTCACTGCGGTGGCTTCTCTTGTTGCAGAGCTTGGGCTCTAGACATGCAGGCTTCAGTAGTTGTGGTACACGGGCTCAGTAGCTGTGGCGCATGGGCTTAGTTGCTCCACGGCATGTGGGATCTTCCCGGACCAGGGCTCGAACCCGTGTCCCCTGCATTGGCAGGCGGATTCTTAACCACTGCACCACCAGGGAAGTCCCCCATCTTAGTCTTTAATCAATCTTTCTTCAAGGTATTTTTTATTGTGATAAAATACACACAACAGAAAATTTACCATTAGTGCCATTTAGTACATTCACTATGCTGTACAACCATTGCCACTATCCAGTTACAGAACATTTTCATCACCCCGAGAGGAAACTGCTTACTCATTAAGCTATTCCCCATTCTTTAACTTTTAAGATATCACAGGTATCCTTGTAAAGTGAGTAGAGGGTATGTATGGATTCTAAATAAATATAATAAATAAAAGGATAGACAACTCAAATTTCATTGTATTAGCTAGACACATTCACTTTTTATTTTATTATAATTTTCCATGTTCATTTTTGTTTCATTCTCTTCTTTGTTCAATTAGGTTTTGTTTTGTTTTGTTTTCTGTACGCGGGCCTCTTACTGCTGTGGCCTCTCCCGTTGAGGAGCACAGGCTCCAGACGCGCAGGGTCAGCGGCCATGGCTCATGGGCCCATCCGCTCCGCGGCATGTGGGATCCTTCCGGACCGGGGCACAAACCCGCGTCCTCTGGGCAGGCGGACTCTCAACCACTGCGCCACCAGGGAAACCCTCAATTAGGTATTGAGTTGTGGCTCATTTCTGATCTGGCTGTGTCATTCCAAATTCCCTCCTTTCTTCTCCGTCCCCTTTCCCTCCTCCATCTTCCCTTCCTTCAGACTTTCAGATCTACTATCTAATCTACCTATTATCTATCTACCAATCATCTATCTCTTGATAAAAAATCTGTCTATGAAATTATCTATCTATCTATCTTTCATCTATCTTCCTACTCTCCATCCATCCGTGCTTCTCTTTGCAAATCTGGATCATTGGTGCTCAGCTGTGCATATTAGAATCACCTGGTAAGGTTTTAAAATCTACCAATGCCTGGTCCCATCTTGGACCAGTTGAAATGGAAAGTTTTGGTGTAGGACCTTGGCATCTGCACATTTTTTAAGTTCTCGTATGTGATTCTAATGCATAGTGAAGATTAAGAATTACTTACGTAAATTAACCTCTCTTGATACTCAGCCTTCAGCAGAAACTACTTATCTCAGTTCCAGTCCTCAGCTAGTCTATTTTTTTACATAAATGCCATTTACTACACATAGTGCTGTATAATCAGCCTTTTGACAACATGTATAAACAACTTTCAATGTACTTAAATTTTTTTCAAGAGCATCATTTTAAAGGCTGCCGAGTGTTTTATAAACATATATATGTTACATTTATTTAATCAGTCTCCTGGAATTTTGGTTAGGATTGTACTGAATCTATAAAGGAATTGGAGAAATTTTTGATATATATTTAATCTAATTTAAAAATTAAAAATTTTGACCGTATGCAAAAACAAATAATATGATGTACTCTCAGGTACTCATCATCATAGACACTGATACTCCAACAGCCATCAGTCCTGTTCACTTCTGTCCCATCTATATCCCCATCTTCCCCTACTATCATATTATTTTGAAACAAATCCCAGACATCTGTAAGTAATTCAGTATATATCTCTAAAAAATAAAACCCCAATATCATTGTCAAAACAAACAAACAAACAAAAACACCCAAAAGAGAAAAACCACAATAATTCCTTAATATCATCAAGGGCAACTTGATGACTTCTTAAAAGTGAAGTTTCAGATTTCCAATTGTCCCATAAATGTAATTATTTACTTTTACATCTTGTTTGGGATTTAAACATTTTTTTTTACTGTGGTAAGAACGCTTGGGATTGGTTTTGACTGTTCTTAAGTCTCATTTAATATATAAATTCCACTCCATCTTTAATTTTTTTCCTTGGACTTTATTTGTTGAAGAAACTGGATTGTTGGTTTTATAGAGTTTTCCATGTTTTGGATTGTATTTTTATGGTGTAATTCAACATGTTTCTCTATCTTTTGTGTATCCCATACACTGGTGACTAGGGCTAAAAGTTTATATGATATTAAGCCTTCCAATTTATGAACATGTTTTACTTATCATTTTAATTTATTTTCCTTAATGTCCATCAATAATGTTCTCTATTTTTCTTCATAAAGGTCTTGCATATTTATTAAAATTATTTCTAATACTTGGTCTTTTTTTGTACATGTCACTTTTTTTGGCTATGCCATGAGGCTTGTGGGATCTTAGTTCCCAGACCAAGGATTGAACCCACGCCCTGGGCAGTGCAAGCATGAAGTCCTAACCACTGGACCACCAGGGAATTCCCTCTTTTTTTGGATAAAATTGGATATCTTAGCTGTTCTTCCCCTCACCCCCAGCTTTATTGAGATATAATTGACATATAACATTGTATAAGTTTAAGGTGTACAATGTGGTGATTTGATACAGATGTGTATTGCAAAATATTTATCAGAAGAAAGTTAGTAAACACATCCTTCACCTCACATAATTACCATTTTTTGTTGTTGTGGTGGTGAGAACATTTAAGATCTACTCTTTTAGCATCTGTTAAGAATACAACACAGTACTGTTAACTATAGTCACCATGCTATAATTAGATCCCCAGAACTTACTCTTCTTATAACTGGAAGTTTGTACCCTTTGACCAACATCTTCTCATTTCCCCCTCTCCCCAGCCCCTGGCAACCACCAGTCTACTCTGTGTTTCTGAATTTAGCTTTTCTAGATTCCACATATAAGTGAGATCATACAGTACTTTTTTTTTCTGTCTGACTTAATAAATATTAGGGACTTCCCTTGTGGCGCGGTGGTTAAGAATCTGCCTGCCAGTGCAGGGTACGCGGGTTCGATCCCTGGTCCAGGAAGATGCCGCAGAGAACTAAGCCTGTGCTCCACAACTACTGAGCCCGCATACGTAGAGCCCGTGCTCTGCAGCAAGAGAAGCCACCGCAATGAGAAGCCCGCGCACCACAAGGAAGAGTAGCCCTTGCTTGCGGCAACTAGAGAAAGCCCGCACGTAGCAACAGAGACCCAACGCAGCCAAAAATAAATAAAATAAATTAATGAAAAAAAAGAGAAATATTAGCTGTTCTTAAACTGCATTTATCTACTTGTTCGTCAGACATAATTACAACTGATTTTTTTTAAGATTGTTTTTGTATCCAGTAACTGTCGATTCTCTTAAAAATCTAATAATTTATTCTAAACTTCTTTGGGTTTTCAATTGTAGATAATCATAATCTGTGAGTAATGACACTTTTCAGAGATATATATATATATATATATATACACACACATAAGTAACTTTTTCCTTTTTTTTTGCCTTATCACTTTCAATACAATGATGAATGGAAGTGATGATACATGACATCCTTGGTTTTGTTTGTTTGTTTGCTTTTCTGCTGTACGCGGGCCTCTCACTGTTGTGGCCTCTCCGGTTGCGGAGCACAGGCTCCAGACGCGCAGGCTCAGCGGCTATGGCTCACGGGCCCAGCCGCTCCGCGGCATGTGGGATCCTCCCGGATGGGGTCACGAACCCGTGTCCCCTGCATCAGCAGGCGGACTCTCAACCACTGCGCCGGGGAAACGCCTATTTTTTATTTTATTTATTTAATTTTTGGCTGCGTTGGGTCTTCGTTGCTGCGCGCGGGCTTTCTGTAGTTGGGGCGAGCAAGGGCTACTCTTTGTTGTGGTGCGTGGACTTCTCATTGTGGTGGCTTCTGTTGTAGCGGAGCATGGGCTCTAGGCGCGCAGGCTTTAGTGGTTGTGGCTCACAGGCTCAGTAGTTGTGGCGCACGGGCTTAGTTGCTCCACGGCTTGTGGGATCTTCCTGGACCAGGGATTGAACCCATGTCCCCTGCATTGGCAGACGGATTCTTAACCACTACACCACCAGGGAAGTCCCAGATGTTGATTTTTCATATGTCTTTTCTCCATCTGTTGAGGTAACTACATTCTTTAATCTGTTAATGTTAATCTGATTTTTAATCAAGCAAGAAATTGGAAAAATATTTGCAATAATAATGTAGACAACTGATTAATATTCTTAATATAAAATTGGCCATCTTAATAAGAAAAACATAAAACCAAAATGGAAGAATGAATAAAAAGCCCATTTCTAGAAGAAATACAAATGTCTAATAAACATGAAAATCTGATTATTCCTGAGTAATCAAATAAATGCAAGTTAAAATAAGGATATGCTATTTGTTGCCTACAAAATTGCATTATTTATGAAGGTTAACATTCAGTGTTGCTCACAGTATGTAAAACAGGTGTTCTCAAACACTGTCACAGAATATAAATCATTATAATCGCTACAGAAAGAAATTTAGCACAAAGGTGTAAATGGGGACTTAAATGCAAACATAGCAATGTTTCTTAAAATAGTTTTTAAAAAGTGAAAATAAGATGTTCAATAAAACAGAAGTGAACAAAAAAATATGATTTTTAAAAATGTTAAACAACCTTGCATTTGAGGGATAAGGCTTAACTGGAACATAATGTATTATCATTTTTATATATTTCTGAATTTGATTTGCTAATATTTTGATTGAAAGTTTTACATCTAGCTTATATATAAGGTTGGTCTGAGTTATCCTTTCTTTTAATGTTATTTTCAAGTTTTCATATCCATTATGGTATACTTACTAAAAAAATGGGGAATAGGTCCTTATTTTCTATAGAATAATTTTTTTCTTAAATGTTTGATAGAATTTGCTATTCAAATCTTCTGGATTTGTTTTCTTTATAAAAATATTTTCAATACTTAATTCAGTATATTTGATCATAGGACTACTTGGTTTTATGTTTCTTCTTAAGTCAGTTTTTAAAAAATCAATAGATTTTATTTTTTGGAGCCATTTTAGTTTCACAGCAAATGGAATGGAAAATACAGAGAGTTCCTACCTATTCCCTGCAACGCCCCCCAACCTCCCCCACCATCTACATCCCTAGCCAGAGGTATATTTGGTACAACTGATGAACCAGTATTGACATATCAACCAAGTCCATAGTATACATGAGGGATCACAATTTGTGTTTACATTCTACGGGTTTTGACAAATGTATAAGGACAAGTATTCATCCTTATAGTACAGAATAGTTTCACTACCCTAAAAATCCCCTGTGCTCTACCTGTTCATACCTCCTTCCCACAAACCCGTGGCAACTATCTTTTTACTAGCACTATCTTTTTACCGACTCCATGGTTTTGCCTTTTCCAGAAATGTCATATAGTTGGAATCAAACAGTATGGGGTCTTTTCAGATTAGTTTCCTTCACTTAGTAATATAAATTTAAAGTTCCTCCATGTCTTTTCATGGCCTTATGGCTCATTTCTTTTTAGCACTGAATAATATTTCATTGTGCAGAGGTACCACAGTTATTTATCCATTCATCTAGTAAAGGACATCTTGGTTGCTTCCAAGTTTTGGCAACTATGAATAATGTTGCTGTATATATTTGTATACAGGTCTTAATGTGGACATAAGTTTTCAACTCATTTAGGTAAATACGAAGGACCATGATTGCTGGATTGTGTGTTAGGAATAAGTTTAGTTTTCTAAGAAACTACGAAACTATCTTCCAAAGTGGCTCTACCATTTCACATTCCCACTAGCACTGGGAGTTCCTGTTGTTCTACAGCCTTGCAAGTATTTGGTATTGTCAGTGTTTTGGATTTTCAGTGTTCTAATAGGTGTGTAGTGGTATCTCATGTTTTAATTTGCAATTCCCTAATGATATATGATGTCACTTGCCATCTGTGTATCTTTTCTTGGTGAGGTGTCTGTTCAGATCTTTGCCCATTAAAAAAATTGGGTTGTTTTCTTATTGTTGAGTTTTTGTTTTGTTTTGTTTTTTTTGCGGTACGCGGGCCTCTCACTGTTGTGGCCTCTCCCGTTTCGGAACACAGGCTCCAGACGCGCAGGCTCAGCGGCCATGGCTCACGGGCCCAGCCGCTCCGCGGCATGTGGGATCTTCCCGGATTGGGGCACGAACCCGTGTCCCCTGCATCGGCAGGCGGACTCTCAGCCACTGCGCCACCAGGGAAGCCCCTGCCTTTGATGTTTTATCTAAAAAGTCATTGTTAAACCCACGGTCATCTAGATTTTCTCCTGTGTTATTTTCTAGGAGTTTTATAGTTTGGCATTTCATATTTTGGTCTATGATCCATTTTGAGACAAGTTTTGTGAAGGGTGTAAGGTCTGTGTCTAGATTGTTTTCTCTCTCTCTCTCTCTCTTTTGCGTGTGGATGTCCAGTTGTTTCAGCATCATTTGTTGAAAAAAGTATTCTTTCTCCGTTGAATTGCATTTGCTCCTTTGTTAAAGATCATTTGACTCTTTGTATGGGTCTGTTTCTGGGCTTTGTATTCTATTCCATTGATCTATTTTTTATTGTTTTTGTTTTTGCTTTGTTTTGTTTGCCAGTACCACATTGTCTTGATTACTGTAGCTTTATAGTCAGTCTTGAAGTTGAATAGTGTCAGTTCTCTGACTTTGTTCTCTTTCAATATTGTGTCGGCAATTCTGGGTCTTTTGTCTCTCCATATAAACTTTAGAATCAGTTTTTCAATATCCACAAAAGAAATTGCTTGGATTTTGATGGGGATTGTGTTGAATCTATAGATCAAGTTGGCAAGAACTGATATCTTAACAATCTTAAGTCTTCTTAACCATGAACATAGACAATTGCTCCATTTGTTTAGTTCTTCTTTGATTTTTTTGGTCAGAGTTTCATAATTTTTCTTATTTAGATCTTGTACATATTTTGCTAGATTTATACCTAAGTATTTTTTCCCCTTCCTTCCTCCCTTCCTTCCTCCCTCCCTCCCTTCTTCCTTTCTTTCTGGTGCTAATATAAATAGTACTGTATTTTAATTTCAAATTCCAATTGTTCATTGCTGGTGTGTAAGAAATGAATTGATTTTTGTATATTAACCTTGTATCCTGCAACCTTGCTATATATAATTGGTATTGGTTCCAGGAGTTTTTTGTGGTTGTTGATTCTTTGAGATTTTCTACATAGGCAATCCTGTCATCTGTGAGCTAAGATAGTTTTGTTTCCTCCTTCCCAATCTGTATACCTTTATTTACTTTTCTTGTCATATTGCATTAACTGGGACTTCCTGTTATTGATTTCTAGTTTAATTCTGTTGTGGCTTGAGAGCATACATTGTATGATTTCTATTTTTTAAAATTTGTTAAGATGTGTTTTATGGCCCAGAATGTGGTTTATCTTAGTAATTGTTCCATATGAGCTTGAGAAGAATATGTATTCTGCTATTGTTGGGTAAAATATTTTATAAAAACTTAGTTATCTTTATATCCTGTGCTCATATTTTCAAGACTCTTTTATTTCTTGATACATAATTATTCTGATAATTCTAATAGCTTAAGTCTGCAGTTTTTGTGGTTCTGATATATCATCTTGTGTGTGTGTTACATTTCTGACTGTGAGCTATTAGTTGTTTTTTTTTTAACATCTTTATTGGGGTATAATTGCTTTACAATGGTGTGTTAGTTTCTGCTTTATAACAAAGTGAATCAGTTATACATATACATATATTCCCATATCTCTTCCCTCTTGCGTCTCCCTCTCTCCCACCCTCCCTATCCCACCCCTCCAGGCGGTCACAAAGCACCAAGCTGATATCCCTGTGCTATGCGGCTGCTTCCCACTAGCTATCTACCTTACGTTTGTTAGTGTATATATGTCCATGCCTCTCTCTTGCTTTATCACAGCTCACCCTTCCCCCTCCCCATATCCTTAAGTCCGTTCTCCAGTAGGTCTGTGTCTTTATTCCTGTCTTACCCCTAGGCTCTTCATGACCTTTTTTTCCCCTTAAATTCCATATATATGTGTTAGCATACAGTATTTGTCTTTCTCTTTCTGACTTACTTCACTCTTTATGACAGACTCTAGGTCTATCCACCTCATTACAAATAGCTCAATTTCGTTTCTTTTTAGGGCTGAGTAATATTCCATTGTATATATGTGCCACATCTTCTTTATCCATTCATCCGATGATGGGGTCTTAGGTTGTTTCCATCTCCGGGCTATTGTAAATAGAGCTGCAATGAACATTTTGGTACATGACTCTTTTTGAATTATGGTTTTCTCAGGGTATACACCCAGTAGTGGGATTGCTGGGTCTAGCTATTAGTTTTTATAAGAACTTTATCTTTGGAAATTCCTTGGGTGCTATATCATTTCCCTCTTTCTTTTAACAGGTGGAACTACTCTCCCAAGTTTCTTCGTTCACTTCCTATGTGAAAGTCAACTGGGTCTTATGTAAAGTTATTAGTTCACAACATTTTTAACTTTCAAAACTCTGTATATGTTACTTTATTACCTTTCACACTACTTTTGCCAATGAAGTTTGAGGCCAGTTTCAGTTTTGTTCTTCTGTGTTAACTTTTTTCTGTTGGTGGAGATTTTTCCCTTTTTATTGCTTATGATTCTGCTTTCCAGAATACATTTAAATGGAGTCTTTTTCATTGATTTTGCACAGGAAGTGCTAAAGCCTTTCAATTCTCACTAGGTCATTTTTCATGTCTAGAAAATTCTCTTTTATAGCTTTTATTATAGCTTGTTTCATTTATTCTAATCTCTTAAGGAACACCAATTACATGTTTATTGGCTTATGCTTGTTTTTCCTCTATGTCTATCATTTTGTCTTTCACTATTTAGTCTTTTTTTTCTTTTCTATTGCATTCTGAGAAAGAAGTTTCAGTTTTCTTCAGCATTAAAAAGCAATTTTTTATTGGACTCTGATAATCCATCATTCACCTGTTGTTGGAAATTGTCAGTGTCCTCCCTTTATCACCTTGGCACTTACCTCTGCACATTGGAGGCTGCTTACTATAAATACCTACGATTCTCCTCTTAGTCCATATGTGCTGCAAAATGGACATTTTAGGAAGTTAATGCTCCCAGAAGCCACATCAAACAATGACAGATGGGGAGTTGGTGGGTAAATGCCCAAGCTTCCTCATTCACCAGGTGGGATAGCTCTGAGGTGTGATCTACATTGTTTCCCAGTGTTTCGCAATGGGATTGAGCTCCGCTCATCCATGGTGGAAACCTGCTTAATAACTCACACTTTAGAGGCTTTCTTTCCTTCCCTGACCCATTTCCTTACTCCTCTACTGGTGCTTCCTGGAATCACTTCTAAAATAAACTACTTGCATTCACAACCTTGCCTCAGGGTCTGCTTCTGGGGAAACCCAGTCTAAAACAGACATTTAAGTTGTTTCCAAATTTTGTCATTATAAACAATGTGTTGATGAATATATTTGTACATGAGTCTTTGTCTGCATCTTTCACTATTTTTTCTAGAATAGATTCCCAGAAGTAGAATTACTAGGTCATAGATATATTATTTTATTTTTTTTTTAGGGTACAAATATTTCAAATATGTAATAGATATTGCCAAATTTCAGGTAGGTTTTAGATAGGAAATGGATAGAAACCAGTTCATAGCTGAATCCTCTGAGACCAGGCACTGATAACTGCTTCATTTTTCCTGCTTGTCCATATCCTTATAATCTTAAAGGATGTGGGCAAGGTAGTCCTTTTTTGGAGTGAGAAGAGTGAATGCTGTCTGTGTTTGATTTTGTTCAGGTAGCCTCACATACCAATCTTATCCTTATTTTGAATTTATAAACACTTAGGTTCTATGCCATCCTGCCACAGACACTATCGCTGCCACAGACACTAGCCACAGCCCTACTCATGTGCACACTATTTATTTTATTTATGTAATTCATCCAAGATCCTTTCAGGGATATTCAATTTTATAAGCACTCTTCCTCCCAGAATCAGATATGAACAGACCAGTTTGAGCCTGGATTTTGGGTTCAAGTTTTGTAATCTTGAATTCATCTCCTCTCCTCTCTTAGCCTCAGAGTTGATAAAAATGAAGCTTAGACATAAAAAAGAATGAAATAATGCCATTTGCAGCAACATGGAAGGACCTAGAGATTATCATACTAAGTGAAGTAGGTTAGACAGAGAAAGACAAATATGGTATCACTTATATGTGCAACCTAAAAAAAAATGATACAAGTGAACTTATTTACAAAACAGAAATGGACTCACAGACATAGAAAACAATCTTATGGTTACCAAGGCGGGATGTGGGGAGGAATAAATTAGGAGTTTGGGATTAACAGTTATACACTACTACTACTACTAATGGATAAACAGCAATGACCTACTGTATAGCACAGGGGACTATATTTAATATCTTGCAATAACCTATAATGGAAAAGAATCTGAAAAATATATATATGTATGTGTATATATATATATATTTAAATCACTGTGTTGTATACCTGAAACTAACATGACATTGTAAATGAACTATACTTCAATTTAAAAAATGAGGCTTAGAGAGACAACGGTGGTTTGCCAAAATCGAACAAGAGGTTAATATACAGCTGGGTTCAGAGTCTAGTCCCTTTGAAACCCTAGGACTAAAAACAAATCAAACAAAAACCCTCCTGGGTGGCCATGATGAATCTTCCCCAGTCCCTGTCCTTGCCCACTTTTTCTAGCTCAAGTAGATGTTTAATCTGGTACAAAGTCCCAGCGCCATCCTTTAAGATCAGGGCTCTTCCCATCTCACCGGGCTCCTCCTCCACCACATCTCCTTACTTGCCCTTTTTTTCCAAACAACTCTCTGGCTTTTCTCTTACCTTGTTCTGACCTGCCCTCACCTCTCTCTCCCAGCCATTGACTAGGTGGCTCCTCATGTGCCACCTCTTCAGGGAAGCTGTCCCTTTCCTCTACCAGGTGATTGATTTGTTTGTTTTCTGGACTAGACTAGAAGTTTCTTGGTGCCAGGAATGGGTCTGGGTTTGCCACTGTGTTCACCAGCACTTACTGCAGGCCCTGGCCAAAAGCAGCTCCTGGGTAAATGTGTGCTAAATACACAGATAGTTGGATGAATGAAGAGGAATGGAGGGCACTTGCTGATCACCTTGAATGAGGATTTGTTTGCAAATCAACAGTCAAATTATTTAAAAACCCATCCCCACAGAGAGCTAGGGAAATGAAACAAGAATGACAGGCAAAATGGCTTCTAAGGATACCAGAGCCTCAGGGTCTTATTTTCACACCAGCCTTGGTTTATTTTGTTTATTCAGAATTTTCTTATTTCCATGTAAATCACATTCCCTGATATCATATGGCTTTGACACTATGTCTTCCTGTCTTTTGGTTAAAAAAATAAATACTATGGTTAGTAAGCTCCTGGATTTAACATGCTGCTATTATTAAGAGCTACTATTTACTAGAGCTTTCTGTGTCAGGGAGTGTGTGGAGTGCCTGACATCTGATATCTAATTAAATCCTCACTGGTCAGTGCTATTTCCCTCATTTTGCAGGTGAGGAAGTAAGTCCAGAGAGGTTAACTATTCGTGGTCACCCAAGAAATGAGCAATGAAGCTGGGATTTGAACCCACGGCAGACCTTTTTGTTCTCCAATTCTTGTCTCCCCAATTTACAAAGTGGTTCCACGTTCATCATCTCAATGGCTCCTTGAAGCCGCTCATGAATGAAGGAAACAGGGTTCCCTAATCCCCTGTGGAAGGTGAGGGAGTTAATGACATACTTAGGACTTCAACCTAGTCCAGCAGACCCTGTGCTCAGCTTTTGCCAGGGGTGTGACTGTGGACAATATGTTTTCCCTCTCCAAGTCACAGGGTCCTCATCTGTAAAATGGGAATGAGGGTTTTTTCCTTCCCCTGACACCAGATATGTGGTGTGTTTTCCAACACCCCTTGTCCAGCTCTCTGACACCAGCTAGGTGTCCTGCAATTCAGTTCAATTCTAACATCGATACCTGGAGCTACTGTCAGACTTCACAGATTAAAGTCTCAGTCCCACAAGACTGCCCTCACTTTACAAGTAGTGGGTCCCCAGGTTATGTGCCAGGCTTGGCTACACAGTCAGGATTTCCCACAACCCCTCTCCTCCGGTTCAATAATTTGCGAGAACAATTCACAGAACTTCAGAGAATGCTATACTTACTATTGCAGTTTATTATGAAGGATATAAATGAACAGCCAGATGAGGAGGTACATAGCATGAGATCCCAGAGTCCCGAGTAGAGGAGATTCTGTTCCCATGGAGTGGGAGTGCACCACGACCCAAGCACCTTGATGTGTTCCTTAACCCAGAAGCTCTCTGAACTCATCTTTTAGGGTTTTTTTTTTAATATAATGGAGGCTTCATTACATATGATTGATTGTATACAATCATACAGATCATTGGCCAGTGGTGACTGAACTCAATCTCCATCCTATCTCCCCACCCCCGTCCTCCCCCATTCCCTCCCAGGTCAGGGGTGGGAAGGTAGGGCTGAAAGTTTCAACCCTCTAATCAAGTCTTGATCTTTTGGGTAACCAGTCCTCATCCTGAAGCTATTGGGAGGTCTCATGAGTGACCTCATTAGCATACACTGGGTATGGTTGAAAGAAAGTTATAGGGAGTAACAAGACTCTCCTGTCATCTCTATCACTCAGGAAATTCCAAAGGCTTGAGGAGCTCTGTGCCAGGGACTAGAGGCAAAGACCAAATATATATTTATGATTATACTTCAGGGAATAATCATGGAACCTACCTGCAGGGTTGCTGGCGGAATGGAATGAGATAATGGAGATAAAGCAGAGAGCACACACAGTTTGTCTGCAGGAAGCCCAAACCTTTCAGGCAAAGGGAGAGCAGACTGAAGCTGAGGCTGGAATGGGTGGAACTGAGGTGGAGCCAGAGTGGGTGGGAGTAGGGCAGCCAGGATGGATGGCTGAACCTCCACAGGCTTCTTGGTGATCTCAGGCTGAGATCCATACCGTTAGCCGAGAGAGGTTAGAGCTGAGAGAATGACTAAATCCAAGCTGCTTGGATCCCAGCCTCTCAAAGGCTCCTGCCTCTTCCTCCTGCTTTCCCAATCCCACCTACACACGTGCGCGCGTGTACACAGCCCCACATACACATGTACACACATTCCTGGGACTCATACACTCTGTCCCAGGAACCAGCCCATTACTTCTCCCAACAGTTAGCACCAGTAGCCTCCTAAGCAGCTCTCAGGGTCACTCACCCATTCATTCACTCATTCCTTCCTTCCTTCAGTCATTCACCAAGCATTTCCCAAGGTGTTGGTGCCCTGTGCTGGCCTCACTGAACTGAACAAATCATGCTTCCCTTCCCAGTAAAGGAGCTCCCCCATCAATCTAGCCAGCTCTCAGATGCTTTTTCAGGGGCATACCCTGTCTCTAGATATCCTTCCACCTTGCTGCCCTCATGAAATTCTATCATTGGCCTCCTGTTTCTTATCCCTAAAATATTTTAAAATTACTATTCAAATGATGTTGAATAATATTATTAATATGATACTCATCACCTATTGCCTGAAGTTTCAGCTCTCATTTCTCTGAGAATACCACTATACTTATAGAGTTGGTTTTGCTGGAAGACAGTGTAACAAAGTGGTTAAGGGCTTGGACTTTGGGGCTGGCATAGACCATCTGGGTCTGGGTCATGCCTGTGTGTCTCATCAAATGTGAGACCTGAAGCGTGGTACTTAACCTCTACAAACCTCCATTTTCTTATCTGGAAAAGGGGGATTATAATACCTAATCCAAAGAGTCGTAAGAAGTAAGTGGGAAAATGTTTATAAAGTGCTTAGCATTTAATGTATGTTGATAATTATAGCGGTAGTCAGATTGTGTACACATCTCCATGACCTACTTTCTCTGCTTTACTTCATTTCATAAACCTTTTCTATCTTGTTACTCATTGTTCATACTTATTATTTTGAATGGCTACAGAATGTCTCATCAAGCTTCATTATAATTAGTCATTTTCTTTTTTTTTTTTATTAATTAATTTATTTTTTCTGTGTTGGGTCTTTGTTTCTGTGCAAGGGCTTTCTCTAGTTGTGGCAAGCGGGGGCCGCTCTTCATCGCGGTGCGTGGGCCTCTCACTCTCGCGGCCTCTCTTGTTGCGGAGCACAGGCTCCAGACGCGCAGGCTCAGTAGTTGTGGCTCACGGGCCTAGTTCCTCCGCGGCATGTGGGATCCTCCCAGACCAGGGCTCGAACCCATGTCCCCTGCATTGGCAGGCAGACTCTCAACCACTGCGCCACCAGGGAAGCCCAGTCATTTTCTTATTGCTGGATATTTAGGTTATTTTCAGTTTTTTTTCCTAGTATAAATAATGCTGTGGTTAATATTTTGGAACATAAAATCTTTTTTAAAAATAGTAAAACGAATTTAGTTCAACATATTTTCATCTCAACCCTGAGTAAAATTTTGTGAGAAATACCCTGGATACAAAGATGGCTCAGCCCTGGTCCCTTCCTTTAGGGAGCTCATGATCTTGAGTGGAGAGAAGCCTTGGGCATACCTCCTGTCAGTTATATAAGGCAGGGAGTGCTGAGTGCTTTCAGAGAGAGGAATAGAATGCAAATGCGTGAAGTGAAAGGGATCCATTACTGTGCAGGAAGTATTTGTGGACCTGGAAGCTCCATGAAAGTTCAACTCATCCATTCAGATGTGCATCCAACAGGCTAAGCACCTCTGCTTGCGGGTTTGCATCCTGCCCTCACGCACTGTTGGACTGTAGAACCAGGACGCTAATCCTAGGTAGAAAGGCCCCAGAGAGATTGTCAGCTATTCTCAGAAGCAGGAGAACTGGAGGCAGCCTGCCAGGAGGTGGAGGAAGGCTTCTGAGGTCGGGGCTTTGGCCTAAGCTCTGAAGGAAGGAAGATGGAGTCTTGGAGGAGTTACAGCTAGCAGAAGCCTCAGATGGGAGCCCTCTGGAATGGAGCATGCCAGGAGTGATGACAACTTGCTTCACTGCTGGGTAGCAATTGTTATGTTAGAGTTCAAGTCCTGGTAGAGAAGGAGGAACTTCTATATGAGGACATTTTGCCTCCAGGGAACCTAAAGCAGCTACTACGGGTGAGTGTCTGCGGTCACTTTCGCTCATCAAACCATGACAAAACTGGATAGTAAGTGACTGCAGCTCTCCCCGAGTGCCAGGAATACATAAAAAACCCCACATAACATAAATTTTCCACCTTAACTTAAGTGTACAGTTCAGTAGTGTTAAGTACAAGGTATTCACATTATCGTGCAGAACTCTTTTTCATCTTGCAGCACTGAAACTCTGAACCCATTAAACAACAACTCATCATTCCCCTCTCGTCCCAGACCCTGGCAACCACCATTCTGCTTTCTGTTTCTATGAAGTTGACTTCTCTAGGCATCTCATATAAGTGGAATCACACAATATTTGTCTTTTTGTGACTGGTTTATTTTGGTTAGCATAATGTCCTCGAGGTTCATCCGTGGTGTAGCCTGTGTCCGAATTTCCTTCCTTTTTTACCAGGCAACTTTGAGGCAAGTTATGCACATTACTTTATGCATGTTAAATCATGTAATCCTCACAACGACCTTGTGAGGGAGGTACTAGTCTCACCTTCGCTGTATTGAAGATGAGGATGTCGGAGGACAGTGAGATTCGGTTAACTGTCTCAAGGACTCCCAGCTGGTGGTGGAGCCAGGACTTAAACCCAGGCAGCCTGGCTCTGGGATCCATGCTCTTAACTACTCCTCCACGTTTCCTCTCTCACTGTCACGAGGAGCACAGAGGTGATCAGAGATCGGTGCATCTAAACAAACAAGATGCCTATGTCATCAATTTCCAATGTTAAAGGGAAAAGAGCCTTAGGTTGGAATCAGAAGCCTGGGGTGTGCATCTGGCTTCTGCTCTTGATGTTCTGTGACTATGAGTGAGTTCTTCCCCGTCCCCGTAGGGTGTCATTTTCCTCATCAGTAAAATGAGACGGTTGGGCAAGATCATTTGTAAGGTGTCCCATGGGCAATTGAATCTGGGAAATCTGCTAAGGTTAAATATGTTTCCCTTTAAAAGAAACAAGCGTGGTTTTGGCAATGGTAAATACATAATTATTGCAGTTTTCTTTGAGAAAATCTTCCGGAGTGTGGAGCGGGGGAGAAGAGAAGAGGAATTAATTAAGGCAATTTTAGAGGAGCAGGAAGACAAAGACCACACCCTTTTTCATTCTGTGAAAGAGCATCTTGAGCATCTTGGGTGCACGGGCAATTCATCTCTGAATCTTCAATAGTCTTGCAGCTTCCTCCGTGTAGCTGGTACCCAGGAAATATTTGAATGTGCCTGAGCGACTGTGGCCAGCTAATCTGAATGCGTCCCTAATTTACACACCTTTGTGTCTAGGTGGGGCCGTTGTAATGGACCCCTGTCAGAGTATTCACAGGACGGTGGAACTGCGGGGAGGGTAACTCCAGAGTATTGAGGAACTTCTATGAGCTGGGTGCAGTGCTACACGTTTACTTTTTAAATAACAGCTTTATTGAGATATAATTCACACACCATACCATTCACCCACTTAAGGCACACTTCAGTGTTTTTTCGTATATTCGCAGAGGTGTGCAAGCATCATTGCAGTCAACATTAGAGCATTTTTATCACTTTCCTTAAACCCCCGTGCCTATTAGTAGTCTCTCCCCATTCCTCCTCAACTCCATCCTTTTCTTCCACATCCCCGCGCCTAAGCTTAGGCAACCACTAGTCTAACTAATAGATTTTTCTATTCTGGACATTTCATATAAATGAAATCATACAATATATGGCCCTTTGTGGACGGCTTCTTTCACTCAGCATACTGGAATGTTTTCAAGATGCATCCATGCTGTAGCATGAGTCAGCACTTAATTTCTTTTTATTGCTGAACAATATCCTATTGTACGGATATACCACGTTTTATTGATCCATTCATCAGTTGATGGACATTTGGATTCTTTCTACTTTTTGGCTCATATGAATAATGCTGCTATGAACGTTCATGTACAGGTTTTTGTGTGGACACGGCTTCATTTCTCTGGGGTATATACCTAGGAGTGAAATCATTGGATCACATGGTAACTCTAGGTTACCGTTTTTGAGAAAGTGCCAGACTATTTCCAAAGTGGCTGTACCATCTTACATTCACATCAGCAGTATAGGAGGGTTCTAATTTTTCCACATTCTGCCAACAGGTGTGGAGTGGATTGAAAGGGAGCCCCCCAAAGATATGTCCATGTCCTAATCCCTGGAACTTGTGAATGTGACCTTATTTGGAAAAAGAGTCTTTGCAGATTTAATTAACTCCAAGATTTTGAGATCTGCCCTAAATCCAATGACAAATGCCCTTATGAAAGACACACAGAGGAGAGACACAAAGAGAAGAGGAGAAGCCCATGGGAAGAAGGAGGCAGAGACTGGAGTGAGTAGCCACAAGCCAAGGAACACCAACAGCCAGCAGAAGAGGCAACAAATGGATTCAGATTTCCCTAAAGCCTCTGGAGGGAGAATGACCTTGCCAACACCTTGATTTTGGACTTCTAACTTCCAGAGTTGTAACCATCTTCTTACAGGCCTCCTATCTCCAGCTTCTGCCCCCTCCAGCCCACCCCCGACACCAGCAGCCAGAGGAACTTTCCTAAAGCACAGCTCTGATTATGATACGTCCCACCTCAAAAACATGCAATGACAACTTACTGCCCACATGACAAAGTTTAAACTGTAAGCCTGGCATTCAAAGCCATCCCTGATCTGGCTCCTTTATCTCTCTCCAAGCTCATTTCCTTCTTCCACCCTTCACACATCTTTTGCTCCAACCAAACAGAACTACTCACACTTCGCTCTTCCACAGATGTACACCTTGTCTTTGCTCTTTTTTTTTTTTTTTTGGCCGTGCTGTGCGGCTTGTGGGATCTCAGTTCTCCAACCAGGGATCGAACCCATGCCCCCTGCAGTGGAAGCATGGAGTCCTAACCACTGGACCACCAGGGAATTCCCTACCTTTGCTCTTATTATCCCTTCTGCCTGGATTGCCCTTCTCACAGCATCTTTGTGGACTGAAGTCTTTCTGCTCTTCATGACTTGGCTCAGATGTCATCCCTCCATAAAGTCATCTCTTTTCTCCCAATTGGAAGTGATCTTTATTGCATTGTGTGTCTATCCTTGATTTCCTCACCTGCAGGGCCAGGGCTGCAGCAGTACACATCTCTGGGGATGGGGGCATTCACTTCATAGTCTATGAGATTGGTTTTCCTTAGAGTTGTACAGTAAAACCCACCTGTGCAGCCTTACATGGTCACTCTGGTTAGGTTTATGTTATCCACGGGAGTCTAGAGGGATGGTCTTATGAGCTTTTCAAGCACTTTTGCAAAATTTATTAGCTCCCAAACATGAAAAGAAAACTGCAAATCTGAAATTAAGTATAAGTTCTAAAGAAAAATTACTTACTTTACAGTAAAACATTTTTACACTAAAATGTAAAATGTTTACACTAAAAATTGTTTTTACAGTACAAAATTTTAAAATTTAACTGGTGGGATACAGCTTCCAAAGAAAAAGTAATTAAAGTTGGTGATGATGATGATGATTGATGATAGGTAACATTTATTGAGTGCTTACATGTACTAGACACTATTCTAAATACTTTACACATTTTAAACTAATTTACCCCTTACAGCATTTTTATGAAGTTGTGCTATTATCACCATTTCAAAGATATGGAAACTTAGGTATAGCCTATGAATGTCTTAAAATGGCCCTGCTTGCCTGCATCATCCTCTAAGTTCTAGAGCACAGGGGCCATGAATGCCTCAGTGCTGTGTTCAGCTCAGGCCGTGGCATAGAATAAGTGCTCAGGGGCTGTAAAATGAAGGTACGAATGAATCATTGAGTTGAAGGTCTTCCACAGCATCTTAGATGTGTGATGTACATCTTTATGGGATACATTGCCTTACCTTATAGTTGTTTTTTTTTGTTCTTATCTGTATTACTAGGCTCCATGGAGACCTGGAGCATCATTCTGGATACGGGTCTATCGGTTGTCCTGCAGAAACGGGCATCTGCTGTTTTTAACATAGATATTCTATGCAAATAATGAGCAAAAGAGAACAGGGGTGACTCCATTACTATTGGGCAAGATAGATTAAATTACAATTATACATGTGAAATAATTATCCCAGTCAAACTAACATATCCATCACCTCCCATAGTTACCATTTTGTGTGGGTGGTGAGAACACTTGGCATTTACTTTCTTAGCAAAATTCAAGTATATAATATGTTATTATTAACTACAGACACCATACTGTACATTAGGTTTCCAGAACTTATTCATCTTATAACTGAAAGTTTGTACCCTTTGATGGATATCTCTCCACCATTCTACTCTCTGTTGCTATGAGTTCTACTTGTTTTTGTTTGTTTGTTTTTCAGATTCCACATGTAAGTAAGATCATGTGATGTTTGTCTTCCCGTGTCTGGCTTATTTTACTCAGCATAATGTTCTTCAGGTTTATCCATGTTATTGCAAGTGGCAGGATTTTCTTTCTTTTTTTTCAAGGCTGAATAATATGCCATAGTATGTATGTACCACATTTCTTTACCAATTTATCTGTTGATGGACTCAGGTTGTTTCCATACCTTGGCTATTGTGAATAATGCTTCAATGAACACCAGAGTGCAAATATCTCTATGAGGTAGTGATTCTATTCGCTTCAGATATGTATCCAGAAGTGGGATTGCTGGGTCATATGATAGTTCTATTTTTATTTATTTATTTTTTAAATTTTTTGAGGAACCTTCACACTGTTCTCCATAGTAGCTGCGCCAATTTGCATTCCCACCAACAGGGCACAAGAGTTCGGTTTCCTCCACATCCTCTCCAACACTTGTTATCTCTTGACTTTTAGATAATAGCCATCCTACAGGTGTGGTTTTGATTTGCATTTCCCTGATGGTTAGTGATGTTGAGCATCTTTCCATGTACCTATTGGCCATCGGTATGTATTTTTTGGAGAAATGTCTATTGAGGTCCTTTGCTCATTTTAAAAATCAGATTATTTGCTCTTTTGCTGTTGAGTTGTATGAATTCTTTTTTTTTTAACTTTTAAAATCATGTTTATTTAGCTTATTTTAAAAATATATAAATTCTAAAAATATATCATACCAAGAGTATCCAATAAGGACTTTTTATACCTTCCAGTTCTGCCTACATTCTCAAAACATATCCCTGACAATAATGATATCACTGAGCATAGGGGTAGGGGGTTGGGGGCAGCCTCTGAGACAGTCACTGAGGAGGGGCCACACCTCAGTGTAAGTCAGGTTACAGTTAGAACTTAGTCATAGAATAATATGTCTAACACAGGCATCTTTCCTTACATTTAAATTATTCTTCCCTTTTTTCCCTAAAGCCTTTCTTTCCTCTATAAGCCCTCATCCTAAGCACTCATTTATTTTGCTTTTTTTTCTCTCTTTTGTTCCACTGGTGTAACATAAAAGATTATGTTCAGTAAACTATCTTCTGGAGAAGAAAAATCAAAACATGATCAAAGATAAGAATTTACCAAGTTTAAATTTTAGGACTCTAAAAACCTAAGTGGTTTAATCATCAGTTGCCCAAAAGCATTCATTGTTTCTTTTCCAAGATGATGATGATTCTTCATACATTTCCTTTTTCCATATGGGTACCTTGGGTTTTAAAGTATCAATGGCATAGCTCACAGCTTCGAGGGATGCAGCCCTATGGGCTGAGGACACAGCATAATGATTGCTTCTGACACTGGAACTAAGCCAAGTCGATGGAACACTGCTATGTGTTTGGCCATTTCCGCCTAATGTCACTACAAATTTTTCTGACTTCATTTTCTGCCATTGGTAGATATGCTTCATATTCTAAGCTAATGACTTTTTTCCCCTTCGAAGTTATTCCTTGTAGTTCCTACAAATAGGGATATTGCACCACAGAGTGGAGAAATCACCCGCTGTGAGACTTCATCTACTGAAAGTTTCTCAGATGTGAATTTTATTATACCTTTAGATTTCACTTCAACTTCATTTATATCTTTCTCAGGTGGCTCCAAAGCACTATCCTCCACTAACTGGGGGCGGGGGGGTGGGGGGGATAATGGCAATTTCGTCTCCTGATTGAAGCAGGAGGAGCTGATCTCCAAGCTTGACATATTCTTGAGGAACAGCAAATATCACCTGATTTCTGACATCAGTCGATCCAGAATGTTGCGTTTCTATCTCATTCCACAGCTGCAATGCTTTTATTTCTTGTGGCACAGAAATGGTCTCCGAACGAATTCCTGTTATTTCAGCACTTTTTGCAAAATACAACACTTCCACCTGGCACTGTGGCACCATCCCGCCAGGGAACCCTAGCCTGGTATCCCCGAATTCTTTATATATTTGGGGTATTAACTCTTTATCAGATATATGGTTTGCAAATATTTTCTTCCATTCCATAGGCTGCCTTTTCATTTTGTTGATTGTTTCCTTTGCTGTGCAGAAACTTATTAGTCTGATGTAGTCTCATTTGTTATTTTTGTTTTTGTTGCCTGTGCTTTTGGAGATAAAATAGATTTTAAGCAAAAAGTTTACAAGAGACAAAGAAGGACAATATATGTTGATAGAAATTTAATCCGTCAATAAGTGTTAAATTAGGTAACAACTATAAACATATATACACCTGAAAATAGAGTCCCAAAATATATGAAGCAAAAATGGATAGACTTGAGGGGAGAAAGAGACAATTCTACAGTATAGTTGGAGACTAGTTGTATTTGGAATATCATTCTTCTCCAACTAGTTCAGGCAATTCAAGTTTGAAGAAAGAGAGTTAATTGCAGAGCAATGAGTCACCATGGCTTTCAGAGACAGGATGAGTGGGGAATAAAGGCAAATTCAGAATAAGTGGATGGATGTTGCAGCACACCTCTGAAGTTGAGAGCATGACGGTTCAACTGGTGTACAATCACGAGTTTGAAAACAAATTGCTATATTCACATCACTGGTAGCGGCCACGGGGAATAGCACCTCATCCGTAGCAGCTTGGGGACTGACTGGAATTTCTTTGGCTGGTAGCTGCTCTCATTTTGGAAGGGCCTCTGGTCCCCGTGTGAGATTCCTCAGCCCCTTTCTGAATACATACTATGTGCCGGGCACTGGTAGGGTACCAGGGATATGAAATGAATCAGATAAGGAATGAAGTACTGACACGTGCCACAGCATGGATGAATTTCAAAAAACATTATGCTAAGTGAAAGAAGCCAGACACAAAAGACCACATATCATCTGATTCCCTTTACGTGAAAGGTCCAGGAAAAGCAAATCCATAGAAACAGAAGGCAGATTAGTGGTTGCCTGGGGCTGGGGATGGGAATGGGGAGTGATGGGCACGAGGGAAATTAGGGGGATGATGGAAATGTTCTCAAACTGGACTATGGTGGAGGTTGTGCAGCTCTGTAAATTTATGTTATAAATCATTGAATTGTACACTTAAAATAGTGAATTTAATGGTGTATAAATTATACTTCAATTAAGTTTAAAATAAATCATGAGGTCCCTGTCTCTTCTTCTGCAATGTGGACCTTCCTCAGGAAGAGGAACTTGCAGGACACACGTTGGACACATTGGGGTGGAGCCAGCATGTATGGGACACAGTGCTAGGCACTTGCGAGGAGGAGGGGGAAGGGCAGGGAGATGTGTGCTTGACCCATTTTCACTTTGGGAAACACGTGCTGCACACGCTGTACATTTTATTCCTCCCCCAAAAGCAAAAGATTCATGCCTAGCCCAGGAGAGGACCACCAGGACCCTGCCAGTGTCTGCAGTGATTGGTCTGTGCTATCCTGGTGGTGTTTTTGTTTTTTTGGCGGTACGCGGGCCTCTCACTGTTGTGGCCTCTCCTGCTATGGAGCACAGGTCCCGGACACGCAGGCTCAGCGGCCATGGCTCATGGGCCCAGCCGCTCCAAGGCATGCGGGATCCTCCCGGACCGGGGCACGAACCTGCGCCCCCTGCATCGGCAGGCGGACCCCCAACCACTGCGCAGCCAGGGAAGCCCCCTGGTGTTTTTTTGATAGTCAGCCACTGGTGGGAATTTCAGCCCACCCCAGCCAGTCTCAGAACATGGAGGCCTAGAAGGGGAAAGGGCTGTGACCCTGGTTCAGACAGCAACTGAGTGGATTTAAACCCAGGTCTCCAGCACCCCATGCTCCTGCTTCTTCCCAACAGGTCTCTCTGGGCTCCTGCATAGCAGGCTCTTTAGGACAAGGCCGGGAGGACCTGGGCTGACTCAGAGGCATGGTGTTTCTCTTCTGAGATGGTGGAAATCTGGGCTTGAGGTCAAGCTCTGACACTGGGGGAAAGAAATCATGTTCTTTCTCTTGGGGATCAAGGGTCTGTGTTTGCACAATGGGGATGTGAGATGAGGTGAGCTCTCCTGAGCACTGATCTCTTCTGAATAAAGGCCTTACTCTAGGGAGCTTGGTAGTTCCAACCTGCCTAGGAGCCTGGAACATCCCAACCTCTGGGCCAGCCCTTGAAGGTGAGTCACAGGGAAGAAGATAATTCCATTATGGAAGGGGGCCACCCACTGGGGCTTTATTATCCAACATAATAGTAAAGTAATTGCCTCCATTTATCCAGAGCCTAGTATGAACCAGACACTGCGGTAGGTGCTTCCCTGGCTTTATCCCACTTAATCCTCAAAGTAGCAGGCAAAAGGTAAGTGGTATTATTTGTATTTTACAAAAGAGGAAACTGAGGCTTAGAGAGGTGAGGCAACCTAGTATGCATTCCCTACCCACATCTGCCTCTCGAAATCTTACTCATGGCTCTAGCGAGACCCAGCCCTGGTGCCGTAGCTCTCCTTGGAGCCACCTCAATGCCTCTGCTGTATCTGTCTCCCATGGCACTTAGGCTGTGGACTGTGGTTGTCTGAACTTGTGTCAGTTGCCGCATGAAGCTGGGAGCTCCTGGAGGGCAGGAAGCTGGCCCAACTGGCCTCTGCCTCCCCAGAGTCTGGCCAGGCCTTCTGAGAATGTGGGTTGGATTGCCTCCCAATATGCAAATTGGGTCAAGACTCACAGATAACAATAGGAAGGAAGATGACAAGGTCAGGCATGGTGAAAGGAAGTTGTAATCCTCATATCCACCCTATGAAGTAGGAATAATGATTCGCATTAAAAAACAATGAGGAAATCACCCTGGAGAGCCTGAGTTAGTTTACTGAGGTCACACTGCCAGCAAGTGGAGGAACTAGATTCAAGCCCTGGCCTGTCTGATTCCAAAGCCCATGTTTTGGGACTCCCCTGGTGGTCCAGTGGGCAAGACTCCACGCTCCCAATGCAGGGGGGTCGGGTTCAATCCCTGGTCGGGGAACTAGATCCCACATGCATGCTGCAACTGAGTCCACATGCTGCAACTAAAGATCCCGCATGCTGCAAGGAAGATCCCGTGTGCCGCAACTAAGACCTGGCGCAGCCAAAATGAAGGAGGGAAGGAAGGAAGGAAGGAAGGGAGGAAGGAAAAAATTGTGGCTTCAAAGCCCATGTTCTTTTCATTGTTCTAGGGAAGTTGCTGGATTTTCTATCTTTCAGGATAGCAGTTTGTCATGATTAATTTCTTTTATTGGAATTCAAGCTCCCTGAGGGCAGCAACTGGGGTGGATTCACCTTCCTCTCTATAGAGTTGGGCACATACAAATAACAAAGAATTGTGGAAGTGATTAAATTGAGTGCACTAAAATTTTCAGAAGCAGCTGTGGTGAAGGAGAAGCCAGTAAGTAGTGGTACTTCAATTAACCACCTTTTTGAGGGTGACCAGCTGTCTCCCAGGGCTCACTGCTGCTTTGCCCTGTGCCACTGCCTCACGCCTGCAGGTTGAGGAGGTGAGAGCCAAGGGGGAAGTTGGCTGTCTTCTCACTAATGCCTTTGACTCACTGACTTATTCAGCAAATGTTTACTGACTATCTCTACACATTAGTAATATCTTCAGCTGAGACAGTCGAGGCCGTAGGAGTCTCTTTTTGGTGCCATGTGGAAGGACCTTTGAGTCACACCTTTATGTGCTGTGGGCAAATTGCCAGTTGATGAGGTGGGCTAGAAAGAGGCTCAGGATAGCTGGGCTCAAGTCCTAATTTTGCTGCTCCCTTGGACAAGTCACATTCACTCTCAGTGTCCACACTAATCTATGTTATTGCATTTACCACATTATTACATTGTAATTATATATGGTTTCTGCAGTCTCTTTCCATACCACGAATTCCCTGAGGGGAGGACAGTGGCTATGTCATCTTTGTTTTCCCACTCACTGTCTTGTGTATCATACCTGGTACATCATAAACTCTTAGTAGTAGTAATAATAGTATAGTACTGATGATGGTAAAATTTCTCCATTTATGGAGAGCTAACCGTGTGCCAAGCACTGTTTTATGTGCTTTTGTGTTGTAACTCATTTAATTCTTGTAACAAGTCTGTTAATTAAACAGTGTTATTATCTCTGCAGATGAGAAATCTGAGGCACAGAGAGGGTAAGTAACTCGCCCAAAGTCACACAGTAAGTGGCAGAGGCAGGGTTTATGTTCAGTTCCTCTGTCCACAGTTCATGGTATAAACCACTTGTACAACATGGTCTGTTTGAAGAAAGGAACAAGTTGTGAAATGAGGCCCTCCAAGGTCTCTTTAGCTCTGATTTCCTGTGAGTCTCAAAAATGCCTCTCAGCAGACTGCAGAAAGGGACATCTGCTCTGGCATGGCCGTGTAGACCAGGGAAACAGGTCCACACTGGTAAACAGTGGGGTCTGCTGAGAGTAGGAGTTTGAAAGCTGACTGTGGCACTTATGGCTGTGACCTTGAGAAAGTTATTTAACCTCCTTGAACTTCAGTTTCCTCACAGGGCAAAGGACAGTAATAGCTACATTGTAGCACTGTTGGAAGAATAAAATAAAAATACAAAAAACCAAAAAGAGAATATCTTATGGAAGGTGCTTAACACAGAGGAAGCTCTCTACAGAAAACTGTGGAGTTTGGAATGTAATTGTTACAGAGTTGGAGATGCTTTATTTTTTTTTAATTTTTTAAAAATTTATTTATTGGGGCTTCCCTGGTGGTGCAGTGGTTGAGAGTCTGTCTGCCAATGCAGGGGACAGGGGTTCGAGCCCTGGTCTGGGAAGATCCCACATGCCACGGAGCAACTGGGCCCGTGAGCCACAACTACTGAGCCTGCGCGTCTGGAGCTTGTGCTCCGCAACAAGAGAGGCCGCAACAGTGAGAGGCCTGCGCACCGCAATGAAGAGTGGCCCCCGCTCGCCGCAAGTAGAGAAAGCCCATGCACAGAAACGAAGACCCAACACAGCCAAAAATAAATAAATAAATAAAATTAAAAAAAAAAATTTATTTATTTATGGCTGTGTTGGATCTTCGTTGCTGCACATGGGTCCTTTCTAGTTGCAGCAAGGGGGGGCTACTCTTCATTGCAGTGCGCGGGCCTCTCATTGCAGTGGTCTCTCTTGTTGCAGAGCATGGGCTGTAGGCGCACAGGCTTCAGTAGTTGTGGCACGTGGGCTCAGTAGTTGTGGCTCAGGGGCTGTAGAGCGCAGGCTCAGCAGTTGTGGCACACAGGCTTAGTTGCTCCATGGCATGTGGGATCTTCCCGGACCAGGGCTTGAACCCGTGTCCCCTGCATTGGCATGCGGATTCTTAACCACTGCCCCACCAGGGAAGTCCCTGGAGATGCTTTAGAACAGAGTTTGGTGGGGGATTCAGGTGGGTCAACTTCTCAAAGATTAGTATGAGAGATCATAAAAAATTAAGTGAATCTGAGGGTGGTCTGCTTTCTGGATGTATGGACTTTGGATGGAAATCTAGGAGGTTGCCTTTGTGTGGTGAGTGTGTGTGTGTCTACGTAGGGAGACTTGGGGTCAGTTGCTGGGGATGGGGTGGGAACATATGTTGGACCAAGCAGAGACCAGGGAGTGAGGAAACATATTCAAATTCCAGCTCTGCCACTACCTTCCTGTGTGATGGAACAGGTTTGGCAAGTCACCAATCATCTTTGGGTTTCCAGTTCCCCAGTTCCAAGTTTAGGGGGTTGAATCTGAAGAGTTCCAAAATCTCAGTGAATACTACCAGTTTAGAAATTCCCAAGCCAAATTCCTCGATGAATGAAAATTCCTCTAGTATCCATTTCTACTGAAAGAGCAACAGGTTTTTCTTCCCGCTGGCATTGCTGTGTATTTGAATCGGATACAGGTGAGAGGTGTTTTGTTCTGGCATTTAGACCCCTCCTCTCTCAAGTTGGTGAAGAGCTCCAAGAGACCCAACTCTCCCAGCCAGGTTGACTCAGGCCTCTGGATAAAAATATCCAATCAGTCAACCAGCGTTTACTTTATTTAAAAAAAAAAAAAAAATCATGAGAATTCCCTGGTCGTCCAGTGGTTAGGAGTCTGCGCTTTCACTGCTGAGGGCTCGGGTTTGATCCCTGGTGGGGGAACTAAGATCCTGCAAGCCTCGAGGCGTGGCCAAAAATCACATAATTAGAGAGTAAGTACAGGATTATGGGAGAAAACACGTATAAGCAAAATGAACTAAATTAGAATCTCCCATCATCCCATGACATGATCATTAGTAACATTTTGGCATATATATATTTCCTGATGCTTTTTTCTGTGTAAAATTTATTTTAAAAATTAGATCCTTACAGTGCATACCTAGCATTTTGCAACCTGCTTTTCCCCACCTAACATTATATTGTGAACGATTTTCCCCTATATTACATATACTCCTATATTTTTAATGGCTCAAAAGTATTCCATTGTATGGAGGTAATATTTATCTAACCAATCCCTTACTGGACCTTTTGGTTGTTTCCATCTTTCACTCTGATGAATATGTGTCCTTAAATATTTGGGTACATCTTTCAGGTTTTCTTAAATTTCTCAAAAAAGGAATTGCTGGGTTGAACAATATGGACATTTTAAAGGCTTTTGATACATGTTTCCTTTTGCTTTCTAGAAAGTTTGTATCAAAACGAATTCACCATAAGAGTTCATGTATTCCTACTTTGAGAGCAAATAGGAGGGGTCCCTAAGGTAGTTAGGGATTGGGGGTCAGGGGAAGCTATGCAAAAGAATTGTCCAGGGGGAGATCCGTAGAACAAGTAGGACTGAGCCAAACAAAGAGGGAACGTATTGATAAGTGTTCTCGACAGAGGGAACAGCATGTGACAAGGCCCAGGGGCATGGCACTCTGAGAACAGAAATAAATTCCATGTGGTTAGAGTCTGGAGAGCAAGCAAGTAACATGTGGCATGACATGATAAGATTTGTATTTAGTAAGGGCACTTTGGCTTCAGTGTACAGGACTGATTGGGGGCAAGACTGGAGATGGAGTGACAAGTTAGGAGGCTGTTGCAGTCCTCCAAGTGAGCAATGTAGCAGTGGCCAAGACTGGGGTAGTGACAGTGGGAATGGAAAATAGACTGAAGGGACATTAAAGAGGTGGGAAGGACAGGACATAGTGATTGCCTGGACAGTAGGAGGATGAGAGAGAGGGAAGCCTTAAAGATGGCTCTCAGGTGTCTCCCTGACCTGGGAAGAATGGAGAGCCTAGACAACGCCCTCTGAGTTTGGGTTAGGAAGATGATTGGAACATATTGGAACATATTGAATGTGAGGTTCCTGTGGCACCCATCCGAGTGGAGGTGTCCTGTAAATATCTGGATCCAGAGAAGAGAGGTCTGGACTGCATGTAGCTGCTGGGACCTGAAGTCTTGGAGAGGATTCAGTCACCAAGTCATCCCTCACCAAGGAACAGAGGGATGCCTAAGAGAGAACCCCAAGGCACACCAACTCCTAAGGGATGAGTGAGGGAGGAGGAATCTGCAACGAGACTGGGAAGGAGTAGCCAGAGAAGTGGGAAGAAAACCTGGAGTGCCTGTTGTCATGGAAGCCAAGGGAAAAGAATTTTTCAAGGACAGTGGCTGGCAGGATCTGATATAGGTATGACCCTCACACCTTTTCAAGGGCCACCTCATTTAATCCTCCCAACAGATTGTCCAAGTGGATACCTTCATCACGCCATTTCGAAAGAGGAAACTGAAGACCAGAGAGGGTAGGCAAATTTTCCAAGGTCATTCAGCAAGTCAGTGGCAGACAAAACTTGAACCCAGGTCTTGATAGGCTGTGTGTGGGCCAGGTGGGAGAGGGTAGCATATAGAATTTTAGCGTGAGCTCCTGGAGTAGGCGATAAGAGAAATAATTAATGGCCACCACTCACCGTGTACCCAGTGTGTGCTTGGCACTGCTCCAGGCCTCACCTGCACTATTTCTGAGCCTCAAAACCACAAGGAGAGGCTGTGATTTTACTCCTTGTGCACAGAGGAGCCTGGGGATCGGAAGCGAAGTGACATCCGAGATCACACACCATGGCAGGTGGCAGGACCGGGTTGGGAACCCAGGCCTTCCCCATTCCCAGCAACGATCGCGGCGGCCCTTTCCCTAGGAGCGGCGCGTTGTCTCCAGCGGGAACGCCCGGAGGCGCCCCCTGAGACCCCCGCCCGCCCCTCGCCCCCGCGCGCATGCCTGGCCGCTGAGGCGTGAGAGCAGCCGCCGGGAGCCATCCCTCCCGCGCTCCTTGCACAACCGGCCCGGATAAGTACTGCGTCTCTGGGCAATTATCGCCCTCCCGCCGCCGCCGCCGCCGCCGCAGGGGACGGCCGGCAGAAGGCCAAAGGCCAAGGGACTCCCAGCCACCCAAGAAGAGCGGTACCCACCGGTGGGACCAGCCACCAGCTCTATGCGCCACTGCACAACGCCAGGCCGCGGGGAGCGGAAGGCGGGGAGGCGGCGCGGGCGATGACGTCACGGGCAGCGGCCCAGAACCCAAGGCTTCTGCCTGGCGGGCCACCCCCGGTCGCGGACCTTCGGGAGAAAGCCGGGCTTGGCCGTGCGTGCGCTGCCAGGTAGTCTGAAAAGCATTCTTTTACTTCTTTTCATCTCCATTTCTTCCCTTTATTTCCTTCTTCCTCTCTTCTTTTCCTCTTCATCCCTGTGATTCCTCCCTCTTCCTCCCATTACTTACTCCTCCCTTCCTCTTTCCTTCTTCCTTCCTTTTCCCCTTCTGTCCTTCCTCCCTCCATCCTTTCTCTCTTTCCTTCTCTTCCTTCCTCTATCTCTTCCTCCCTAACTCCTTCCCTACTCCCTTCTCCTTCCTTCCTCCCTCTCTCCTTTCCTTCCTCTCCTCCCTCCTTTCTTTCTCGCTGCCTCTCCTTCCTCCCTTTTTCATTTCTTCACCTTTGAAAATAATTTTTAATTTCTAACTATGGTAAAAAGCACATAATATAAAATTTACAGTCAGTAGTGTTAAGTACATTCACATTGTGGTGCAACCAGTCTCCGGAACTATTTCATCTTGCAAAACTGAAACTATATACCCACCCATTGAAAAACAACGCCCCATTTCCCCCTCCCCCCAGGCCGTGGTAATCACATTCTACTTTGTTTTTCTTCATTTCTTCCCTTTGCTTTTTTGTGACCTTCTTTCTTTTCCTTTACCTCTCTTTTTTCTTCCCCTCCCTCTTTCCATCTTTCTCTCTTTCTTTTCTTAAAAACCTGTTGGCCCCGCTGCATTCTTGCCAGCCCTCTACAGCCTCTGCCAGGGGCTGGACCAAGAGGCCTGTAAGCGAGGCTGTTAGAGGGCTGGTGAATCATCATTCCTCTTCCGTGTGTTAGGGCCAGTGGGCGGCCCCTGGCAGCCTCACCTGGCGATTGGATGGTAGGCAAACATGTCCAGCAAGGAACTTTTGCCAGGAAGAGTTAATTAGAGAGAAGTCCTAACTCCACGGTCAGGCTGGGAGCCCCTGTGTCCTCTGGGCCTTCCCCAATCCTGGGGCTCCCCTTCCGGACAGTGCAAGACAGCGTGATGATGGTGATGGTGGTGATAAGTTGGACTGACACAAAACTTTATAGTTTACAAAGCAATTCCATAGACATGATCTCATTCTTGTTCTCACAACAATCCTGGGAGGTAAGCCTTACTATTCCCTTTTTACGGGTGAGGAAACTGAGCCTCGGAAAGGTGAAGGGTTTTGTGTATGGCCGTGGAGCAGTATTGGCAAGGTGGGGTCCCAGATTTGTATCACAAAAGCAGGAAAAGAAGGGGCTGGGTCAGTGTTTAAAACATCTTTTAAAAAGTCATTGCTCCCTCTTCTATGTTCCCATAGCACCTTGTTTAGACCTCTTGAGTGTAGGCCCCACCAAATGGGTTTCTTCAACACCTGGGCCTAATGGGCAGGTACTAAACGAGTGAGTGGTGGAGGTATTTGATGGTATGCATAACAAGTGTAAAAAAGTTGATATGTAGGCCACTTAAGAGACTTTTAAAAGTCAAGTAGAGTTGCCACCCAGCTGTCCCTGGGCTATCTGGAATAGTGGCTCTCCATTTAGGGAACATATTGAGAGAATAGAGGACTTCTAAGTGTGGATGGAGTTGCAGTTTTCCCACCTTTTCTGGGTAGAACCTCTGGCTCCTGGACAGTTCACATTCTTTGAGTACGTTCTGTTTCAATCCTTTTGTCATTTGTTGGTGCGGAAATAATTTTATGCATGGGTAATTGTGGTAGATTATTAATGTTCACCAATATCCACTTCTTCCCTACATCATGCAATCTCCAGTCCCCTTGAAGTAAAGCATGGTCACATGACTATTTTTGGCCAATAAATATGATTACAAGTGGTGTTTGTCACCTGTGGACTGGAACTTTGAGTAGCAGGTGCTTGACTCTTTAGTTCTCTCTTCTCCGGCTGCACTGACTAAGGAGGCCACATTCCAGGATGTTGGAGCTTTATTGGCCTGGGTCTCAGGGAGACTACCATGAACATGACCCCCATCAACTGTTATGGATGTGCAGGGTAAGTGAGAAATAAACCTCGGTGGTATTAAGCTGCTCAGATTTGGGCTGTTTGTTACTGTAGTTTATTCTAGCCTATTCTGTCCAATACAGTCATTGATAGAGCAATCAGTATAATACATTGAGTGCTTAGTCAAGTTTTAAAATTTATTTACTTTATTTTTGGCTGTGTTGGGTCTTCATCGCTGCACACGGGCTTTCTCCAGCTGTGACAAGAGGGGGCCACTCTTCGTTGCGGCGTGTGGACTTCTCATTGCGGTGGCTTCTCTCGTTGTGGAGCATGGGCTCTAGGGCGCACGGGCCCCAGTAGTTGTGGTGCATGGGCCCAGCAGTTGTGGCTTGTGGGTTCCAGAGCACGGGCTCAGTAGTTGTTGTGCGTGGCCCTAGTTGCTCCGCGGCATGTGGAATCTTCCCGGACCAGGGATCAAACCTGTGTACCCTGCACTGGCAAGCGATTCTTAACCAATGCGCCACCAGGGAGGTCCCTGGAACAAGATTTAAATTTTTTAAAGACAAATTTATAACTGCACAATCTAGTAGAAAATAAAAGCATGATTTAGATTTTCTTCCTTAAACATTCCTTATCACATATACTTTAGAAAATGTTTTTAAGAGCATCATTGAGATATAATTGAAATATGGTAAACTCCACATATTTAAAGTGTATAATTTGAAAAGTATTGACATATGTATGTACCTGTGAAACCATTACTCCGATCATTATAGTGAATATGTTCCTTACCCGCAAAAGGTTTCTTGTGTCCTTTTGAAACCCCTCTGTCCTATCCCTAGTCACCAGGCAACCACAGATCTGCTTTTGTCACTATAGCTTAATTTGCATTTCCTAGAATTTTATATAAAGGGTATCATTCAGTAGTGCTCATTTTTGCCTGTCTTCTTATACCTTAGTATAATTCTTTTGAGATTCTTCCGGATTGCTGAATATGTCAATAACTCATTCTTTTTATATTGCTGAATACGATTCCATTGTAAGGATAGACCACAATTTGTTTATCCATCCTCTATTGATGGACTTTGGTTATTTCCAGTTTGGGGCTATTAGAGTAAAATTGTTATGAACATTTGTGTATAAGTCTTTGTGTGGACATATGCTTCCATTTCTCTTGGGATACCTAGGAAAGGAATGGCTGGATCATATGGTAGTTGATGTATGCTGAATTTTCAAAGAAAGATTAGTCCTTTGGTCTTTTTAACCTTAATCATTTTAATAGGTGTGCAGTATATCTCACTGTGGTTTTTAAAATTGTGATAAAATACAGAAAAACATAAAATTCGCCATTTAAAGCATTTTAAAGTGTGCAGTCCAGTGGCATTTAGTATATTCACAATACTGTGAACCATCACCACTGTGGTTGCAGAATATTTTCATCACCCCCAAAGGAAACTCCATATCCATTAAGAAGTCACTCCCTATTCCCCACTCCCCCGGTCCCAGGCAACTACTCATCTGTTTATTGTCTTTATAGATTTGCCTATTCTGGATATGTCATAATGGAATATGAAATAAATGGAATGTTGCAACATACATTCCTTTATGACTAGCTTCTTCCACTTAGCTTGTTTTTGCGGTTCATGTTTGTAGCACGTATCAGTACTTCATTCTCTTTTGTGTCTGGATAATATTCCATTGTATGTGTATACCACATTTTATTTACCCATTCGTCAGTTCATGGACATTTGAGTTTTTTTCTACTTTTGGGGTATTATGAATAGTGCTGCTATGAACATTTAAAAAATTTTAAATTTTATTGTGGTAAGAACACTTGAGATTTACCTTTTTAACAAATTTTTAAGTGTATAATACATTTTTGTTGACCCTAGGTACTGTGTATAGGTGTTTGTTTGAGCATGTATTTTCAGTTGTTTTAGGTATATATGTGGGAGCGGAACTACTAGATCACATGGTAATTTTACGTTAAATTTTTTGAGGAACCACCAAACAGTTTTCCACAGTGGCTGTATCATTTTACATTCCCACCAGTGAGGCATCAGGGTTCTAATTTCCTTGCAAACATTTATTTTCCATTTTTTTTGGATAATAGCCATCCTAATGGGTGTGAAGTGGCATCTTATTGTGTGTCCTTTGTTTTTGAAAGATAATTTCACTGCATGTAGAATTCTGGGTTGCTAGTGCTTTCTTTCAGATGTTAAAGATTTTGCTGTGCTCTTTCCTAGCTTGCATTGCTTCCAACAACAAATCTGCCATCATCTTTGTCTTCCACTGTATATAATGTGTCTCTTTCTCAGAGTACTTTCAAGATTTTCTCTATGTCATTTGTCTTGAGCAAGTTGATTATGATATGCCTTGGTGCAGTTTTCTTCATGTTCCTTCTGTTTGGAATTCACTTGGCCTCATGGATCTGTATATTTAGAGTTTTCAATATAATTGGAAAATTTTGGGCCATTCTTTTTCAAACAGATTTATTGAGATATAGTTTGTATAACATATAATTAAGCTATTTAAAGCATACGATTAAATGTATATTATTATCTATGTGGTTGATGCACATTCATCACCACAATCCGTTTCAGAGCATTTTCATTATCCCAAAGAGAAACTCTGTTCCTTTTAGCTTTCACCTTCCAACCTCCCCCCACCCCATCCCCACTACTAATCTATTTTTTATCTCTATGGATTTGCTTATTTTAGACATTTCATATAAATGGAATCATTCAGTATGTGGTCCTTGGCCGTTATTTCTTTAAATATTTTTTTTTCTGTCCCTTCCTCTTCTTCTCTCCTTCAGGTACTCCCATTTGTTTTAAAATTATTTTGAAAATTGTATTTCAGTATAATTAGTTTCTGTTGTAATCCTTTATATTTTATACACTGAAATACATCATTCTAAGATGTCCATAGGCTCTGCTAGAGAGGTCCTTGGCCCAAAAATGTTGAATAAGTATTCTTATTCTAGGTAGTAGTATAGAGGAGTGTTTTTCAAAGAAAGCTGTTCCTCAGGATATTAATAGTTGCTGTGGTAGAGGTATTCTTAGCACAGATAAGCTTGGGAAACAGAGTGAAACAACATTTGATATCTTTTTCTGTTGGATTTCTCAGAGCCTTTTATTTACTAAAATGCTTTGTGTATGTCAGAGAGGAGATACGATGTACATTTTCCAAATCCAATGTAGCATATAGTACACACTTTTAACATTTGTTATTAAAAAAAAATCCTCTAGTAATATCTAGTTTAATGAATTTTACAAATGAAATGCTCCAGAACATAAATCCCCTGAAAAAGGGCCTGAAATACATTTAAATTATATATAAATATTTCTTAAATTAAGGATAATAGTCTAATGGACCCATTTAAAAGGACAAAAATCTCATGGATTCCCCAGTATTGACTTAAATGTATTTTAGTTTAATGTAATTTTAATATGTACAGATATAAAACTAGGTATAACCTCCCTATAAATAATAAAACCAAAACAAATCTACAAATTAAATATAATACTACAAAACCCATCAAATCCAGACTAATGGCATTTAATGTGTTGGATTTTTTTTTTTCTTGCTGACACTAAACAGTTATTAGCAACGCTACTCTGGGGCTGACCTTTTAAGGGGAAGGTTCTTTTGAATCCATCATGCTTATACTACTGTGTGTGTGAGATGACTTAATTCTCCCACAACCTTTCTCCATTTGAACCTCTGTAAGCTTGCTTCTTACAGGCCTGTGATAGTTCATCTTCAGTTAACACCTTGAGATTAGGTCTGCCTTGCTTTTCTCATTAACTATTATAATTAAAATATTACTGCCTGATTCCAATTCCATCATAAAAGTGCGAACATGGGCACTGTGATGGTTAAATTTATGTGTCAACCTGACTGGACCAGGGGGTGCCCAGATATTTGGTTAAACATTATTCTGGTGTTTCTATGAGGGTGTTTTTTATTGAGATTAACACTTAAATTGATTGAGTAGAGGAGATCGCCATTCCTAACGTGGGTGGACCTCATCCAGTCACTTAAAGGCTTGCCTAGGGTAAAAAGGCTGACCCTTTCCTGAGCAAGAGAGAATTCTTCCTGTCTGACTGTCTTTGAACTGGAACATTGGCTTTTTTTCTGGATCTCTAGCCTGTCAGCCTTTGAACCAGAACTATACCATCAACACTCTTGGTTCTTAGGCCTTGGGACTTGGACTGGAACTAAACCATTTGGCTCTCCTTCGTCTCCAGCTTGCTGACTCACCCTGTAGATCTCTGGAAAACCCTGCCTAATACAAGCACTGACATAATGTGGCAGTCGTCACTTAATACTAATACTTAGTATTAAGTATGTCCCGTGCAATATCTGGGATATATTTATACTAAAAAAGTATTCATCATTTATCTGACATTCAAATGTAACTGTGAGTCCTGGATTTTATCTGGTAACCCTACCTCTAGATGAAACTGTCCACCACAGTGCTGCACTACCCAGGAGCAAAGTGACAGACTGTGGACCTTGTGCTCCAGATCTCCATAGCACTGCACCACCCGAGAGAAAAGTTGGCCCTAAGGATCCAGCTTCAGGGCAGATGGCCCCTCCCCAGAAGCCTTCACAGAGAACTCCAGCACCAGCCACTTAAGAGGACAATCCCCCAGGGGCTCACTTTGTGGTTTCTGCCCCACGTGCTGGGGCAGAAGAGAATTGTTGCCCACCAGCCATGTTCTTTCTATATCAAATCTGCCTTTCCGTAGGAGACCCTCAAGATTAGCCCCAAGATGCCTCGAACACCGTTTAACCTCAGTCATCTCCAGCTCTTCAGGGCAATGGGACCCTAATCCCCATGGTACTCTGAACAGTCTCTAATCTGACTCGATTTCCTACCTTTTCTGGCACTCCCACACTCTTCCTCTGGGGTTTGGGAACTCATGGCCGTCAGTTACACTCTCCCCAATATCCTCAAGCTCTTCTTTGAGTGTTCACTTCCGTTTCTGTACCAAATGAAAGCTGGGTGTCTGCCGATGACACTCTTTCTTCTGCAACCCTTTCAAGTGAAGGATGTTTTTCCTTTTAACCACTGGGTACCTGAGGGCCTGGAGGTGAAGTAGGTGGGATAGGTGAGGTAAGTGTGGTGGATTAGGTAGAGTCTCCTTGCTTTCTGTTGTTAATTCTAAATGCAGTTCTCTTTTCCTTCAAAACTCTACTCCCTTGAAGTTCACATGAACCCATTCTTTACCCTCATTCACTAGTGTCTTTAGCACTGACACACTGTCTTCCTGTCTGTCCTTTTTCCTGACACCGTTCCTGGTGACTTCAGCATCCATATGGATGAGACATCTAACATGTTGGCCTCTCAGTTCCATGCCTTTCTTTGGTCATCTCCTCCCTTGATCTGTCCCACCCCAGCCACCCATTCCTTTGTCACACCCATGACCATATCATCACCCAAAACCTAGGCATCCCACTCTCTGACCACCACCTCCTCTCATTCCAGCTCCCAGAGGGTAATGTTTCTATGCTGTCTCATCAAGACTTCTAATACACTGCTCCTCCCACTTTTTTATCATCTGTCATTTCCCTCCTGTGCTCACTTTCTTCCTTAACCAGCACTTATTTCTGTGGTTCATTGTCGTAACTAGTCTTTTCAAACACTCTTAATTCCCTTATTCCACTCTTCTTCCTTCATATTTGCCCTCTGCTTAAAGCCTACATATCTTCCTACCACATACCTGAACTCAAGCATAGGAGAAAACATACCCAGACCAACTGGTCTCACTTTAAATTCATGACAACGAATCCCCAATGAGCACCCAGTCCTGTTCAGCAATCCTACCACTCTTCTCTAGGTGTTTACTTCCTATTCCCAAAGATAGTTATTTCACATCTTTACCTGCTTCCTTCCCCCACTCATTGGGAGGGCCTCTCAGGAGGGGCCATCCATTCCACACACACACACACACACACACACACACACACACACACACACACACCCGTCTTCATCTGATGACCTCATCTCCTATTTCATTGATAAAATAGGAAGCAGTTACAAAGGAACACCCTTATCTTCCCACAACACCTCTTTTTTAAATTAATTAATTAATTAATTAATTTATTTTTGCTGTGTTGGGTCTTCGTTTCTGTGCGAGGGCTTTCTCTAGTTGTGGCGAGCAGGGGCCACTCTTCCTCGCGGTGCGCGGGCCTCTCACTGTCGTGGCCTCTTCTGTTGCAGAGCACGGGCTCCAGACACGCAGGCTCAGTAGTTGTGGCTCACGGGTCCAGCCGCTCCACGGCATGTGGGATCCTCCCAGACCAGGGCTCGAACCCGTGTCCCCTGCATTGGCAGGCGGATTCTCAACCACTGCGCCACCAGGGAAACCCCACCACCACACCTCTTAATCCGTCTGAATTTGTGTTTCTCTTTCCTGCCTGCCTTCGTATTGCTATGGATGAAGTGTCCCTACTTTTACCAAAAGATACTCCTTTTACTTGGGAGCTGAATCCTCTGGTCTCTTGTTTTTCCAATTCTCCTGTCTCTGCTACAGTTCTCCCATCTCTGCTGCATCCCCAGTTTCTTTCTCTTAACTCAGGTCATTCCCAACAAAATGCATACCTATTCCATCATCTCCACCGTCTGCAGAGCCTTTCCTTTACCCCATGTCTTCCTTCAGCTGATGGCCTGTCTCCCTGCTGTCCTTCAAAGCAGCCTTTCTCACGGACTTGTCTCCTGTCTCTTCTTCCTCACCTCCTATTTCTGCTCAGCCCTCTGTGATTGGGCTTCTTTTCTCTCAGTCCACTGAGACTGTTTTTGATGAGGTCACCTATAACCTCCAGTGGTCACTTCTCTGTCCTTACTTGATCTCTCAGCAGCACTTCATTCAGTAGACACTCCCTTCTTGAACTGCTTTCTTCACTTGGTTACTGGAATATCACATGCTTTTGGCTGCTCCTTTGTGGTCTGTCTAGCTGATGGCCTCATTTACTGCTTGACTTCCACATGTCAGAGTGCTCAAAGTTTTGGCCATAGTCCTCTTCTTTAGCTACTTCTTCTCCGTTGGTGATCTCCTCTGGTCCAAAACTTTGAATACTCTCTGTATAGCCATGTCTCCCCAGACTCAGTCTCCAGCTCTGTCTGCCTCTTGGAACTTGACTTAGAAACATCCAGCCTTATATTGAGTACCTTCACTTGGATGTCTAATAGGTGTGTCAGACTTGTCCCAAATCAAAATTTTGGTTCCTCCCAACTTCAAGCCTGTTCTTTTCTTAGCATTTCCTATTCCAGTAAATAATATTTGTTCATACAGGTTATCAGGCCTGAAACCTTATATATATATATATATTTTTTTTTTTAATTAATTAATTAATTTGGCTGTGTCAGGTCTTAGTTGCGGCATGCAGGATCTTTTGTTGCGGCGCGCAGGCTCCCTAGTTGCAGTGAGCGGGCTCCAGAGCACGTGAGCTCAGTAGTTGTGGTGCATGGTCTTAGTTGCCCCGAGACATGTGGCATCTTAGTTCCCTGACCAGGGATCAAACCCATGTCCCTTGCATTGGAAGGCAGATTCTTAACCACTGGACCACTAGGGAAGTCCCATATATATATATATATATATATATATTTTTTTTTTTTTTTTTTTTTTTTTTTTTTGCGGTACGCGGGCCTCTCACTGTTGTGGCCTCTCATGTTGCAGAGCACAGGCTCTGGTTGCGCAGGCTCAGCAGCCACGGCTCACGGGTCCAGCCGCTCCACGGCATGTGGGATCTTCCCGGACCGGGGCACGAACCCGTGTCCCCTGCATCGGCAGGCGGACTCTCAACCGCTGTGCCACCAGGGAAGCCCCCTTAGATATATTTTTGATTTCTTGATTTTCTCACCTCTTATACACAAGTCCTGTTGCGTGTCCCTCTAGAACTAATCAAGAATTTGAAACTTTTCCTCATCATCACTATTACCACCTTCATCCCAGCCAACATCAACTATCACATGCATTACTGCAGTGGCCCCTTAACTGGTGTCCCTGCCTCTGTCCTGTACCCCTGCTCTCTATTTTCCACTCAGCAGCCAGAGTGTTTCTTTAAAAATATAAATCAGATTATGCCAACTCTTCTGCTTAAAATCCTTAAATGGTTTTTCAAAACACCAAGAATAAAGTCTAAACTCCTTATCCTGGCCTACAAAACTCCATGTGATCTTAGCTCCTGTTTACTTCTCCAGTGTCTTTTTGAACCAGGCTCTTCCTCATTAGTTACACTGCCTTCTTTCCATCCTTTGAACACAAATAATTTCCTGACTTAGGGCTTTTGTACTAGCTGTTCCCTCTGCCTAGAACTCTCTTAACTCCATATCGTTCTACAGCTTTCCCTGATGCCCAGTCAAAAGGAGTCATCCAGATAATCTGAGTCACATCATCCTGCCTTAATTATCTGCATAGCTCTTACATCTGCCTGACAGTTTCTTATTTGTTACACATCCTGCTGGGATGAGAGCCCTGTGAGAGCAGGAATCTTGTTTGTCTTATTCACAGCTGTATTCCTAGTGCTTAGGTCAATATCTGGTACAAAATAGACATTCGATAAATATCTCTAAATGAACAAAAGAATAAATGAATAAACATGCTAACGTAAAACAATCATGTGCTCCATAACCAGTATTAAGACTTGGAAGACTTTTATTGTGGTCTAGTATGAGGCTCGTAGTCTAATGAGGCCTTTTCACATGTGAAGTTCTCCTATAACTGGTGTTACTTCCCCATCTCACGCCTGTCCCAGTGGCAGACATGACCAGTCCATCATCAGCTTTTTCCTGATGAGCCTGCTGGAGGTTCTACAGTCCTTTGTAACTTCAGGTGGCCATCATTAATCCACCTGAGCTGGCAGAGAGGATGAAATCCATCTGTTGTTCCAGTTGATCTGTGGTCTAATTTGCTTTACAGTAGTAGAGTGTCTGAAGCTTGGCTTTGGGAGGTTGGACCCTGTTGGCGAAGATAAGGTGATGATATGAGTTTAGATCTGTTTGTTCTGTTCCCTGATCTCAAGTATTGACATTAGTTCTTTGGTAGGATCCCTGAGCTGGTGGCTGGGCTATATCAGGAGGAATCTTCAGTGCTGAGTGTTGGTCATTTGGAGTGCCCTGTAGCAAGTCATGGTGTGACTGTGCAGGCTGGTGGGGGAGCCTAGAAGTAACCTTATAAACATTTCTTTTGAGCCTTCAAGTGGGCAGGGCCAGGCATAGCCCCAGAAAGTCATGACTCCTGACATCAAAGGGAAGCATTTGGAGATGGTATTTTTAGAACCAAGCAAGGAAGTAGACATTGAAAAGGTAACCTGACATCCTCATGTGCACAGACGGCAGAGATCCACTCTCCTGTTGGAGCAGGTTTGGGGGTGAAGATGGTATGGATTTGGATATGTTGAGATTGAGGTATCTGTTGGGTATGTGTTGGTCTAAAGCCCAGGGACAGGTTTGGTCTGGGGTCAGAGATTTGAAGGTCATCAGCGTCCACCTAGTAGTAGAAACTGTGATGGAAGATGAGATCACTCAGTAGGTGTTGCCGTGATGGAGTCATGATCCTTGATCACAGCTTGGAGCCCTGAGCTTTGTGAGACTCTGACATGTATCTGTATGACCAAAACTAAGTCATTGAGTACTGCTTGTAGTGGGAACCAACAGTCATTGATGTGCTCCAAAATGGGTGAATGAATGAATGAATTAATGAACACATATAGCAGCAAGTTCAAGGTCTTCAGTCTCAGCCAGGCTCTTAGTGCCACTTGTTAATCTTTTTACCCATTCTTCCACTTTCTTCAACCTTTATTCACACCCCATTTTTAGTTTCCCACACCCTCTGTGTGTGCCCTACTTCATGGAGAAATTAAGACCATCAGGTGTGACCATCCCTGTCTTCCCACTTACCTACCCTCAAATCCAGCATCACTCCCTCTATCTCATCCTCAGAGTGTCCTTCATTCTTTTCAAGGCCAATATGTCCACCTATGCTCTGGACCTCATCTGTTCCCTCCAGCTGTCTTCAGGGCCTTGTTGCAACAATTATCTCCTTTCTTTCCTGTATTTGCCTTTCAACTTGTTGACCAGTCTTACCAAATTTCTTCAAAGAGTGGTCTAAAATCACCATTTCTACTTCATCACTGCCTATTCACTCCTTGACCCACTGTACTCTGCCTCCTGCCCCCACCCTAGATTTCCCTAAGGATACCAAGAAACCCTAATAGCCATTAGAAACTTTTCAGTCCTTATTTGACTCAACCTCTTTGCTGCATTGGACAGCTGGGGAGTCTTTCCTTTTGGTACTACTACTTTGGTACACACAACAATGAACTTTCCTGTTTCTGCTCTTACTTGTCTCCTTTGTGAGCACCTCTTCTTCTGTCCTTTCCTTAAATGTTATGTTCTTCAGGATCCATTCTTGTCTTACAGGTCTTGTCAATCTACAGACTTGCTTTGGGCAATCCCATCCACTCCTGTGGCTTTAGCTACTGTCAATATGCTGAGGAGGCACTGGAGTACTATGGCAAGAACACTCAGTGGCTTCAAATGGAATTAGGAGAGCAGTTCTGAACTCTGTGCTTAATTGGCGAGAGATCTGGATTGAAAGCAACTCTGGTTAATGTTTCATCCCCATTGCTTTCTGGATTAGATACTCTTGCGACTTTTCGTCATGTGTGTTTTCATATCTATTAAAGATGTCCACCTAGTGAAGACCTGTAATCCCTTACAGTCTGGAGATACATTTCCTCTTCATTCTTAGTTGATACATAGGATTTTTGGAGAATTCCCTGGAGGTCCAGTGGTTAGGATTCTGCGCTTGCACTGCAGGGGGGCCCTGGTTGGGGAACTAAGATCCCGCAAGTTGTGTGGCACGGCCAAAAAAAAAAAAAAAGAATTTTTGTAATTTAAAAGTACTTATCTGTTCTATTCACGATGGACGTGGGATAGGACACCAAGGCACCAAGCTGATTGTCACGTGCTGAGAGCTCACACATTGAAGATAGGAGATTGCCCAGGACTAATGTCTCTGAATTAGGGGTGAAGGATGCCCCACTTCAGATCCTCTTGGCCTCACTATCTCTTATTCCAGTGGCTGCTACAGTCACCAACTTTCTGTGGATGCTTATTTCATACAGGCTCATCCTGGTAGTATCTCACTCAGGCCCATGTTACATGTCTCTCTCCTCCCTCCCTGAGGTTTCCCCATTGACCTTCCTGTCAATTTGATGCCCATACGTGCACAACCCAGAAATACGGGGGAAATTAACACTCCATAGGAGAAAACTCAGCCACTGAAGACAGTCCTGAGAGTGGGGTGACCAACTCATCCTGGTTTGCCTGGAACTGTTGCAGTTTTAGCACTGAAAGTCCCATGTCCTGGGAAATCCCTCAGACCTGTGAAAACCAGGACAGTTGGTCACTCTACCTGAGGTGCAGATTGCATGGGGACATTTCCATGAAATTGAATAATGAGGTGCATGTAGCGGTAGCCTTCTCCATAGCACATGCTTGTATTGGCCCTCCTTCCTTCCTGCTTCACTCCCCTTATCCCTCACTCCTGATCTCTGATAAAAGAATAGCTCGTAAGCCCCTGACTCATGCTCTGCTTTCTAGGAACCCAGGCTAACTCAGAGGAGTAGGCTGACTCTTGCTCTGACGATTGCCTCAGGTGTCATGGGTGTGGGAAGAGGATTGAATTATTTCAAGGAGGAAGAAGTTTCTCTGGAATTCACGTAAGTGTTATTATTTGTGCCTGTTCAAGGCCTTGTCTTCCAGCCACGTGAGCTGTGTCTCTATTAGCCCTTTTCTCTCAACCCCCGTGGCTGTACTTTATCACTCAGCAACACTGTGCCATGTGTGGTTCCCTCTTCATGCCACACTGGGCTGTCTTCATGCCTGGAATGCCCTTTGTACCTTCTTGTGAGCAACTCCTACTCATCCTTCATGATTCAGCTCGGACAACACCTCCCCCAGAGCCTGCCAACCTTCCTGGCCAAGCCTGGGTAGAGCTCTGTCCTCTCTACCTTGCCTATCTCTACAAATTTGTTTCCATATTGTTTTCTGTCCTCTTTGTTCAGTTGTTAAATGTGAATTGCTTGAAGGCAGGGATTTTATCCTGTTCGCTCCATATCCCAGCACTTGTCACACTCCCTGTTCAATACAGGTTTGTTGAATGAATGAGTGCATTTTCCCAGTAACCCTGTGAGGCCAGTTGTGGCAGCATCATTTCCATTTAAAAGATGATACAATTGAGGCTTAGAGAAGGGAAGAAGGAATGTCGGAGGATAGAGGCAGAGCCACATCATGGGTTCTTTCCACCATACCAGTTGTCTCTCTAGAGAGAACATTTCAGGCTTTTCCAAGCATTGTAAGCAGAGAGCAGCCAGGGACTTAGAAGCACACACAGAGTGAGACTCCCAAGGACCCTTCTAGTGCAATTCTTACCAATCTTCCCACATGCTTGGAAGGCAAGCCCCTAGTTCCACTGCTTCCCTGACAGCTCCTCTGTAAGACTGAAGCCCTCTTCCTGCTCTGGTTTTCAGCTCTCTCTTTGTTTTTTTAAAAAATTAATTAATTATTTTTTTTTTTTGCGGTATGCGGGCTTCTCACTGTTGTGGCCTCTCCCGTTGCGGAGCACAGGCTCCGGTCGTGCAGGCTCAGCAGCCATGGCTCACGGGCCCAGCCGCTCCGCGGCATGTGGGATCCCCCCGGACCGGGGCACAAACCCGTGTCCCCTGCATCGGCAGGCAGACTCTCAACCACTGCGCCACCAGGGAAGCCCTAATTAATTAATTTTTATTTTTGGCTGCATTGGGTCTTCGTTGCAGAGTGCAGGCTTTTCATTGCGGTGCCTTCTCTTGTTGCAGAGCACGGGCTCTAGAGCGCAGGCTCAATATTAGTGGTGTACGGGCTTAGTTGCTCCATGGCATGTGGGATCTTCCCAGACCAGGGTTCGAACCTGTGTCCTCTGCACTGGCAGGCAGACTTCCAACCACTGCACCACCAGGGAAGTCCCTCTCCCTTTGTTTTGATCTTGGAAATACCCTTACTTTCCCGTGACATTTCCGATATATTTCAAATGACTAAAACAAATATTACTCAGCATTTCTAGGTGTTTTGTAGCAGGGAGCTTTCAGGTTATTTAGTCTGCCACTTTGTCAGTAGCCCTTCTTCTTAGGTTTAGCCTTCATCTCCTCCACCACTCCCCATCTTGGTGTGGTTTCTCCATAATGAAGGGCAGTTGTATAGAGAAACCTAAGGGGTTGCCTTTCTTGACCCTAAAGTTGCTGCTGAAGCCACTATGGAAAGGCTTGATCTTGGGGCAGAAGGGTTTGTAGTTGGGGCTTTCCGAACCTGGGAGGATGCTGTGCACTGTCCTATGAGAGGGTGTGGGCAGGTACTGGGAGGAGAGTTTCACCCCAGGCAGGTCCTCTCGCTCCAAAGCCCAGCTCCAGGCCTTTGGCTCTTTACTGCCTACACAACCAAGCCCACTCCGCTTGGCCTGACCTTATGGCCTTTGCCACCTGGCCCTGTTGACTCTCCAGCCTCACCTTCCTCTTCAACCAAACATATGGTCTACATGCTGTTACTCAGACACAGCCCATCAACCCTGCCTCCAGCTTTGCCTCTTGCTGTCTCCTCATCCCAGGGCATCCTCTCCCCAGTGTTTTGCCCCCAGGTCTTCTCTGTTCTCCAAGGGTCAGGTTCAGTATCACCACCCAGGAGGGTGAGGTTACTCTTTCTGTCCCCTAGGTCCCCATAGCCCATCTCTGGGCCTTCCTGTGGCCCTATTGACCCTGCTTTACTGTGGCTGGGCTCTGCAACTGTACAGTCCTGGGGGAGCCACCTTTGGCTTACTCCACTCCTGCCAGTGCTCAGCACACCTTGCTCATGGAAGGTGCTTGATACGTTTCAGTGGGACAGCATGCTCCTGGTCAATTGGGCGATGACCATCTCATGGCGACCCTGAGCTTGATGGAAGGTGACCCCTGAGGCTGCCCTCCATTTTCTCATCCAGCACTGGGGCTGAAGGCTCAAAAGCAAAGGAGGGAACACAGCTTTGCTCTGAATGGAGGAAAGTTTAAGGCTTTCATGTTCTGGGGCCTGGGAGGAGACAAGATGCCATGTCCTGAAAGATCCCTCAGCCACCATCACTCCATGCTGCTCCTCCCACGGGCAGCACCTCTGACAGCACCTCTGAATGGGGGAGCAAATGCTTGGGAGGTCAGTTGATGGTGGAAGAGTTTCCAATAACAATTTTGAGTATGCAGAGTTTTTGCCTTATATGCTGACTTTAGCCTCCAACTCCCATGTCAGGTGTCTCCATCTTATAGCACCAGCACCTGGTGTAGGGCTTGGCAATAAATGCTTGTTGCATAAATGAATGAATCCTCAAACACTGGAATTAGACGGAAGCTTAAGGATCTTTTGATCCAATCCACATTTTATGGAGAGGTAAATAATAGTAATATCCTTTTATTGAGAGCTAACTCAGTGCTAGGATCCATGCTGAGCACTTCACATACATTACCTGATTTTATCCTTTCAACAACAATGTGAGCTGGAAGTTATCATCCCTACTTTTTTTTGTTTTTTAAGATTAAGACTTTTTTTCTTTGTACTTTTTTTCTTTGTTTTGTCCGGTAGATGTCTTATATAATCCATTCAGGGAAGATCACTTAGTCCAACTTGATGAAGCCTGTATCCTTCATGGACTGACGGAAACACTGGTGGCACATATTTAGGTTGTATTTCCTGATCAGATGGTGCCAGTCTGAGCAGATGCAGTAAGAGTTAGAACTCTGGCTGAATTTTTGTGGATGGCTCCAGTAGAGCTACTGGTGACGTATCTTACTTTCAGGGATGCCATGAGGTGAATGTTGCACAGCTGGTGACTTGCAGAACCATCTGTGTCCAGAGGCTGGCTGACTCTATGCTGTACTGCATCTCATTGAATGTGCAAGAAGTAGAGACCCCCAGAAAGGCAGAAACTTGACCTGGTGCCCCAGCCCCTCAGAGGCAGGAAGGCCACTTTATGAGGCACCTTCATTCCTGAGCTTTCCAAGACCCCTGGCTGCAAGGACACCATGAAGAGGAAAAGAGAATTTCAAGTGCATTCTAAGAATCTCCTCTGTTCTCTTGCTATGCAGAGCAGGAGCATGCACTCAAAGACTCAGCCAGGAAGAAAGATTTGATCTCCTGGGCAGGATCCACTTCCCATGGTGACGCCTTCTTGAGTCGAAGCTCTGGTATGAAGTAAGACTTGTTTAAAGCATTAAAAGCAGCCATCCCCATTGTGTGAGTGGTGACAGTATAATCCTCCTTAATGACTTCATTCCCTCTCCAAACTCCCTTCCATTATGCTTCCTCAAAATGTGACTTCAGATGCCTCGTTAGGTTTCTAGTCCTGTAAGTGCAGGGGGATTTGGCGAGAGGGAGGAGGTAAAGACTTGTCTCTCTTGCTCTCAGACCACTCAGAGATGCATCACTGGAAACACTTTTTTTGGCTAGAGCTATTTGTTTTAAAGTTTTTTTAAATGAAAATTTAAATTATATATAAAACTAAAGATATTTAGTTTTATATAAATATAACCTCCATTTCCCCATCACCTAACTTTAAAATATCAATATATGCCGAGTCTTGCTTCATTTATACCCTATTCACTCCTACCCCCTTACCACTGGATTCTTTTGAAGAAAAATCCCATATGCATTGGAATAGATGTATCTTTTATCTCTAAAAGATAAAGGCTTTTAAAAAAATTATCTGTAGTAACCTATCACACCTAAAAATTAAAAATGATTTCTTAATATCATCTAATATCCAGTTATATATACAGTAATATATATATTTCAAATGTATTAAATGTTCAAATACGTATATATGTGTGTATACACCAGAATCCAGAGGTAGTCTACACGTTTGGATTTGGTTGATGTATCTCCTAAGTTTCTTTTAATCAATAGGGTCCCCTTCTTCCTCTATTTAAAAAAAAATTATACTTTGAAGAAACTTGGTTGTTTGTCCCGTAGAGTTTTCCATGTTTTTGACTTTGTGGATTACACCCTCAGGGGATCATGTAACATGTTCCTCTGGCCCTTGGGATGAAATCTAGAAGTGTTATCAGGCTCAGATTTGATTTGGGGACAAGAAACCTTCAGAGTTGGCGCCATATACTTCTTGTTGCCTCATATCAGGAGGCATGTAAAGTCTGGTTTTCTCTCTTCATGGCTTAGTAAGAAGATATTGATCGTTGGGATGAGGTGTTTTCAGCCTAATCTGTTATACCGTTCCTTGCTGGGGTTTTGCCTAATGATTTTTGCAGTCATTGATGATCGTTATTATTTCATCGGGGATTTCAAATGGTGATATTCTAATTCTGATATTCCCTCATCATTTATTAGTTATAATTATTTATAAAGAAGAACTTGATCTCATCAACTATTTGGTTACTCTGAAGTACAGTTCATAAAGGGAAGGCAAGATAAATACTTGATTCTTACCTATTTCTGGAATTATGAGTTTATTCTCAAGCGTCCTCCAAAGGTGATGTACTGCTTATGTACTATAAGTGTATTAATTACCCTAGAACTTAGTGGCTTAAACAACAACCATTTAATTGTGTCCCATAATTTCACGGGTCAGGAATTTGGTCCAAGATTAGCTGATTGATTCGTCTGCTCCGTACAATACCGACTGAAGTCACCTGGGGGGGATTCAGCTCATGGATGGGCTGGTCTGGAGGACGTGTGGTGCCTTACTACGAATGGCTGAAAGGCTGAGCTTTGCTGGTATTGTCAACCAGAGTGCCTAAATGTGGCTTCTCTAGGATGGCAGTCACGAGGCCCATGGCTTTCAGAGAGTGTTCCAGACAAAAGCTTGAAAGCTTTTCCTGACCTAGCTTCAGAAGGCATGCAGCTTCACTTCTGCTGTGTTCTCTAGTTACAGTTGAGTACCAGGACCAGTCCAGGTTCAAGAAGAGGGTACTACACAAGCACATGAATACCATGAGGCACAGTTCATGGGACCCTGAACTGGGAGCCCAGAGTCAGAGCGCCCCCTGCCTTTTTGAATGCACTTGACTCCTCCCCAGGGAGTCTGGCCATCCTCTTTTTTTTTTTTTTTTTTTGGGCTGCATCGGGTCTTCGTTGCTGTGCGCAGGCTTTCTCTAGTTGCAGCGAGCGGGGGCTACTCTTCATTGCGGTGTGTGGGCTTCTTATTGCGGTGGTTTGTCTTGTTGCGGAGCACGGGCTCTAGGCATGTGGACTTCAGTAGTTGCAGCACGTGGGCTCAGTAGTTGCGGCACATGCGCACTAGAGCACGCAGGCTTCAGTAGTCGTGGCGTGTGGGCTCAGTAGTTGCAGCGCACGAGCCTCAGTAGTTGTGGCTCACGGGCTCTAGTGTGCAGGCTCAGTAGTTGTGGTGCGTGGGCTTAGTTGCTCCGTGGCATGTGGGATCTTCCCGGACCAGGGATCGAACCCATGTCCCCTGCATTGGCAGGCGGATTCTTAACCACTGCGCCACCAGGGAAGTCCCTGGCCATCCTCTTAATTTTGGTTAGGAGCTGGCTGCAGGAGACACAACCTTGCTCCAGGTGTCCATAGTCTCCTTCAAGGCCAGCAGAATGTGAACAGTCTCATTGTGAGCAGAGTCAACAGTAAGTTACCAAGCTACTGAAATGTTAGTATGCCCATTGCTACCTCCTGCAAATCCACTGCCAGTATTATTGTAGGCTATGGCTTAAGCTGAACACTTTCATTGGGAACATCTTGGAGAACTTGGCCTTGAGTGCTTGAAGACTTGAGCAAGGATCTGTTCTGAGAGTTTGGCCCTCCCCTGATCATGAAGAAACCATCCAACAGGACTCACAGGAGTTTTGTGGGCAGGACTAAGAGCACCCTGGCCATGCATCCATAATGATTGCTTTAAATTGTATAGAAAACTTCATCCCATGGACGCAGCATGCTTTACCAAACCATTTCTCCATTGTCGTAGTTGCTGGCACTTTTTGATTATTTGTGAGTAATCTATATGTTTTAGTGCACAAAACTTTTTTATTCTGTTAATTCTTCCCTTAAGATAGCTTTCCAAGAGTAGAATTATTTTTTGGCTCTCAATATATTGTATCAATTTGCTTTTCAGAGAAGTGAACAATTTACATTCCAACAGCAGTGTATGTGCATTGAGAGTTACCATTTAAAAATGTTTTTTCTGGGACTTCCCTGGTTGCGCAGTGGTTAAGAATCTGCCTGCCAATGCAGGGGACATGGGCTTGAGCCCTGGTCTGGGAAGATCCCACATGCCACGGAGCAACTAAGCCCTTACACCACAACTACTGAGCCTGCACTCTAGAGCCCACGAGCCACAACTACTGAAGCCCACGTGCCTAGAGCCCATGCTCCGCAACAAGAGAAGCAATGAGAAGCCCGTGCACCACAGCGAAGAGTAGCCCCCTCTCGCCACAACTAGAGAAAGCCCGCGCACAGCAACGAAGACCCAACACAGCCAAAAATAATAAATAAATAAAATAAATAAATTTATTAAAAATAAATTAATTAAGATCAACCAAATGAGAAGAGCAAAGGCTATTTAAAAAAATGTTTTTTGCTAATTTAATAAGTGTAAAACTGAAGTTAAGTTTGCTTTGTATATTTTCTTTTCCTATTCTGTTCTAAGTTGTCAGTTCTTTCCCTTTATATCAATACTTATAAAAAGTTAATTTGTTTAATTTGTATCAATTTGGTATTAGTTGCTTAAGTGAAATTTAGATTATTTCCAATAGTGCCTCCAGTACAATTTGTATCAAAAATATTCTCTTAAACATTAAAAAAAATCAAAACACTTCTAATCTTCTCAGAGATGAGTAGCAGCAACATAGTTCTTGGATTCTGCACCTACAGGAAATTCACAAGTAGGAGCAATACATAATTATATTTAAAATAATCAGAGAAAATATAAAAACCAAAACCAAACACAACCCAAAACATTTAGAAGTAACTCCTTACATGTGTAAAACAACCCAGAGGTTATAAACAGCTTTCACATTTATTATCTTATATGCTTTTTGCATTCAACCCTGGAGGTAGACTGGGGGGAATTATTATGGCCATTTCACAGATGAGAACATTGAGGCTCAGTGAATTTTTGTGCATAGTGACCCAACTAGTTAATGGCAGATCTGAGTGGAATCCAGGCTTTCTGACTCCAAATGAGTTTGTTCCTGCATTTACTTAAAAAGTAATTAGTGGTAACTTATCACATCTCAGGAAATAGGCTAGAAGCTGGGGATGCAGTCATAAACAAGAACCCACCCTCTTGGAGTGTATAGTCTACTAGGAGAGAAGAATTGCCATATAAACTAGGAAGCACGGGAGACCTAAACTACCCAGAGAACAGACACTCAGCCCAGCTTGGAGGGACAAGAATTAAGGTAGGCTTCCTAGAGGAGGTCAAGATTAAAGCAAACCCTGCATAACAAGCTACCCAGGCTATGAGGGATAGGGCAAGTTTGATCTAGGCCAAGGGAAGTAACTGATTCATCCAGAGGTGAGGGTATGTAAGGAGGTAGGTAAACATGATGAACCTTGGTTGGATGTGGGAGGTTAGAGAAAGGGATTCATTGAGGATGATGCCCAGGTTTCTAGCCTGAACAACTAGGAGGGTGGGGGTGTCACTCACTGAGAAGGGGAATAGAGGAGGAAGAGCAGGTCTGAGGCACATGCATGTGCACATGTGTGTGTGCGTGTGTGTGTGTGTGTGGATTGTCAAGCCCCGAAAGTCCTCAGGTAAATAAGAACCTTTCCTTTCCGTAGAGAACTCTGTATTCCAGTGAGAGAAGCAAAGACATAAAAAATAATTCTGACATAAAATGAGAGGTGTTAAGTGATAGACATGTGTATGAGGTTGGGGGACACAGAGTAGGGCAGGACTAAATCTGTGGGGTAGGAAGAAAGAACCATACAAGGAGGTTTCCCAAAGGCAGTTATACTCATGTGGAGAAGGCAAGAGGGTTCCAAGTAGAAGAGGTGTGCGGGAACTGGTGAGGTTTTATTTTGGCTTTGCTGGGTCTTCGTTGCTGAGCATGGGCTTTCTCTTGTTATGGCGAGTGGGGGCTACTCTTTTATAAAATTTTTTTTAAATTAATTAATTAATTTTTATTTTTGGCTGCATTGGGTCTTTGTTGCTGTGCATGGGCTTTCTCTAGTTGTGGCAAGTGGGGGCTACTCTTTGTTGCGGTGCACGAGTTTCTCATTGCGGTGGCTTCTCTTGTTGCGGAGCACAGGCTCTAGGCACGCAGGCTTCAGTAGTTGTGGCTCGCAGGCTCTAGAGCGTAGGCTCAGTAGTTGTGGCGCATGGGCTTAGTTGTTCCGCGGTATATGGGATCTTCCTGGACCAGGGATTGAACCCGTGTCCCCTGCATTGGCAGGTGGATTCTTAACTACTGCGCCACCGGGGAAATCCTGAAACTGGTGAATTTCGAAGGTAGCAATCTGGAAGTTCTGTTTGGTGAGGTGTAGGATGTGAGTGGGAGTTCTCTTGGAGCTGGAGGGGTTGGCAAGGGACTGAGAGGTATGGACTTCATCTCGTTGATGATGGGCTAGAATTCAAAACATCCTTCTTCAATTACTAAAATGTAACTGCATCCATTAGAATGTAAGTTACACAGGGGCAGATCATTGAATAGTGTCCAGAACATAGTAGGTACTCAGAAACTATTTGTTGAGTGAATGAGTGGTTGGTGATATTGAAATCTTTGCCTTATCTTCCATATTGTTGGAGATTTCCCAACACCATCTATTTCTTTTGACTACATGCATTTCAAAATAAGGATTAACATAAAATTCATATACCAAGTTGAAAGTAGATTTTATTCATATATTTAATCTTTCTTAATCACTAGTAATTCTTTTAAAAGAAAAAGCAATGTGTAAGTGGTTCTTGTGGGTCTACAAATTTTTCCTATAAGGGTTGAATATTATGAAAGAATTGAGAAGTACACGGACCATTTTGGAAATATGAATAGGTGCTAAAGCATTTTAGTCGATGCTGTTTTCATAATCATTAAGAAGTTGGAAAAGACCAGATAACTAAACTAAATTTGAAAAAAAATTAGATATTTCTAGACTATATTATATCCTGGAACCAGCAATCTAAAAGCTAGATGGGTTTAGCAAGTATTTTCAAATGTCAGCATTGTTGGGAACATGAATAATACTTAACCAATCAAAAGTTATCAAATGTTAGAGGTGGGAGATATCTTTGACTTCTGGTCTATTTTTTCATTGTACAGGTAAGAAACTGGGGCCCAGAGAGGGAAAGGGACTTGTCCAAGATCACACAGCAAGTTAGAGGCAAGCCAAGAATAGCATCCAGATGTTTGACTCTTAGTCCAGCACCCTCTTGATTATTCCATGCTGTAGTGTCTATTGTTTTTCTCTATCTAGAACCTACTTCCTCCACTTCAGAAAACAGATTTCATCCCTCTGGCCACAGGGGTAGGCACTGGCCCAGACTAGGTCAATCATTGTATATAGTACTTCACCCTTTCTGGCCTTAGTCGTTGGTTCAAGTGATGAGGATGTGACCCAAGCTTGGCCAATCAGAATCCTTCCCTGGGATTTGTGACAGTGGATCTAGGAAAGAAAAGGACCTTTTCCTTGCTGGTTGTGAGGCTGTGAGGATATGAGCTCAAAACTAGGGTGGCTAGGCCTGTGTCACATGGAAAGAATGAGAACAGAAGGAAGACAGACAGGAGAGGTAGTCCAGATGGGAGCTGAATTACACTAATCTCCAAGGTGTATCCATCCTGAAGTTTTTTTTAGCTCTTTTCATTTTTTAAAAACAATGATAATATTCTTCCAATAACCACCCTGTTTTTGTTTTTTTCCTTTTTCTTCTTTTACTAAAGCAAGTTGGACTTGGGTTCCTGTCCCTTGCAGCCAAAGAGTCTACAGGGTTTCTCAACAGTAGCAGTACTGACACTTTGGACCAGATCATTGTGTTGGGAGGGGCTGCTCTGTGCAGGTATAGGATGTTTAGCAGCAGCCCTGGATTCTACCTCACTAGATGCCAGTATCACTCCACCCCACCTGTGGCAACCAAAAATGTCTCCAGACATTACCAGATGTCCACTAGGGGTTGGGACAAAATTGTCCCTGGTTGAGAAACACAAGTCTTGTCTAATACCCGTGGTGACTATTACTAAAAACAAACAAACAAACAACCCAAACAAACAAACAAACAAAACAGATAGGGAAAACTGAAATTCAGTGAGATGTGGGACTTTTTTCAAAGTGGCAAAGACAGGACTACTAAATCGAGCAAAAAGGATCCAGGAAGTGATACTGTAAGGAGATGTTGGTACATGCAAATGTTGGCTCTCATAGCTGTTGGAATAATAACAAACTCCACGAAATGATTTGGGATTTTACCCATGACACAGGTGGTAACTCTCTACCTAAGAATTCTCACGCATGTCACAAGATGGTGAGACAAAGCAATGTCAGTTAGTTTTATTTCTGTTGTTTTAGATCTCTCTGGTGAATGACTTGGAGGTTTGGGTTCAGTGAACTTTCACTGGGTGTCTCCAGAAAGCTCACTGCATGCCTTTCTGAAGTAGATATCCAGGAAGTCAAACCTTGCTATAATTAAAATAATAATAAGATTCATTGCACAATGATGATGTGTTTACATGAATGAGATTAGTAAAATACCATGAAGAATCAACTTCGTTTTTGTTAGAACTATTTTTGAAGAAGTGCTCTTCAGAAGCAGGATTGTGAGGAAAAGATTACTAGCACAGGAATCAAGAGGTCTAGATGTGAGCCTGACTCTGCCACTAATGCTGTGTGACATTGTGCAAGTGTCTCCCTCTCTCTGGGCCTCAGTTTCCTTCTCTGTATAATGAGGGGTTGGATCAGACAAATGCTGAGGAATTTCCAGGACTGATTTTCAGTGATTCTTGTTGGCAGGCACTATGTCATATCTATCTTGGTTCCCCTATCCTCAACCCAGGACCTGGTGCAGCACCAGAAACAAAATAGGTACTAAGCAAATGCTTATTAAATGCACAGATAAATGAATTAGTTATGAGATAAATGACAAGAACATCCCAGCTTCCACAGATGCATAGAATTAGAAGAGATCTTAGAATTGAAAGTGATCCCTAAGCTTACTTAGCAAAGCCCAGCCAAAGCTAGAATTCTCTACCTTGTTTCTGACAGATGGACATATAGTTTCTGTTTAAAAACTTATGATGACAGGGAATTCACTATCTGCAGAGGTTCCAGTTTTCGATAGCTCTAGATATTAGGAAGTTCTTCCTTATCTGGAACCAAAATTAGCCTCCTTGTACCTGTCACTTTCCTCTATTTTTATTTTTTTTATTAATTTTAATCTAAGAATATATGCATATAACTTGAAAAGTAAAATAATACTAAAGTCTTATTATAATGAAAAATAACTCTCTTCCTCATCCTTTCTCATTCCCCAGGGCTGCCCCTCCAACCACTTTACACTCCATTAGCTGTTTCTTCTGCTACTTATATCTGCATTTGCAATTGATATGCTTATACTGTTATTTCTTGATTTATCAATTTTAAACATTATCTATTGATTTCCTATTTTAAGGAAATCTTAACCAACCTTCTCTAAATTTCCCTGTCTTTATGCTCTTACTATACTATCACAGTGTTTGGTTCAGTCAGTATTCAGTGTTTTCACAAGTATTGATATAACTATGTAAATGTTGTTTAATGCTAAGCCAAGTAAAATACTGGAGTTAATAATTGCTTTGATTAGTTTTCTATGTACTTTTCTCTAATGATTCCCAAATATTTCAACTAAACTGTAAAACAGCTATCAACACGTCATTTTTAAAAGTTTTTATTTTTATCAAAATTATACATATAACATAAAGAGTCAAATAACTATTATGAGATTTGACAATGATAAATGTCAAATTTATGCCACAATATACATTTCAGAAAGCTCTTTCACCTAATCATGAACAACAGATGTGGCTGGAGGTTGTTATGTTTTGGAAACAGGTTAAGAAATGGAAGCTCAGAGGGGAAATGACCTGACTAAGGTCACACAGAAGCACCTAGAGAAGCAGAGCCTTTAACGCAGCCCAGCACTTTCCCAACTACATTTGTGTCTGGAAACATTGCTTTGACTCCAAACTGGTCAATGGCAGAATGTGTCCCAAAGATAAGGGGTTCCTGGGATGTGACTCATTTTTAACAGACTGGAATAAATGGCTTCTATGCAAAGCAGGGCTCAGCAACTGGCAGGACTGAGTGGGGTTGGTAGCCGTCTGAAGCCTCAGTGTAGAAGGTGAGAATGTCTCCACACCCTGTAATCCGACAAACAGGGTCTCTACTTTTTAAGATTCCTAACAGTGTTACACAAACCCTCCAGGGGCTTAAACTTGACACACAGACAGGTAAGTTGGGAGAGGTAGGTAATCTCCTCACGCCACCTCCTTACCTGCTAGAGAACATATCACGTTAATCCGCATGAGGCAGATCTCTTCTTGTTCCTGTTGGGAACCAGGAGGGAAGGAGTGAGAAATGGCCCCAGGCCTGGAGTCAAACCATTCTCATTTTGCAGAAGTGAGTTCTAGAATGTAGAAAGGAAGCTGCGTTCAGAAACAACTAGAACAATCCCTGCACAATTAGGACTGTGGAGAGGGTCCCTTTGACCCTTGCTGAGGGAGTCGATTGAGACCGACTTCTGAGTCCCTGGAGGTAGGAGCGTCTTTAGCTATTTTTTACCAGAAACAAGGCAGGGAGGATTTGACTCCCTAGACCCTTAGGGCAGCACTGCCAGGACAGAGGGACATGTTGCTCTCCCAGCTAGCCCCGAAATCTTCCTGACCCTCTTCCTCAGCTCTAATCTCCAAGTTCTCCCCAGCTTTTCAAAGCCTATGGTCTCCTGATTGGCCATCACATGCAAACCTTTGGAACAGCACAGAATTGACTCAACACCAGCTCTGGGGAGGGACAGACTGCTTGCTGAGGGGACTCACACCCAGAACATCCTGGAGCAGGTGTGTGGAGCTGGGGGCAGGGCAAGCAGCCTGGCCTAGAAGGTAACAGAGGCTCCCAGCCCACTTCACTGCTTCTGGAGTCTACAGTTTCATTTGGGTTGAAAAGGCTGGTGGTAGAGACCACAGAGCCCTGGAGTGAGAAGAAATCTTTGTGACAGCTCATTTGAGAGAGAGGAGTATGGAGGCTGAGAGTGAGGGCCCTGCCTCGGGCCATCCAGCAGGTGGGTGCAAGAGCTGCTAATAGCAATAGCAGTAATTAGGTGCTTACTGTATGCTAAGCACGGAGCAAAATGCTTTACATCCATTAACTCATTTAATCATCCCAACAAGTCTGTGAGGGAGGTACTGTAGTTTCTCCTGTTTTCCAGAGCAAACTGAGGCTCAGAGTGGTGAAGTAATTTGCCGAAGCCATGGGGCTAGAAAAATGTGGAAGCAGGACTTGAATCCAGGCTTCTCTGCCCTTGAAGCCTGTGCTGTGGACTCTTATGAGATATCACGTAGGGCAACACTTTGGAGAGAAATTAGAAAATTGCATTTCCCTCTGTTCCAGTGTTCATTTGTCACTCAGCACTAATTAAAGGAAGAATTTGGGAGGCCATGATGGCGCGGGGAGTCAGGAGGTCTTGGGTCCCAACTTTCTGCCTGACTTGCTGTGTGCCTCGGGACACTATCTTCCTTCCTCTCTCTGACCCTCAGTTTCCTCATCTTGGGGGCAATGTCATAAAAGCACATTCTATGCTACAAACAGGGGCAGTCATGTGTTGTGGACATACTTCTGTCCAGCCCTCAGTGGCAAAGGGGGAAAAGAGCACCAGAGGAGATTCTGGGCAGTGGCACAAGGCCTGGCCCGCCGAGAGTCTAGGCTGCTTCTAGCCCATCAGCCAGGCCAACACAAAACCTCAGCTTTTGTTTGACTTGGCTTCTTGCACCTTGTTTAGTCTGCAGAGCAAGCTGCTTATCCTACTGTCTTTGTCACAGACCATTAGTACGGACATAATCCCCGGGGGCTTACTGCTTTCTCTAGGAATTCAAGGAAGGCCACAGAGGGAGCCCAGCTCTTTAGAGCCATCCCCTACTCCCCAGCCCCCATCAGAGCAGCCTCAGCTGAGAACCTGTGGCACTGTGTGCTCCTGGTCTGTGATTCTGGCTGTGTGACCTTGGACCAGTCTCTCTCCCTCCCTGGGCCTCCATCTGCCCATCTGTGCACAGAGAGAACTGGCTTAGATGCCGTCAAAGGGACTTCAACTCCCTGAGGTTCAGAAATACATTCCTATGTGGTTTCTCCCCCTTGAGGCCTCCCTCATCCCTCTACTGAGCTCTCCCCCATTTCTGAAGCAATCTGTAGCATTTTCACTGATCCCATCCCTGCCCTGAGCCTGGTGCCAATCCCTCTCTCATTCAACCTCCTGCTTGTAAACTGGGGATAATAATACCTGATTACAAAATCTACAAACAATAAATGCTGGCGAGGGTGTGGAGAAAAGAGAACCCTCTTGCACTGTTGGTGGGAATGTAAACTGATAGAGCTACTATGGAGAACAGTATGGAGGTTCCTTAAAAAACTAAAAACAGAACTACCATACAACCCAGCAATCCCACTACTGGGCATATACCCTGAGAAAACCATAATTCAAAAAGAGTCATGTACCACAGTGTTCACTGCAGCACTATTTACAATAGCCAGGACATGGAAGCAACCTAAGTGTCCATTGACAGATGAATGGATAAAGAAGATGTGGCACTTATATACGATGGAATATTACTCAGCCATAAAAAGAAACGAAATTGAGTTATTTGTAGTGAGGTGGATAGACCTAGAGTCTGTCATACAGAATGAAGTAAGTCAGAAAGAGAAAAATACTGCATGCTAACACATATATATGGAATCTAAAAAAAAAAGGTTCTGAAGAACCTAGGGGCAGGACAGGAGGAATAAAGATGCAGACGTAGAGAATGGACTTGAGGACACGGGGAGGGGGAAGGGACAAAGCGAGAGAGTGGCATGGACATATATACACTACCAAATGTAAAATTGATAGCTAGTGGGAAGCAGCCGCATAGCACAGGGAAATCAGCTCGGTGCTTTGTGACCACCTAGAGGGGTGGGATAGGGAGGGTGGGAGGGAGGGAGACACAAGAGGGAAGAGATATGGGGATATATGTATATGTATAGCTGATTCACTTTGTTATAAAGCAGAAACTAACACACCCTTGTAAAGCAATTATACTGCAATAAAGATGTTAAAAAAAAAAACACCTGATAACTCACCCTGCTGCTGTGGGGATTAACTAATTAGTGGTTATTAAGGGATGGGGGAACACAGTGCACTGTTTCCATTTAGGGCAGCTTTCCTCCTTCCTGCCACTGTCTGCATAATCCCAGAGAGTTAGTTGCAAAACCCCGAGAGTCTGACTTCTGACACCCAGATGGAGTAACTGAGGCAGAGGGCAAGGAGTAAGGCCATGCATTTGTTTTTACGGCGTAGAGGGGACCACCACTCAGGGCTCTGGACGTCTGCCCAGTGCTCCTCCATCATACACAGTGGTTGTGGTCCAGGTCTGTGGTGGTGGTCCCTCTACTGGGCTGGAAGACCAACCAAAAGGCCTCCACACCTTGGGCCTGGTTCACAGGGGTTCCACAGCCTGGTGTCAAGGAACAAAATTTGGCTTCAGCCAGTTCTGGGTGCCAGTTCCGGCATCTTGGCTTACTGAGTGACCTGGGGCGTGTCACCCCTGTTCACTGCTGAACTGTCAGTTTCATCAGTCAATGGGGATAATGACACCTTCCTCAAAGGTTGCTGTGAGTATTGGCCCAGAGCGGGAGTTTGGGAGATAGGTATTATTATTATTACGTTGTTTTTGTCGACTGCGATGATGGCCAAATCTCACCATGAGAGCTGCTCAGCGATGCTTCAGGAGCAGACCCTCACCAAGTGCTCCTGTGGGCTACGCCCTGCCTAGGGGCTTCCATGAACAGCACCTCCTTCATCCTGACCCCAAGGCAGCAAGGATGGTGTTATTACCCCATTTGATAGAGTTGTACATGGAGGCTCAGAGAGGAAGATAACTTGTTCAAAGTTGTGTTTGCTTTACAAGTGAGGTGACCTCAATTTTAGTCTCTTTTCTTGCCATCTCTTAGTTCCCTTAGCCTTTATTTCCTGTGCATTCCCCTCTGTCTTTTCTGTAGAGAAGTATGGGCACTGCTTGGCTCACCACAAGAGCAGCTCAGGCCCCTCACACCTCCTCACACCACAGCCCCATTAGCACATTTGAACTCATCTCAGATACCAGCCATTTTCTGGGAGCCACGAGGGGGTACAAAAATCCACTGGGTCTGACCAGGCTCAGTTTGGGACGGTAATACTGTAAATACATTTGCCTTGGCCCTGGGTACGGTCTCTCTGTAATAATATCGATGATAATATTGGTATTATCTCCCACTGCTGAGAACTTGCTAGGTGCCATGCACAGTGCTAAGCATTCATTGTTTCTTCTTTGCAATCCTTGGACTCCGTGCCCTGTGCTACTAGCTCCCTTTTACACGTGAAGAAATGGAGGTTCAGAGAGGTGAAGTGACCTTGCTCAAGGTCACATGGCTGGTAAGCAGCTATGATTTAAACCCAGATCTTTTGCCCCTACAGCCTGTGCACATAACCTCTGTACTCCTCCACCCTCCTTGGGGCCTGGGGCCCTGGGACTGACCCAGACCCAAACCTGGGTCATCCCAGGTCCCATCCATCCTTTAGGTTCCTGCAATTGTCCTCTCATCTGGGGTGACAGACATGTATACAGGCAGTCACTTCATCTGTGAAATGGGAATAATAATGACCAGCTTGCAGGGTTTTGGAGATGAAATACAGGCAGAGCACTTTTCAAGTTGCCTGGCATGGTGAACACATAATAAATGGCAGTAGTTATTATTATTGACACGACCTTGGCTTCCCATGGGGTCCATGGAATAAGGGGGTTCATGTGCTAATGGGGAAGGGAAGCCAGAAGAGGTCATGTGCTAATAGAACAGAGCATCCTTTCTCTGATGACTTGTTTAGTCTGCAGTCAGGACAAAAGCAAAGTAGGGGGCATGGTCATTGTCTCTGAGGGGCTGCCCTGGGCAGAGAGAGAGAAGATATAGTCTTGGGAGACCCAGAGGGCAAAGCCAGTGGGGAGGAGTTGCAGGATTGAGGCTGGTTTTTAAATGGCCAAAGAAGGAAGGGGCTTCCTTGAGTGGTGTTGAGCTCTCCCAACCTGGAGGTGTGTGAGCAGAGGCTGCAAGCTAACTGGCAGTGGTGTTGCAGAAGGCATTTTAGTGGCTGTATCACATGATTTCTGAGGTCTCGGGACAGAAAAGTTACAAGGTTGATTTTTTTTTTTTTTTTTTTTTTTGCGGTATGCAGGCCTCTCACTGTTGTGGCCTCTCCCGTTGCGGAGCACAGGCTTCGGACGCGCAGGCTCAGCGGCCATGGCTCACGGGCCCAGCCGCTCCGCGGCATGTGGGATCCTCCCGGACCGGGGCACGAACCCGTGTCCCCTGCATCGGCAGGCGGACTCTCAATGACTGCGCCACCAAGGGAAGCCCACAAGGTTGATTTTGACTCAGCATAAGCAGGAGTTTTCTAGCAGAGCTATCTAAACACAGCTTCAGGAAACGATAGTGAGGTTCACATCTTAGGGAGCACTTAAGCAGAAGCTGGATAAACACTTGAGAGGAATGTTGTTGAATGGATAAGTGCATCAGACAGCAGGCTGGATTAGACGACTCCTTAGTGAGAGATGATACGACACTGGTGGAAAAGAAGGGGCCGGAGTCTACTCTGAGGTCTGATCCAGACACCAGCATTTGCCAGCTGGGTGACCTTGGACAAGAGTCTTCACCTCTCGGAGCTTTGGTTCCTTGCTTGTAAAATGAAAATTATAATCTCTATCCTGCTTACCTTCCAGGACTGTAGTGAAGGGTCAGAGATACACAGACTATAAGAAGGCTCTGAGGACTCTGAAACCACTGTGAATTATTCTTCTGGCCCTGTGGGGAGACAGGAAAATGGGGTGGAGGAAGATAGGTGGAGAGGAAGGAGAGAGAGAAGAGAAAGGAGGAGGTATCTGGCTTTGTGCTGAGTGCTGGATTGGAGGAGAAAGGAGTCTGTAGCAGATGATCTGCTCCTTTTAGAGCTGCAGCAATAGTTTGAATCTCTTAGAACAGTGCTGTCCACTAGAACTTTCTGTATTTATGGAAATGTTCTATATTTGCACTGTCCAATCCATAGCCAGTAGCTACAAGTGGTTATTGAGCCCTTGAAAAGCAGCTAGTATAACTGAGGAACTAAATTTTAAATTTTACTTGGCTACCATATTGGACAACTCAGCTCTAAAGAAGGCAACAGGAACCTCTTTCCTTCCCATCGTCCCTATTCTTGCATCCTGCATAGGTGTTGTGACCCCACACTGCCTGGGCACTGCAGAGGTCACCAAGATGAACAAGGCAGGGGCCTGCCCCAGAAGAGCTCACAGTTTTTTCTGGGAGATGGACGGATTGGCATGTAGATAGAAATTACAATCCAAGGTGAGGCATACAGACTACAGCTGTGTGGGAGTAAAAGGAGGGAGCCCCTCACTCAGGTGGGGCTTTACAGACTGTATGTGAAGGATAAAGTGGGGCATCCTGGGCAGGAAAAAGCCTTCCTGTTGAGGGAACGGCATAGGCAAAGGCTCGAAGGCAAGAAAGAGCACAGAAGGTTTGGAGAGTGAAGGTTGGTGTGTGGATGGAGGAGGGCCAGTGGCAGGAATCAAATCCCAGATTCCCTGTTCCAGTCCCCCAAGGAATGCCCATTGAGCTGCTGGGTAGAGGCCATCAGGGGCAGGCCTGGTGAGGGGCCTGTCTGTCCAAACTGCCTGGCTCCATTCAGGACAAGTTAAGGTGGTGGCTTTGGAGGGGGTCTCCTCCCTCTGCCCCTTACTCACGGAGTCTTGTCTCCTTGCCTGACCTTCATGGAAGAGCTCAGGGTCCTGCCATCCACCTTTGGCAGAATCCCCGAGGGTCCATCTCTGAGAGCACACCCTTCTTGCCCTCAGTCTTCCCACCAAAAACTTGCCCATGACTCAGACTTTGGCATTACTGGGCTGGCCTGTTTCCTCATCTCACAGGTCCTGGTCTGATAGCCTGACTGACTTCCTAACTGGCACTCTTGCCTCCAGCCCCACCTCACTCCAGTCCAACTTCTTGCAGAAACTAGTAGGAGAAAATGTCCTGCCTAAGGATTTGCTGTGGCCCAGGTTCAAGGACAGCTTCAGTGAGGGTAGCCATTGGATGTAGCGCAATGCACACTAGTGGCTGCCTGCCCGGTGCCCTGCCTCCTCTTGTTCCCTCTTTTTTTTTTTTTTGATTTTTTTTGGAGGATAGTTGGTTTACAATGTTGTGTTAGTTTCTGCTGTACAGTAAAGTGAATCAGTTATACATATACGTATATCCACTATTTTTTAGATTCTTTTCCCATATAGGTCATTACAGAGTAGTGAGTAGACGTCCCTGTGCTATACAGTAGGTCCTTACTAGTTATCTATTTTTCCTCTCGCTCCCTCTTTTTTTTTAATTTTTTTTTTTTGTGGTACGCGGGCCTCTCACTGTTGTGGCCTCTCCCGTTGCGGAGCACAGGCTCCGGACGTGCAGGCTCAGCGGCCATGGCTCACGGGCCCAGCTGCTCCGTGGCATGTGGGATCCTCCCAGACCGGGGCACGAACCCGTGTCCCCTGCATCGGCAGGCGGACTCTCAACCACTGCACCACCAGGGAAGCCCCTCTCTCGCTCCCTCTTAACAGAAACCCCATCGTACACACACAGCAACAGCCATCTGCCTCTGGGGGACTCTGACCTACCCCTAACTTCAGAGATGAACCCATTTGGTCTCAGGAAAATTCTGTTTCACTTGCTGTTGTCCCTGTCCCAACTTGTTGGTTGAGGAAAGGCATGAGATCCAGGTTTAGCCAGTGAAACACAGGAGATACCTGCTGGAGAAAGTTTCCTTGTCTCACCCCTGAGAAAGAGATGTAGTAAAGCTGGTCCCGCTACTTCCTTGTGTTGATGTCATGTGGATGTGATATCTGAAATCAGATATGGTCATCTCATTTCTAAGCAGAATGGGAAGTTTGAAAGAATCTGGAGACATCGTTGAACCCTTGAATGAACCCTCCCTGAAGGCTATCCTATCTCTACACTTTTTGTTTTATGAGATAACATTTCTGTTATTTGCAGCTAAAAGCTTCTTAACAATACAGAGAGGTGAGGTACGTTGGTCAGGACTCTTTCAGTGTCGAGTGATAGGAACTCAGTTACAACTGGTTTGAACAAAAGAGGGGGACATGATACTGCTTTGTATAATAATATAAGATGCATGTCCATGTGGGCAGAGAAATCCATGTAGATTATGTGATTTAGAAAAACGGTTTTCTTCTAGTAGTCTAGAGCCTATATTGGTTTTGAGAATTATGGTTTAGCGTTGGGAAATGGTGTGTGTGTGTGTGTGTGTGTGTGTGTGTGTGTGTGTGTGTGTTCGTTCTCCAAGCATTACCATTTGGAAGACTATGGGAAAAATGAGTAGGAATTTTTATCTCATACTCGTGGAAACACATGGATGAGGACCATCCTTTGAGGGCCCGAGCCCACCCTGTCTTCTGCTGGGGCCCTGCATGGTTATTCTAGATTCAGACTTTGGGAGAGATGCTGCCAGACGGTTACTGTGTGCTGTGACTCTCCTTGGCTTTAGGTTAGTGCCATCCCTGTGATCAGGGTTGAGCTTTTCCTAATTGGCAGAGGTTCCCCTGGTGAAGGACTGACAAAGGGGTTCCTTTCTCAGAGAAGGGAAAAGGAAGTGGTCTTCAAGGCAAGAAACAAGAGACCTCCTGTGGAGGGTTGATATTTCTTTATTTTGGACTCTTGGAAGAGTTCTATTTGGAGTCAGTTTTACGGATACAATTCCATTGTTCTTCCTGACCTTCAGTAGAGGCTGGTAGACATATAGCCTTGTGGGTGGGTTGTGGGGTATTGAGGATGGGCTGGGGGTGGCTGGGTGGCTTTTTAGCAGTTCCCATATGGTGAAGCCCTGCAGTGGTAGTTACGTCATATGGCAGGTGACCAGAGCAAAGCAAATGGAAGCCCAAAACAAGGAGCTGAGAGTGGTGGGCAATTGAGACCCTTTGAGATCCATTCGTCGCCCCTAATAGATCTCCAAATATTTCCCCTTTAGGCCTCAGTGTCAGGGTTAAGGTGGGGCTTGAGGGTAGACACAAGATCTAAGAAGACACACCTCCCCACCTGTAGCTCCTCTGTTCTCTTGGGTCCTTCCAAAGCCAAGGAAGTGGGGCCCCACTTTCCCCTTGGGGTCCTTGGGGTCTGAGCTGGGACCCAAGGTACCCACAAACTGGGATATCTGTCCTCCACAAGGAGAAGTGATGCCTGTTACTTCCTCCCTTTTGCTGAGAGGCTTAGGGACTTAGTGTAGCTGTTGAGAAACAAAGCTGGTTAAGTGATGAGCATTATATTTTGATCCACAAGCCTGTCTGTTTCCAAAATTCCCTTGTAGACACCATCAAGCAAAATCTGGCAGGTTTTTTTTTTTTTTTTTCCTCCAAAAGCTGTTAAAATTGCTTGGTTAGATATGATACAAGAAACCGTTTTCTTTCATGTTGTTTTGGGTTCCTCTCTAACCCTCTCCACTGAGGCCACCAGTTTGGAAGCTTTCTGGGTGCAAGAGGAGGGGGCTGCTCCTTGATCCTCCTTAGCCTGGCATTCAAGGCTCTTTTTCATGAACTGGCCTTCTCAGACTTAGCTCCAGCTTCTCCCCAGCACGTACTCTCTCTTTTTTTTCTTTTTCTTTTAAAGCAAAGATGTCTCTATTTTTTTCAATAAATCCAGAGACCCATAATTACCCTCCCTGCTTTGCATTCTTTTCATTCTGCCTAAAATACCTTTTTTTCTTTAAATACCTTTCACTCCCTTCTCCATCCCAGTCTTCCCTTTACATGTCCAAAGTCTACCTAGGTTTTAAAGCCCAGGGGAAGTGCCGCCTGTACTAAAAGACCTGCCAGTGCAGGGACTGAAGTCATCAGAGAGACCTATGTTCAAATCTCAGCTCCACCACTATTAACCATGTGACTACAGACGAGTAGCTTTCTCTCCCTGAACTTCATTTTCCTTGTCTGAAAAGGGAAGATAATTACCCCCACAATCTAATATCCACCCAGCAGCCAAAGGGATCCCATGAAAATATAAGTCAAATAATGTCACCTCTCGGCTCAGAATTCCCCAGTGGCTCCTCATTCACCCAAAGTAAAAGCCAAGTCCTTGCAATGGCCCTCTACGCTCTGACTCCCATCTCTGAATCAACCATTCCTGCTCTCCCACCCCAGGTTCCTCACAGAGGCTCCAACAGGCCTGGCATTTTCCTGCCTCAGGAGCTTTGCATCTGCTGCTCCTTCTGCCTGAAACACTCCTCCCTATGGATGCCCCCAGCCCTTCCTTCACCTCCTTCATGTGTTTGCCCAGATGTCAATTTCGGGGCAAAGCCTTCTCTGATCAGCCTATTTAAAGTTATAGCCACTCCCCTTCTTGATTTCTCTCCTGATTCCCCTTCCTTGCTTTATTCTTCCCGTACACGTCACCTTCTAATACAGTGCATGATTGTCTTATCTGTTGTGTTTATTTTCTGTCTCCTTCTACTAGAAAGTAATCTTAAGGAGGACAGAGAGTTTTTGTCTGTTTAGTTTTCTGATGTGTCCTCCGGTGCCCAGAACAGTGCCCTCAGGGTAGGGGCACTCAATAAATATTTGTAGAATGAATGAACGAATGAAAGAGTGAATGATTTCTGATGGCCTTTGAGCCCCGAGAGCCACTGAGAGCTGTCCCTGGTGCTGCCCTGGCCTGGCCTCTCCCTGCCCTTCCTGCAGTTCCGTGCTGACCTTAGCTTGTTTGGTCACTCTCAGCTCCTCTGGCCCCATCTCTACTCACTCCTCAGCCGCTGGTCCAGCCAGTCAGATGGCAGAAGAGGAAAACACCAAGGCATAAAATGAGGGGTTTTCGGCCCTATGAACTCAGCTCCCAAGGGCCCTCAGGATCAAGTGCAAACTCCTTGGCATGTGCTCCGAGGCTCCTGCCTCCCTCTTCAGCCCATCTTGTACTGCCTTCTCCTGCTGCCTGTGCTCCTGGTCTCTTTGTGTTCCTTGAACTATGTGTTCTGTTATGTTTCTTGACCATCTGTGGCTCAGGATTCCATGCTGTCCCCACTCCCTGTGACTTCTTGTCTGCCCAACTCTCAGTCAGCCTTCGGATTTTATCTCAAAGATCACTTTCTCCTGAAGGCCTTGCTTGATTCCCAGATAAGGTTTACACTCTCATGGGGGTCTGATCCCCCCTCTTTGGCAACAGTTATTATGCTTGTAATTAGTCTTCACTGCTTTCCTCCCCACTAGACTGTGAGGTTGTTAGGGAAGGCTCCAGGTCTGTTTTGCTCCACCCGTACCTTCGGAGCTTAGCACAATGCCTGGCACATAGAAAGGGTTCAGTAAGCCATTGCTGAATGAAAGACTGAAGAGGAAGAAGGAAGCCACAGGGGGCAGTCCAGAAAGAACATAGGCTCTGGAATCCAAATGACCTGGGTTCCAATCCCAGCCCTGTCACTTACAGTCTGTGTGACCATGAGTAACTCACCACCCCTCTCTGAGCCTCCATTTCCCATCTCTAAAATATAGATAATAATGACAGTGTCACTAGGGTTGTAGGAATAATTACATGTGATGCTGAACAGATGTTTGATACTTAGAAGGTGCTGAATAAGTGGCATTTACATTAATGATGGAACTATGAAATGCTAGTAATCATCTTCAGCTTCTGTCTGAAAAGTACTTCCAAGCCAATTGTTTCATTTCACTTTAAAATAGCTCTTGCAAGAAGGAAACCAAGATTAAGGGGTTAAGCAACTTGTTCAAGGTCACCCAGCATCATAGGGCTAGGTGGAGATTGGACCAGGCAGCATGACTCTGGAAGTCCCTCTTCTAGGACCCTGCCAGTCTCTGCTTTGTATTTTGGCTACTTGGGTACAAATCCAAGATATAAAGAACAAACATCATGCCCAGTTCACTGCAGAATCCCTAGTTTCTGTGCAGAGTCTGACAGAGAGCAGGTAGTTGGTGAATGTTTGTTGAATAAGTAAATACATGAGTTTATCCACGACTCTCTGCTCACCCAGATTCTTCTGGCTGCTTAGTTCAGAGCAGGACCCTCTCATTACCTCCCACTAGCTTCTTTGGCAGGGACAAGGGCAGTGTGCCCTCAGAGGAAGTATCTATGGGTGTCACTGGAGCATGTCCCTGGCTTCACCGAGAGACAAGTCAAGTGTCCCAGGAGCCCTGGCCACCTCTTTCCCAGCAGCTGCTTGAATATCCACTCACCTATGACAACTGGGTCAGGAGCAGTGCTGGAGAGGGCGTTGAGTGCAGCCAAGTGCCCTGGGGTCCCCATGCTTGGCTCTACCCAGGAGCTCTGAGGTTGAATGCCATCTCTGAGCCTCTTGGGCAGCAGCTGGGCAGTCAGGCCAGCCTCCTGGGAGACAGCCTTGGGTCCTTTGGGCTGGTAGAACACTGGGCCGGGAGACTAGTCTCCGATCATTCTCAGGGGAAACTTGATTCATTGGGGGCCTGAGGAGCTGAAGTATTCGTTTCATTTTGTTACTCCCTGCCTAATATCTATTTCCTGTTGAATCTAAGGCACATAGAAGAATGAGAAGAACTCAAAGGAGAGAGTTGGAGAACCCAAATTTTGTCCCAACTTGGTTTCCACTGTGGTGTGCCCTGGGCAAGGTGCTTCCCCTCACTGGAACTTAGCTTCTGAGGTTGAGAGAAGCATTACCTGGAGGCAACCTCAAGGATACCCTTCCTTTCCAATAACAGATAAAAAGACAGCCCATGAGAATATAATGACCACTGGATTCTGAATCAGGAGACTTGCCTAACCTCACTGAGACTTGGTTTTCCCATCCATGAAGTGGGGATAACACATACTTTCTGGATCACCTCATAGGTTGTTGGGGACTCTAGAGATTTCATAAAGTCAATTTATGCTTACTAAGAGTAGGAGGGAGGTGATGATGATCCCAGCCTCAGCCATCTACATTTAACGTATCCATCTACATGAAATCAACTCTCAAGCACTTACCACATTCAAAGCACTGCACTGAATGCTGAGACATACAGATATATGTCCAAGGATTTAGAACTTCATGTTTCTGGGCATTTTGCTTTCTAAAAATCTAAAATATATTGATTTTTAGGTGTTATTGCTATAATCATCCAGAATAAGTTTCCAGAAGGCTGAGAGAAATCAAAGAACCTGTTGAGAGGATGTGAAACAAGGCAGAGGGCTAGAATTAGCCATCACTGAGGGCCACTGTGTGCTGGGTACTTCAAACCTCAAGATAGCTCCCAAAAGACAGGTGGCAGGGCTTCCCTGGTGGCGCAGTGGTTGAGAGTCCGCCTGCCGATGCAGGGGACGCAGGTTCGTGCCCCGGTCCGGGAAGATCCCACATGCCGCGGAGCGGCTCGGCCCGTGAGCCATGGCCGCTGAGTCTGCGCATCCGGAGCCTGTGCTCCACAACGGGAGAGGCCACAACAGTGAGAGGCCCGCGTACTGCAAAAAAAAAAAGACAGGTGGCAGTAGCTCAGTCTACAGATGAGGAAACCGAGGCTCAGAGAAGGAAGCATGATGATCCAGACCCTGATACTTTGGTGGATAAATTTACTCTTTCATCCTTCCTTTCCTTTATTCCACAAATACTTGTGCTGACATCTGGGTGGCGGGATCAGATTTTTCTTGTCTGAGCCTCATTTTTGCCTTCTCCTCACTGGGCCTCTCAAGCTGACAGGTTTGTTCCCTTCTCACAAGGAGACGCATCAGAGGAGATCACCCTGCGTGCAAGCTCCGTGAGCCTGGTCAGCATCAGGAAGTGAGAGAGTGGGGCTGTTTGCTGGAGCCCAACGAGGAAAGAGGGTGGTCGAGGGCAGACTTTGACCCCACCCTCAATCATATCACTTTACATTTCTCAAGATCCTAACTAACATAATCAAGGGTCTTGTAAGGCCGAGTGAGACTTCTGTTTAGAAGTGGGAAGAATTTTGTGGTGAGGAAAACTCTGGGTGTTTGTGTGGCAGAAGCCCCTTCCATGGAGGGGAAGAGTGTGTAATGGGAAGTGCACTAGACTTGGAGCCTGGACACCTGAGTGTAGTCTCAGTTCAAAAACTTGTTGACTGTGACCTTGGGAGAGTCACTTTGTCTCTCAGAACCTCATTTGTCTCATCTGTAGAGGCACTGATGTGCAGTGGTTACTTAATTCCACATATGAAGACTTGGATTATTTGCATAGAGAAAGGACTCCGTAAATGTTAGCTGTTATCTGTAAGTGGGATAAGAGTTCCACATGGCCACTGTCACGTGAGAAAAGATTTGATACTGAAGCTGCCTATAAAGGGCCCAGTCCCCTTGCTTATGAATGGCAAGAGATAATTAGAGTTTATACCACCCAAGCCTCAACTCTACTTTGGGATCAAAAGATTAAGGTGATCTTTGGAGATTTATTGGCAGCAACTTTTGTGTGGTGAATCACCCATTCATTTCTATCCATGCTGTAAAGACCTATAGAAATGATGTAGCCCCAGAGCGATAAATTCTAACGATGATGATGATAATAATATTAATGAACATTAACTGAGCACTTATCTATGCCAGGGACTATGCTAGGTATCGTATATGCATTTTCTCATTTTGAAGTGGGCATTAACATGATTCCCATTTTCAGGTGAGGAAGCTGAGGCACAGAGAACATAAGCAACTTGCTGTATCAGTCTCAACAGGAAATGGAATAAACTGGATGGTTCAAATAGAGAGACTTCAACGAAAGGGCTATTTACAGGGAGCTAACGGGGTTAAGGGAATAAACAAGAGTGCTGAGAGACCTAGAGGCTAGCCACAGTGGGAAGGGACAAAGGGAGGACATGGAGTTAACTGTGCCCAGAAAGGGTTGGGACGGTAGGGGAGGGTTGCTCAGCAGGAACAATGGCTTGGAGAGCTGCAGCTACTGCTGGGCAGTTGGAACCCAAGCAGTGAGGGGAGCACGATGGGAGTGGGTAGTGGACCCTCTCTCCTTTCAACCTCTGACCTCACACCAATGCCTCCTACAGCCAAACCCACAGATGCAGTCTGTGCAGGGTCAGTGTCTTAGGACACAGAACAGGACAAAAAAGGGTGGAAATAGGATTAAGGGATAGGAAATGGTGCAGATGGAAAACAATCAGCACATTTGCCTGAAGTCACTCTGCTAATAACATGTAAAATTCAGTCTAAATGCTTACCAGGAACTGGCAGGTCACATAAGGAAGGCAGGAGGTGACTGTAGTGGGCAGGTCACCCATGCCTTATCCAAAGAGGCCTGATACTATACAATTTTAGCCAATTTTTGCCATCTGGAAAGATAGACCCAGTGTTACAGATCTTCCCATTTTTAAGAGAAGCTGAAAATATGGATTTCAGTATAATGCCTTCCATTCTTAACTATTGGCAAAGAATTCCAGCTTAAAATTATACTGGAGGATGGATAAAGAAACTGTGGTACATCCATACAATGGAATATTATTCAGCAATAAAAAGACGTGATTGATCAAACCATGAAAAGACATGGGGGAACCTTAAATGCATATTGCTAGGTGGAAGAAGCCAGTCTGAAAAGACTACATACTGTATGATTCCAAGCACATGACATTCTAGAAAAGACAAAATTATAGAGACAGTGAAAAGATCAGTGGTGCCAGGAGTTTAGGGGGAAGGGAAAAGTATGAATAGGTGAAACGGGATTTTTAGGGCAGTGAAACTATTCTTATGCTGCTGTAATGGTGAATGTATGACATTATATCTGTCACAATCCATAGAACTGTACAACACAGGAGTGAACCCTAATATAAATGATGGGCTTTAATTAATAATAATGTATTATGTTGGTTTATCAGTTGCAACAAATGTACCATATTGATGCAAGATGTTAACAATAAAGGAAACTGTTGGCAGGGAGGTGGAGGTAGGAAGAGGGGCATATGGGAGCTCTCAACTTTCCACTAATTTTCTGTAAACCTAAAACTGCTCTAAAAATAAGGGCTATTAATTAAAAACAAATAATGAAAGTGCCCTGTGGGCCAAATACAACACATGCCTGCTGGATCCAGCTACCAGCTTGGACTGCTGACCTAATCCAACACCCTCATTTTACAGATGGGAAAACTGAAGACCAGAGGAGGGAAGGGGCCCTGCCAGTCTGCAAATAAAGTAAGTGCAAAGTTTCCTATCTCAGGATGCTGGAGTTTTTCCCAACAAAGAGGGAGAGGCCCCCCAGAAAGGTCTGCTGCTTGCAGAAGAAAAGGCAGCTGAGGACAAAGGCCAGTGAAGAGCTTTGGCTCTGGTCAGGGCGGTTGGGCTGAAATGCTCCAGCAGCTAGTGAGAGCCTCCAAGAGCCTAGACACTTCTAGTGTCTGTATTTATTTAGCCAGAGACCAGGCTCCCTCCCAGCTTGGCCTGGATCAGACTCACTGAGTTGGATGCAGAAAGGAGTGGACACTTGTAACCCTTGTATGTGCCTTAGAGCAGGACAAGACTCAGAGGACAGGAGCTGCCATCTGCAGGGCCCAACCCTGGAGCTCAGGGACTGTGATGTTATGATTACATCAAATATTTGAGGAGTGCTAGGTGATTTTCCTGAGCCCCTTTGTATATTTTTTCTCCTCTAATTCTTCCCTCTCCATCAGGGCTATGAAGAAGGTAGCCTATTATTCTGGTTTTATAGATGAGTAAACTGAGATGAAAGAGATGCTAAGTGTGTTCCTCACACTGACACAGCCAACGAGTGGCAGAGATGGGGTTTAAATCGAGACATTCTTTTAAATATTAAAAATTGTATTTGGCTAAAGACAAAAAGAACTGTTTATAAACACTGTACTCTAGTTGTTAAATGTATTCTTTATAGGAATAGAGGTTAGCATTCTGAAGCTACATGTATATGAGGGTTAAACAAATAAGTAAATAAATTGTAGATAATGGGGGCCAGGTTTCTCCTGTCAGAGAAGGAAGTCACATGTGAACATGGGGGAAAAACGAGAATGAACTCTGTGGGGATACAGTAGGGTTAGAAGTGTCAGTATGAATTCATGTCTATTTTAATATATATATATGCAGATAGATACAGAAACAAATACAGATATGTGTGTATACATGGGTCAGCATACTTCTACATTTCCTTGCTCTGTCTTCTGAGAGGGCCTAGGAGCAGTGACACCCCAGTAGCAATGGGCACTCTCAGAGTCCAGACCTTGGTTCCTAAATGTCATTCTCCAGTGAAAGGAGCCAGGGCTCTTTGGAGAAATGGCCAGTTATAGGACTAAGTCAGGGTAAACACAAGATGATTCTAATGCCTAAAGTAGTGCCAGAAAGGATGTATTTAAAAAAAAAAAAAAAGATGGAGCATGAAAAAAGGACATAAGAGTCAACCTAAAAGAAATTGCAGTGGGTAAAGTAAATAAATATAATATTGGGTTATAACCCAAAATATATTAAAAAAAGATCCATGAATCCACATTGATATGAATAGATAGATAAATAAACAAATAAGGAAGAAGTGCCAAATCTTCATTATAGAAGAATTCCAAATAATGAATATATTAATAGAAGGAATAAGGGAAATAGAAAATCACCATTAGAACACCACAGTAATAATTGCGAGATCCACTGAGTATGGTAAAACTGGTAGGCAAAACTCTAAGGAGAAACAGGATGTTTGTATTGCCTCAAGGGACCTCCCGCCAAGTGTGGTGGTTTTAACGTATGTCCACAGATTTTTTGATATTCCTCTCCCAGGGGGTGGGAGAACTTGGTGTGCAGCATAGGCTGAACTCAGTCTTTCTCATCTCTGAGTAGGATATGGAAAGGGGAAAATTGTAACATTATAGTGGAGAGACCTGGAAGACACCACCTTTACCAAGTGCTCAAGTTTAACACCACCAGTAATAACTTTATGTATATCATACCCCTGATACGTTGTGGTGAGAAGAGAACTTCATCTCCGTGATATTCTTCCTAAAAACTCATTAGCTCTGTTGTTTCCTGAGAAAACATCAGGCACACCTGAGTTGATGACATTCTATAAAGTAAATGAGCAGTACTCTTCAAAAAATGTCAAGGTCATGGAAAAAAAAAAAAGAAACTGTCACAGATTGAGGAGAGTAAGGAGACATGACGACTAAATGTGATATGTTACCCTGTATTGGATTTTGGAACAAAAAAGGGACATGAGTGGAAAAATTGGTGAAATCTCAATGAAGTCTGTAGTTAACAGTTTTGTACCAATGATAATTTCTTAGTTTTGATACTTTTACAGTAGTTATGTAAGATGTTAATATCGGGGAAAGTTGGGGCAAACGATGAATGGGAACTCTCTATTCTGTTTTTTGGAACTGTTATGTGAATCGAAAAGTTTTCCAAAATAAAAAGTTATAAAATAAAATAAATTACGTTGGTTGCACGAAGAAGTTAATAGCCGCCACCAAGGAAATCTCAAAGCCAATGAGAACGTGACACTGCTTTATAGGCCTAACTCATCCGTTGTCAAAATTAAGCCTTCAGTTCTCAGATCTAGTTTATATCATTCCATGTTGATCTTTCTAACAGCCAGGAGAGTGAAGTCAGATATTTACTGCAATGCCCATTGCACTGATGAGGAAACTGAGACACAGAAAATAGTTCCCACCTTCTCATTGAACAGATGAGGGGACTCTAGCCCAGGGAGAGGGAAGGATTTGCCCTGGCCACATAGCAGGTTAGGGGGCCAATCCAGGAGTAGAACTTCTGGCTCCACGTTTTTAAAACTATCTTTGCTGCTGTTTCAGGGCAGACTAAGCTTAAATTGGGACTATTTGGGAAGGCAAAGGAGAGTAATTCTCATCGTGCCCCCACCCCCTTCTCACCTTTGAGTTAAGCAATAAAGCTGAAAAGATCCTTCAACAAACAAATCCCTCCTCATTATAGAATCCACAGGCACATCAGCTCTTAGGAAACCTGCAAGGCAAGCTCCTTAGGAGGGAGGGCTGTTCGAACACGTCTGTCCAGGTGTCCTCTTTCCTGTTCACTCTCAAGAAGACACATGTCTGCTTCAGGAGCAGCTCAGTGGACATCCGGGTTCCCAAACCCCTGTGGTGGGACTGCCTGGGGGTGGTGGGAGCAGTAGGCTTCCAAGAGCAGGTTTCCAGGAATGCACATTGGCCAAGGCACAATCTACACTTCTCTATTCCAAAGTTGGATTCTTTCTCAATGTTGGAAAATGCTCCAAAGTGTTGGTCATTGATGGAAAAGGGCATTTGTGAAGTCAGACCCACTGGGTGATCAGATGAAGATCATCCCCAGGCCAGAGGATGAGTCCAGAGAAGATGAGCTTTTTTTCTTCAAATGCAAAGTGAAGCCTCATTGTCTCTTTTAAACTCTGAGAAAACTGGATTAGTAGGAAATGGTGTTGCTCCTGAAATTGGGGCCAGGAACTCTGGGCAACGTTTGGCTGCACCAAGAGGTGGTGTTGTCTTAGAGAAGAACAGTGTTTGTTTGCTTGAGTTGTAGAATGTCAGAGAAAAGACCCCACGTGGGCATCTTATTTGAGAGTTGGAGAATGGTTACTCCATTGGTGTAAACAAAATATTAAAGCTTTTTGTTCAAGAAGGCTATATCTCAGGGGAAAGGAATGCAATCATTCCAGTAATTAACAATTCCCCCAAGAAGTGTGGTTTGCATCATACATGATCTCCTCATTTTGATCCTTTTGGTTTCCGGAAAATGCAGTGTTTCTTCTCCAGGGCCGCATGGAGGAGAGATGGGATTGGCAAGAAGACTTTTCATACCTATTATGTCAGAGTCCAAAGGTTCAACTCTTGGCTGATCGGCTTTTAAGATTAGAAAATACAGTGTGGTTCAGGGAAAGATTCTGGGTGTTGCTGTCACACCACCCTAGGTTTGAATCCTGGTCCTACTTGGTAGCTGTGTGACTGGCCTTCAAAGAATTGGCTAACCTCTGTGTCTTCAGTTTCTCCTCTTTAAATTGGGATAAAAGCTCCTATTTAACGGTATCGTTGGGAAAGCCCGCCAGAGGGTTTCCTTGTGTAGTAGGTGCTCAGGAGACATTCTCGTTGAGTATGTCTCGACTATCTCTAATTTCCTCTTAAATAGTCTTGTTGTCTAGGAATATGGGTTAATCAATGATTTTATTTCCCTCAGATAAATAAGAGGGAAATTTAAATTAATTTAAATAAGAGGGAAATCCTGCTCTTTTTAAAAACAACTGCCATATGGAGCTATGGAAAAGTTAATTTTAATGATAGCTTTCAAAACGTTCAGCAGATTAACCAGAACTTTCTACAGCTAATCACACCGTAGCTCTCTCTACCTCTCCTTTGTAGCAATTACCACCATTTAATTGGCTAATTAATTGTGAAATGAATTGTTTAATGATGCTCTGTCTTACCAGAATGTAAGGTTTGTGAAGGCAGGGTTAGTAGGGACAATATCTGTCACGTTTATTACCATATCCCTCAGATCACGTGCACGTGTCTGTATGTGTGTATAATCCAATAAATATTTGCATGAACAAATGAATAACTAAAAACAAAACTAACCAACAAAAGGAAGATGTTTCACATGATATTATGGAAGATGATAATGCATTAGCTTTTACTTAAGCTAATGACTATGGGCATATCACTAGAACTGATAGCTTCAAATCCCAATTCTGTCACTTCCTAACTGTGTGACTTTAGACAAGTAAGTCCTTTTATACCTCTGAGCCTCCATTGTTCCAGCTGCAAAATAGAAAATAACATTTATTTCTGGGCTTTCCTCTGAGGGTTACAGGTAATGTTAAGTGATGCCTTAACAAAGCATCTGGCACATTTTACATGTTTGATAGACAGGACCTTCGAGAGGCAGTGGTTAGGAACATAGCTTTTTGTGTTGGAGTGCCTGGGTTCAAATCCTGATTCTGTTATTCATTAGGTGTGTGACTTTGTACAAGTTACTTAACAACTTTTTGCCACATTTTTTCTCATCTACAAGATGGGAATGATAATTATAATAATACCTACCTTTTATAGTCACTGTGATATTTAAATATAATATAGGTAAAATGCTTAGAGTGGTGTTCTGTGTATGTGTGAGCATGTAGATGTGTGTGTATACACACACATATATATCAGGCGTAATAGAAGTATTGCTGTTATTCTTTGGTAGCATATGTTTATCCTTTGAGGGTATACTCATTTTCAGAAGCAGCCAAAAGTTAATCTCAGCCATGTGAATGATCAAGCTGAGAAATAGAGTTTTGGGTAAAAATCAAGGGTTTTATTTATTCATTCACTTAATCAGTATTTCTTTAACCCTAAGTGTCAGGAGCCAGGAAGTCAGGCATGAATTGGACACTGTTTTGACTCTCGAGGGGCCTCTGGCCAGGTTGAGGAGACATACACACATATCAGCATTTGCAGGAAATGCCAGACAGATCCTTGGAGTAGGAGGCAGGAAGCTTAAATTCTAGTTCCAGCTGTGCTTTGAACTTGCTGTGTGGCCTTGGACAAGTGCCTTTCCCTCTCTGGGCCTTTGTGTTGGAGAAGTTAAATTTGGTGTGATCTGTGGAGGCGTCCTGCTTTGTGGTCTTCAGAACTTATGATTTTTATTCAATAAGATGGTGCTTCTTCCAGCAGTTTCCATCTCCTGAAGCCTGTGCGGCCTCTGCAGGAAGGTATGTGAATTCCACCCAGTGAGAGCTTTCCAAACTGCCAGCCTCACCTGCCTGCCTTGAGTAAAGGCCTCTTTTGGTCCTGAGAAGGAGTCATAGACCTGCTCCTTCCCCTCGTTGGCCGCAACAAGGGAGAGCACTGGCCACTGTCTGGGCCTCAAAACACATGTGTACAATAAGGAAGCTCTGCCCAGAGGTCTCCAGGGTTCCTTCCTCCACCCTGTGCTCTCAGATTGTTAGGACAATAAGAGCTGATATCTTCTAGCGCAGTATTTCACAAACTGAGTTCAGTGAAACATTATATTCTGTGGGATGTGTATAGGATTCAGTAAAACAAAAGGTGGCGAGGAGGGGCTTGTTCCAGCCTCAAATAAGTGTGGGAAATATTTAGTTAAATTTAGATATGAATCCTCAGGATGGTAATTACATCTGTAATTTCCTCAAGGAACAGTGCAAGAGAAAGAGGGAGGTAGTCTCACAAAATAACTAAGAGCACAGGCTGGATTTTGAATCCTGGTTCTCCTACTTTCCAGCTGTGTGACCATGGGAAAGTTTACTAGCCTCTCTGAGCTGCAGTTTCCTCGTTTGTAGTTCAGAGAAAAAAATGAAGCCTGCCTTTCAGTATTCTTGTGAGGATGAAATGCAGCATTGCATGCAAAATGCTCTGCACAGGGCCTGAAATATGAGCACTCAATACATGCCAGGCATTACTGTTACATTGCCCAGGGGCCTCTTTTGTGGAGACATAGTTATAAGCATCTCTCAGGATGCTAGTGTTCCATGAGCACAGTGTGGCAAATGCTGACTGATCCGCTTGTTTTGTGCTACGCTGCTTTGTCACCCTGACATTGGAAGACTCCTGTCAACATCTGCCCTACCTCTCCATCCAGTTGCCCTGATCATGGGGACATGATCAGTGACAGGGGCAGAGTTTGGGCACCCTATGCAGGGTTCTGAAAAGTCAGCTGAGCCCGGAGAAGGGTGAGTAGGCAGGTGTGGTGGGAGCAGGGGCGTGTGAAAGGGAGCTGTATAGGATGAAGCTGCAGAGGTGGGCCTGGGGAAGGTTGTGGGAAGCCCTGAGGCCTGTGATGAGGAATTTGGACTTTGCCCTTGGCAGCGGGGGAATTGTGCTGAGGTGTTTGAGCACAGCTGCTAGCTCCAGTGTGCCCGGAGTTCTGGCTTCTGCTCCACGTTGTCACGGCTCCTCGGCCCTGGGCATCCGGGGTCTGTCTGGGAGGGCAGCAGCAGGAGTAGCACGCTGCACCAGGGGTCAGGAGACATGCGTAAGAGCAGTGGCCCCCACTCAGCGCTGGGTGCCTGGGACACGTCACTTTGCCTCTGTGTGTCTCAACCTCCACTTCTCTGAAATGGGAGGAACCATCGTTCCTCAGCAGCCTAACCCACAGGGCTGCAGCGAGGGTTCAGTGAGATAAAGTATTTCAACCATCCCATTAAGTGGAGACGATACTATGTGCCAGGCCCTGTGTTCAGGCCTAGGGAAGATTAGATGCACAGCATTGATCCCTGCCCTTGGGGGGACTCACAATGTGCTGGGTACCATGCAGTGAGATACAGCTATGGTCAAGTTAAACCCAAGAAAGGGCCCTTTGCCCACTGTGGGTGTGGGAAGGCTGTGAGAGGAGGAGGCATTCAGAAAGATTCCTCAGAGGAGGTAGCACCCCTAGTAGCTAGTGGATGAAGAAGGAAGAAATGAAGTTCCAGGCAGAGGAAAGTACATGAGCAAAGGTATGGAGATATGAAATGCCACAGTTTATATGGGTAAACAAGTAGCAAGCGGTAATATTAGGACATTAAATTTGAGGTATGGAAGGAGATTTAATGGACACTGCTGACAGGAACAATGCTTGCATTTAAACAGAGATGCATAGTCTAAAGATAAAGAAGTGAAACTCTAATAGGATAATTTCAGGAATTAGCTAGTATAAAGCTTTTTTGCCTGCCTTGAAATTGTAACATGTCCCATTGGTCTCTATGATAGGTTGTATCAGTGTGTTGGGCAGACTGCAGCTCTTGAATGCCAGGCTGAGGGGTTTGCTCTGTAGTCTGCAGACTAATGGAAGAATTAGCCACAAAAGCCAGGGGATTTAGAATGGAATCCATGGCATTCTCTGCATGTGCATGGCTGGCTAAGCAAGGAGGTTCCCAGAAGAAAAACACAGAGACCTTTGCCCTCCTCCTGCACTTAGGCAAAAAGTAGAATTAAGATAAGGTTGGCTGAGTGATCTGGCTATTGTGCCTGCCCTTTGGGTGTCAGCGTCCAATCTGCCGTAGTGCAGGGGGCTTAAGGCACGCTGCTCAGGAGTTGGGGTGATAAGCCCCAGTCACTGTCCGGGCTTTGGGGAGCTACTGCACGCAAATAAGCCTGAGTCAAGGAATTGGTCCTGTTGTTACCTGGAGGAAAGAGCTTGGATGTACCTCCCTAGCTGGGGATGCATACTATCCAGCCTGCTGCCACTGGGGTAGAGTCTCTCAGCCTGTTCCTCCAGGTTCCCCTGGAGCCTCTGAGCTTGACGGTTGAAATCTCCCATCGCGAGGCCCCTGGGGTGGAGAGAAGCAAGGGCTAGGAGACACAGGGCCTGGGCCAGGGTCTGGCTCTGCCCCTAGCCCATTGTGTGACCTTGGACAAGTCTCTTTACCTCTTTGAGCCTCACTTTCCTCATTTCCAGTAGGAGGAACATCCTCTAAGGGCAAATATGAGCATTAAATAAGTTAACGTGTTTGGAAGGGCTTTGCAGTGGAAGAGGTATCATTATCTTTATTAAAAGAGACAGAAGGGGAGAGCAGAAAAGCATGACAATAATTGGAAATGTGAATGCCCCCTTACTATTTGATAATCTTAAATTAATGCAGAGTTTTAAGGAATAGTAAGTATATTTTAGTTATGTTTTTAAAATTAACTATATCCCTTAAAGGCCCACACTTAAATATTTATGGACAAAAATATATAATATCTGAGATATGCTTCAAAGTAAGGAAAGAGAAGACCCTGAATTGCCAAAGCAATCTTGAGACAAAAAAGACAAAGCTGGAGGAATCATGGTACCTGACTTTAGACTGTACCACAAAGCTACAGTAATCAAAACAGCATGGTACTGGTACAAAAACATACACATAGATTATGGAATAGGTTAGAGAGCCTGGAAATAAACCCGTGTACCTATGGTCAATCTATGACAAAGCAGGCAAGCATACACAGTGGGGAAAAGATAGTCTCTTAAAACAAGTGGTGCTGGGAAAACTGGACAGCTACATGTCAAAGAATGAGATTAGAACATTTCTTCACACCGTATACAAAAATAAACTCAAAATGGTTTAAAGATCTAAATGAAAGGCCTGAAACCACAAAACTCCTAGAAGGGAACATAGGCAGAATACTGTTTGATGTAAATGGTAGCAATATATATATATATATATATATTTTATCTGTCTCCTAAGGGAAAAGAAATAAAAACAAAAATAAACAGATGGGACCTAATTAAATTTTTTTTTAAATTTTATTAAATTTTTTTTTTCTTTTCCATTATGGTTTATTACAGGATATTGAATATAGTTCCCTTTGCTATAAAATAGGGCCTTGTTGGGCTTCCCTGGTGGCGCAGTGGTTGAGAGTCCGCCTGCCAATGCAGGGGACAAGGGTTCGTGCCCCGGTCCGGGAATATCCCACATGCCGCGGAGCGGCTGGGCCCGTGAGCCATGGCCACTGAGCCTGCGCATCTGGAGCCTGTGCTCCGCAACGGGAGTAGGCCACAACAGTGAGAGGCCCGCGTACCGCAAGAAACAAAAAACAAACAAAAATAGGGCCTTGTTGTTTATCCATTCTATATATAATAGTTTGCATATGCTAGTCCCAAACTCCCAATCCATCCCTCCCCTGCCCCCTACCCTGGTGGGGCCACACATCTGTTCTTTATGTCTGTAAGTCTATTTCTGTTTTGTAGATAAGTTCATTTGTGTCATATTTTAGATTCCACATATGAGTGATATTATATGGTATTTGTCTTTCTCTTTCTGACTTACTTAGCTTAGTATGATAATCTCTAAGTGCATCCATATAGCTGCAAATGGCATTATTTCATTCTTTTTATGGCTGAGTAATATTCCATTGTATGTATATACTACATCTTTATCCATTCATTTGTCAATGGACATTTAGGTTGTTTCCATGTCTTGCCTATTGTAAATAGTGCTGCTATGAACATAGGGGTGCATGTATCTTTTCAAATTACAGTTTTGTCCAGATATATGGCCAGGAATGGAATTGCTGGATCATATGGCAACAAAATTTTTAGTTTTTTAAGGAACCTGCATACTGTTTTCCATAGTGGCTGCACCAATTTGCATTCCCACAACAGTGTATGAGGGTTCCCTTTTCTCCACACCCTCTCCAACATTTATTATTTGTAGACTTTTTAATGATGGCCATTCTGACTGGTGTGAGGTAGTACCTCATTGTAGAGGACCTAATTAAACTTAAAAGCTTTAGCGCAGCAAAGGAAACCACCGACAAAATGAAAAGACAACCTACTGAATGGGAGAAAATATTTGCAAATGTTATGACTGGTAAGGGGTTAATATCCAAAATCTATAAACAGCTCATACAACTCAATATATAATGACCCAATTAAAAATGAGCAGAGGTCCTGAATAGCCATTTTTCCCCATAGGATATACAGATGGCCAACGGGCACATGAAAAACTGCTCAACATTGCTAATCATCAGAGAAGTGCAAATCAAAATCACAATGAGATATCACCTTACACCTCTCAAAATGGATGTCATCAAAAAGTCTACAAATAGGACTTCCCTGGTGGCACAGTGGTTAAGAATCCACCTGCCAATGCAGGGACACGGGTTTGAGTCCTGGTCTGGGAAGATCCCACATGCTGTGGAGCAACTAAGCCCGTGTGCCACAACTACTGAGCCTGCGTGCGCCTAGGGCCTGTGCTCTGCAACAAGAGAAGCCATCTCAATGAGAAACCCTAGCACTGCAATGAAGAATAACCCCCGCTCACCGCAACTAGAGAAAGCTCGCACACAGCAATGAAGACCCAATGCAGCCAAAAATAAATAAATAAGTAAATTTCTTTTTAAAAAAGTCTACAAATAACAAATATTGGCAAGGATGCAGAGAAAAGGGAACCGTAGTACACTGTTGGTGGGATTGTAAATTGGGGCAGCCACTGTGTAAAACAGTATGAGGTTCTTAAAAAAAATAGAACTACTGTATCAGCCAGCAGTTCTGCTACTGGCTATATATCCAAAGAAAATGAAAACACTAATTCGAAAAGATATACGCACCCCATTGTTCATAGCAGGACTATTTACAATAGCAAGATACGGAAACAACCTAAGTACCCATCAACAGATGAATGGTTAAAGAATATGTGGTATATATACATAATGGAATATTACTCAGCCATTAAAAAGAATGAAATTCTGCAACTTGCAACAATGTGGCTGGACCAAGAGAGTATTATACTTAGTGAAATAAGTAAAACAGAGAAATATGAATACTCTGTGTTATCACTTATATGTGGAATCTAAAACAATAAAACAAGTGAATGTGTAAAATAAAACAGAGACAGACTCATAGATATAGAGAACATACAAGTGGTTACCAGTGAGGAGAGGGAAGGGGGGAGGGGTGAGATAGGGGTATGGGTTTAAGAGACAAACTACTATGTATAAAATAAATAAGCAACAAGGATATATTATACAGCACAGGGAAATATAGCCATTATTTTGTAATAACTTTAAAAGGAGTATAGTCTATAAAAAATTTGAATCACTATGTTGTACACCCAAAACTAATATAATATTGTAAATCAACGATACTGCAATTAAAAAAAATAAAGAGGGAGGAGGAAAGGAACAGAGAGAGAGGATAGGGATGAGGGAAGTGGAAAGAAAGTGACTCCAGAGGAAAGACAAGGAGGCTGGAATGGGGTGAAAGCAGAGGAAGAGGATGAATCAGGGAAAAAGAGGCACCAAAGGGCATGGGTGGGGAGAAAGTGAGCGAGAAGAGCAGAAGTGGTCAGCCCTTCCTTCTCTTTCTCTTCCTGGTCCATGAGGGGACAAAATGTCTCCAACCCCCTCAGCCGCTGGTCGTGGAGGGTTGGGAGATGGGAAGGCCAAACCCGTCTCCCTGGGGGGTCCCAGCAACCAGGGGCAGGTCAGCACTGCGGGGTGGACAGCGCCCCGGCCGGACTGGGCATTGTGCTCACTCCTAGATCCCTCTGTGAGGTACTGGGTTTGAACCCCACAATCCCATCCTCAATTCCTCTCCTTTAGGCACCTGTTCTCAGCTGGCTTGGGAACTGACTAAAAGAGCAGGCCAGGGTGGGGTGGGGCATGGTCTCTCTGGGGCAGGGCCTGACACATGGTGGGATATCTTTCAGGACCAGCCCTGGGCAGGTAGCAGGGGCTTCCCAAGAAGTATGAGAGGAGGACCCTTCCTCCAAAGGCTCAGTGTGCTTGGAGAGATACGACAGACGGGCATGCAATCCTTGGAGAACAGTAGGAGGCTTGTGGACTAAGTAGAGCCAGCATGCCTGGAGATGTGTTCTTGGAGTCTCACTGAAACCCAGCCCCGCCAGTCACCAGCTTTGTGACCTTGGGACAGTCTCTTCACTTCTCTGGGCCTTGGTTTATACATTTGAAAATGCAGATTATACTGTCTGCCCTGCCTGGCTCTCAGGAACTGTTTGAGCACATATAGGATGATGGGTATAAAAGTACTTTGTGAACTCTGGCACCCTGTATCCATGTGAGCTCTCATTCCTGGATTCCAGCCTGTGTGGCCAGGATGTTGAACTGTGTTTCTCTTTTGGGCTGTAGTTTTTATCCAAGGATTACACGAGAAACCTCCACATGAGGACAGTCCCTCGGTCTTCTTAAGTTACTGTTGACATTTTATCTCTTGTTTTGTCCAGTGTATGAAGATATACTTGCTCAGTTATTCTTAGAATATAATATGAGGGAAAGACGCGTGTTTCTTGAAGAACAGATGTGATTCCTTTTTATCAGAAAATGAAAATTATATAATCCATCCTGATTTTCTTTTAGCCTCAGCTACCAGGAAGATCAGGGTAAAATTTAAGTTCAATAATAATATAGGTAGTTTTTATACAATTTTCTTCCTCTTTTTTACCCGGGTTTAATTTTTCTTCTGCTGTTTCAGGATGAGTTGATGCCAAGTTGATCCAAAGATGAGAACCACGCTAACAAGCCTGTGACACCCCGTTCCAGTCCTCAGGAGGAACACTGGTGAACAGGGAGGTAGAACACATTTTGCCATCTATGTTAGCTTCCTGTGGCCGCTGTAACACAGTACCACAAACTTGGTGGCTTAAAACTGTAGAAATGTATTCTCTCACAGTTCTGGAGGCCAGAAGTTTCAAATCAGAGTGTCAGCGTGGCTGTGCTTCCTCTGGAGGCCCTAGCGGAGAATTCATTCCTTGCCTCTTCCAGCTTCTGGTTGCTGCTGGCATTCCTTTGCTTGGGGCTGCATCACTCCAATCCCTGCCTCTGTCTTCACCTCACCTTTCCTGTGTGTTTTCTCCTCTTCTGTCTGTGTCAAAACTCCTTCCGGCTCTCATGAAGATACATATGATTGCACGTAGGGTCTACGTAGATAATCCGGGATTAAGCTCCTCCTGTCAAGATCCTTAACTTAATCACATCTTTTGCCATGAAAGGTAATATTCATGGGTTCCGGAAATTAGGAAATGGACATATCTTTGGTGCCACCGTTTGGCCCACCACTCCATCTGAGAACCTAGACTCATAAAATCATCCACCATCTCTCGTTCATTATATTACTTAGTGGTTATAGAAGCAAAAGCTCTGGAGTCTAACTCCTGGGTTCCCATCCTAGCTCTGTCATTGGCTGTGGGACCTTGGGCAAATTCCTTAGTCTCTCAGCACCTCAGTTTTCTTGCCTGAAAAACTGAGGATAGTATCTCCCTTGTAGGATTGTAATAAGGATTAAACAAAATGCTCTGTAAAAACACACAGTGTAGCACCTGGCACACAGTAACCACTCAGTAAATGTTAGCTACTATTAGAGATGATGGTTTTAGGATACGTCTACAACTTCTTTAATATTCCTTCCTTCAAGAGGTGAGGCTTAATTCTCCTCCTCTTGAATATTGACTGGATCTAGTGCCTCACTTCTAATGAATAGAATAAAGCAGAAGTAACCACGTGTGACTTCAAGGACTAGGTCATAAAAGACAAGGCAGCTTGGCCCTTGCTCTCTCTCTTTAGTCACTTGCTTTGGGGAAGCCAGCTTTCATGTCATAAGGACTCTGTGGCAAGGAACTGAGGTGTCCAGACATCAGCCAGCAGCAGTAAGTGAATTTGGAAGAGGCTCCTCCAGTCCCCGTCAAGCCTTCAGATGACTGCAGCTCTGGTCAGTGCCTTGATTGCAATCTCATGAGAGACTCTGAGTCAGACCACTCAGCTCAGTTACTCTTGGCTCTCTGACCTATAGAAACTCTGAGAGAACAAATGTGGTTTTAAGCCACTAAGCTTTAGGGTAATTTGGCATACAGCAACAGGTAACTAATAAACTAGCTATTATTATTTAATCTTTAGACATTAATTATCTATTGCATGCCAAGTAAGGGAGATTATAGGGATGGCAGAGTATCTGCCTTCAGAGAGCATTCAGTCTTGTGGGGATTGGAGGGGGTTGTGGAATATAAAACAATGTTTACACTGGACTGTGAGACAGTGCCTGTGTGGTCTGTAGCACAGACAAGGTACAAAAATGCTTTATTAAGACAACATTCTGCAAAGGGAGCTGCTGATCTGGTTGGGCCAGTCTAGAACACCAGAATATAGGCTGAAGTTCAGGTAGAGTCCATCTCAGTCTGGGAGCCTGCATATAACAGTACCTGGAGGGACTTTATGAAGGGAAAAAAACCTCAGTAATTTATTAAAATCCCATACTAGATCTAAATATACACCTATCCTATGATCCAGAATTTCCACTCTTGAATATAAACCAAAGAGAAATGTAGTTCACCAAAAGACAAGATGATTCATAGCAGTGTTATTCATAATATCCCTAAACTGGAGGTGTCCTAGTGTCTATAAACAAATTACAATATATTCACACAATGGAATACTTCTCAGCAACGACAAAGAACAAACAACTGATATATGCAACAACATGAATGAATCTCAGAAACATTATGCTGAACAAAAGAAGCCAGGAATCTATGAGCATATATAGGAATATATAAACGTATACCAAGATCAAGATATAGGACACTTCCAGTACTTTACTGTATGCAGTTAATACCGTTTTTTTTATAAATTTTATTTATTTATTTTTGGCTGTGATGGGTCTTCGTTGCTGCACGTGGGCTTTCTGTAGTTGCAGCGAGCGGGGGCTACTCTTCTTTGCGGTGCGCGGGCTTCTCATTGCGGTGGCTTCTCTTATTGCAGAGCATGGGCTCTAGGTGTGCAGGCTTCAGTAGATGTGGCTCACTGGCTTCAGTAGTTGTGGCTCGCGGGATCTAGAGCACAGGCTCAGTAGTTGTGGCGCATGGGCTTAGTTGCTCCACCGCATGCGGGATCTTCCCGGACCAGGGCTCGAACCCGTGTCCCCTGCATGGCAGGCGGATTCTTAACCACTGCACCACCAGGGAAGCCCGCAGTTAATACCTTAATTTAAAATTTTCTTTAAGATAAGTGGACTACTAAAAACGATTGAAGCATATTATTAAGCACGAATTACATATATTTTAATATACTTATTTATGCATGAGAGTGTGTACAGTATACTGCAAATCCATGAGCTCTGACATAAACATCCAGCTCCTTGTCAGAAGGTCTCATTGGCTTAGCTGTACAGCTAAGGCAGCAATTCCTAACCAGTGTACACTGGAGTACCACAAAGGTATAAGCTCAATTTCAGCTACAGTAATTCCGGATGTGGTTGGAAGATTGAGCTGGAGAGATTATGGGATTGAGGGTAGCTGGAGTACAACTCACTGGGTGCCAGAAATAGGATTACACACAAGAGCTCTCCTTTGTGGGTAAGTAAGGGCATACGGTCCTATCAAACAATGTCCTGATGCCGAGAACCAGCAAGTAAATGCTGTACATCTGGAGGTACAGTATAATCCCTCAGGCATGCCTCTAGAAACCCTAGTATTTGAGAGTGTGTCCCGGTCTCCAAAGATCAACTTAACTAAGGAAGGTCCTCCTTTCAGGTCCGTTATGGTTCTGTCTTGTTCCAAGTTCACACATCTTCCTCTGGATTCCTGTGCCGCCTGCAAGAGGGTGATATGTTCTTGTCTCATGGCCTTCATTAATATTTAAAGAACATCTTTAGGCTTGTCTTATGACATTACTCAGAGCTTGTGACAAGTGCAAGCGTTTGTTAGTTTATTCCTAGAGAAGACTTCTATTTCCTCTGTTCACTCTTCAAGATTCCAGCGCCCTGCCTTTGCCTCCATCTGGGGATGGCTTCCCTTCTCCTAATGTGAGCCGCCTGCTCCAAATCTCCCTGTTTTCTGCAGGGATGTGACAATTCTGAGAGTTATAATCTGCTTCCTTTGGTTGGAAGAATAATTTCCTGGTTGGAATCCAAGCTGAAAAAGAATTCTCCTTTGAACAGAAACATTGGGAAGGTGATATCTTTTGTGCAGTGCTGGTGACCTTCCTGGCTGCCGAAGGTCAGCTGCTCTACCGTTTCTTGACTGATGTCATGTAGCCAACAATTGATAATTGAGGTGAACCCCAGGTATAATAGGTATAATAGTGGAACAAAGGAGGAGGTATTGTCACTCCTGCCTGGGACAGGAAAGGTGAGGTGGTCAGGACTCTGGGTGCATGTGATAGATATTCTAATCAACTTAGGCAAATAGGGGGCATTAATTGGTTCCTGTGAGCAAACCCTGGGATGGTTAGGGTATGGTTTCATGTAGGTTTGGCAGCTTCATGATTGCTGGTTGTTCTGGGCGTGTCTTCCCAGCTTCCTCAATGGAGAGGAGAGGGTTCTTTACTTCCAGCTCCAATTTAAAAATCCTAGGGAAGAATACTGAATGGCTTTTGTTGGGTCATGTGCCTGACCTTTGGGCCAATCACCATAGCCCAGGAGATGAGGTACTGTGGCTGGGGGAGGGATTTTGATTGAAGTGAGGAGGGACTAGTTCTTCAAGAGAAAGGAGGGTGATGTTACCAGAATAAGGGGAAAACATGTACCAGGAAGACAAGGGTTTTTCACTGTAGAAAATTTCAGAAAATGCGGGATTTTATAAAAGAGCATAATTGCCTCCAATGCTAATATGCACTCCTTTTACAATATGACTTTGCTGCTCTTCCACTCTCTACCCCTTGAATCTGGCGACTTGCTTTGGCCAGTGAACATCTGCAAATGTGATGTAAACAGAGGTTTCATAAGCACTTGCACACTGGGGCTTGCCCTTTCGCTTGTTGCTGGGAACCTGAGTCCACAATGTAAACAAGTCCAAGCTAGCCTCCTGGAGGGTGAGATCATGTCCAGAGAGACTCTAGCCATCCTTGCTATCCCAGACATACCAGCTGAGGCTGCTGACATGTGAGTGAGGCCACTCCAGACCATCTGTCCCTAGCTGAGTCAGCCTAGACTAGAAGAACCATCCACCCAATCCACAGACTTATGAGAAATAATCAGTGTTTTTTGTTTTAAACCACTATGTTTTGGTTTGTTATGCAGCAGAAGCTAACTGATACAGAGAGGATGATGCAATTTAGTAAGATCCTAAATTGGCTAGACTTCTGAGGAAGAGGTGGCAGTCAGGGAAGGGGGAACATTCCTGGCAGAAGAGACAGAATCAGCAAAAGCACAGAGGCATGAAACAGCATGGCACACGTGGACACCTCAGTGTTCTGGTTTCACTGAAACACAGGGATAGAGTTGGGAAGTGACGGAAAACACAGCCAAAGGATTAGGTAGGGGCTAGATCAGAAAGCCTTCCATACTGGGTTACAGAGTTTCCATTTATCCTGAGGTCTATGGGGAAACCATGGAAAGCTTTTAAGCAGTAAAGAGACGTGATTAGATTTGTATTCTTAAAAAATATCATAGCTATCATTAGTGGAGTGTTTCCCGTGTTCCAGGTACTTTAATATGCATGGCCAAAAGAGTGCTCTGGCTGCAGGGTGGAGAGGGATCAGAGGCAGTCAGGAGGTACAGGCGGACCAGCCAGGAGCTACCAGGCATTCGAGTGAGAGTGGGTGAAAGCCTGAACCACGGCAGTGGCCCTGGGGATGGGCGAGGTATTCAGGAGGCAGGACTGCCTAGCGACTGCATCGGGGGAGTCTGGAAGGACTCTTGAGGGTCTGGCTTAGGTGACTGTGGAGAATTTTGGAATCAGTGGCATTGAGGATTCTCAGTATCCTATAATCCCAGCTCCCCAAAGTTGAAGGGGGCTTAGAGACTATCCAATCTCATTCTCTCTATGTCACTTACCACTGATAATTCCCAAGCTGATTTTAGGTAGTCTAAGGACATACCATTTTTTTTTTATGTTTGGGAAATTATTTTTATTGTATTAGGAACTACTAGCATGTAAGACCCATGATTTCATAGATATTATAGCTTAGCAAAAGGCTAAAGAAGTTACTTCAATTTAAAAAGCAAGTTGATAAAAAGAAAAACATTATCAGTAATAGCGCGGGTGTACACGGATATGGCTGAAATTAGGCATGAGTGAAGTTCAGGGCACCCAGCATCACCTGGAGCGCAAATCACAGGATCCCAGATGGTGAATGCCCATGTTTTCAAGTGGCCAGGTGGGACCCACCTGCACAGAGCCTGGCTGTCCAGTCACATCTGGCCCATTGGCCCTTGGGAGCTGACAGGGACATGTCTGTGTTCGAGTCACCTTCAAAGCCAGGTCCAGGTTAAGGATTAGATGGTGGCTGTAAGAAGGTAGAGAAAATGAACATGCCTGTTCCCCAGAGGCCTTCAGGAGCCTCTGGCTCAGAGAGGTGAACTTGTCCTCACCCGCCTGCCTGTCTGCCTGCCCTCTGTGCAGATCTCTGCATTGTGCTCAGAAAAGACTCCTGCGCGCAGGCTGAAACTTCGCGTGTGGATGCAGGGACTTTGTCTTGGGAGGCACTGTAATGGATGGCACCCATTGTACCCCTGGGAGCCCAGAACCACTCACTGTGCAGGTAAAGGGCAGCTCTGGGCACCGTGAGGGTGCAGCCTGTGGCTTGATGGAGGAGAGGATTAGCGCTGCAGCCCAGCAGCCCGCCCCAGCCATCGGGCGGTGCATACCCGCCTGGACACGGCCTTTCCTGATGGGCAGGGCCTCCCTTTGTGTGATTCCCCAGGACAATGTGTGTAATCCTGCCGACCTGCCCAGCAGAGACGGGCGGGCAAGAGCGCGCTTGGCTTCCTGTCTTGTTGAATGGCTTGAATGGGCGCTGGGCCCACTCTTAATCCCCCAGCGGCTGACTGTCCCGGCAGCAGGGCAGAGGAGGAAGGAGGGGAAGACAGCAGCTCTCCTGTCTTCTCTCCAGGCAGGAGGCTGGTTGCACCCTACCCAGCACAGTTCCACTTACGTTTGAAGGGCAGATTTGAGACCAGCCATGGGGTTGCTTGCCGGTGCCCTCTTGGAACCCTCTGCCCTTCTCCCAGCACCGTCCTTGGCCAGAGTTGGGTGAACTAGTATTACAAGCAGGGAGCTAATGGTAGAGGAGAAGAGCTTCAAGATCCCAGCACATCAGAACTGGAAGCAGCCTTAGGGATTCCACTTCCCCCTCTCTTTTTGCAGTTGGGGAAACTGAGGCCCATACAGGTCAGGAACATGTTTAAGGTCACATGAATAAGTGACAGTAACTGACTTCAGTCAGGTGGCCTTTCCATTGGACAGCAACTGTTTCCCAAACTGCTTCCTGGAGCATTCCCAACTACTGGGAGACATTTAATGCTCCTGACAAAGAGTTATACGGTCAGATGCGCTGGGAGATGCTGCATGTGAACAAAGCACATCTAGGAGCAGAGGCCATGACAGGTCCTGCAGCCTGTGAACCTGGTCGACGTTAATGCCACCCTTTCCAAATGTACTCGGCAGTGCAGTTCTTTTTTCACGTGGCACCTTTTCTCACACAGCAGTAGCACTTAACTCTAAAGGACACCATCCGGAAATTCTGCACTAGACTGTGCTATAGACTTTCTAGAAGTGATGATGAAGATGGTGAGGACACTTCTATATAAACTCTCTGTGGAGTTTAACCCACGTGAGAGCCTGTACCATGGGAGGAATCTCCTTTTAGACTCAGAGTCACCTGGTGTTTATTGAGCATCTCTTATTACCAGGTGCCTTCCACCTCGGTTATCTCTGCTGAGCCTCCCAATAGCACTATTGGAAAGGTAATGGAACCTTGACTTTACAATCATGGAAATTGAGGCACATGAAACTGAGTAACTCGCTTAAGGTCACACAGCCAACGGTCGGCGAAAGCAGGTTTTAAGCCGAGGTCCACCTGCCTTCAATCCAATGCTCCTGTTCTTCTGCCCTGCTCCCCTCTCCTCTTTCCCTACAGTCTGATGATGAGAAGCAAATGCATCAAACTGGAAATAAAAGGAAGAAAGCCTGGGTTCATATGCTGTTCCACTCCTGATGCATTGTGTGACCTTGGACAGACCTTGTGCCCCCAGGTCTCAGCTCCTCCCCCTGCCATGGGTGGGTTAGACGCGCAGCCCAGTCCCTGTGACTGTCTCCTGCTCCGGCATTCCATGACCCACTCCACGACTCTAGTTCTCAGGCCTGGGCATAGGTCATCCTAGGGAGAGGGTCAGTCCTGGAACGGGGTGACATGAGGCTGGGTTCATGTGTGGCATCAGGACAGACCAGCCACCTGCCTGAGAAGGCAGAGCGTGTGCCGACTCACTCCTGACACCTTGTCAGAGCCATGGGAAACTGTCACCCAGGGCTCAGGGATGGAGTCAGCCCTGCATGGTACTGGTAGCATGACCTGTGATGCCCTCACACATAATGACCTCCTTAATGGGTGGTGGAGAAACTTGCAGGACTGGTGAGGGTGGAGCCGGGAAAGGGGCAGGCAGGCATTGTGGCATTCTAGACCTGACTTGAATTTACTTTTTATAGTCTGTATCTGTCATTATTTAGACAATCGGTCCACCCTCTTTTTTTCAAAGAAGATGATTTTCTTAGTTTGGGTGACTTAAAAGGAGGCTCTAAGACAAAGATTCAAGTGCAAGTAGTTTATTTGGGAGGGGTTCCCAGGAAATGCTGCCAGGGAGCCTGGAAGTAAAGCAGGGAAGGGGAAGAGCACGGTGAATGGCACATTATCAAGCAAGTGGCCCCTGTTAGTAACTGGAGCTTGATTATGCTGGGGGCTCTGGGAACCAGTGTGTACAGCCTTGGCGTTGACCCACCTGAGGGGCCAGGCAGCTGGGGTATGTATCCCCCAACTCGTGTCAGCCACCAGTGGAAAACTGCGGCCAGGGAGGGGACTCTCAATTCCCTAGCATGTCTGGCCTGTGCTGGGAATGACCAGCAGGTAGAGCCCCCAGGCAGAGCGGCAGGGGCTGAGCGCATGTGGGTGAGCTACCAAAGTGTATGCTACAGAGGGCTGGTGAGCCAGAAGCTGAAACTCCAAAACCTGAGAAGGGGTCTAAGTGCCTCCACAATTTGCTGGAAGGGAAGGAAGGTTGAGTAAGTCACCTGCCCTCTTGGAGCTTCAGTCTTCTGATCCAGCAGATGGGAATGGAACCCCTGCCCTGCCTATCACACACAGGACCAAATCATAAATTGTAAAAAGATGATGAGTATATTCACCTTGCTCCCATCTGTTCCTCACCATCTGCCTGTCCCTAATACCACACACCACTTCTCAGTCACTTCAGCTAGGATTGTGAACATTTTGGTCATTCCTACCCTTCCTGGCCAAGGACCCATCCCCCTTAGAATGGGAAAGGACTTTAGATCTAGAAATTAAGATTTTTTAAGCTCAAGAGGAAGCAGAATGATATGGGCTTGGGAATCAGGAGGCCAGGAATATTCCTTTATTGAGGACCTACCATATCCACAGGCTGAGGGTGCTTGATGATGACACAGTTCCCCAAGGAGCTCTGTGTCCTTGGATAGGCAGGCCGCTTGTCCTCTTGTGCCTTCAGTCTCCGCACCTGTGAAATGGGCCAGTCTCCCCACCTGTGAAATGGGGTCCCTTCTAGTGCTATCATTTTTTACTTTAAGTACAGAACTCCCAGTCTCCTTGAGATCTGCAGCCCGGGATCAGTGGCAGAACCAGAGGCAAGGGTCCCACTGTCTGGAGATGAGTGAGTAGAGGCAGGGAAAGATTCACTCTGCCCTCCAGGGAGACTGCCATCATGCCTGGGCTCCATCTGCTGTGAGCACTGCATAAGTTCTGCAAACAGCAGCTGAAGATGGTGGATTTGGGTAGCATTAAGCTGTATTAAGTTGAGCTGTTTCTACAAAGAGTACATTTTAGGATAAACATGGCACCAGAGACACGCTAAGAGGATGTAGCACTTGTAAGAAGTGGCTTCATGCCATCCCCAGCAGCTGGTGCAGAGAACGGTTCGCCAACTCCACCCACACGTTGGTGTCTCTAAGGAGAAAATTGCACAGCACCCCCTTCCTCTGTTTATTCCAGGAAGAAACACCCCTTGAGGCCTTAGGCACATGACCCAAGCTGAGCCAATCAGAGGGCTCCAACCTCCTGGCTACTGTGATTGGTCCAAGGATGATCATGTGACCCAAACCAGGCCAATTGGAGTCCTTTCTTGGGGTTTCTTTTAGCTGGTGGGAAAGAATCCTCTCCTGATGTGATGGAGAGCTTGTGGAAGACAAATCCACACCCATGGAGAAGCCTGTCTGTGGCAGGATGAAATGAAGCCAACAGTTAGAGATGAGAAGCTGAGAAGAAAGTGTCTTGGTGTCCGAGTCCCTGGTACCAGACCTCCCTGAGGCCAGCTCCACCCTTGCCCTTCTTGGTTACTTAAAACAATAAAACGCCTTCTTTGCTTAAGCTTTCTTTGTTAAGAAATAAAACGACTTGAGTTTTATTTCTCTCACACCAAGGCAAGAGAATCTGAAATGAGACCAACATCTTCCATTTATTGAGCTTACTATGTGCTGGGAGCTTTCCACTGCCTCACCTTATGGAATCCTGCACACAGCCATGTGGGCCATGATTATCATGCCCATTTTACAGATGAGGAAGCTGAGATGCAGAGGGATGAGGGACTTATGTAAGGTCAATCAGCTGTTAGTAAGTGACCAAGCAGGGATTCAAACCCAGGTTTGGCTAACACCAAAAGCCACGTGCTTAGCCCTTTTACCACAGTGCTCACTCACAGCCTGAAGCCTCACCAGTTTTCACCCTCTGGGCAGCCGCCTTCAGAACAGACAGCTTCCATGACTTGATCTTTTGTGTCTTGGCTTCTTGTGTTGTGATTGAATTGCAAATAAAATTACCGTCATAAGTCATTTTTCAATAATGAGGTCTTAGGATGGCTCTTGGCAGCATAGCAGGTTAGAGTCAGTCTCCATGTTTGATTTCTCCTCACACTTTCACCAAGCTGAGCAAATGCTTTTTATCAACATCCCTGGGAGTGTGACATTTCTGATCCTATCAAATCCTAGCCTTAAGAACTGCAACCAATGTTCTCTCCAAAGGCTTAGAGAGATGAAGTGACTTGCCTAGGTCATCCAGCTTGTCAGGGCAGAGCAGAAATTGGAGCCCAACTCTTCATTTAGTTTATTCCTTTTCCAATAAATTTTTGAGTCCTTACAGCCCTCAGGGTTTCAAACCCTCTGCCACAAGACATTGGTGTCCAGGCACAGATGACGGTGATATTGATGCTATCACTGGTAGAGGGTGGAGTAGAAAGCCCCACCTTTTTGCCTTTAACCAGTGAGAGTTTGAGTTTCCCTCATTAAAACCTCCCATGGGACCTTAGACAAAGCTGTGGGCAGGGAGTTGGGGCAGAGTACCTGTCTTCCCTCCAAAAACAGAGGGTTCTCTCAAAGCCAGTGTAGAATGGAGGGAACACAGGAGAGCTCTGGGTTAGCCTTGGCACTGTCAATGAATCTCTGAGTGACCTTGAATATGTCCATCAAAAATAGCCACTCTTATGGAACAGTTTTGAATGATAGCTAGATACTCATAGCTATCCAGTGAAATCCCACCTGACAGATGGGGAATCTGAGGCACAAGGCAGTTAATAACACGTCCGAGGCAACGTGACACAATTAGCAAGTGGCAGAACTGGGATTAGAAGCCAGGCAGTCTGATTCCAGAGTCCATTCTGTTAACCACCTCACTGTATCAGCTTCCTTTTGAATTGTGAGTCAGGGTATTCTCTGCAATCAAACCATTCCAGATTTGGCAGGAGAAGGGCACACTGGATAGTGTGATTCTGAGGTTGAAATCACCAGTTTTGTATTAAGATAAAACTAGAGTAAATTTATCTAGTCTTCTTTAAAGGCAGCTCACATGGCTTCTTTTATTATTTGAGAAAAAGGAAAAAAGTCCCATTCTCTGCCATTCACGTGGACGAGCGTTATCTCAGCAGGGTCTTTCCCAGTTCTTTACAGTTTGCGAAGTTAACTGAAATGTCTCTGAGCTCAAAGGATCCTCTGGCAAGGCAAAGAGAATTGTCTCCCATTTTACTGCTGAGAAAACTGGGACCAGAGTGGGGAAAAAAATTTGCCACCTGTGTGTGCACGCGTGCATGTTTGTGTGTGCACGTGTATGTGCGTGTATGCGTTTGTTTCTGCGCGCAGATCCGTGGATGCTCCCGCAGACCTGGATCCCAGCTGTGAGAGGAACTCACAGTTGTGATGCTTGGAGGGGAGCGTTCCAGCTCACTGCCCGTGTATGGAGTCACTCAGACTTAGCTAAGTACACAGCAGTCAGGAGCCTGAGCTGCAGCAGCTGAAATCAGTGGGCAGCACAAAAATGTAGGTGTAGCTCCCTCTCCACTCCTTCCTTCTCCCCCACCTCCCACGGGGTGGAACTGCCTGGAACAGGCCTGGCCCAGCCTATGGGTCTGCACACGCAGCATCCAGGAACAACTGCAGGGCAGCTCTGGGGCACATGTGGAAACACGCACCCTGATATCCATGGATGTGTACACACATGGATTTCTAGAAGGAATACTCAGGAAAGGTCTGGGGCTCTGGGTTCTGGTCTGGCTCAGCCTCTGACTCTCTGGTGACCTCAGAGCCTTGACTCTCCATCTGTATAATGGGCATGATGATGTCTGCCTCCCAGGGTTGTTACAAGTATCCAGAAAAAGATGGCAGGGTCCCAGAACCCTGGATCTGCAGGAGCCCTGGGAGGCAATTAGCCTAATGCTCACATTTCACAGACAGAGCTGCTGAGGCCCAGAGAGGGACACAGAGCAAGTCAAGCACAGATTGGCTAGAACACAGGCCTCTGGACTCCCAGGACTCACACACCAAGAGTGGCCCTGAAAAGAGCAAAGTGCTGTTCAAGGCGAGTTCTTGCTCTTGCATCTGAACATCCACGTGGAGGTGATTTTGAGACCAAAGTGCTTTGTAAACAGTATTTATTAAAACAAATTCACGTGTACTGTGCCAAGGTAGGGGGGGAAGGGGTGCCCTCTTTCCTTCTGAAATATTAGCTCAGATAGGCATACAAAAGACTTTGTGAATCTGTTTGCTTAACATATTTGATTAGCTTTCTGCCTACAAGTTCATACTAAGCTCTTACATATCTGCTGGGCTCTTTATTGACAGTGTATCAATTCAGCTTTCCCTAAAAGATAAGCTCCAAGATAGAAGGAGAGGCAAGGCAGCCTGGTTTTAGGGCCACCAGGAGTGTTTGCCCAAGTCCCTGACCCTGCGCTTACCCATCTGTAGACTGCCAGGCTTGCATTCATCTTGGCCCCTGCCTGCCCTGGGCCCTGGGACCCGCCCCAAACTCCGCTTCCTCCCCTGGACTCTCACTTTGCCCTCTTACTGCAGCTCTCCATACACACGCCTGCCTGTCTGTCAGCTTGGGTGCTCCTCCGGGCAGGAACTGAAACTCCAGTGCCCCTCACAGGACCCAGCCCACAGTCGCTGCTCAGGAAATGGGACAGCTCCCAGGCGAACTTGGAGTTCAGGCATGCAGGTCACAAGAGGAAGGAAGAACCTAAAGACAGTAGGTGAAGCATTGGGAAAGCCAGCATTCCTTTCTCCCTCGACTCCTGCTACCCAAACTGTGTAACATTCCAGCCAGTGTGACAGGACTTCCTGGTTGATACAGAGTCTCCTGCTAATCATCACATCTGTTTATTCTGCACATACCATGTGCCAGGCACTTCATATATGTTACTTCTAATCCTAGTCAGCTCTAATCCCATTTTCAAGATTGGGACCCAAAGCTCAGAAACCTCCATTTATTTGCTTCAAGGAGAGGAGTTAGAATCTGACCTCAGGTCTGTCTGATTCCCAAGGCCATGCTTATTTTATGACCACATAGGCCCCTTCCTGAACTCTGATACTCCCAGGAGACTTGGGACTAAGGGATTTCCTTCTGCAGGGCTTTCTTCTTATTGTAGAGGTAGGGAGGACAGGCTCTTCCTGGACCCTGCCTCCTTCATCCTCTGACCTTAGTTTTCCTACGGGTACAGTGAGGAAAGGGACCAGATCACCCAAACTTATTGGTAGTTCTGACAGATCATCCACATTCTTTGCTTGGGCTTTTAGGAGCAAAGATGTGGGGACAGTGGGGCAAGGGGAGGACCCAGTTGTAACTGCTGTTCTCAGAAGGGGACAGGGAAGGACCCAGGCTGCCTGGGATGGTGATAATTCATCTCACTGGTCCATAGCCCATGGAAACATGGAATCCAGGAAGGTTTTCACATCTGATGAGGAGTAGAATCACCTGGGGATATTTGCTAATATGCAGATTCCTGGGTCCAGCTCCTGGAGGACCAGGGTGATAGGTTTGGGGCAGGGATAGGATTGTGCATTTTTTTTTTCTGATCATTTCTGTTTCTTTTTTTAAAAATTTTATTGAAGTATAGTTATTTACAATGTGGCATTAATTTTTGCTGTACAGCAAAGTGACTCAGTTATACATATATATATTCTTTTACATATTCCTTTCCATTTTGGTTTATCACAGAATATTGAATATAGCTCCCTGTGCTACACAGTAAGACCTTGTTTATCCATCCTATATATACTAGTTTGCATCTGCTGATCCCAAACTCCCAATCCTTCCCTCCCCCACCCCCTGCCCCCTTGGCAATCACAAGTCTGTTCTCTATGTCTGTGAGTCTGTTTCTGTTTCATAGATATGTTCCTTTGTGTCGTATTTTAGATTCCACATATTTTTTATGGCTGAGTAGTAATCCATTATATATATGTATATATATATATATATATATATATATATATGAGTGATATTATATGGCATTTGTCTTTCTCTTTCTGACTCACTTTGCTTAGTATGATCATCTCTAAGTGCATCCATATAGCTGCAAATGGCATTATTTCATTCTTTTTATGGCTGAGTAATATTCCATTGTGTGTATATATATATATATATATATATATATATATATATATATATATCACATCTTTATCCATTCCTTTGTCGATGGATATTTAGGTTGTTTCTGTGTCTTGGCTATTGTAAATAGTGCTGCTATGAACATAGGGATGCATGTATCTTTTCCAATTACAGTTTTGTCCAGATATATGGCCAGGATTGAAATTGCTGGATCATATGGCAACTCTATTTTTAGTTTTTTGAGAAACTTCCATGCTGTTTTCGATAATGGCTGCACCAATTTACATTCCCACCAACAGTGGAGGAAGGTTCCCTTTTCGCCACACCCTCTCCAATATTTATTATTTGTAGACTTTTTAATGATGGCCATTCTGACTGGTGTGAGGTGGTACCTCATTATAGTTTTGATTTGCATTCATCTAATAATTAGCAATGTTGAGCATCTTTTCATGTACCTATTGGCCATCTGTATGTCTTCTTTGGAAAAATGTCTATTTAGGTCTTCTGCCCATCTTTCAATTGGGTTGTTTGTTTTTTTGTTATTGAGTTGTAAGAGCTGTTTGTATATTTTGGAAGTTAAGCCCTTGTCTGTTGCGTCATTTGCAAATACTTTCTCCCAGTTCGTAGGTTGTCTTTTTGTTTTGTTTATGGTTTCTTTTGCTCTTCAGAAGCTTGTAAGTTTGATTAGGTCCCATTTGTTTATTTTTGCTTTTCTTTCTATTGCCTTGGAGACTGACCTAAGAAAACATTCATATATAAAAAAAAAGAAAACATTGGTATGATTTATGTCAGAATGTTTTGCCTATGTTCTCTTCTAGGAGTTTTATGGTGTCACGTCTTATATTTAAGTCTTTAAGCCATTTTGAGTTTATTTTTGTGTATGGTGTGAGGGTATGTTCTAATAACTTCATTGATTTACATGTGGCTGTCCAACTTATCCAACACTACTTGCTGAAGAGACTGTCTTTTCCCCATTGTATATTGCCTCCTTTGTCGAAGATTAATTGTCCATTATTTTGGGGTTCTTTATTCTGTTCCATTGGTCCATATGTTTGTTTTGTGCCAATACCTTCTTGTTTTGATTACTATAGCTTTGTGGTATTGTCTGAAGTCTGGGAGGGTTATGCCTCCTGCTTTGTTCATTTTCCACAGGATTGCTTTGACAATTCTGGGTCTTTTATGGTTCCATATAACTTTTAGGATTATTTGTTCTAGTTTTGTGAAAATGTCATGGGTAATTTGATAGGAATTGCATTAAATCTGTAGATTGCCTTGGGTAGTATGGCCATTTTAACAATATTAATTCTTCCAATCCAAGAGCATGGGATACAGGATTGTGCATTTCTGACAAGCACTCCAGATGATATTCATAGCAGCACTATTTTTAATAGCCAGACATTGGCCAACCTAAGTGTCTTTCAATAGGAGAGTGGATAAATTGTAATGTATTTGTACAATGGACTACTATGCTTCAGTGAAAATGAAATAAACCATTGCTACACTCAAAAACATGATGACTCTTACAGACGTAATATAGAGTGAAAGAAACTAGACACAAAAGAATACATATTGTATGATTCAACTTATAAGGATTTTTTTTTTTTTTTTTTTTTTTTTTTTGCGTTACGCGGGCCTCTCACTGTTGTGGCCTCTCCCGTTTCGGAGCACAGGCTCCGGACGCGCAGGCTCAGTGGCCATGGCTCACGGGCCCAGCCGCTCCGCGGCATGTGGGATCTTCCCGGACCGGGGCACGAACCCGCGTCCCCTGCATCGGCAGGCGGACTGTCAACCACTGCGCCACCAGGGAAGCCTTATAAGGATTTTTAAAACTTAGAAACGAAAAAACTAATCAGGATAATATCTCTCAGGGGTATTGTGTGTGTGTGTGTGTGTGTGTGTGTGCGTGTGTGTATCTGGCTTTTTTAAAACTGAGGTATAGTTGATTTACAATATTAGTTTCAGGTGTACAACATAGTGATTCAAACTTTTTATAGACTATACTCCTTTTAAAATAATTATAAAATATTGGCTATATTCCCTGTGCTATACAATGTATCCTTGTAGCTTATTTATTTTATACATAGTAGTTTGTATCTCTTAATCCCCTCCCCCTATTTTACCCCTCCCCCTTCCCTCTCCCCATTGGTAAACGCTAGTTCTCTATGTCTGTGAGTCTGTTTCTGTTTTGTTACATTCATTCATTTGTTTTATTTTTTAGATCCTACATATAATTGATAACATACATTATTTTTCTTTCTTTGTCTGACTTATTTCACTAAACATAATACTCTCCAGGCCCATCAATGTTGTTGCAAATGGCAAAATTTCATTTTTTTTATGGCTGAGTAGTAATCCATTATATATATGTATATATATATATATATATATATATATATATATATATATATATAGGTATTTCAATAGGAGATTGATATATATGTGTGTGTGTGTGTGTGTATATACATACATATATATATATATTTACACCAAGTATGATTAATTTTGTTTGTGTCTAACCTAAAAACAAGATTCTGTGAGCTGATCCTTAAGCAGCCAGGTAAATCAGGAATTTTAGAACAGCTCTTTAAGAGAGGATAAAGCCAAATGAAAGAAAACACCTCAATCCTAGATATCTAAATACAAAAGAGAAAATATCAAGAAGCAAAAAGAATCGTATATATTTATATATATATTACATCTTCCTTATCCATTCATCTGTTGATGGGCACTTAGGTTGCTTCCATGTCGTGGCTGTTGTAAATCATGCTGCTGCTGCTGCTGTGAACAATGGGGTGCATGTATCTTTTCAAATTAGTGTTTTCACTTTCTTTGGATATATACCCAGGAGTAGAATTGCTGGATCATATGGTAGTTCTGTTTTTAGTTTTTTGAGGAACTCTGAGGGGTATTGACTCGGAGGGGGCAAGAAGAAGTCTTCTGTGGTCTAGGTAATTTTCTTTATGTTAATCCACATGACATAGACATTATATATGTTTGTGAAAATTCATCTATGCACTTTACTGAGTGTCTATTTTACGTCAAAATTTTTTTCGTTAAACTTATTTATTTATTTACTTCTGGCTGCGTTGGATCTTCGTTGCTGCACGCGGGCTTTCTCTAGTTGCAGTGAGTGGGGGCTACTCTTCGTTGCAGTGCTCGGGCTTCTCATTGCAGTGGCTTCTCTTCTTGCGGATCACAGGCTCTAGGCACGCAGGCTTCAGTAGTTATGGCACGTGGGCTCAGTAGTTGTGGCTCGCAGGCTCTAGATCGCAGGCTCAGTAGTTGTGGTGCACGGGCTTAGTTGCTCCGTGGCATGTGGGATCTTCCTGGAACAGGGATCAAACCCGTGTCCCCTGCATTGGCAGGTGGATTCTTAACCACTGTGCCACCAGGGAAGTCCCTACAGCAATTTTTTTAATGTTAAGAAAAAATAGTAGGTAGTGGAAATCTCAATGAACTCCAAACTGCTGCCATCAAGGAACTATATTCCCTGACCAGAATGCAAAGCTAGAATTAAGTTATTGAAAGATAGCTCCCCCTTGCAATTCCATACACCTGGAAATAAAAAAACCCTTGTAAATAACTCTTGGGTTAAAGAGAAATCCAAACGGAAATTACACTATTTAGAACTGTATGATGGGAGCACCATTTCTTAGTTCTTAGTAGATAGTAGGTACTTAACAAATAGTTGTTGAATGATTGGATATCAGATCTGTGAGAGGTTGCCAAAGCAACACTCAGAGGGAAAGGTATAACTTTAACTGTCCTCACTATCAAAAGAGAAAACTTTAATAATAAGGAGTGGGATCACTAAACTTTCAATCCAAAAGGCTAGAAAACAATAAAATAAACCCAGAGAAGTGTACGGAAGAAACAGGTATAGTTAAAATGAGAAATTATTGAAATAGAAACAACCGAATCAAGCAAAAAACCCAATACAAATGATCAACAAAACGAAAAGCCAGTTCTTTGAAAAGCTGATAAAATAGCCTGGTCTTAGGAATAATTAAGGGAAAAAAGAGACACAAGCAACATCAAGAACAAAAATAAGGGCAGGGGTTAAAAGAGGAATCTGACTACAGACACAGAGATTTAAAACTATAGAAGAGAAGTAAATAGTGAGGAAAGTAAGGACAGGCATACACAATGAAGGGCAGAGAGCTTCCTGGAGTTGCCTGTCTTACTAAGATTCAGAGTAATGGCAGAAGTGGGGTGGGAGGTTGGGTGAAATAGGTGAAGGGGATTAAGAGGAAAATTTCCATTTATAAAATAAATGAGTCATGGGAATGTAATGTACAACATAGGGAATTTAGTCAATAACATTGTAATTACTTTGTATGGTGCCAGATGATTACTAGACTTATTGTGGCAATCAATTTGTTTTGTATATAAATTTCCAGCCACTATGTTGTATGTCTGAAACTAATATAATTTTGTATGTCAACTATACTTCAGTTATAAAAAACAAAACACAAGCTTTGGTTTGCATTAGTTGAAGTTTCGTTTATCTACCCCCAATACAAAAACAAAAACAGAACAAAGCAATGGTAGAATCAGGCCAAAACCAATGCCGTCAAGGGTTGCAGTGTGTGTCCTTGAAGGGCAGAAGCACAGGTCCCAGATTGGGTATGCAGAGTCCCCTGGAGACAGCTCAGCCAGTCTAGACCTCCCATCTCTGCCCCAACTTCCCCTACTTGCACTTGTTTCCTGTTTGGCCTCAAGAGGACTGGCACTATGTGAGGAGATCTCTGGGCCCTCCCACTTCTGGCTGCTTCACCTCTAGGATGCTTTGTGCAGGGCCCCTCTCTCCAACCACCCCAAGGCATTTCCTCCTGGGGTGGTCGGGCTCAGCATACCTCCAGCCAGGCTTACTCACTGGGAAGTCGGGAGCCACCCCACGCAGAACTCCTCCTCCCTCCTGAAAGCTGTCTGGGTCAGGGACCCGGGCCAGGGGAATCTAGAGCAGTGAGAACGCTGGTCCCCTGTTGAGAGATAGCAGGCACATCATCTCCTACAGTGTCACTCTGCTACAGAACCCATTTTACAATCCCTACTGTATACCCTTCTCTACCCACACCCGCCCTGTCTTTTCCTGAGTCCTACCAGTGGTGTGTTGGTAAATGTTTAACAAAGACTCTCTTAAAAAAATATGTATGCATATATATCTGTACGTAAGTTTGCTATACATTTTCCTGATACAAAGAATGTGTGGCACACAATTTACAAATAATAATATGAAATACTCTTTATTGTAAATTCCATACACCTTTAACTTCAGTTCTGCTATTCCTTGTGAAATCCACTATTGGTTTTTATAATTCTATCAACAACAATAGCATTACAAAATCAAACTATGAACAAATGCTTGGTTATCATAGGGTTCAGCCAAGAAGTCACTCATGTCACTGAGTGAAGTTCTTTCATAAATGTTGGATGATATATTCATTTACACTAATGCGTTAAGACAAAAGTGAAATAATGAAGACATATAATGGAACTTCACTCAGTCATTAATGACAAAGATAACTTTTTTGCTGAATCAGATAATAGTTTTCAAGTATTAGAAGTATTTCCTCATATTTTGGTGCTATTCATAATATTAAAAAAAACTGTAGACATGACAGACTTTTAAATTTAATCTGCATTATTAACATTTTCTCCATCACTTTTTAAAGTCCAGAATCCAAACTCTAGACAAGCAACAAAGCATTAAACCAAGTCCTGATTTGTAGCATTTGCCCATTTCCATGGTGTAAATACTCGCACCACTGCCAGTTTCAAGCTATTGACATGATGTCACTATCAGCATGGAGTTGGGGAGAGATGCATGGGAGCAGACCATTACATATTATTCCCACCATACAGGTACAGTAGATGTGAAAAACCTCAACCTCATAGATCATAGTAAAATAATTAGGAAGTGATGAGTTTGGAGTGTTACCTTTGTTTCAAATATTATTTATGAAATTGTAAGTTCATATAATTTATTTATTTATTAAAACTGTGGACTTCTCCTATCCTCCCCTTTCCTTTTTTTTTCTTTAAATATTTATTTATTTATTTGGCCGCACCTGATTTTAGTTGAGACATGCAGGATCTTATTAGTTACAGGATGCGGGCTCTTTAGTTGTGACATGCGCGATCTAGTTCCCTGACCAGGGATTGACCCCAGGCCCCCTGCATTGGGAGTGTGGAGTCTTAACCACCGGACCACCAGGGAAGTCCCATATAATTTATTTTTATTAATGGCTATGTCTAAGCACTGACATGCGAGATTCCTGAAAATTTAGCAGTCAGCTCTCATGAGCTGGCACACACTGGCTCCAGCATGCCATGTGTTCTCCCTGATTAATCCAGGCAGAGGCCTCTCTCTCTCCCAGGTGCTTTATGAGGGCGGGCACCAGGTCCGATCTGCCTCTGTCCCTGACGGCCGTGTCACTGAGGAAGCGTGTGCCAAAGCCACGCGTTGAAACAGCCTCTCCACCCCAGCCCCAGATGCCTTCCATGACCTGACCCTCCTGGTGCACGGTCACCACTCCTCTACTCTGCCCTTTCAGGTATCCCTGCGGGCCCCATGGAAGCTGTAGGAACAGGTTCTCAACAACAGGGCAGCCACTCGACCTCAGTCTCCCTATCTGTAAAGTGATAAGGAAGGAGGAGATGGAAAGAAGGAAAGCACAGTGATATTCCCTCCAGTCTTTTTTTTCTTCGGCCTGTAGTTGTGGGCTGTTCTTTTCAGCTTGGACAAGCTATTTAGTGTCTTGTGGTTTCTCATGTAATATCATAAGCAATTTTCTATATTCCTGTATAGTTTTCAAATTTTTCACTATTAGTGAATGCATAATGTCATATTTTGTTTAATTAAAATTCATTCGAACTTTCCTTTGAGACATTTATATAGTTTTTGGTTTTCTGGAACCAGTTTTACCTCATCATCACCAGCATTGAGTGTTTTCATTTCAGAAAATATATGCTAATGTAAACATCATAGACTTTATTATTGTTTAATGTGCTTTTGTTTTAATTCCCAGTGCTATTGGACATTTTTCTGTCAACTTTTCTACTAGTTGTCCCTGCACTCTTTTTTTTGTGTCTTTTTCATTTTTATTTTTTATACAATTTTTAAAGATTACAGTCCATTTATGGTTATTACAAAATCCTGCACTCTTAAATAGAGAGCACAGATCACAAAGCAACTTGATTCTTAGTGTTTTGAGTCATTACCAGCACCAGGAGCTCTGGAATGTGTAGACTTTCAATCCAGACTATGATTCTGAGTGAATACAGCTGTCATTTATACTCTTTTGGACATTTCTCCTGTCAGGCTGTTAATTATTGCTTTTTGCTAGGGTCAGTAGGCCAACTTCTTGAGTCTTTGTTTGCTTCTACTCTAAAAAACCAGACACAATAACGAAGCTTGTTAGAACTGCCTGGAAGAGAACACACTGGGCATTGGAGCCCAGTTGCTTCATTGTGAAGAAGGTGGCTGTCACATGGTACAGCCACCCAGAGGCCTTACAGGCTTATATCCTAACTCTTGGCTGACTTCTTGATGTCTGAGGATGTTGGATCAGCGATCCCCAGAAAGGGGAGTGACTGCATTTGGTTTTGTAAAAATCATGCTGGTAGGACAAATGTGGGTAGCAATATCTATACATGTGCATTGAGCTTGACACTTCATGAAGTCCTCTAGATCTGTCATAGAGCCTCATGACACCCTTATGGGGTAGATGTGGCTTTAACCACTTTATGAACAAGGATGCTCAGACCTGACAAGATTCTACGTCTTACCCAAGATCCCTCAGCTAGTGTGTGGTGGGGCTGGTCGTGGACCTGGGGATCCGGACCATTGCTCCCCAGCTACATGCAGGGTCTCCGTGACTTGAGCTCCTGTATGTCTGCTCCTTCACATGTTCACTCATGTTCAGAACGCAGGATGTGGGGAAATTGCCCTTAAGTACAACAAGGGAGAACCAAGTGGGTGTGCTCACAAGGTCTTTTGTTTGGGATGGTACCTGTTTATCTGACTCTTCCCTGAATCACTAATAATGTCTTTGCAGCCAGGAGACGGGCCACCTGTATTTGAGACATGGGCGTCTCTTTTTGGAATTCATAAAGTCATGATTAAATCCATCCTGGTGCCTTGTGTTAGACAAATTCAAGAAGAGAGGGGTGACTATGGGGAAAGAGCCACTAATGCCATCATGGTGACACCCATGGGGACTCTGGGATTTCTGAAGGCAGGGTAGTCTGTGAGATTCTGTGGAACATGAAGGATTCCCTATGGGTAGCCCTCCATAGAAAAGATATTAGTCCCAGTGTAGTGAGAACACAGCACGGAAGAAGGTGCCCGGGCTGTGGACAAACCACAGGGACTTCTCCCAGACAGCTCAAGGCTGGAATCTTGCCTGCCACCTGTGTGACCCTGGATAAGTCACTCAACTTCTCTGCTTTGCCTGCACCCAGGAGACCTGGAAGTGGTGGGAGATTGCCCACTCCTCCCCCTTTTTCTGTAACCATGGGTACAGAGATGTAAATACTCCAGCTCCCTTGCCCCTACACAGGATGGCTCTGAGGTGTGACTTTCACCAGAATTTCCTTGAGGGGTGAGCCAAAGGTATCTTCCGAATGACTTGTTTGATAATGTACCTTTGCTGGGCCCCCTTTCCTTTCTGATCCTACTTCCCTACTTCCTTACTAGTTTTCTTGGGAGCACTTGCTAGTAAATCACTTGCGCATGACTCCTCCTACCAAGGTTGCTTCTGGGGAGCCTGATTTAAGAGGCAGCCGTAGAGATGCTGCTGCCTTGGCTGTAAGATGGAACTCAAGCAAGCTCACAGAAACTCCTAGAGGGCTTTTCTGCCACTCACTTAGAAAAGGAATCTGCTAGGGGATTGTGAGGGAGGAGGAACTGGATAAAGGCAGTCTGAAGGTACAAACTTTCAGTTATAGGATAAATAAGTACTAGGGTTATAATGTACAACATGATTAATATAATTAGCACTGCTGTATATTATATATTTAAATTGTTAAGAGAGTAAATCCTAAGAGTTCTCATTACAAGGAAAAAAATTTTTTTCTTTTTCTTTTATTTTGTATCTACATGAATGCTGCATATTCACTAAACTTATTGTGGTAATCATTTCATTACATATGTAAGTCAAATCATTATGCTGTATACCTTAAACTTACGTAGTGCTGTAGGTCAATTATATCTCAATAAAACTGGAAGAAAAAAATACCAAAAAAAGGGAAACCACTAAAAATTTAACCTTTCAATAAAGCATTAAGCAGACTTTTTTTAAGCTCTTAAAAAAAATAAACCATTTACCTTTGTAGCACTTTAAAGGAGTTTTCATACTTATGGTTTCATTTGAGCCTCATTACATTGCTGATATAGGAAGAAATTGGTATCTCCTTTTTTCAGATGAGGAAATTGAGGCCCAAATGGATGAAATGATTTTGCCTAAAGTTACCCAGACATATTATACATGGCAGAACCAGGTGTAGCAGCCCAAGTTTTCTATGTCCTAGTTCAGTACCAGTGTGTGCCACAGGGCTTTGTTTTGATAGTGTAGTTGATGAAGTGTTTTCAGTGATTTTTAATAGTGTTTGTTAACATACTTATAAATCCTTATGTAATGTCCTCAGAGCTGGCCCACTCCATTCTTCTTTTTTTGTGTGTGGGGGGGTGCTGGGCCGTAGGGCATGTGAGAACTTAGTTCCCCAGCCAGGGATCAGACCTGCCCCCGCTACATTGGAAGTGCAGAGTCTTAATCACTGGACTGCCAGGGAAGTCCCCTACTCCATTATTCTTAAGAAAAAAAACTTTTACATAAAATTTCCCGTTATAAATATAATTTATTCTCACCACATAAAATCTGGGATATACAGAAAAAAAGAGCAATATGAAAAAATTCTCATAATTCCAACAGAGTTTCTTCTAGTTTTCTAGCATTTTCTTCTAGTCCTTTCTTTTTTCTATGCATAATTATTTCTTCGTGTGTTAAATACTTAGAATAATTATTCTTGGTTAATACCCATACTTTGATAATGCGCAGTCATCTTTATTGATATGTAAGTGCCGCTTTCTTTTTTTCTAATCTCCATGCTTTTCTTTCACAAGATGAGCTTGGTCTGTCTTGTGCTGGAAAGTAAGGTAGTGCTCAAAAAAAAAAAAAATGGTGGGGGCAAGTCAAAATGACACAAGAATCATCTTGAAGAGGAGCCCACCAGCCAAATCTGGGATAATTTGAACATCAAAATAATTAATAAAATAAGGAATAATAAACCATTGAAAAAATAGGAATCTATGAATCTGTACTGATAATAAATGGGTGACTACATAGGGAAGAGGCAAGGGCTCTTGCTTACAGTAAAATGCCAACCAATAAATGTGAAGGGAGTGCTAGGGTTGGAAGATTATCATTTTGCAACCATCATGGTAAAGCTTGGTTGTAATAAGAATCATCATGCTGACAGAGCTCTTCAAGCTGAAATGAAAGGATGCTACTTAGTAACATGAAAAACAAATGAAAGTTTAAGATACACTGGTAGTTCCCAGGAGACCACCCTGTGTTCATTCTAGACCATCTAATTTGTTATAAGTGAAAACTGATTGATTCTTTTAAATTCTACTGAGTTTGTTTGTTTATTTCTGGTGTCTCTAGATATGAGAGAAGGGAAACATAGTGTTGGATGTCTCTAATTGTTGTAGGGTAAGGTGACCAATCACCTTTCTGCCCATACCTGCTAATGCAAATAGCAGTTTCCCACACACACAATGTAAACAGCCTTGTCTCTCCAGATAGTATAGTCTGTTGTTTTATTTTTAATGATAAGTAAAAAGAAAGAAGACATTTCATGTTGGATGGTGGTAAACGTTTATTAGAAACCTCCCAACTTGTTTTCCAGTTTCATACAATTTGGAAAGAACGAAGTACAAGTCAGGGAGACAAATATTTGAGAGTTATGTGTGCGTTTAAAGAATGTTTACCCAGTCCAGGTAAGAATCATTTGCCACTAAAAGGTTCCCGTGCCCTGTCCCCATCACCATGTCCCCCTGCAGAAGGTCAAGTGGCCTTATGCACAGGCTCATTCCCTGCATTCCTGATCAAGGGGCACACAGGGGTGGGGTCAGGAGCAGAGGCCCATAGTTGTAGGGGCAATTCAGATACCCCATACCCTTCCTTCAAAGGCTGAAAAGCAGAGGCTTGGGACTTGCGTCCATTTTGGATAGAACTTTAGAAAAAGAAACAGGTAGACCAAGGTGTAGCCATCATTAAGACCAGTGACCTCAAATGACATTTATGTAGTATATGATGGTTCATCACGTATGTCTCATCAGCCTGCTAAAGAGAAAAGGGGTGTTTCTTGAAGGCTGAGTTCCAGCCCCAGCTCAGCTACTGACTCCTTGGGTAATCTTGGGCTGGCAACTTGTATTTTCTGGATCCTGATTTCCTCATTTGTAAAATAAGCGACAGAGTAGCTAATGTCTAAGCGGGTCCCTGGCTCCTCCTTTGTAACCCACATGACAACTCTGAGATAGGTAGATTAAAATGACTGAGGCTCACCGAGTGGAAGCGTGTTGGCCAAAGTTGCAGTGTAAGTGGGTTTGAATTCCCTAACTCCTGTGTTCTTTCTATTACATTGAAGACCCCAATGCAGGGTTGCCATTAGAATTTTTGTACTCCAAAAGGCATTGCAGGTGAAGGAACAGTGTGGGTGAAGGCCCAGAATCCTGTCTTTGTAACCCAGGCACATCTGCTTTCCTCTCATGCTCCTTACTTTCCCTGTATGGGTTTTAAGAATTGGCTTATTGATGTTATGTAACCTTTGTTTTCCATCAACACTGAAAGAAGAGCCCACAGACAGACAGAAATAACCCTGGAATGACAAGAATGCGGCCTTCTCTTTTAGGCTTGTCAGCAAAAGATGGGCTGGCTGATTGCAAGTGGAGAAGTGTTGAGCTGAGAAGCGCCCCCAACAGGCCACATAAGCAGCAGCGACAGTAGTTCACAAGATGGGAACTTTCTATGCAGCCACATACCAGTCTCTGCTGAGAGCTTCACCCACGTCATCTCATTTAATCCTCACCATAGTCCTAGAGGTGGGAAACATCATCATCCCCCCTTTACAGAGGGGAACACCAAGGCCCTCTGAGGTTAGGGAGCTTGTCCAGAGAGTCTCCATATATGCGTTGGGTCTTCGTTGTTACGCGCGGGCTTTCTCTAGTCGCAGAGAGCGGGGACTCCTCTTCGTTGTGGTGCACGGGCTTCTCTTGTGGTGGCTGCTCTTGTTGCAGAGCACGGGCTCTAGGAGCGCAGGCTTCAGTAGTTGCAGCATGCAGGCTCAGTAGTTGTGGGGCATGGGCTTAGTTGCTCCACGGTATGTGGGATCTTCCCGGACCAGGGCTCGAACCCATGTCCCCTGCATTGGCAGGCGGATTCTTAACCACTGCACCACCAGGGAAGCCCAGATAAGGTCTGTTTTTGCTACCACATGACCACTTGCTACCTTCCAGATTATTTTGGGAAAATGTGCAAATCTGTAGTTGCGCACATGCACACAGACACAGACACACACACACACACAAGATTTAATGGGAGGAAATGGTGGCTGGTGGGTGTGGAAAGGAGGAAGATTTCCTTTTCAGTATATATTCTCTACCCTTTCAAAATGTTGACCCATATGCATGCATTACCAGTTGAAATGAATTAATTAAATTTAACAAAAAGTGGCTTCATATGTTAGTTTCCTGTGGCTGCTGTAACACAGTACCACAAACTGGGTGACTTAAAACAGCAGACGTCTCTTCTCTCACAGTTCTGGAGGCCAGAAGTCTGTAATCAAGGTGTCGCAAGGCCACTCTCTTCTCCGAGGTTCTCAGGAGAATCCATGCCTTGCCTCTTCCAGCTTCTGGTGGCCTCAGGCTTTCCTTAACTTGTGGCCACATCACTGCAGTCTCTGGTCACATTGCTTCTTCCTCTTCTCTGTGTGTCTCTCTTATAAGGATGCATGTGATTGCATGTAAGGCTGTCTGAATAATCCAGAATAAGTTCCTCCTCTCAAGATCCTTAATTTAGTCACATCTCTTGCTCTACAAGGTAATATTCAGTCTTTTGCTATATGCAAGGTAATATTCACAGGTCCAGGGATTAGGATGTCTTTTAGGGGTCAGCTTTCAATACGTAGGAATTAGCAAGTAAATCTTCACCCCTTCCTGTCAGATGTTATTTTCCCCCAGTGTATCCCTCCGGATAGGACGCTGGTGTCTAAACAGTCTAAGCGGTTGTCAATTTGAAGCTCATCTAGAGTGTTTCTGTGGCCTTCTTGGAGAGTTATATGCCCAAGCTTGGGAGTTAGCCTGGGTGGGTTCTAATTTCACCTCCTCCATTTGCCACCGGGGAGGCCTTTAAGAAAACCAGTAGGCCCATTTTGCCAGATTAATATTTCTAAAGTACAATTCTGATGACATTACATCTCTTCCTTCAGGCCGTCAGTGGCTCCCCAGTACCCACCAAATGAACTGCCCACGCCTTGCCTTAGCATTCAAGGCCAGGTTCTCTACTTCTATCACTCTTTTTGCCCAGTGCATCTCGTGTACCATACACACACACACACACACACACACACACACACACACACACGCATATGTACACACACCAGGCTTGGCTTTGTATCACAAGCCTCTCCACTAGTCTCATCCCCCCCTAGTGAATAGTGGCTCTTTGTGGGCAGGAAACGAGCATCTTATACACTGTCAGAGCCAGGAACAAGAAATGCCATAGGATAAGTGTTCAATGGTGTTTGTTAAGTTGAATTTATATAAAAATAATAGAAACTATACTAGAAGGACCCGAAGTGGTTGTGTGTTCAAAATCCTTCATTTTACAGACAGGGGAAGTAAGACCCAGACTGGGAAATTACATTTTCCGGCCCAGTCTTTCAGGAAAACTTGAAGGATTAGAATAAAAAATTGAAAGGTTCCACTTGAGGCCCTATATTTGGGAAACTGTATTTATTTGTAATGGTGTCAAATGGCAAGGAGCATACATTTCATGGTGAAGTTTATCTGTTTTAAAGAAACAAATACAGTTTTGTTCCTTTCTTACTATTCTCTGGCTGTCACCAGCAAATTCCAACCCTAGTCTCGCACATGACCTGGTTAGAATGCTCTTTAAACTTCACTGTAATTTTTTCTAACCCTTTCTTACTCAGTTTTGAGCCTGAACTGCCCTCCAGATTCAAAGTTTTGGAGATGTTTTTGAGTGTCCTCCTTTCCCAGGGAAAACACAGGCAGGCAAACGAAAGCTGCCCCACACAACAAATCCTCCTAGCTGTGTAAAACCTCAGAGAGGCAGGTCAGTCTTTGCCATCATCTTTGTCATCTGACCACACCTGTGGCCATTATGAGAACCAAAGCCACCTCCTAGCCCTGCGTGCTTTTTATTCGGAATGTGCAGTGTCTGTCAGCCATAGATGAATACCCAGCAACGGAGGGCCCAGAACTGTGGCTCAGACAAGCTGACTGAGGAATTAGAAGGATTTTGTAATAAGCCCATTCATTCTGTCGGATTGAAATACCTTCCAATTCCCCACAGCCAAGGACAGCTGTACTTTGGTTTGACATTTTATATGGCATTTTTATGCCTGCCTGAAAGCAGGGGTGCAGGTCTGCATAGTCTCTGCCAGAGACTGGGACTCCAGAGACCGGGGCTGGGATTCTGGAGCTATTACTTACCTGCTGAAAGGGGTCTTGGCCAAATCACTTAAGCCCCCTGAGTCTCAACTACCTCATCTGTAAAAGGCTCTCACCAGGACTACATTAGAATATGTAATATTAGAATATTTACAATTATCAGGATTTTAAACTATAAGGTATTGTGCAATTGTTCATATTACAGCCAATGTGGGAGAAAGGGAAAAGCAAAACTTGGTGGTTGAGGGAAGGTTGTTTATCTCGATTTTCTCTATAACGTAAAGTGTGAATTCACCTGTCTCTCCTGACCGTGGTCCTTTGACTTAAGTCTGAGTGAGGGAGGGGATGGTCCTAGGACCTGGGGTTGGAGGAACTTCCAGGGGGACCCAAGAGGACTTAGCTATAGGGAGGGGGCACTGCTGGGGGCCAAGATGCTACCTCACTGACACTCAGGGTCATCTAAGCAGCCCTGCACTTCTCTGCATCCTGTGAGGAACCTCTTCATTACTCCTGGGCTCCACATAATTGAAAGCACCAATGTCTCTTGGAAGGCAGAATCTCATCTTAAATTGTTTTCTTTGTTTATACATTCATCAAATATAGAAATAAATGCTAATGCTCTTGGTATAGTGTTAAGTCAATAAGTAAGAGACAACATTGCAAAGTGGGATCTCCACTATGTAAAAACTATATATGCATAGGTGAAAATGCTAATAGTGGTTGTATTTGAGAGAATAGATAACGGTCTTTTTTCTGCTTTTCTGTATTTTGTAAAAACTTAAAAGGGCTCATCAATTATTCCTGTAATAACAAAGATTCTATTCAGATATACTTTAATACCCCAAAGGGAAAATCCACTTAAATATTTTCATGAAAATTACATATACAGCTTCAATAAAAATTGACGATGATATAATATGGACAATTTTGAAAATAAGACATTTTATGAATACTAGATAGAGATATCAAGTTCAACCACTCAATAAGTACAATACAGATGAAAGTATATTATAATAAATTTCTTATACAATAAAAATATCTGCATGATCGAAAATGCATTCAGTTTCTGAAAATCGTATACTTATAAGAAGGAATATTTGATACATTTAGAAGCACAGCACAAATGTAAAAGAATTGGGGCAGCCTCTTGGGGTTTGTTGTAATAGAATTTAACCTATATTTAGCCTCAAAAAACACTGTCAGCTTGTTCAGAGTCATAGATTGAAATTAATGGAGGAATGTATTAATATTTACACAGATGTAGTAGAAACGTATGTTCTGTAGCAGCGCTATGCAAACTTAGGTTCTGTGGAACCGTTATTGGGCAAGAAGTCTTGGATGTCACCTGAGGAAAGAGCTCAGTGGTTAGAGATGCTAGGTAAACCCCAGGGTACGGAATTCAATATGCCTCATCATTGCTTGACTTCTTGGAGCCTCAAATATATTGATTTTCACTGTGAATCTCCAAGAGGGGTGTGCAATATGTGGCATTTGCTCAAAGCATTTGACCAGAAAATCTCCCCCCTCCCCCAAAGGACGCTTCACATTGGTATATGCAGTGTCACAGGCATGCAAAGACTTTATCTTTTCAACTTTTATTTTTGAACCCACGAAGCAGAGTTTGTCTCTCTGTATTGTCACAAAAGGGGTGTTTTATGAATTTGAAGCACAGGTACAGATCACAGTAAACCATGTAATGAGTCATGTCACATGGAACCGAAGCCTAGTTTCCACTCATTCCGTCATTCTCTTGCAGAAGCTGGGCTCTGATGAGACACCAGAAGGCCAGAAGGGACTTGTGAACTTCATGACACGTTCCATGCTTTGATGTCCTTTATAAAATGGCTTAGGAATGACATGCAATTCTGAGACTTACCCCTCCCATCCCCCAACACACATATGCACACCCTTTGCTGGCATGCGAAGCGTGCTTAGAAAGGGGAAGAAAAACTCACACCACAAAACCCCACATTCCTTTTGAGGGCTGTATGTGTACACACCCTGGACCTTTGACCCTCTTTCCCTGCTGAACAGGGGTTTTTGAGGCTTTAAGTCAGGAGTCCTAGACTGTTAAGATGCCACTTTACCAGACCCCAGCCTTATGGTTTCAGCATTTCCCTTCTTGGGGGCTCTGTTTCTTCATCTGTAAACTGGGGCTAATGAGCCCTGGTCCCGTCTAACCTCCTAGGATTGCAGTAAGGATAAAACACCTGGTGGCGAAGTGGTTGAGAGTCTGCCTGCCGATGCAGGGGATGTGGGTTTGTGCCCCAGTCCGGGAAGATCCCATATACTGCTGAGCGGCTAGGCCCGTGAGCCATGGGCACTGAGCCTGCGTGCCTGGAGCCTGTGCTCTGCAGCGGGAGAGGCCACAACAGTGAGAGGCCCATGTACCGCAAAAACAACAACAACCACCAAAAAAAACAGAATAAAAATGATATGAAAAGTTGGAAATGTGAGGCTTTGTTACACTATTACAAGTGGAAACAGTCAACTTTCTGTTTGTGAGGTGGTGGGTAGTGAGAAAAAACAGGACAGGCTGGAAAACCTAGTGAATGTTCCCCAAAGACTCCCAAACTTCTCTCAGCCCCACTAGTCCCTTCACTACTTATTCAGCCAATCTTTGTCTTCTTACCAAACACAGGGCTTCCATTCACTCTAAAGACAATGAAGCAGGGAAAGACAGGACACATGAAATAAAGTGTGTCTAGAACACCATCCATAGCCTTTTTTTTTTTTTAATTTGTTTTTGGCTGCATTGGGTCTTCGTTGCTGCGCACGGGCTTTCTCTAATTGCGGTGAGCGGGGGCTACTCTTTGTTGTGGTACGCAGGCTTCTCATTGCGGTGGCTTCTCTTGTTGCGGAGCATGGGCTGTAGGCGCGTGGGCTTCAGTAGTTGTGACTCTCGGGCTCTAGAGCACAGGCTCAGTAGTTGTGGCGCCTGGGCTCAGTAGTTGTGGCTCATGGGCTCTAGAGCGCAGGCTCAGAAGTTGTGGCGCATGGGCTTAGTTGTTCTGCGGCAAGTGAGATCTTCCCGGACCAGAGCTCGAACCCATGTCCCCTGCATTGACAGGTGGATTCTTAACCACTGCGCCACCAGGGAAGTCCCATAGCCTTTTTTTTCCCCCCAATTCTGATAAAATGTTTATACCACTGAAAAATACATTCAGCTGAGCATTTTATTTAAAAATCATATGCCAAAAAGAAAAAAGGCATATGGTTAGAAGTATCTGAAACAGCCATAAAAACTGAAGAAACAAGAAAAGAGTTCAATAGCAATTCACCACACCTCTGAATCTGGGGAAAATTGCCATTAATTATAAGGCAGACAAAAATGGATTCAGAAGTCCATCAAAATGGCAGAGAGAGTAGGAAGACCTGGCATTGCATAATGTAGATTCCAAGTGGTTGTTTAAAGTTTCTAATTACAAAAATGAAAAACATAGAAGTACATAGTGTGTGTGTGTGTGTGTATAAATATATATATATGGCTATTTCTATAATTTTGGAATGGTGAAAGCCTTTCTAAGAATGACTCAAAGACAGAAACCATAAAGAAAAACATTGATTTGATTTATTTTTCTATGTAAAGTTAAAAATTTTTATGTATTAAAAAACCATATTTCCACTAAGATCAGGAGCAAGACAAGGGTGCCCACTCTCACCACTCTTATTCAACATAGTTTTGGAAGTTTTAGCCACCGCAATCAGAGAAGAGAAGGAAATAAAAGGAATCCAAATCGGAAAAGAAGAAGTAAAGCTGTCACTGTTTGCAGATGACATGATCCTATACATAGAGAATCCTAAAGATGCTACCAGAAAACTACTAGAGCTAATCAATGAATTTGGTAAAGTAGCAGGATACAAAATTAATGCACAGAAATCTCTGGCATTCCTATATACTAATGATGAAAAATCTGAAAGTGAAATCAAGAAAACACTCCCATTTACCATTGCAACAAAAAGAATAAAATATCTAGGAATAAACCTACCTAAGGAGACAAAAGACCTGTATGCAGAAAACTATAAGACACTGATGAAAGAAATTAAAGATGATACAAATAGATGGAGACATATACCATGTTCTTGGATTGGAAGAATCAACATTGTGAAAATGACTCTACTACCCAAAGCAATCTATAGATTCAATGCAATCCCTATCAAACTACCACTGGCATTTTTCACAGAACTAGAACAAAAAATTTCGCAATTTGTATGGAAACACAAAAGACCCCGAATAGCCAAAGCAATCTTGAGAACAAAAAAAGGAACTGGAGGAATCAGGCTCCCTGACTTCAGACTATACTACAAAGCTACAGTTATCAAGACAGTATGGTACTGGCACAAAAACAGAAAGATAGATCAATGGAACAGGATAGAAAGCCCAGAGATAAACCCATGCACATATGGACACCTTATCTTTGATAAAGGTGGCAGGAATGTACAGTGGAAAAAGGACAGCCTCTTCAATAAATGGTGCTGGGAAAACTGGACAGGTACATGTAAAAGAATGAAATTAGAACACTCCCTAACACCATACACAAAAATAAGCTCAAAATGGATTAAAGACCTAAATATAAGGCCAGAAACTATCAAACTATTAGAGGAAAACATAGGCAGAACACTCTATGACATAAATCACAGCAAGATTCTTTCTGACCCACCCCCTAGAGTAATGGAAATAAAAACAAAAATAAACAAATGGGACCTAATGAAACTTCAAAGCTTTTGCACAGCAAAGGAAACCATAAACAAGACCAAAAGACAACCCTCAGAATGGGAGAAAATATTTGCAAATGAAGCAACTGACAAAGGATTAATCTCCAAAATTTACAAGCAGCTCATGCAGCTCAACAACAAAAAAACAAACAAGCCAATCCAAAAATGGGCAGAAGACCTAAATAGACATTTCTCCAAAGAAGATATACAGACTGCCAACAAACACATGAAAGAATGCTCAACATCATTAATCATTAGAGAAATGCAAATCAAAACTACAATGAGATATCATCTCACACCAGTCAGAATGGCCATCATCAATAAATCTAGAAACAATAAATGCTGGAGAGGGTGTGGAGAAAAGGGAACCCTCTTGCACTGCTGGTGGGAATGTGAATTGGTTCAGCCACTATGGAGAACAGTATGGAGGTTCCTTCAAAAACTACAAATAGAACTACCATATGACCCAGCAATCCCACTACTGGGCATATACCCTGAGAAAACCGAAATTCAAAAAGAGTCATGTACCAAAATGTTCATCGCAGCTCTATTTACAATAGCCCGGAGATGGAAACAACCTAAGTGCCCATCATCGGATGAATGGATAAAGAAGATGTGGCACATATATACAATGGAATATTACTCAGCCATAAAAAGAAACGAAATTGAGCTATTTGTAATGAGGTGGATAGACCTAGAGTCTGTCATACACAGTGAAGTAAGTCAGAAAGAAAAAGACAAATACAGTATGCTAACACATATATATGGAATTTAAGAAAAAAAAAATGTCATGAAGAACCTAGGGGTAAGGCAGGAATAAAGACGCAGACCTCCTAGAGAACGGACTTGAGGTTATGGGGAGGGGGAAGGGTGAGCTGTGACGGGGCGAGAGAGAGTCATGGACATATACACACTAACAAACGTAGTAAGGTAGATAGCTAGTGGGAAGCAGCCGCATGGCACAGGGATATTGGCTCGGTGCTCTGTGACAGCCTGGAGGGGTGGGATAGGGAGGGTGGGAGGGAGGGAGACGCAAGAGGGAAGAGATATGGGAACATATGTATATGTATAACTGATTCACTTTGTTATAAAGCAGAAACTAACACACCATTGTAAAGTAATTATACCCCAATAAAGATGTTAAAAAAAAAAAAAAAAGAAAAACATTGATTTGATTTATTTTTCTATGTAAAGTTAAAAATTTTTATGTATTAAAAAACCATAAACTTCTCATACATGGCTAGTGGGATTTTTAAATGATGCAGCGACTTTGGAAAATAGTCTGGCAGTTCCTCAAAATGTTAAACATAGAGTTATATGACCCAGAAATTCCACTCCTAGGTATATACCCAAGATAAATGAAAATATATGTCTGCACAAAAACTTGTTACATACAAACTTGTACTTTATAATAGCTATAAAGTAGAAACAACCCACCTGGCTATCAACTGATAAATAAAAACTTGGTCTACCATACCATACAATGGAGTATTATTCCGCCATAAAAAGGAATGAAGTACTGACACCTACTACAACATGGATAAGCCCTGAAAACATGCTGATGTATACTAAAAGCCACCAAATTGTATACTTGAAAAGAGTGAGTTTTATGGTATGTGAGTTTTTTTTAATCAGTAAAGCTGTTATTTAAAAAACAAACGTTGGGCTTCCCTGGGGGCACAGTGGTTGAGAGTCCGCCTGCCAATGCAGGGGACACGGGTTCGTGCCCTGGTCCGGGAAGATCCCACATGCCGCAGAGCGGCTAGGCCCGTGAGCCATGGGCGCTGAGCCTGCGTGTCCGGAGCCTGTGCTCTGCAACGGGAGAGGCCACAACAGTGAGAGGCTCGCGTACCACACACACAAAAAAAGAAATAAAAAAAACCAAAAAAAAAAAAAACCCAAATGTAATGGCAAAGCTAATGACAAATGAAAAAAATTGCAACATTTCACATAGGTGGGTAATATCTATAATACACAAGGGGTGCTTATATAAAAATTAGAAAATAAATAGGCCATTAAAAATTGGCAAAAGCTAAGATACGCATTTCACAGGAAAAGCAGCACAAAAGGGGAGTAAGCATTTTAATATTTATGCTCATTTTGAAATTTCGATGTTACTGTGATTTCAGACCTGCTGCTAGATGTTATCCTTTAGTATGTTCATAATAAAACTCACATTTTACTATGTCATATTCTGAGAAGGGGTCCTCAAGCTTTATCAGAACGCCGGTGTGTCTATGGCTCAAAAAGAGTTAGGAATCCCTGAATTACAGGAAACAGGTAAAATAAAGTATGGCATGTCTGTATAATGAAATGCTACATAGCCATTAAAGTTGATTTTGTAGGTGGGATGTAGAGCAACTCTCATACACTGCAGGAGAGAGTGTAAATTGGTGCAACCATTTTGGAGACTTTTTTTTTTTCTGCTAATGCTGAATATATGCATATCTATGACCTAGCAGTTGCACTCCTAAGCATATATGCAACAGAAATGTATACATATGTTCACCAAAAGACATCTACTGAATGCTCATAGCATCTATAACAGCTAAAACCTGAAAACAACCCCCATGTCCCTCAACAGCAGAATGGATAAATAAATTGTGATATATTTATACAAAGGGATACTATATGGCAGTTAAATGTGAATGAAATGTTGCTATATGCAATGACATGAATTAATCTCATTCATATACTGTTGAGTGAAAGCATACAGACATAAGAATAAATACTGTATAATTCTATTATCAGTACATAAATACTGTATAAAGTTCAAAAAGCAGGCAAAACTCATTAGAAATTAGAAGTCAGGATAGTGGCTTCTTTTGCAGGAGAGGAGACAGTGACTAGGAGAAGGTCCAAAAGGTTTTCTGGAATGCTGGTAATGATCTATTGTTTTATATTTGTACTGGATATAAAAGTAGATTCAATTTATGAAAACACTTTGAACTTTACACTTATAATTTTTGCATATTTTGGTTTTTATGTTCTACTTGAATCAAAGGCTGCTTAAAAATGACACTGTAGAAAAATTTCAATAACATGGAAAGATATTCCTGTCATGTTATATTAAAATATATAGGTTAATACAGGTACAAATTGTGTATAGAGTATGCTACCATTTTTTCCCTTAAGGATCATCACGCATATATGCTTGTAAACGCATAACATATCTCCAGGAGAATATACAAGTAAATGATACGAGTAATTGCTTCTAGGGAGGGGGGACTGGGAGAGAGATTTATTTTTCACTTTATGACCTTTCGTACCTTTTGAAGTTTTACTTATGTACCTATATTGCCAATTTAATGCATAAATAGATTAATGATAATGCAGATTATGATTTCATTTTTGTGAAAATAAAGGTCTGGCACTACCCATGTCAAAATGAGATAACCATGTTTACCTCTGGGTGATGGGATTATGGAAGATTTTTCTTTATTTTTCACCATATCTGTATCTTCTCAGTCTTCTAATGTGAACTTTTTTTTTTTTTTTTTTTGGCTGTGCCACGTGGCTTGCAGGATCTCAGTTCCCTTACAGTGAAAGCCCGGAATCCTAACCACTAGGCTACCAGAGAACTCCCAACAAGTATTTCTTTTGAGAATGAGAAAGTCATTAAACTTGTTTTTTGGTTTGTTTGTTTTTTCGGCCGTGCCATGCGGTTTGTGGGATCTTAGTTCCCCGACCAGGGGTTGAACCCAGGCCCACGGCAGTGAAAGCACTGAGTCTTAACCACTGGGCCACCAGGGAATTCCCTAAACTTGTTTTTACAGTTTAGTTTTTATCAGTGTTATTGAAACATAATTGCGTACAATAAAATGCAGTGATTTTATGTGTACAGTTCAGAGTTTCACAAAGGTGCACCCATCTCATCATCACTCAGTCAAGACAGAGTTTCTACCCCCTAGGAAGTTCCTCCCTGTCCCTTTGCAGTCAACCTTTCCCTCTCCTAAGGAAGCGGCCATTGATCTAATTTCTAGCACCATAGCTTAGTTTTGTCTTCTACAGAAGGTCATAGAAATGGGATTATACAGTATGTAATCTCTTGTGTCTGACTTCTTTCACCCAACATAATGATTTGAGATTGATTTATGTTTTGTGTGTATCAATAATTCATTATAATTTTTTAAAATGAAGAGCGATGTCCTAAGCACTTACTGCTTTCTGATCTGTAGAGTGAGACCCCATCCACGCAGAAAATAATCCTCCACAGCCTCTCCAGGCACGTCTGCCGCTGAGTGCCTGCTGCTGGCTGAGAGATCTTACCGCCTCCACGTCCTGGGAGGAGAGGCAGCAGTCACTCCCCCTCCCCCGCAGCAGCGCCAGTCTCAGGTGAGAGCCACCCTGCTCGTCGCCATTGTTCTGCGAGTGACAGCCTCCGGGGCAAATGGAAAGCCTTCAACCTGAAGGCTGTCAACTGCAGACAAGAATTCCTTTCTTTGTCAGGCTGGGTGGTCTCTGGGGCTTCGGCATCAACCTGCACAAAAGATGATAAGCATCGTGTGTGCTTGCGGAAAAACCTCGCCACCACCCAACGACTCTAACCGCACTCCTTTGTAAGGCCAGGATTAGCCCGTACGAGGCTCCCCGTGACTGTGTACAAACCATCAAATCCCAGCCGCAGGAGGGCATCCAGGGGTCGTTTAGTCCATTTCCCCCATCGCGACCCTGACCACCTGCATGCTTCATGAAATATATTTGTCCCAGAATCTTAGTCATAGACATCTAGAAGGTCCCTTAGAGATTACGGTTTGACCCTCTCGGCCTTCAAAAAGGGGTCCAGACTTTCCCAAGGTCACACAGCACAAGGACAAGAACCCACGTCCTGTAAGCCTTCCTCTCTGGGGTGCTCTTTCCATTACTCCAAGCTGCTTCTGTTATTAAATGAACCCCCTGCCCAATAGTACAATGTAAAATGTAATTTCTAACTTTCCAATGTACAAGGGGTGTGTGTGTGTGTGTGTGTGTGTGTGTGTGTGTATGTGTATCTATCTCCCGTAGCCTTCACATAGGTAAAGGCTTTCTGGCACCTGTGGTGAGTACACCAGGCCGGGTTCATTTATGGAGTAGTTTGGTGCCCTCTACTGGTTACCAGTTATGGCAGCAACAACAGCTATCCCTTACTGTGCCTACTGTGCAGGACGTTCAACGTGTGCCACTACTGCTAATTTTGAATCCAAAGAACAGGCCTGTAGACTAGGCAGTTTTATCCGTATTTTATAGATGAGGAAGTAGGAGCTCTTAGACCTTAGATGTTCTGCCCAAAATGGCTGAGCCTGGATTCAAACCCAGCCTTGTGGGACCCCAAGTTCCTTCCACGCTTCCATGTCAATACCACTTGTCACAATCCTGATGCTGTGTGTAGGACTTTCCCCTTAAAATGACTTCTACCTACCTCAAAATCTGCCAGGAATTGGGTGTTAATGCCCCTGTTTACACAAGGGGGAGGCCTGGGCTGGGACATCAGTGACTTGCCCAGGGTCCAGATCCAGTAAACCCTGAGCTCCTGCTCAATGCCAGGATACTGCCCAGGAGAGCCACACACAAGGTCCACAAGGGAACTTCTTCCTGGGGCGGCAGCCTTCATTCAGGAGAGGGATTGGGAGACCATGTTCCCACCCAGGGGACCTCCCTCTATTCTAGGCCCCAAGGGACTCAGAGATAAAGAAAACACGTATTCAACTTGTGGGGGACTCCCATCCACTGGATTCAACAGATGCTGTGAAGCTGGGCCCCTGGTGTATGTGTGTAAATGAGTGAATGAATGGATGGAGTGGCTGAGAGGTGAAGGTTAGGACTAATGGCAGAGGCTGTGCAGGTTGTGGGGTGGTTGGCGCAGTGTACTGTAAAGGGGTTGATTTCAGTTTAAGTTGAAGAGTCCATTCCTATCCATCACAGCAGTCCACAGACAGAGGTGGCTGAATTCGTAGGCTTGGGCTCCAATCCCTGGATATGCAAGCAGAGTTAAGAAGACCACAGAAGAGGTATTGTAGAGGGATTTCAAGCCTGTATGATATATTCTAAACAACAGCATCAAGATTTAGAAATTGGAAGATTTCACATAAAAATCCCAATTTTTAGCTCTTCTTTAACAAAGTAGAAGGCCTGGCTTCACTGGGCCTGCTGCAGTCCTGTCACAGCTGTCCTCTCGGTTCCCTATTGTTGCCCCAGGAACAAGGATGACTGCACATGTGCTGTTGTTTTTCTTATTGCAAAACCAAAAATAAAAACATCTTTTAGTTCTTTCTGAAAAGAGGAAAAATTAAAAACCAAGTCATTTGTTTTAAGAAAAATAGTGTACGACATATTTATCTGTGGAAGTGAAGAAATTTCTATACATTTAAAAGGCAAGTGCTCAACTGGCTCCATTGGTTTTCATTGCTAGCTTGGACCTCATGACAACTTGAATTTGCTGCCCTATAGGGTCTTTCATGTCTTCTCATCCCTGCTGTGTGGACCTCAGGTCAGACTTTCACCGTCTTGCCACTTGAGTCTTCAGCTCCCGAGATGAGGGGCCACTGGAGCTGGCCATGAGTGTAGTACTGGGTCTTGTGGTCTGAGATAGGAAGAAATCCTGCCCAGTGAGGCTGCTATGAATTTCCAGTTAAGTGAGATGATAAAGGCCTGGCAGACCACATCGATGCCTCTGCCCAGGGAAGCCCTTTGGAGATGTACTGCCTTGATCACAACTTTTCTGAATTGGCCTCCCTCCCAACACTTTCTTCCCAGCCCTTCCCTCTCCATCCTGGCCACATGGACAGTGCTCTGATTCCTGGAGTATTGTCCAGAAGTGGGCACCAGCTTCAGATGTGGTCTGAACAGCTCAAATCAGCAGGACAAACGTCTCCCCCAGTTCAGACATCCTGCTCTTATTCTTGTCACCTCAGATCACATCATCTCTTTTCATCAGTCACATCACATGTTGGTCGCCACTGAGTTTGTGAGACACCGAGACCTTCAGATTATTTTTTCAGGAACCCTTCTCAAGAGAAGAGAGTTCTACCCCTGCCTTAACTGAAAATCATAGACAGTGAATGTTGAACATGGTCCTGGAGATCATCTAATGTCACCTCCCACATAGGCAGAAAGAGACCACTTCATCAGACACTCTGACAAAATTGTTGAACTGAAATGACGAAGTTCACACTAACACACTTAGTACTGTTTTACCCACAGCTCCACTCCTCCAGGAATGGATCTTGATTTTGTAAAACAAACAAACAAACAACCGCAAACACATTAATCACGCTTTCTAGCTTAATCTCCTTCATAAGTTTGATTAGTACAATTTCTATATGTTCGGGTAGGCTAGTATCACATATTAGATATTCTGCTTACCAGAGTAACTCATTACCATTGTAGAAGACTTAGAAAATACAAAAAGCATAAGGAAAACAATTAAAGACTCTGGGATATCTACAGTATATAAAGAACACTTACAATTCAACAATAAAAAGGCAAATAATCCAATTTTAAAACAGGCGAAGGGCTTGAATAGGCATTTCTCCAAAGAAGATAATACAAATGGCCCATATGCACATGAAAAGATACTCAACATAATTAATCTTTAAGGAAATGCAAATCAAAACCATGATGAGAAACCACTTCATATCCACTAGGATGTTATAGTAAAAAAGAAGATAATAAATATTGGCAAAGATGTGGAGAAATTGAAACCCTTATACATTGCTGGTAGGAATATGAAATAATGCAGTCACGTTGGAAAAGCAGTCTGGCGATTTCTCAGACTAGTAAACGTAGAATTACCGTAGGACTGAGCAGTTCCACTCCTAGGTGTCCACTCAAGAGAAGTGGTAACACATAACCACACAAAAACTTGTAAACAGACATTCAGAGTATCATTATTCATAATAGCTGAAAAGTGGAAACAACTCAATGTCTATCAGCTGATGAATGGATTAAATAAAATGTGGTATATCCATAAAATGGAATGTTATTTGGCAATTAAAAAGTGAAATGTTGGTACATGCTGCAACATAGATGAACCTTGAAGACGTTATGCTAGGTGAAAGAAGCCAGACACAAAAGGTCACATGTTGTATGATTCCGTTCATGTGAAACGTCCAGAACAGTCAAATTTATGGAGACAGAAAACAAATTAGTGGTTGCTTAGGACTGAGAGGGTTTGAGAGGACATGGGGAGTGACTGCTAATGGGTATGGTGCTTGTTTCTGGGGTGATGAGAATGTTCTAAAATAGATGGTGGTGATAGTTGCATAACTGTGAATATACTGAAAATGATTTGATTGCACACTTTAAATGGGTAAATTGTATGGTATGTGACTTAAACCTTATAAAGCTGTACGACACTGCCTTTTGTGAGTGCTTTGTGGAACCTCTCTGCGATGTGTTCTGCCTGACTCATGGTGGATACAGTGTCTCTCAGCAGCCCTGGCTGGATAGGTGTCCACCTTGGACTAGCTCCTCTGATGGTCCCTGGATGCAGAGGGATTCTGCCTTAAGAAGCTGAAGGCATCTTGTATCATCCAGGGGAGATAAGGCAGCTGCATGATTATAATACAGGATGCAAGGTTGGAAGATGGGGGTGCTTGGGAGATGGAGGTGGAGGGTAATGGAGTAGCCTCAGAGAAGGGAAGAGGTTACTTGTAGCTGAAACATTGGGAAAAGGCTTCAAGGAGAGGGGAATAGTATTCTTTCAGATAAGATCGTGACAGATGGTGATGGATGTGATCAGGAAGAATCCAGATTAGACTTGAAGCTCCTTGAGAGGAGGACCATTAATTCATTGCTGTATTCCTGGTCCTCAGCACAGGACCTGGCTTGGAACACGGTGTCATGGTGTCATAAAGTTGCTGACTGAGTGAATATACAAATGAAAGAATGAGTGAGTGAGTGTATGAACAAAAGAATTGCAGGGAGAGAAATAGTTCAGAAGCAAGAGGAATGCAGGACTGGCTTAGAAGATAGACCAGTTTGGCTAAAGCATAAAGTTCAATGAGGATTCACAGAAGGTAAGTCCCCGCAAAAGGCAGCTGAAACCAGATGATGGGGATTAGCTATAGACTTGGGGTCAAATGACTTTTGAGCAAATGGTTAAACCTGTACTTTTTTTTTTTTTTTTTTTGCCACGCTACACAGCTTGTGGGATCTTAGTTCCCTGATCAGGGATTGAACCCGGGCCTTCGGCAGTGAAAACGCACAGTGAAAGCACACAGTCCAGTCCTAACCACTGGACTGCCAGGGAATTCCTTAAAGTTGTACTTTAGAAAGATGCTGTAAGGCCAAGTGGAAGATGGGTCAGAAGGGGTCAGCCTGAAGGCTGGGAGACCAGCTTAGAGGCTGGTCAGGCAAAAGATGATGGGGGCTAAACTAGGCCAGTAGTAGTGGGACCAGAGAAGGGATGGAAGCCAGAGACATTCAGCCAATTTCCAAGCATTATAAAAACTGTAAAAGCAAGTACATCTGGTGACAAACAGTTCACCTATTCAACAGAACTCCAACTATTAGAGGAAGTACTTGCCAATAAAAAAGTTGGAATAAAAGTTTCAACCACACTTTTTATAAAGGTAATTGAAAGGAAAACAAAAACCCCAGTTGGGGATAGTAAGAAAACAGGGAACCATAAAATTATGACCCCATTATGTAGATTGGAGTTCCATGTAATGAATGAGCCCTGGACCACATTCATCCTCCCTTGGCCCTATCTAAGACTGGCAATAATAACTCTCAGATCAGGCTTAAGACAAAGACAGTCCAGTCTGTTTCAAGCCACTTGGTTAGCATGTAGGGTATTACAAGGATCTGGTTTCTGATCCCAGCTCTGCATTAACTCAGGCAGAACAAATACTAGTGGAGAAGTAAGAGGAAGACATTCTAATTTCGAGACTTAAGAGTTTAGTGGTTGAGAATATTGATACTGGGGCTGGGCTGTGCCTGGTTGAACTCAGCTCTGTCACCTTGACCTTGAACAAATTACTTAACATCTCTGTGCCTTAGTTATCTCATCTATAAACTGGCACTAGTGAATATACTCATTGAGTAGTTATGAAAATTAGATTAATTAATAAATTTTAAATGCTTAAAAACACCTACTATATCATATACTAAGCACCATGTAAGTGTTTACTATTATTATTATTATTGCAAAAAACACTGACCAAAGCTAGACAACAATGGAGCAGGCTGTTCTGAAGTAGAGTGTTCCCTGTCACCACAGGTATATAAGCAGAGCTGAGGTGGTTGTCAGGTTCAGCTTTGGACACTGAGTTTTCGGTGCTGGTGAGACATCCGACTAGGTTTATTCAGTATTATTCATTCTGTTTATTTAATTCCACAAACATTTAATGAGCAGCTACTCTGTGCCAGACATTGTGCTGGCGATACTGGGATGAACCAGATGGTCCCAGCTCTCGAGGACCTGATAATCTAGTTAAGGACGGCAGGTAGGTATCACCTCTGGTGTGGAAGAGCCACAACACCAGCACACACGAGGTTCATAGGAGCCTGAGGAAGGAGACAGGCAAGTTTCCCGGAAAAAGTAGTAAGAAGCAAGGTCCCTTGGGCCACATTCAGGGCCTGGGGAATGCAGAGTCGGGAAGATCTGCCCTTGCTGGTCAGTGGGTGACTGGATTTTGTCTTCCAGTGCTGATAATCATTTTTCCTAGGTCCTGTCCTTAGTTGAATGTTTGGACCCTCCTACTTCTTATTGCTTCTGGAAAGAAAATTTTTGTGAGTCTTTAAGACGTTTTCTAAATCCCTTTGCACACACATTTTATTGATCAAGGTTCCAATATGATGTTTTTGCCTCAATCCCTTTATCTTTTAGTTCAGGGAGGTTGAAATCTAAGTTTTTCCAGAAGGAGCGTCAATCACAGCCAAAAGAGACTGCATTTCCTGGTTACTAAATCAATACAGCTTAGGTCTACAGGATCGGGCTAATTTCCGTGTTGCTGCATCCTCGTCCCAGACAGTTTCCCCCCTTGGCATGCTCCTTACCACAGATGTTCTCCTATTGTGAATTTATGCCAACGATGTTCAAAGTAACCACATTAAGGGGGTAAAGCCCCAGGAATCAGGGGAAAAATGAAAGTAAAAAAGAAAGACACACACATGTACTATTTACTAGATAATAAAGACAAATATGTTCACATCCTGTCATCTCAGGCATGAATAACCCCAGAAATGCTCTCAGAGAGGAGGCCCTGTCAGGAAACACTGCCAAGTTTCTCATTCCCCTTCCTGGCTTCCTTTCTTACCTGCCTGCTCTTTTTCAGCCTCCATTAAGGGCTTTCAGTTCTTCCTGTGCTTTGTTACTTACCCCTCTTTCAGCCAGGATCACAGTTGGTCTGGGAGATGAGAGGTACAAAGCAAGAAGATAGATGTAGTTGCAGGTTTCTCCCGACATTGTGAATGGGAAGAAGCAAGAACACATCCACTGGTCTATTCTCCTTGCCTGTTTTCCTTTTGTGCCCCCACCAAGATGACTCATGCCCCTGTGCTCCAGGCAAGCCCTGCAGCCTCTGTCACTGTGTGGGACGCACAGATCAGGGCATGTACTCCTCTTTTCTCTAAAGGAGGAGTCTCGGTTTACCTCGGTTGAGGCCTCAGCTAACAATTCAGACCCAATTACACGAAACTTGCTAACAAAGGTCAGGAAGCCCAAGGAGAGGGAGTTACCGGTAAAAGGAAATTCAACAGTTTGTCAAGAGTTAACAAAATACCAGGGCTGGTGCAGCATCTGAGCTATGGTCTATGTCCTTCAATATTCAAGCTTGGAATGCTTTTCTGGGGAGGAGTTTCTAGTGGCTAATTGTCAAAATTTACGTTGGGGGAGAACTGTTACCTTGTCCTACGGAAATATTGCACAGCCTTAGATGCTCCTAGAGCTGTGTAGAGTCTAGAGGGGTCATTTAAGGGTGCTGCCTCTCAAAGTTTGCTGCCCATTAGAATCATGGGGGTGGGGGAGAGGTTGCTTTATAAAATCCTAATGCCCAGATCCCACCTCTGACCAATGATAATCAAACTCTGTGGTTTTTAAGCTCCCCAGGTGCTTTCAACGTGCAGCCAAGTTTGAGAACCTGTGGGCCAGACCCTTACTATTGGATCTGTGGTTCGTGGAGCTGCAGCCCCATCAGGGAGCTCATTAGAGATGCATATTCTCAAGTCCCACCATGGACCTACTGAATGAGAATGCTCATTTTAACAAGATCACCATGTGACTTGTATGTGCATTACAATTTGAGAAGTAGTTACTTTTCTTCAAACATTGGGCAGTTGGCAACAATGGGCCCACATTCTGTCTACCCACTGGAGCTGTGCAGTAGCTTTTCCCTTAGTGGGGCCCTCACACTCCAGTTTGCCAGAGCCCCACACATGGATGGATTCATTAACTTCCATTACCTGCCTGGGCCCAGTTAGAATTGGAATTTTTAAAAACCTTATTATAAAATAAAATTAAAAAAGTAACACATAGTACATTCACAATGTTGTGAAGCCGTTACAACAGAACATTTTCTTTACCCCAAAAGGAAGTCCCATACTTATTAAGCAGTCGCTTCTCATTTCCCTCTCCCCTCAGTCTCTGGCAACCACTAATTTGCTTTTTTGTTACTATGGGTTTGCTTATTTCAAATGTTTCATATAAAAGAAATTTATAAAAAACAAATATATTTATTTTGGGCTGTGTTGGGTCCTTGTTGCTGTGTGTGGGCTTTCCCTAATTGTGGCGAGCAGGGGCTACTCTTCGTTGCGGTGCGCGGGCTTCTCATTGTGGTGGCTTCTTTTGTTGAGGAGCACAGGCTGTAGGTGCGGGGGCTTCAGTAGTTGTGACACACGGGCTCTAATGCGCAGGCTCAGTAGTTGTGGTGCACGGGCTTAGTTGCTCTGCGGCATGTGGGATCTTCCAGGACCAGGGATCAAACCCGTATCCCCTGCATTTGCAGGTGGATTCTTAAGCACTGTGCCACCAGGGAAGTCCCTATAATGTTTTCAAGGTTCATCCACGTTGGAGCATGTGTCAGTACTTCCTTTTTATGGCTGAATTATATTCCTTGTTTGGATACGCCACATTTTGTTTATCCATTCATCATTTGATGGACATTTGGGTAGTTCCAGTCTTTTGGTTATTGTGAATAGTGCTGCTATGAACATTTGTATGCAAGTTTTTGTTTGAACACCTGTTTTCAACCTTTGAGGACTTGAGTTCTACCTAGGAGTGAAATTGCTGACTTATATGGTAATTCTATATGTTTAACTTTTTGGAGAATAGCCAAACTGTTTGCCATGGGCAGCATTGTTTTACATTCCCACTAGCAATGTATGAGGATTCCAATTTCTCCACGTCCTTGCCAACACTTGTTATTTTCTGTTTTTTTTTCCCTTTTAATTCTAGTCATAGTAATGGGTGTGAAATGGTATCGCACTTCACTTTTGATCTGATGCTTTTCATTTGCATTTCACTAATGATGAATTCTTTTCATGTACTTGTTTGGCCACTTGTATATCTCCTTTAGAAAAATATCTATTTAAGTCTTTAGCTCATTTAAAAACTGTTATTTGCCTTTTTGTTATTTAGTTGTAAGAGTTCCCTTTTCAGATACAGGTATCCCTCGCTTTTCAAGTTTGCTTTATCTCAATTTGCTTTTATGAAAGACCTTCATTGGTACCTGTTTTCGCTAACAGAAAGAAATGTGAAGAAGATTTCCGCTTTCAGGAAAAAAGGGGAAAAGCAAAAATAGTGTTCGAGTTTGTTTTGCATGAGGCAGTATAGAGGCAGCGCGCTTTGAGAGAATGACACCACCAAGCTCCTTCCCGGGGAACTACCTTCAGCATCTTAGCATCCAGCTGCCATAGCTTTGAACTGTGTCTGTGAGCATCTGTGCTTTATCTCGATTTATTTTGTGCATGTGCATTCGTTAGCAAGATGTGTCCTAAGGTAATTGCTTCTTTGCTTTATGCCATTTTGGCTTAGAAAAGGTTTCTTAGGAATGCTCTACTTTTGGATAGGGAACATGGAAACCTGTTTATGATTTCCAAATATTTTCTCCCATTCTGTGAGTTGTCTTTTCATTTTCTTGATAGTGTCCTTTGATGAACAAAAGTTTTCAATTTTGATGAAGTTAAATTTCTCTAATTTTTTCTTTTCTTGCTCGTGCTTTAGGTGTCATATAGAATTTGAGATTTTATCACCTGGACAAGATCAATGGATGGGGAGCAAGAAGAATCTGAGGAGAAAGGGAGTAGGGATGGCTTGAGGTCTCTGTCTCCAGTTCAACCAGAAGAGCTCAGCATTTCTCTGCTTTATATAAGGTCCTCCAGTTTAAATATACATATATTTGATAGATGAGAACCACTAGTTTGTGCTTCTCAAACTTTTATCATTGAATATTAGTGGGAAACCTCAGTGTGCCAGCTTGCTCTAAAAACTAGTCCCAAATGGTATATGTAGTAATTAGAACTTAATGTTTTCTGGCTTCAGTTAGGTTTTATTTGTAATAAAGAAAAAAACAGAAGAGTTGAAAAAAAAAGAAAAAACATACATTTTTAGAAAATTATGCAGTGTTTCTTTTGCTTCATTTGCCACATGTTTAGGAAGTCAGGATTTGGCCCAAATCCTAACCCACTGTCTACCTGGTGGCAGCTCATCCACACTGAAGAAATATTCCAAGGAAAAGAAGACAGCCGAGCTCAAGCATACCAGCCTTTGGAACCTGGTGCTGCATTTGCCTGATGTCACAGCAAGTGAGAGTTTAAACCCAGGCGCTCTCATTTCGAATCTAGGCCAGGTGTTGTAAGTAGTCAGACCAATCATCTATTGATCTCTCTTGATTGGCACTACTATTACTACTAGCTGCCATTTTATTTTATTATTTCATTTTACATTTTTTGGCTGTGCTGCTGGCATGCGGGATCTTAGTTCCCCAACCAGGTTTGGAACTCGCGCCCCCTGCATTGGAAGCACCGAGTCTTAACCTCTGGACTGCAAGGGAAGTCCTGCCATAATTTTTGAAAGCTTTTTATGTGCCAGGCATTGTGCTGAAAGGCTACATCCAATCTTCCCAACAACCATGGAAGTGGTTCCGTAATTATCCTCATTTTACTACTGAAGAAACTGAACTCAGGTTAAATAACTTGCTGAAGTCACGCAAATGGCAAGTGTTAGAGATAGGATTTAACCCAAGTCTGACTCCAAAGTCCATATTCTGAACCACCAAGCGAAACTATTATTTTAAAGATGACCATCACCGATCTCTGCCAAGGCCCTCCCCCTGGGTTACAAGCCGGCCAATATTCCCCGCGGCGACGCGTGCGCAGACTCCGCCCGCCGCCCCTCCCTTTCCCACGTGCTTCTCAAATTGCGCAGGCGCTCTCCTTGTCGGAGGCTGAGCCGTGGAGCAGGCGCGGAGGCGGTGCCGGCGCCGGCGGGGCTTGGGCACGCTTCGGGTAGCCAATGCGCGTGCGCGGGGCTAGAGCTACAGTCCTTGGGGGAGCACGGAGATGGCGGCCGCCGAGGGAGCTTCGTCTGAGCCGGCGGTTTCAGAACAGCCGGCGGAGCTGTCTGCCGCGGTGCGGGCGAGCATCGAGCGGAAGCGGCAGCGGGCGCTGATGCTGCGCCAGGCCCGGCTGGCGGCCCGGCCCTACCCGGCGACGGCGGCTGCGGCTACCGGAGGTTTGGGCCCGGGCGGCGTTTGCCCCTTCTCTTTCCTTGCGGACCGGGGGCAGCGTCTTGGGTGTGGCGTGCACTCCCTTAGCGTTTCCGCGCAGACCCTCCCGCAGTCCCAGGTGCGGGGGGTGGGGGTGGGATCCGCTCAGCGGGCCTTGTCACAGTGGGCTGTCCGAGACCACAGGGCGACTCCTGACTCCCAGCCCTGGCCTTTCCTCCCTGCTCCTGGGCGGTCCTTAGCTTGGGAATGCAGCCGCCCTCGCCGTCAGGAAATGCCAGCCAGTGCCTCAGCTCTCCCTTTCTGCTCTCTTCCTGCAGCTTCCACCGGTCCCAGGGGTGGTTTTTGTGTAAAGCTTTTAGACCTTGTAACACATTTAACTAGTGGTCCTGCACCAGCTTCCCTCAGTCATCCGTTTAACACAGGGTGATTGAGTGCATATTCCGTAACCGGCACAGTGCTTGCTCCGTGCTGGGAGCAAACAGACGTTAGCTGCTGCCTTCGTGGGGCTAACAGAATGGCACCTGTTGTGCTTCACGTTTTTCAAATTGGCTGATTTGATTCTCACAGCTAACCTGTGAGAAAATAATTAGGACAGGGTTTGGTATCCTTGTTTTACTGAGGTGGTAACAGGATCAGAAAAGGAAAGGGGGTTTGCTCAGGTGCATCCCAGTAAGTGCAAAGGCTAATCAGGACTAGAACTCGGGTCATCTGACCCTGGGTTCGGGGCCTTTCCTTGCTCTCCAGCTGCCTCTGCTATACTAGGCATCTCTCTCACCCATAGGAAGAAAGGCTGTTATTCTTGTTTGGATTTCATCTTTCCCTTAGGGCAGCCCTTGGCGGCTTATTTGTCTCTTTGCCTATCATGTATGTGTGTATCATGTAATTCTCCAGTGGGGTCAACTAATAATTTTCCTCAGGGAAATACAGTTTGGTTGACACGTTGTGGTCACCAAACTGATACAGGTGGTCTTCAGGACCACCTCTATAATGTGAAGCACAGGTGTTCCTAAGCCTATATCCATACTGTGTGAGCAGTTGAGCACGGTCAGAGCTGTGTCATCCACTACCCTTTTTCATCAGCCAGAAGTAAGGATGAGTGAAAAGAGCGAGCTGCGTGTCTTGATATTCATACTGACACTGAATCTGCAAATTGCAACCAGTTTTAATGGTTCCGGTCTCATCCTTTCTGCTTTATAGTGGTTTTCTTTTATTCCTTTCCCAGCTTGAAGCATTCTAGGGTCAGGACAAAAAGTTGTCCATCTGCATTGATTAATTCATATTCATTATTCCATAAAGGTTTCTAGATCTGTACTAAAAGACCGTGGAACACGGGTGCGAAATAGAGCATAAAGTGGTATTAAACTAAATGTCTGATAATGGAAAGCAAGGTAGCATGAATATTTTGTTAGATTTCTTAGGTATTTGCCAAAGAACTGAACTGTGTTACAGCATTGTATACAACCTGCAGTGCTTCAAGAGTTGGGTAGGTGCTGAGATTTTTAATCTTTGTAGTACTTTTATTTCAGTGTACTGTACAGTTTTCATTTTCTGTGTGTGCTATGACATGCCATGAAAAAACTGAGAAGAACTTGCGTGGAATGTGTTGCTAAGAGTAGTGCTAAGGGCCTGGGGAACAAACAAGGCATAGCAGTAGAGAGAAATTGGGCTTTGTTTTTGGCATGATTTACCATTGTTCAGGATCCTGCTCAGATTATGGTCTTGATTACTCCAGCTTCCCTTCTTAATTCTTACTGCACTCATGAATGATCATTCTAATCATTTGCTACACTATTCATGAAATCAAAATCATATTCTGATACATTCATTGATTTCTATCCAGTCAGTAAATATTCGTGGAATGCTTAACTATTTTTCAGAATTACGGAGATAAAAGCACTCAGTCTAATGAAGGGATGTAGAGAGATGGACAGACAATGTAGTAGAATATGAGAATTGCTGTTAACTGTATAAACAGGCTTATACTCTAATTCCTTTATTTAATAAAGTGAGGCCAGAGAAGGGGAGTTTAGACTTAAGCAAGATAATACCTACTAAATTTGTCTTTAAAAATTAGTTATAACATTCATACATTAATGTAAAATGCACTTATCTGAATTTGACCTATGTGAATACTCATGTCAATACCGCAGCAATCAATATACTGTACAGACACTTCCAGAACCTTAGAAGTTTCCCTAATGGCAGTTCTTAGTCAACCATTCACCCTCAGAAGTAACTATCATTCCGACCATTTGATTAGTACTGTCTGTTTTTGAACATCATATAAATGGAATCATCCGGTAACTGGCTTCTTTTGCTCAACATAATACCTGAGAGATTCATCCGTGTTGTTGCATGTGTTGGTAGTTTGTTCATTTATATGTTCTTTAGGTTGTTATACCGTAGTTTTTCCATTTTCCTTTGGATGGAAATTTGGGTTGTTTCCAGCTTGGGGCTGTTACGAGGAAAACATTTGTGAGCATTTTTGATATGTCTTATGGTAGACATATGCACTCATTTCTATTGTGTACATGCCTAGAGATGGAATTCTGGGTTATAGGGGAGATGTATATTTTAACTTTAGCAGGCATTGCCGAACAATGATTATATGAATTTAAAATCTTACCAGCCGTGAGTGATAGTCCCAGGTGCTCCACACCCTCATCACCTGGTATTATCAGTCTTCTTCATTTTGAGTATTCTGGTGGGAATGGTGATATTTCAGTATGGTTTTAATTTGTATTTTCCTAATTACTTATGATGATGAGACCTTTTTCATGTGGTTACTAGCTGTTTGCATATCTTCACTTGTGAAGTTTCTCTTCAGGTCTTTTCCCTTTTTTTAAGTTGGGCTATTTGTCTTTCACTGGTTTATAGGATTTCATTACGTATTCTGGATAAGTCTTTTGTCAGATATACATATTGCAAATAGCTTCTCCCGATTTGTATCTTGTCTTTTTACTCTCATAATGGTGTCTTTTGATGAATAGAGGTTCTTAGTTTTTGGGTTTTTTTTGCGGTACGCGGGCCTCTCACTGTTGTGGCCTCTCCCGTTGCGGAGCACAGGCTCCGGACGCGCAGGCTCAGCGGCCATGGCTCACGGGCCCAGCCGCCCCGCGGCATGTGGGATCTTCCCGGACCGGGGCAGGAACCCTTGTCCCCTGCATCGGCAGGCGGACTCTCAACCACTGCGCCACCAGGGAAGCCCAGGTTCTTAGTTTTAATCAAGTTCAATTTGCAGTTTTTCTCTTACGGTTAATACGTTTGTGTCATGTTGAAGAAGTTTCTGGATACCTCAAGTTCATTGAGTTATTCTCCAATGTTCTCTTCTAGAAGCTTTATTGTTTTACCTTTTACCCTTTACATTCAAGACTATGATCCATTTAAAAATTGTTTTGTGTATATTGTATTAGGTAGAGTCAAAGTTCATTTATTGAAATAACCATCTTTTCCTCACTGTTTTGTAGTACCTTTGTCATAAATCCTAGCATCATTTATTGAAAATATTATCTTTTTCTCACTGAATTGTCTTGGAGCCTTTGCTGTAAGTTAAGTGACCAAATATGTGTAGGTCTATTTCAGGACTCTCTCTTTTACTATCAATAAATTGGCCCCTTTGATTTAGTACTATACTGTCATAATTACTGAAGCTTTGTAGTAAATCTTTAAACCTGGTAGTGTAAATCCTCCAGTTTTGTTCAGGATTATCTTGGCTATTGTGTGTTCTTTGTATTTACATATGAATGTTAGATCAGCTTGTCAGCGCCCATTGCTCCTCCCCCTCCTGAGTGTGCGCACGCGCGCGCACACACACACACACACACACACGCACGCACACGCACGCACGCACGTACGTGCGTCCCTCTCCCCCCCCCCCCCCCCCCCCCCCGCCACTGCTGGGGTTTTGAATGGAATCACATTGAATCTTTAGGTAAATCTGGGGAGAATTGACTTAGATTTCTCTTAGTGGTGTTTTCAGTGTAGAGGTTTTACACACCTGTTCCTAGGTATTATTTCTTAATTCTAATTGTAGATTCTTTTGGATATTCTGTATACATAATCACATCATCTGTGAATACTGTTTTCTTTCCAGCCTTTATGCCTGTCTTGTTTTCTTGCCGTGGTACAGTGGCTGGGACCTTCATTATAATGTTGAATAGAAGTGGTATAGTGGACATCCTTGTCTTGTTTGATATATATTAAATTTTTAAAAGTTCCTGTTTATGCACAAGGGAACATAAGGGCTTACCTAGTTCATTTGTTGACCACTCTTACTTTTTGTAGGCATGGCTAATGTAAAAGCAGCCCCGAAGATAATTGACACAAGAGGAGGCTTCATTCTGGAAGAGGAGGAGGAAGAAGAACATACAACTGGAAAAGTTGTTCATCAACCAGGTAAAGTGTGTTTTCAGAAAATAGATACCTAGGTTGGTCATTTTGAGTAACATGCATAATTCTTTGCAAAGTGATGCTAGAAAGTGCCACATTTAGTCTAGTCACTGAGCAGGTTGGCTTTATAAGAGTGATAAAATTTGGCAGTTTTGCTAGTAGATTAAAAATGAAACAGATTTGGCAGTGATTCATTTAACATGTCGTTTGTGTACTTAGGGTTGATGCTCTCTGTTTTATAATAGGCAGGCTGATAGAATAAATACTTAGAAGTATCTTGATAGGCTGAAATGAGGGACTTGAATGCAAGAGATAAACTTTAGGTCTTTATGTTTAGAGGAAAAAAAGTGGTCTGTAAAGTACAAGATAGGTCTGGCATAAAAAGAATAATAAAATATTATGTAAGGTTAAAGTTTTGGTAAATCACATATATCTATATCCATCCATCCTCTGGATGAGGGTACTTTCACACTCTTTGAAAAAGATAGTTTTACTTGATCATAAGTTTGAAGCCAGTAGTGGAATATAACAGCTTAAAAAAGCTATTCCAGTTTTGGTTGTAGCATTAGAAGTGTTGTGTATTCATCAAGGTAGGTAATAATCCTGTTCTCTTCTGTGTGTGTCTAAACTGTTGTTTTCAGAAGCTGACACCTGAAGGATTAAAATACTTATTTTCAGTTTGGGTGCCTTTTTTTTTTTTTAATATCTTTATTGGAGTATAATTGTTTTACAATGGTGTGTTAGTTTCTGCTTTATAACAAAGTGAATCAGCTATATATATGCATATATCCCCATATCTCCTCCCTCTTGCATCTCCCTCCCACCCTCCCTATCCCACCCCTCTAGGTGGTCACAAAGCACTGAGCTGATCTCCCTGTGCTATGGGCTGCTTCCCACTAACTATCTATTTTACATTTGGTAGTGTATACATGTCCATGCCACTCTCTCACTTCGTCCCAGCTTACCCATCTCCCTCCCCGTGTTCTCAAGTCCATTCTCTACGTCTGCGTCTCTATTCCTGTCCAGTCCTTAGGTTCTTCAGAACCTTTTTTTTTTTTTTTAGATTCCATATATACGTGTTAGCATATGGTATTTGTTTTTCTCCTTCTGACTTACTTCACTCTGTATCACAGACTCTAGATCCATATACCTCACTACAAATAACTCAGTTTCGTTTCTTTTTATGACTGAGTAATATTTCACTGTATATATTGGGTGCCATATTTTATGAGGGCTATTGACAAGTGTATATGTCCAAAACAGGGTGGTCAAAATGGAAATATTGAAATTGGCATGTGAGGAACAGTTGTCAAAACTGGATACGTTTAACTTAGAAACACTGCAGCTGCCTGCAAATGCAAGAAGTATTCCTCTGTGGACGACAGATTATACTTACTGCGATTTGCTCTGGAGGGGAGAATTGGAACAGTGGATAACAGTTAACAGCGAGGGAGATTCCAACCCAGTATAATGAACTTGTACTTTGCACTAAATAGGGTGTTGGCACATACATCATGTGAGCCAAACCACGTGGAGTGCTGCCTCTAAATAGCAAAGCATTGGAGGGGTTCAGAGATTGAGAGACCACTTGAGCAGGATATTGTAGAAAAACCCTGTATCAGGAGGGAATGCCTTGAATTCAGTGACCTGTAAAGTCCTTATGATTCTATGGATATGAAGATTCACTGTAACTGTTTTTCTGTAGATTCCTGAATCCACCACGGGCTTATAAAGCCCTGTTCATTCAACAGGTCATGCAACAAACATTAATTGAGAACCTACTGTAGTGCCTTTGTGCTTGACTGAGGTATGTATGTGGCATGTGTCATATACTGTTATTGACGGTAGGGCTGCTGCTTGCAGTTAGCACTCTGGTAACGAATTTGTGCAGGTTAGTAAAAGTGTCTCTTATTCGCAAGCTGGCCCCATACAGGGAAGGCAGGGAGAGGCTCAAGAAAGAGTCAGAGCACTCCAGATTGGTAGGTGGCAGTTTTAATAAGCAAGGGAACTTTCTTACAAGGCTTGTCTTGGGTGGCTGTGAGTTGAGTAGATCTCCGCACCCGCTCGCCAAATCTTAAAGTATATGTAGAAGCTTTCACTGGGTTCAGTTCCATATTCAGTCCACATGGTCTCAACAACACCATATGCTCTCAAGGCTGTGTCCTTGAAACAGCTCCCACTGTGGGAACATGGGGCAGAATGTACATCCCAAGGAGAGAAGAAGAGAGAGTGAGGAGCCTCTGATTGCCCAGGTCCAGCTCACAGGTTAACCGGTGGTCACATCCTTGATTACCTCTTCCACAGTGTCATCTTTGGGAGAGAAAGTAGAAAAAGACCCTCTTTCTCTGGGCTGACTTAGCCTGGGCCAGGGCTCATGGCTTAAAAAGTGGTCATGGGCTGCATTTTGACACCTGTTTGCCCCCTTGGGCAGGTGCCTTTGCACAAGGAGCCTACTTTTAAGACTTTATGTGGTTGACCTCTATGGGTAGAAGAAAACAGGGAGAGTAATTAATATTTTCTATCACTTTTTTTTTTTAGAGTCAGACACTAATTTCTGTACTTGGCAGAATTTCAGACAGTCACAATGATGAAAGGGCTTGAAAAGGAAAGGAAATGGGCTTCACTAGGTTTATAAAAGTTTGGATGTCTCCATACATACTGGAGAGGGGCCCCGTGGATTAGGACACTGCAAAGGGAGATCTCAGAAAGGGGGGTTGGGGTGGAGCTTCTGCAACTCTTGACTGAGGGAGCAATGGAACCTCTCCTTTGGTAAAAAGCTATATGCCTATGGAGAAGAGGCTGGTTGCTTCTCTGTGCTTTTCTGCTTCCTAGGACTTTTTTTTTTTTTAATGTCTTAAGTTACTTACAATTGGTGCAGCTTAAGAGCTCTTCCTTTTCTTTCTTTTTTTTTTAGTTATTTCTGAGATATACATTTTAAAGTAATAACTAGAATTATGACTTATAACATTATACCAGAACATATAAGATTTTTAGAAATTTCATGTAATGTCTGAAACATTTATATTAACATACTTCCATACAAATAACCCAAAGAAAGTTTAGTATTAGTTGTTTTTTGTTTGTTTGTTTTTTTATACTGCAGGTTCTTATTAGTCATCAATTTTATACACATCCGTGTATACATGTCAGTCCCAATTGCCCAGTTCATCACACCATTATCCCCACCCCACCGTGGTTTTCCCCCCTTGGTGTCCATACGTTTGTTCTCTACATCTGTATCTCAACTTCTGCCCTGCAGACCGGTTCATCTGTACCATTTTTCTAGGTTCCACATACATGCGTTAATATACGATATTTGTTTTTCTCTTTCTGACTTACTTCACTCTGTATGACAGTCTCTAGATCCATCCACGTCTCAACAAATGACTCAATTTTGTTCCTTTTTATGGCTGAGTAATATTCCATTGTATATATGTACCACAACTTCTTTATCCATTTGTCTGTCGATGAGCATTTAGGTTGCTTCCATGACCTGGCTATTGTAAATAGTGCTGCAGTGAACATTGGGATGCATGTGTCTCTTTGAATTATGGTTTTCTCAGAGTATATGCCCAGTAGTGGGATTGCTGGGTTGTATGGTAGTTCTATTTTTAGTTTTTTAAGGAACCTCCATGCTGTTCTCCATAGTGGCTCTATCAATTTACATTCCCACCAACAGTGCAAGAGGGTTCCCTTTTCTCCATGCCCTCTCCAGCATTTGTCGTTTGTAGATTTTCTGATGATGCCCATTCTAACTGGTGTGAGATGATACCTCATTGTAGTTTTGATTTGCATTTCTCTAATAATTAGTGATGTTGAGCAGCTTTTCATGTGCGTCTTGGCCATCTGTATGTCTTCTTTGGAGAAATGTCTATTTAGGTCTTCTGCCCATTTATGGATTGGGTTTGTTTATTTAATATTGAGCTGCATGAGCTGTTTATATATTTTGGAGATTAATCCTTTGTCCGTTGATTCGTTTGCAAATATTCTCTGAGGGTTGTCTTTTGGTCTTGTTTATGGTTTCCTTTGCTGTGCAAAAGCTTTGAAGTTTCATTAGGCCCCATTTGTTTATTTTTGTTTTTATTTCCATTACTCTAGGAGGTGGATCAAAAAAGATCTTGCTGTGATTTATCTCAAAGAGTGTTCTTCCTATGTTTTCCTCTAAGAGTTTTATAGTGTCCGGTCTTACATATAGGTCTGGAATCCATTTTGAGTTTATTTTTGTGTATGGTGTTAGGGAATGTTCTAATTTCATTCTTTTACATGTAGCTGTCCAGTTTTCCCAGCACCACTTATTGAAGAGACTCTCTTTTCTCCATTATATATCTTTGCCTCCTTTGTTATAGATTAGTTGACCATAGGTGTGTGGGTTTATCTCTGGGCTTTCTATCTTGTTCCATTGATCTGTGTTTCTGTTTTTGTGCCAGTACCATATTGTCTTGATTACTGTAGCTTTGTAGTATAGTCTGAAGTTAGGGAGTCTGATTCCTTCAGCTCCGTTTTTTTCCCTCAAGTCTGCTTTGGCTATTCAGGGTTTTTTGTGTCTCCATACAAGTTTAAGATGATTTGTTCCAATTCCGTAAAAAATGCCATTGGTAATTTTTTTTTTTTTTTTTTTTTGTGGTACGCGGGCCTCTCACTGTTGTGGCCTCTCCCATTGCAGAGCACAGGCTCCGGATGCGCAGGCTCAGTGGCCATGGCTCATGGGCCCAGCCGCTCCGCGGCACGTGGGATCCTCCGAGACTGGGGCATGAACCCCTGTCCCCTGCATCAGCAGGCGGACTCTCAACCACTACGCCACCAGGGAAGCCCACCATTGGTAATTTGATAGGGATTGCATTGTATCTGTAGATTGTTTTGGGTAGTATAGTCATTTTCACAACATTGATTCTTCCAATCCAAGAACATGGTATATCTCTCCATCTGTTGTTATCATCTTTAACTTCTTTCATCAGTGTCTTATAATTTTCTGCATACATGTCTTTTGTCTCCCTAGGTAGGTTTATTCCTAGGTATTTTATTCTTTTTGTTGCAGTGGTAAATGGGAGTGTTTCCTTAATTTCTCTTTCAGATTTTTCATCATTAGTGTATAGGAATGCAAAGATTTCCGTGCATTAATTTTGTATCCTGCATCTTTACCTAATTTTGTATCCTGCAACTTTACCAAATTCATTGATTAGCTCTAGTAGTTTTTGGTGGCATTTTTAGGATTCTCTATGTATAGTATCATGTCATCTGCAAACAGTGACAGTTTTACTTCTTTTCCAATTTGTATTTCTTTTTCTTCTCTGATTTCCGTGGCTAGGACTTCCAAAACTGTGTTGAGTAATAGTGGTGAGAGTGGACATCCTTGTCTCGTTCCTGATCTTAGAGGAAATGCTTTCAGTTTTTCACCATTCAGAATGATGTTTGCTGTGGGTTTGTCGTATATGGCCTTTATTATGTTGAGTTAGTTTCCCTCTGTGCCCAGTTTCTGGAGAGTTTTTATCATAAATGGGTGTTGAATTTTGTCAAAAGCTTTTTCTGCATCTATTGAGATGATCATATGGTTTTTTTCTTCAATTTGTTAATATGGTGTATCACATTGATTGATTGCGTATTTTGAAGAATCCTTGCATCCCTGGGATAAATCCCACTTGATCGTGATGTATGATCCTTTTAATGTGTTGTTGGATTCTGTTTGCTAGTATTTTGTTGAGGATTTTTGCATGTATATTTAGCAGTGGTATTGGTCTGTAATTTTTTTTTTTTGTAGTATCTTTGTCTGGTTTTGGTATCAGGGTGATGGTGGCCTCATAGAATGAATTTGGGAGTGTTCCTTCCTCTGCAATTTTTTGGAAGAGTTTGAGAAGGATGGGTGTTAGGTTAGCTCTTCTTTAAATGTTTGATAGAATTCATCTATGAAGCCATCTAGTCCTGGATTTTTGTTTGTTGGAAGTTTTTTAATCACAGTTTCAATTTCATTACTTGTGATTGTTCTGTTCATATTTTATGTTTCTTCCTGGTTCAGTCTTGGAAGGTTATACCTTTCTAAGAATTTGTCCGTTTCTTCCAGGTTGTCCATTTTATTGGCATAGAGTTGTTTGTAGTAGTCTCTTAGGATGCTTTGTATTTATGCAGTGTCTGTTGTAACTTCTCCTTTTTTGTTTCTAATTTTATTGATTTGAGTCCTCTCCCTCTTGATGAGTCTGGCTAATGGTTTATCAATTTTGTTTATCTTCTCAAAGAACCAACTTTTAGTTTTGTTGATCTTTGCTATTGTTTTCTTTGTTTCTATTTCATTTATTTCTGCTCTGATCTTTATGATTTCTTTCCTTCTGCTAACTTTGGGTTTTGTTTGTTCTTCTTTCTCTAGTTCCTTTAGGTGTAAGGTTAGATTGTTTATTTGACATATTTCTTGTTTCTTGAGGTAGGCTTGTATAGCTATAAACTTCCCTCTTAGAACTGCCTGTGCTGCATCCCATAGGTTTTGGATCATCGTGTTTTCATTGTCATTTGTCTCTAGGTATTTTTTGATTTCCTCTTTGATTTCTTCAGTGATCTCTTGGTTATTTAGTAACGTATTGTTTAACCTCCATGTGTTTGTGTTTTTTATGTTTTTTTTCCCTGTAATTCATTTCTAATCTCAGCGTTGTGGTCAGAAAAGATGCTTGATGTGATTTCAGTTTTCTTAAATTTACTGAGGCTTGATTTGTGACCCAAGATGTGACCTATCCTGGAGAATGTTCCGTGCGCACTCGAGAAGAAAGTGTAATCTGTTTTTGGATGGAATGTCTTATAAATATCAATTAAATCTATCTGGTCTGTTGTGTCATTTAAAGCTTCTGTTTCCTTATTTATTTTCTGTTTGGATTATCTGTCCATTGGTGTAAGTGAGGTGTTCAAGTCCCCCACTATTATTGTGTTAATGTTGATTTCCTCTTTTATAGCTGTTAGCAGTTGTCTTATGTATTGAGGTGCTCCTATGTTGGGTGCATATATATTTATAATTGTTATATCTTCTTCTTGGATTGATCCCTTGATCATTATGTAGTGTCCTTTCTTGTCTCTTGTAACATTCTTTATTTTAAAGTATTTTATCTGAGATGAGTATTGCTACTCCAGCTTTCTTTTTTTTTTTTTTGGCGGTACGCGGGCCTCTCACTGCTGTGGCCTCTCCCCCTGCGGAGCACAGGTTCCGGACGCGCAGGCCCAGCGGCCATGGCCCACGCGCCCAGCCGCTCCGCGGCATATGGGATCCTCCCAGACCGAGGCATGAACCTGTGTCCCCTGCATTGGCAGGCGGACTCCCAACCACTGCGCCACCAGGGAAGCCCTCCAGCTTTCTTTTGATTTCCCTTTGCATGGAATATCTTTTTCCATCCCCCCCCTTTAGTCTGTATGTGTGCCTAGGTCTGAAGTGGGTCTCTTGTAGATAGCGTATATATGGGTCTTGTTTTTGTATCCATTCAGCAAGCCTGTGTCTTTTGGCTGGAGCATTTAATCCATTCATGTTTAAGGTAATTATCGATATGTATGTTCCTATGACCATTTTCTTAATTGTTTTGGGTTTGTTTTTGTAGGTCCTTTTCTTCTCCTGTGTTTCCCACTTAGAGAAGTTCCTTTAGCATTTGTTGTAGAGCTGGTTTGGTGGTGCTGAATTCTTTTAGCTTTTGCTTGTCTGTAAAGCTTTTGATTTCTCCATCGAGTCTGAATGAGATCCTTACCAGGTAGAGTAATCTTGGTTGTAGGTTCTTCCCTTTCATCACTTTAAGTATATCATGCCACTCCCTTCTGGCTTGTAGAGTTTCTGCTGAGAAATCAGCTGTTAACCTTATGGGAGTTCCCTTGTATGTTATTTGTCATTTTTCCCTTGCTGCCTTCAGTAATTTTTCTTTGTCTTTAATTTTTGCCAATTTGATTACTATTTGTCTCGGCGTGTTTCTCCTTGGGTTTATCCTGTATGGGACTTGCTGCGCTTCCTGGACTTGGGTGGCTATTTCCTTTCCCATGTTAGGGAATTTTTCGACTATAATCTCTTCAAATATTTTCTCTGGTCCTTTCTCTTCTCTTTCTGAGACCCCTATAATATGAATGTTGTTGTGTTTAATGTTGTCCCAGAGGTCTCTTAGGCTGTCTTCATTTCTTTTCATTCTTTTTTCTTTATTCTGTTCTGCAGCAGTGAATTCCAGCATTCTGTCTTCCAGGTCACTTATCCGTTCTTCTGCCTCAGTTATTCTGCTATTGATTCCTTCTAGTGTAGTTTTCATTTCAGTTATTGTATTGTTCATCTCTGTTTGTTTGTTCTTTAATTCTTCTAGGTCTTTGTTAAACTTCTTGCATCTTCTCTATCTTTGCCTCCATTCTTTTTCCGAGATCCTGGATCATCTTCACTATCATTAATTCTGAATTCTTTTTCTGGAAGGTTGCCTATCTCCACTCATTTAGTTGTTTTTCTGGGGTTTTATCTTGTTCCTTCATCTGGTACATAGCCCTCTGCCTTTTCATCTTGTCTATCTTTCTGTGAATGTGGTTTTTGATCCACAGGCTGCAGGATTGTAGTTCTTGCTTCTGCTGTCTGCCCTCTGGTGGATGAGGCTATCTAAGAGGCTTGTGCAAGCTTCCTGATGGGAGGGACTGGTGGTGGGTAGAGCTGACTGTTGCTCTGGTGGGCAGAGCTCAGTAAAACTTTAATCCACTTGACTGTTGATGGGTGGGGCTGGGTTCCCTCCCTGTTGGTTGTTTGTCCTGAGGCAACCCAACAGTGGAGCCTACCCAGGCTCTTTGGTGGGGCTAATGACAGACTCTGGGAGGGGTCACACCAAGGAGTACTTCCCAGAACTTCTGCTGCCCGTGTCTTTGTCCCCATGGTGAGCCACAGCCACCCCCGCCTCTGCACGAGACCCTCCAACACTAGCAGGTAGGTCTGGTTCAATCTCCTATGGGGTCACTGCTCCTTCCCCTGGGTCCTGATGTGCACACTACTTTGTGTGTGCCCTCCAAGAGTGGAGTCTCTGTTTCTCCCAGTCCTGTTGAAGTCATGCAGTCAATTCCCACTAGGCTTCAAAGTCTGATTCTCTAGGAGTTCCTCCTCCTGTTGCTGGACCCCCAGGTTGGGAAGCCTGACTTGGGGCTCAGAACCTTCACTCCAGTGGGTAGACTTCGGTGGTATAAGTATTCTCCAGTCTGTGAGTCACCCACCCAGCAGTTATGGAATTTGATTTTACTGTGATTGCGCCCCTTCTACTGTCTCATTGTGGCTTCTTCTTTGTCTTTGGATGTGGGGTATCTTTTTTGGTGAGTTCCAGTGTCTTCCTGTCGATGATTGTCCAGCAGTTAGTTGTGATTCTGGTGTTTTCGCCAGAGGGAGTGAGAGCACGTCCTTCTACTTCGCCATCTTGGTTCCTCCTCTGTTTTCTTCCTTCCTTCCTTCCTTCCTTCCTTCCTTCCTCCCCTCCCCTCCCCTCCCCTCCGCTCCCCTTCTTTCTCTGTGTTGGGATTTAGTTGCGGCATGCGGGATCTTTTGTTGCGGTTCACAGGCTCTTCGTTGCAGCACTCAGGCTTCTCTCTGGTTGGGGCTTGGGGGTTTTCTCTCTCTAGTTGTGGTGTGCAGGCTCCAGGGTGCATGGGCTCTGTAGTTTGCAGCACGCCGGCTCTCTTGTTGAGGCTCGCAAGGTCAAGCTCAATAGTTGTGGCACGCAGGCTTAGTTGCCCCCACGGCATGTGGGATCTTGGTTCCTTGACCAGGGATCAAACCCGTGTCCCCTGCATTGGAAGGCGGATTCTTTACCAGACCACCAGGGAAGTCCCTCTGCTTCCCAGGATTCTTATGACTGGGTACTCTATCTTTGCTGAGGGCGGTGTCCCTTGAACCCTTTGCAGCACACGCCCACCAAGGATTTCTTTGTTAATTTTAAAGACAGTCTATTTTTGTAGCATAGCTGAGAAAAATCAAAATAATTTATTTGGGTCATTAAGCTTTGCTGCCTATTAAACAGAGCCTATCAGATGCTTTTAGAATCTAGAACAGGGTTCTTCAGTATCACCAGCAAGGCTTTATTAAAACACAGGTTATGGGGCCCCATCCCTAGGGCTTCTTCTGATTTAGTAGGTCTTAGGTAGGGACTGTGAATTTGTTTCTAACAAGTTCCTGGGTGATGCTGATCCTGCTGGCCCAGGGGCCACACTTTGACAACCTCTAGTCTAGAATTAAACCCACTGTGTACTCTAAGACTGCAGGGGAATGCAGCCATGTGGAGAGAATAGTGTGTAACAATGAGGTCAGTCACTGTTCATACTGTCTTTTTAAAAAATTATTTTTAAAAATTGTGATAAAATATACATAACATAAAATTTACAATTGTAACCTTTTCTTTTTTGGGGGTACGCGGGCCTCTCACTGTTGTGGCCTCTCTCGTTGTGGAGCACAGGCTCCAGACACGCAGCCTCAGCGGCCATGGCTCACTGGCCTAGCTGCTCCGCGGCATGTGAGATCTTCCCGGACTGGGGCACGAACCTGTGTCTCCTGCATCGGCAGGCGGACTCTCAACCACTGCGCCACCAGGGAAGCCCTACAGTTGTAACCTTTTAAAGCATATGTTTAGTATGTTTAGTGGCATTAAGTACTATACCTTTATGTTGTTTTGTAACAGTCACCACCATCCATCTCCAGAGTTTTTTCATCATCCCAAAATTGAAACGGTCCCATTAAACAGCAACTTCCTGTACAAACATTTTGATGTATTATCTTTGAGACTGTTTTTGATATGTGAATGAGAATGTAATATTTTTCTTTTATAAAAATGTCGTTAGGAGCATTTCCCCATTTCTTTTTTTAAAATTAATTAATTACTTAATTTTTGGCTGTGTTGGGTCTTCGTTTCTGTGCGAGGGCTTTCTCCAGTTGTGGCGAGCGGGGGCCACTCTTCATCGCGGTGCGCGGGCCTCTCACTCTCACGGCTTCTCGTTGCGGAGCACAGGCTCCAGACGCTCAGGCTCAGTAGTTGTGGCTCATGTGCCCAGTTGCTCCACGGCATGTGGGATCCTCCCAGACCAGGGCTCGAACCTGTGTCCCCTGCATTGGCAGGCAGACTTTCAACCACTGCGCCACCAGGGAAGCCCTCCCCATTTCTTAAATATTCTTTCAGAACTTTCTTTTTAATGGCTACATAATACTCCTTTTGATGGCTGCACCATGGTTCATTTAAATGCAGCTCTTTTGTTTATTTCTTTTCTCTATTCTAATAATTATTACTGCAGTGAATATATTTGGAGGTAAACTTTTGTCCAGCGCTCTGATTCATAGCAGTAGGGTAACTGACCCAAAAGTATGTATATTTCTGGTAAAGTTTACATACTTAAAAAAAGTTAAATTAACATTGCTAGAAGGAGTAAACAACCTAAAAGCAAATAAACAAATGGACATATTTTTCCAAATGAAATAACATGATCATGTTGAAGAGGGGGAGGACAGAAAGAACTAGTCCAAATGATTTATGAGGACAGTATTTGACAGTATATCCTTAATTTGAGGTGGGTGATGTAAGGGGAAAACCACAAAATTCCTGAACTCATTTTATAGAGTGGTATGAGTGAAGAAATTTTGAAACTAGTTTAGATGTATTATTGGCTCATGCAGATGAATGTATTTCTTGATGTTGTTGGGAGCCAAGGTTCTCATTGTAGAAGAAAGGACATACAAATATGGAATGGGAGAAGGCAAGAAAGAACCTTGTGGGGATGGATTAGAATTGCCAGTATCAGTGTGAACTCATGATTTCTAAAACATGTATATGTGTATGCATGTAGAAGTGTATATATAAACTAAAAAATGAATTCAGCAAAGTTGCAGGAAACAAAATCAATATATAGAAATCTGTTGCATTTTTGTACACCACTAGTGAACTATCAGAAAGAGAAATTAAGAAAACAGTCCTGTTTACAGTTGCCCATTTATCAGAAAGAATAAAATACCTAGGAATAAATTTAAACAAGGAGGTAAAATACTTGTACACTGAAAACTATAAGACATGAATGAAAGAAATAGAAGACACAAATAAATAGAAAAACATTCTGTGCTCCTGGGTTGGAAGAACTAATATTCTTAAAATGTCCATAGTACCTAAAGCAATCTATAGAATCAGTGCAGTCCCTATCAAAATTCCAATGGCAATTTCCCACAGAAATAGAACAAACAATCCTAAAATTCACATGGAACCATGAAAAACCCTGAATGGCCAGAGCAATCTTGAGAAAAAAGAACAGAGCTGGAGACCTCATGCTCCCTGATTTCAAATTACATTTCAAAGCCATTGTAATGAAAACAGTATGGTATTGGCATAAAAACAGACACATAGATCAATGGAACAGAAGAGAGAGCCCAGAAATATACCTACACATACCTACAATGGAACAGAAGAGAGAGCCCAGAAATATACCTACACACATATGGTCAATTAATTTATGACAGAGGAGCCAAGAATATACAAGGGGAAAGGACAGTTTTTTCAATAAAAGGTGTTGGGAGAACTGGACAGTCACCTGCAAAAGATTGAAACTGGGCCACTGTCTTACCTCATACACACAGAATAATTCAAAATGGATTAAAGATTTAAGTGTAAGACAAACTGTAATACTCTTAGAAGAAAACAGATGGGGACTTCCCTGGTGGCGCAGTGGTTAAGACTCTGTGCTCCCAATGCATGGGGCCCAGGTTTGAACCCTGGTCTGGGAACTAGATCCCACATGCATGCCACAACTAAGAGTTTGCATGCTGCAACTAAGGAGCTTGGAGCCGTAACTAAGGAGCCTGTGAGCTGCAACTAAGACCCAATGCGACCAAATAAATAAAAAACAAACAAAAAAGAAAATAGATGAAAAGCTCCTTGACATTGGTCTTGGCAATGATATTTTTGGATATGATACCAAAAGCAGAGGCAACAAAAGCAAAACTGTTAAACAAGTGGGACTACATCAAACTAAAAAGCTTCTGCACAGCAAAGCAAACCTTTGAAAAGCCCACCAACTGAAAGGGGGAAAATATTTGCAAATCATACATCTGATGAGGGGTTAGTATCCAAAATACATAAAGGACTCCTACAACTCAATAGCAAAATACCAAACAATCCGATTAAAAAATGGGCAGATCTGAATAGACATTTTTCCAAAGAAGACGTACAGACGGCCAGTACGTACATGGAAGGATGCTCAACATCACTAATCATCAGGGAAATGCAAATCAAACAACGGTGAGCTATCACCTCACACCTGTTAGAATGGTGGTTATCAAAGAGACAAAAAATAAGTGTTGGTGAGCATGTGGATAAAAGGAACCCTTGTAAATGTAAATCAGTGCAACTACTATGGAAAACAGTAGGCAAGTGCCTCAAAAAATTAGAACTACCATATAATCCAGCAATCCCACTTCTGGGTATTTATCCAAAGAAAATGTAAACAGTAACTCGAAAATATACATGCACCCCCATGTTCATTGCAGCATTATTTACAATAACTAGATATGGAAACAATCTAAGTGTCCATCGATGGATGAATGGATAAAGAAAGTGTGATGTGTGTGTGTGTGTGTGTGTGTGTGTGTATATACATACAGTGGAATATTATTCAGCCATAAGAAAGAATGAAATCTTGCCATTTATGACAACATGGATGGGCCTTGAGGGCATTGTGCTAAGTGAAGTAAGTCAGAGAAAGTTAAATACCATATGATCTCACTTATATGTGGAATCTAAAAACAACCCCCACCCCGAACTCATAGATACAGAGAACAGATTGATGATTGCCAGAGGGGGGAGGAGGAGGGAGGTAGGTGAAATGTTTGAAGTGGGTCAAAAGGTACAAACTTCCAGTTAGTCATGGGAAAGTAATGTACAGCATGGTAACAGTAATACTGTATTACATATTTGAAAGTTGCTAAGAGACTAGATCTTAAAAATTCTTACGATAAGAAATGTAACCGTATGGTGACGAATGTTAACTAGACTTACTGTGGTGATCATTATGTAATGTATACAATTGTTGACTCATTATGTCATACACCTGAAACTAATATAATGTTATGTCAGTTATATCTCAACAAAAAAAGTGTACAGTACATGTGTGAGTATTTGTGTCTATATATATGTATATTTCTCAGCCCTGTTCACAGAAATGGCCGTGAAGCAGAGGTAGCCCAGTAGCAATGAGCACAGCTGGTGTCCAGATCCTGGATGCTGATACTGTTCTCCACTAAAAGGAACCAGGGCCCTTCAGAGAAATAGCTGATTCCAGGGTTGGGGCAGGATGGCTACAAGATGAGCTTGGGACATTTTGTAATGCCAGAAAATATGTAAGTGTTCAGAAAGTGATAGAAGCATGTTACAGAGGCATAAGTGTCAGCTTGAAGGGGCTTCCACTGGCCAAATTTCAGACAATTTGAATGCTAAAATAATGAAGGACACCATTGAAATAATAGGAATCCATGAGTCTATATGGATAATAAATGTGTTAGTGAATGAAGGACTGAATGGGGGAGGGGAAGGCTCTTGATTACAGTAGACTGGCAATTTCCAAATGGTAAATGTAAAGGGAGTGATGGAGTTGAAAAATCATCCTTATGTATATTTAAAAATTTCCATTATAAGGCATTTTTAAAATTAGGAAAATGTATGCACATTTTATGGCTTTTGATTAATAATACTGTGCAGTAGCCTCCTAATGGGTATTTCTGACTGTAATTTCTCTCTATCCAAACACATTCCAGTAACCAGTTTTTTGAAGATACCACTTTGACTATATTTTCAGTTTTTCCTTTTGTCCATAGCTATGCCCCTGTAATATTTTAGAAAGAAGAGTGATTTTTTTGTTAGAGTTTGGAGATTAGTAATATTGAGGAGTGCTAGAATACTGACTGACCTTCTTGTGTTGGAAGTAGGTAAGGGAAGGCAGTGATAGGAATACGTTGAACAAATCATGAACAAATGGCAACTCCATTTTTCTTCCTGCTGGGACTTGTGGCAGTTCTCAGAGTTGGGGCTTGGCAGTAGCAATCATCCTAAAGACTTAGGAGTAAAACCTTCAGACTTGCTGGAAAAAAAATTCTGTAGGATAAAGATTCTTAGCTAGGTATTTGAAATCTTTAAAAAAAAAAAAAAAAAGAATCCGGCCTTACTCTGCCTAGAGTAGTTTCTGTGCTGGGTATTGAGGATATATAGCTAAACTAAATACAATCTCTGCCTTCAAGAGATTTCCAGTCTAGTGGTTGAGACAGATGAAGAGGAAGCTGTTTACTCTGTTGTTGGGGGTGAGGGAGAGAAAAAGTTTCCCATTTGAAAGTGAATTCTGTGTTGCCTCTGTTTTCTGTGTTACATGTTGGTGCCCATCTCCCTTATCTGTAAGCAGCTCCCCCACCTCCCTCCGGCCTTGAGACTAATCTTTGTACTCTCAACAGTACTGTGGTAGGCCAAGTAATGGCCCCCAAAGATGTCCACATCCTAACCATCCCGGAACCTATGCATTTATTACCTTGCAGAGCCAGAGGGACTTTGCAGATATGATTAAGGTTAAAGACTTTGAGATGGGGAGATTATTCTGGGTTATCCAGCTGGGCCCAGTGTAATCACAGGGATCCTTCAGAGTAGAAGAGAGGCAGGAGAGAGTCAGGGGTAGGTGGGATTATGGAAGAAGCCATAGTGATGTAAGAAGCTGCAGTTGCTGGCTCCAGCTTACATCCCTGGAGAAAGGGAGTCATGAGTCCAGGAATGTAGGTGGCCTCTAGAAGCTGGAAATGGCTGGTAATAGGTTGTCCCTCAAAACCTCCAGAAAGGAGTGCAACCCTGCCATCACCTTGACTTTAGCCCACTGCGACCTGTGTCAGACATATAAACTACAGATCTGTGAGAAAATAAATTTGTGTTCTTTTAGCCACTAAATTTGTGGTAATTTGTTATACCAGCAATACAAAAGTAATACAAGTACCTTCCATGTTGTTTGAGTTCAAAAATACTGGGTGAGTCCATAATTTTTTCCTTTATGTTATTTCCTTTTTTTTTCTTTTTTCCTTAAAAAAATTTTTTTAGATAAATGTAAGATTACTTAATCAAGGTTTTATGTTGTCTTTTACGTAAATATGTTTGTATCAGGCATAAAATACATGCTGGTAAGCTAATAAAATAGAGGAGGCTCTATTCTAATCACAAAAAAAGGCAACTTAGAGAATTAATCTTCCTTTCTTTAGGACCTGTAATGGAATTTGATTATGTTATATGTGAAGAATGTGGTAAAGAATTTATGGATTCTTATCTAATGAACCACTTTGATTTGGCAACTTGTGATAACTGCAGGTACTTATTTTTATTTCAGAGCATGTTCTAAATTACTAAAATTTAATGTTTGCTTGTAGGTTTAGGGCAAAACAATAATTAGATCCATTTGGATTTAATATTTTCTTCATAAATACGTTTTTTGTTTTGGGAGTTTCCTAAAATTTCTGTATTTTCCATTTTGCTAAAGAATTACAGGAAGGCTATGCTTATCAATGTTATGCCACATAAATAGGAAGGATGTCCCTGGTTCTGCCATAGATATGTCCTTTTCCTTTCTGCTGGGGGGTTGGGGGGGGCGTTAACTGTCTCTCAGTAGCAGGTTCCTAACCCTTCTCTCCCCCCCAGACCCTAAGGATCCCTTCGTTTCTTTCTTTCTTTGACTAGTGTGTGTTGATACCTTGGTCAGAGGACTGGCACCTTCAATGAGAGGAGGGAAGTATAACGCCTCCAGCTACCCTTCTGGTACTCAGAACACCTCTTTCCATTCATTTTCTACTCTCCTGAATTGGCAGGGAAGAGATTAAATGAGGAAAAATCACATTCTTCTGTCATTCTTTTTCTTCTCCTAGCCTTTATCTCTTTTTGTATCACCACGGAATATTACTCACTCCACTTGGTTCTCCTGTCCCTACTGGTTATCTCAGCCAGGTCCTGTGTTGGTGTCTTTCACACCTAAAGATCCCACCTTGGATTCTTACTTAGCCCTCTTATCTGTTCCCTGTCCCCACTTCTTGTACGTACAGTCCCAGATCAAGTGCTCACACGCCTGGTGGACCTGCCTTTTCAGAGTCCCTGCTGCAGACATCTAGAGCCATCACCACTGACTTGTTGCTAAGTAGATCCCTAGAAGATAGAACGGGAGATGTTTCTGGTCTCATGATCAGATCTGTGATGGGAAATGTTCTGGTACCCACTGGAATTATTAACTCTATTCCCAGTGATGTAACAGTATCATTAATGCACACAGTGGTTAAGGCCCACAGTGTTATCACTCTCCTTAAAGTACAGATAGTGTTCAGGAACTAAATTACCACATATAACCTTACTTCCATGAGAAAATGGAAGTAACCTAATTATCAATTTAAAGAAAGTTATGTAAACATAATTAGGAATACAACCCTCCATTCTATTTGTTTTTTTCCAACATCTTTGATGATTATAGATTAGTACAATGTACTTTACCTGTCCCCTCCTTTGGTATATACTTCCAAATTATTTAGTCTTCTTAAAGTTATTCCCAATTATAACTCCTCTCCCCCTCCCCCCACCACCTGTTCTATACCTCCTCCTAAGTGTTCACCACTTCAGTAAAGGCCAACTTCATTCACTGGCTGTTTCTCTATCCCATGTTTAATTCCAAATCCATTTGGGTCTATATTTAAACCATGTCCTGAATCCATCCATTTCTCATCCTCTGTACTATTACTGCCTTAGACTGGGCCCCTATCAGCTCTTGCCTGGACCACTGCAGTAGTACTCTTGTAACTGGCCTCTTCCCCCACTTTTGCACGGTTAGTCTCTTCTCCATATAGCATTTTACTCAAAACTCTTTAATGGTTTCTAATCCATTTAGAATAAAATTGTCTTCACCATTTCTTACAAGACCCTTGCCTGTCTCTGACTTTATTTTCCATCACTCCTCACCGTCACTTACTTTAAGCATTCTGGTCACACTGGCTCGCTTGTTGTGAACTCCATTTGCAAAGCACACTCCTGTCCTAGAGTCTTTGCACTTTCTCTTCTTTCTGCTATGAATGTTCTTTCTCTAGCTATTCAGAATGTTTTCTGACTTCTAAAGGGCCCTGCTCAAATGTTTCCTCATCAGTGGCATTCTCTCGATTTCCCAATCTCTCTGAAAATTTCTGTTCCTTTACCATGCTTTGTATTCCTTTATAGCACTTTTATCAATCATCATGTTTGCTTATTGACTGTCTTCTCCTAACTAGAATGTAAGCTTCCTGAAAACAAAGCTTTGTTTTATTCTTTGCTGTATTCCTAGTACCTTGAACAATACCTAGCATGTAGATGGAGAACAAATGAATGAGAAGAGCTATGTAATTGACTATGTCTCCATTTTTACCTGGGCTTTGAAAAAGCTCAGAGCCAACTGGAAACTCAGCTGTGCTTGGTGCCTTTGGACCTTGCATGTTTATATTCCTTATATCCTGCCTCTCCTGACTTTAAGCCTTATATTTTCTTACTGATTGAGTCTTAGTTCTCATTTATATTTGCTGTGTTCATGTAAGTTATTTCAAATACTTTGTGGAAAAGAGGGACTTAGTAAAAAGAAATTCTTAACATGCTAAATAACATGGATCTGCTGCTAATATAAATAGCTTCTCAGAATTAGTAAAAGAAAGTATTTTTCTGTTGGAATTCTTATGCTGCTAATTTGACCATGAGAGTTTCAGGAAAAAGTATTTTATATGTTTCTTTTGGCATGTATGCCCCTAGGTTTGGGGACTGTTTGAAAAATCTTAATTTATTTAAAACAACTACTTTATATAATGGACTTAATCTGTTTTCAGAGATGCTGATGATAAACACAAGCTTATAACTAAAACAGAAGCAAAACAAGAATACCTTCTGAAAGATTGTGATTTAGAAAAAAGAGAACCAGCTCTTAAATTTATTGTGAAGAAGAATCCTCATCATGCACAATGGGGTGATATGAAACTCTACTTAAAATTACAGGTCTCTAATAAGTTATATTCAGTCATTTTAAACCCTGGGTCGGGTGAAGTTTTAACAGTGAACTACTTATAATTAGTTTTTACTTACAGAAAGTTAAAAAGATCCTTTTCATTTTATTGTTTTACATGAGCCATAGTCGTACATAATGACATTTAATAACATGTTTACTTATTTTGCTTTTTGATGTGGCACTTTGAAGCAAATATATTACTACTGGGTGATGTTAGGAGTACAATTTGGAAACGAAAATGCTTGAAATGGGAGTCAGCCCTTGCCCACCTACCCCCCAAATAAAATCATAAAAAAAAATTTCAGAATTTCACAGCTGCCCAGAATCTAACTCCAGCTTCCTGTATCTACCCAAGAATGGTACAAATACCATAATATTCTTTTTTTGTGCCATTACATAAAAAATATTGGGAGGCATTGCTTTAGAGCACAGTTTGATTGGAATATACTAGAAGATCCTAGTATCTTCTAATAAAGAAACCACATTGTAAAAGCAGACATATATTGAATTTTCACTAAACATAATACACTGTTGATTAAAAGATTCACCATAATTTTATGTACTATTAAAAATGAAAAAATGCTAATTAAACTGACCCAGTGCTGCCTTATCACTTGGTGCTTTTATTTTATTGAAATAGTGCCATTAGACTTACTATAGTTTTTTTTTTGCTATAAATCATGCTTGTGTGTACATAACAAGGAAAATGCAAGTACCACAGATTTATTAAGGTATTCCTAAACTTCCTAACATTCAGAGTCCAATTCTTCTGAACCACTTCTTGACTCAGAGTTGTTAAAGTACCATTAAGTTACATTAGTGATACAGCATTTTCAGGGATATTAAATTGTGGAAAGTGTGATGTTTTAGAATTTATGAAATAACAGTATATTACTTTATGTTAAGAAATTTCAGTTTGGCTTTATTGATTGATATTTTGGTCCCTGTAACATATTGTGAGAGATATCCCGAGCATAACTCTCAGTGTGTATATTATTTCCCTACATGTAAATAAATATTATAAAGAGTACATATATATATATATATATATATATATATATATATATATATATATATATATATTCCAAGGTTTTAAACTAGAATAAAGACTTGTTAGGTCATTCAGCTACCAAAGGTTTTAAAGAAAATTCATATTTTTAAGATCAGAAATTAGTCAAGTGGATGGAAATTGTTATTGATTCAGGAGAAGAGTAGTAGTGATTGATTTCCTGTGATGGGAGATTTCTGGAGATGACCTCATATTTAGATCTGCTATGGCTAATTGGTCAGCAGATTTTTTTTGGTGATCCTGCCAAAACTCGATCAAACCCACTGAGTACATGTAGTTCTCTTGATTCACGTGAAAACAAAGCAGAGAAGTGATTGCAGTCAGAGGACAGCTTTTCTATTTACACAGGTACACCTAGTTTTATTGTGCTTTGCAAATACGTAATCTTACTCATCATACATTCACTGAGGGTTTCATAGGTTTATAGATAGAGATATTATTAGAGTTGTTTCTTTTTTTTTTTTTTTTTTTTTTTTTTGCGGTACGCGGGCCTCTCACCGTTGCAGAGCACGGGCTCCGGACGCGCAGGCTCAGCGCGGGGCACGAACCCGTGTCCCCTGCATTGGCAGGCGGACTCTCAACCACTGTGCCACCAGGAAAGCCGTAGAGTTGTTTCTTATCAGTATTTAAAAACTTTTAAATTTCAAATAAATACTTATAAAATTGCACTTAAGTTAGATCACTCTTTGGCACCTTTGGATTTAATAATTATAACTATTTTACAACAATGAATCACAACTAATTTATGGAGTCTGTATTTCAGATTGTGAAGAGGTCTCTTGAAGTTTGGGGTAGTCAGGAAGCATTAGAAGAAGCGAAGGAAGTTCAACAGAAAAACCGAGAAAAAATGAAACAGAAGAAGTTTGATAAAAAAGTAAAAGGTAAGTGGCTACATTTATATCATGAAGGACTGTGCTCTACTGCTTTGCAAAGAGCCTTTAGCTAAGTTCTTCCACTTTAAAGATACAATGTCACTGTTGGATTGGAAATTTTTTTTTTTCCATAAATTGAAGAACAAAAGACTTAAAGTTTGCCCTCAGTAAGTTGGTGTTTGAGACTCTCAGTCCAAACCTCACTGCAATTCTAAAAAAGCATGTAAGCCCTCGTCTTCAAGTGAGTCATGTTTTTGTATAGGAACGGCGGTAGGGTCAGGAATGTACCCCTGGTTAAGGGTTTGGCCTCAATGCAATCTTAAATGTGACCCACACGGTTATCAAAAGTGAAGTTTTCCACCAGCAAACCTCTCTAATTGCTTAAAATGAAAAAATAATGCCTAAGTCTCAGTGATCTAATTTAGCAGCTAGAAGGAACCTTCTAATGTCAGATAGTCTAATCACTTTTATATATGAATAAAACACCTGGAAAGGTAGAGTGACTTGTTACATAGGTGCTAGAGAGTTGGGACTGGAGCCAGGATTTCATGACCAAAAGTCTGCATTGGTACATTCATTCCTCTGTCCATACATCTGTCTATCCATGTGACTATCCATTCTTTTGTCCATCTATCTCTGTATTCATTTGTCCATGCATCCATCCATGTATGCATATGTGCAGAAGTCTGTCTGTCCGTCCATCTGTAATCAGTGTATCCAACAATTGCTAAGTGTCAGCTGTGTTCCAGGCTCTGTGTTAACACAAATGCTGGCGTCAACTTTTGTCAGAAGAGAAAGACTGATAAACTTAGTCATAATCGAGTGTGATAAGTACTGTGACAGTGATGAACATAGGGTGTTATAGGAGCACAAAGGGCACTTGTTGGCTGTATCACAGATTCCCTACAGAGAATCTTAAAAAGTAGGCATAAATGTTCTTCATACAGTAGAGTGCCAGTGTGGTGTCAAGTGTATATAGATAACATGTATTCTCTGTTTATACAGGGTTATACATATAATAAATTGATCCATTTAAAATGGGTATCGTAGCCATAATAAGTAATTTTGCTTATGTGTTTAGGATTTAGAAGAGGTTTTGGAGGGTGAATGAAGATAGTTCAGATATCTTAAAAACAAAAGAGCAAAAATAAAAAATTGAATGTAAGCCTACCTTTTTCCTTCTTATTGTGAGGGAATTCTTTCTCCCTTTTCAGTACAAGAGTAATTCATGTGCAGTGCAGAGAAGTTAGAAAACTATAAAGAACTTCTATCCCATAATTATACTACCCAGAGACAATCATCAGTAACAGTTTAATGTCTATTTTTCCAGTTCTTTTCTATGCATAGGCCCTTAAAACATTTTTATAAAAATGGAAGCACAGTTGGACATTTATGAAGTTTATCAAAACTTCTCTGTAAAAAAAAAAAAAAGAAAAAAAACTTCTCTGTATTTCAGTTTCTTCAACTATAAAAATGATGATAATACCACCCACCTTATAAAAGTTTAGTAAGGAATCAGTGAGACATTACACGTAAGTTGCTTAGATGAGAACTAGGGCAGAGTGACATCCCATAGATCGTAGTATTACTATGGCATATTATGTACCTATTATAAGAATATGGCAGTTCTGCATGTGTTGCTGTACAAGGATACTCTTTACAGAAAAGTTTTCTTTTTTTCCCCTGTAGATATTATATAATGAAGGCAGGTAAAAGATCCACTTATATATCCTTGGACTTGGGTGTAAATGTTCAAATATTTGTCAATGATTGCTTTATTCTTTAATTACAGGAAGGGAATAATAGTTGAGCATATTTCAGATTTCTAATTCAGCTTTCTTAATTTTGATTACAAATGAAAATTTTGATATATAAAATTGATCAACTTAACAGTAAGGAATAAAAATCAAAGTTTAATAAAAAAATTTATCAAAGACAGACAACCCCATGATAAACATCCTTATATACATCTTTATATAAATTATAGTTACTTAACATATCATTTCCTGAATCAGAGGGTAATAAGCACACACACATATATATATATATGCCTTTGTAGAGAGGTTTCCTATAGCAAACTATGCCATGTAAGAGCCTTTCATTGAAGATTCATCCCCAGATTAGCCACTTCTGTACCACAGTCTTCCAGAATACCTGCAAGGGCCAGTTGAGAGGATTTGGAAAGACTTCTTTTGAATTTGGTCCTTTCTTTAATCTCTTCCATGTTTTACCCTGACCCTTCTTCTCTTCCAACTTCAAGGAAAGCCTTGAGGGATCAGGTAACAGAAGGCACCTTAAGGGGTGTGAAAGAGGAGGGCACATTGATAGACTAATCACATACCAGCCTAGAGTTTTTGTCAGCCCCAGCTCGCTGAATCACCTCAGCTCTTCCCTTTCTGCTGCCTCCTCAAACCACTTTCCTGATGGTATTTTGCTGTAGATAATAATATATGGATAAAGGAATTAGAAACTTACACCTTCAAAGTGATGAAATATTTTAAAAAGAGGGTCTATCTGTAGTTTTATTAGATACTATAATACTTCTGTAGTTTGGTCAAGATGTCATCTAAAGGGGACTAAATTCTATAATTTGACTAACAATAACAGATGATGGCATCTGTTTAATTTTTTCATGCTTTTTTCTGTAACAATTCTATTAAGATAGTCATATCTATTTAAATATTAGCATGAATAGAACATTTAAGATTTACACAGTTCACATGGGTATTTTTTTTAAAGAAGTATAAACTCAAACATAATTGGCTGTTTTTCTCGCTATGTTAAATTGCTGCTATTATCCACCAGATAAACTACTGTGGATTTTCCTCATCCTTGAAGAGTTTGAATTTGCCCTAAATTTTTTCTTGGACCTCTTAAGACTGGTTTCTTTAATTCAGTTTATTTCTTGTTTGGGTGAAGCATGTTTTTTGAGGAAATTTTCCAAGTGGTTACAAGAATGGTTTATTTTCTAAGACCCTGTTACGAATCTAAGAATGTTTTTCTGTTTCTCTTGCATACGAAAACCTGAGTTCTCTCTCAGTTGTATAAACGTTACTCCATTGTCTTCTGGTCTTTAATGTGCAGAGGTCAGTGCCATGCCTTCTTTAATTATGGCTTCTTCTTGTTGATTTACTTCAGAGGTTGGTGGATATGTTCCTGTCCTCCTGACTAGGCCACAAAGGGCTGAGAGTGGAGTAGACACTGTAGAAATTAGAAACAAGGAGCTTACTATGCACTTTGCTCAGAAGGCTCAGAACAGAGAGGAATAAAAGCAAGTCTAAAAGTTTTTTTAGTTCAAAAGAAATTGGAACCTGGTTTCTCTTGGTCTTCTGATTTTGATCCACAAAGAAGCTGACACAAAGTTTACTTCTTTATGGAAAGGTAAGAGATTACATTTACCTGTTTTTAGAATATGATCTTCTACTTCATCAGTTTGAGAAAGAATTGATCTTACTAGAGAAGGAAATTATAGATAGTGTAAGGTGTATATATAAATTTAGACAAGGTGAAAGACAAAGAATTTCCTTGTCGGCAAGTTCAAATTGTTACAGATCTCTTAGATCCAAGAAGGCAGAAGTAGAAAGGATGGCATCACTGTGCTTAGTTTAACTAGATTTTAAAAAAGGCAGTGTGTGTTGGCCTGGATATTGGATGGGAACTTTGAATTGATGCAAATACACAGAACATTTTGGGTTTGTGTGGCTCCTTTCCACAGATAAGGTGGCTGTAAGGCTTTTCTTTAAAGTTATACTCAGCTTTCTCTTAATACTGGTAGAGGTTAGCCTTCTAAAAACAAAGAACAATTAATCTTAATTGTTTGTTAGTATGCACTTTTTTCCCCAAAAGAGGTGGGTGAGAAAATCCCATTTGGAGGCTCCTTCTAAGTTTGTGAACATTTTACATTCTGGGCCTGTGGTTATATTTATGACTATTTTTGGGCTTCTCTCAGGGAAGTTTGAAGGACACAGTTTCCTATCCTTAGTTTTGGAGGACAAAGTAAGATCAAAGCTTCATATGTTATTTCCTTGTGATTTTTTTTTCCCTCTCGTTACCAGTGGGCACCCTATGTCAAAACTTCCTGCCCTCCCATCAGGTATTTACAAGTATCTGGTCTCTCTCCACTAGTTCTTTTATAAGTTTACCTGGTAAACAGCATTGGGCTTCTTTGAATACAGGCTGCCTCTTTTGTAAAATTAAGGTATTAAGCTGGATAAAATACAAGTTTTAGAGTGGTATAAAATACATTTTTCATTGAAACAAAGATTTAGGGGAAAACTTCTTTGGGTAAAAAATAGAAACAGTCCCTGAAGATAATCAGTAGCAAGACTGATGGTTATCACGAACAGTTCTATAACCTTCCCAGAGAAGTAGTCTACAGCTTTTTGTGTTGTGAAATCCTAGGCCAGTGGGGCCAGGAGGTTGGAACGCGGTAACTGCTGTCCTGTTCTCCAGCCTCGGTTAGGCTTTCAGGGCTGCTTGGTATGTCCCCGCTCCACTCCCAAGGTTTCCTTAGTTTTCCCAAGGCCTAGCAGACCTTTTCTCACTCTTCTAAAGTCTCTGATCTTTCCACCTTTTCTTCTCATTCTCAGCAGTAGGTAGTTGACCTCTACTTTCCAAAGTTTTAAGTTGCTTAAATGAAGTAATGTGAAAAACTTTCTAATCCTTATTTAAACAAATTTTTTATTTCACCAGATGTTGACATTTTGCCACATTTGCTTTTTTCTCCCTCATTCACACACACATATTTTGCTGAACCATTTAAGAGTTACTTGCAGACATTGTGATTCTTATTAATACTTAAGTATTTATCTACTATAAATAAGGACATGTTTCTGCTAACCAAAAAATAGTCACACTCAATAAACAACATTAATATAATGCTTTTACCTAGTATATAATCTATATTATTTGTCTTTCCCCAGTTGTTCCAATGTCCCTTTATAGCTTTTTAGTTGTTGGATCCGGGGGCCAGTCAAGGATGATGCATATCCATAGTCACTTTGGTTTATTAGCAGTTTTCTCACAATTAGATTCTGATCGGTTACCTCAGGAGACACATGGTATCGCTTAGGTAAGGTAGTGTCTGCCAGATTTCTCCATTGTAAAGGTACCCTTTCCCCTTTGTAGTTAATAAGAAATCTATGGGGTGACTGACACTATGTGAACATCTCATTCCTTAAGTTTCACTCAGTGGTTTTAGCACCCAGGTTGAATCTTGCCTGAGTCAGTTATTATTAGGGTGGATATAAATGGTGACTTTCTTTTTCTGTTATTTCTACAATTACTGTTTGGCTTCTTTTGGAAAGAAGAGCTTTTTTTTAGTACTAGTTGGATTCATGGATTCTTATTCTCAAGTAACTGTTACAGTCCGTTCATTCCTGATTATTCATTTTGATGCCCAAATTTGGCCATTGGAAGGCCCTTCAATCTAGCTACTGTCTTTTAAAAATGTTTTTATTTGGAAATAATTTCAAACTTACATAAAATTGCAAGGATAAGAATGGTACAAGGGACACCCAGATTCTTCACCCAGATTTACCTATTAACAAGTTTATGTCATTTGCATTCTCTCTACACATACGTTTATTTCTGAGCCATTTAAGAGTAGGTTGTGTACATTGCCACCCTTTTTTTACCCCTAAATACTACAGTGTATATTTCCTAAGAATAGGAATATTCTCTTACAGAAGTATACTACTGATATTTTTATCTAATCTGTCATCCATATTCCGTTAGTTGACCCAGTCATGTCCTGTGTAGTTTTTTTATTCTAGTACAGAATCCAGTCTAGGATCAGGTATTGGCTTTAGGTACCAAGTCTTCCTAAACTACTTTATTCTGGAATATTTCCACAGCCTTTATCGTTTACGACACTGACATTTTTGAAGAAGTCTTTTCTCTTCCCCTGCCTACCTTTTTTGCAGTAATATGTTTTTCATTTGAGGTTTTTCTGATGTTTCCTGGTGGTTAGATTCGGGTTATTCATTTCAGGTTGGATAGAACATAAATGAAGTGACTTTTCTAGGGCATCACATCTGGAGGCATGTGATATCCATCGGCCCTCAATGGTGATGTTAATATTTATTTTTGATAAGCAAAAAAACCCCTGTAAGACCACGTAAATGTCCTGCTTCTCCTCAACACTTCACCCTAAATTTAACATTCATCCGTGGATGGTTCTTGCCTGAATCAGTATTTAGGATGATGGTTGCAAAAATTGTTTTCTACCTTCAGCGCTCACTCCACATTTAACCAGTTGGAAATCGACATTCTATAGCATCATTCCCCCATTTGTTTATTACTGGTATGGATTCATTAATTCCTATTCTTCTCAGTGGCTTTTGGTTCATTTCTGTCCTCAATTATTTTGGTGCTCAAATTGTTTCAGATTTGGGCCCATAGGAGTATCTTCAGGCTAGGTCTTGTGTCCTTTTGACATGTCTTCATCAATCTTTGACCACTTCTTTCTAGCTTAAAACACGTGTATATCTAATACATAATTAAATCCTTGAGTTTACACTATACCAAGTTCTAATCCAAAATTTTAGGGTTTATTCTGGTTTTCTTCCTTTCCTTATTTGTAATTTCCTTCTTTGACAGTGAGAAACCTGATTTCCATTATCCGTTATAATATATAGTTATTTGATTAGTGCCCCTGAATGTACCTAATTTCCCTTCACTGTTGCTGCCTCCTCTCTAGGAGACCCTCCTTATCTATCTTGGGCTCCCCCCCACCCCCATGCCCACTTGCTCCACCTCATGGCTTTTAAGACTAGATCGGTCGTGTGGGGAAAGAAGGGCAAGAAAATGACAGATATACCACTTTCGTTTTGTTTTGTTTTAGTGCCTCCTAGCACAAGTTCTTCCAGGAATGTCTAGTAAATACTAAAGATGTGGCTTTATTGTCATTATAGATCTTGATAGATTAGCTGAAGGATGGGAAGAAAAGCCATAAGGTCAGTATAAAACCTTATGTTCAGTTGTGACAGTTATGGCTAGTAAGCTGGATTTTTGTTAAGTATTCTTTTAGTGTTAAGAAAATTTTCTTATCTCTCTTCCTAAGTTCACATAATGCACAAACTGGGCAGTTAGCTTAGCGACTGGGATGCAGTCAGATTTTGAGAGATTTTCCTCGTGGGGTAGTAAAGGGAAAGTGGCCAGGATACCTTACATCAGAGCAAAGTTGAAAAGTAGGTATTGGAACTTGGACAGGAGACATCTTCCTGTCATTATCTGAAACCATGAGGCATCTGTGCAGTTCTGGTCAGCATATCATTTATTTTTTATTTTAAAAATATCCCAAGGTAGAAAAATAAAAGGATAAAGGGCATTCCAGATATGTTTAGAAAAACTAGGGTTCTTCAGAATATGAGAGGATATAGGAATAAAGGTTAGAGTTTGGATGAACATGATTTTCTCCCTAGTTTGGAAACTGTCTAGAGGTATATACATTGAAGCTTGAAAATGTCTCAGATAAAGTGCTTTTCATGTTGGAGGTGTATGAAAAGGCATCACAGCTTAGTGGTTAAGAACATGGCCTGAGCTAGACTGTGCCTCTGCCTGATCTTAGGCACAACTTATGTAACTTCTCTGAGCCTTAGTTTTCTCATCTGTAAAACTGGGTTGATAGTTGTACTTATTGCAAAGTGTTGTGAGGATTAAATGTTTATAAATAAAGTGCTTAGAACAGTGCCTGATACATAGCCCTATTTGCTTGCTTATCCTCATGGTACAAATAAAGGCTGAAAATACAAAGATTCAAGTATTATTTTGATAGTACTTATCATAGTAAAATGGATTAAACAAAATGTTGTGTGATTACTTGGTGTACTTTGATTTTTAAGGTTGAGATTATAGAAGATAATGATCATACCCTCCCTTAGGTAGTGCTGCTATCAAAAGTGCAGGGCTTGATGGACCACTGGTCAGAATAGAAAAATGAAAACAACTCATGTTGCTTTTTATTCATTAAACTAGAAGCTGAGATGTTATTAGCTTGTTAATTTCTGATTAACACAAAGCATTTGGTTTCTTCAGGTAACATGCAGTGTGAACTTTATAATGTCCTAGTCGCTTTTCAGAGCATCCAACGTAACTTTTCTTTGTGAAAATGACATCTTAACGTGTTCAGCGAGAAAAGTTCTAAACATTGGAATAAATGACCTGGGTTCCCATGCTATCTTTGCTCAATTTCCTTACCTGCAAAGTAAAATGAAGTAAAATAACTCCATGGTTCTTTCCGGGTCTTAATAGTCAGTGATTCTTTTATTTATGTTGTACTTTGCATGATTACTAGCAATTTATGTCCTAAACTATTGCTCTCATTTTATAGGATAAATAATAATAGACATAAGGTCCGTTGCATGAGCAGCTTTTCTAACATCAGCCATGAACTAGTGGCGGAGTTCTTGGCTTTCTAGTTTCCTTGCAAGCAAAGTTTGACTTGCCTCTTAGAGAAGTAGCTCCTGACTTACAAGGAATTTAAAATGCTCTTTATCCTCAGTCATCCCAGCTGATTGCCCTTTCCTGCTGTGGCATCTTGTTTTCTGTAGCCAGCTGCTCGAACAAACCCTGTTCTTTCGCTTGTCTTCTGAATCTAGTTTTTTGCGGTCCCTCTAGTCCATATACCTCAATTCTGAATCTCCTGTTTCACACTAACTCCAACAATCACATGAATGATTTCACAGGCCAAACCAGTGAGTGAGATAAGTAAGCTTGCCAAATCTGTATCCGCAGTTTTGATTTGTTATAAAATTAAGGTGTAAACCACATTTGGTTTAAACACACACAGCTGAAATAGCACCACTGAAAAACTGGCTTTTTTCTCTTAGAATTACGGCGAGCAGTAAGAAGCAGTCTATGGAAAAAGGAGACAGTTGCTCATCAACATGAGTATGGACCAGAAGAAAACCTAGAGGATGACGTGTACCGGAAGACTTGTACTGTGTGTGGCCATGAACTGACATACGAGAAAATGTGATTTTTAGTTAAGTGATATGTTTTATAGTGTGGAAATTTAGATTGGTCTTGTTCAAAATTCATCAAAACGTAAAGTCTTCATAGATGAATGAAACACTTGTATAAATAATGCTTAAATAATTATGTATGTTATGGCTTAAGAACAAGTTTCAGTTAAGGTCCAGCAGGTCTGGTTGTGGGCAAAATATTGGGTCTGTGACCATTTTTTCTACAATAGGGATGGGAGCTGAGTGATAGGTTCAAAAATGTTAGGTTAGAGCTAAAATTGAGAAGCAACCAGGACAAACCCTAGATTGGGGTAGGAGGAAGAGCTTTTAGTAGTAAAGGCAAAAACTGGCTGAACTGGATTCTTATCCCAAGAAACAGCAGGGATGGTGGTAGACCACTGCACCCCAGAGGCTGGGCCAGGTCTTCTAGACTACTACTGTCTGCAAGTCAGGGAGCAGGGAGCTATTGCTGGGACAAGTTTTCTGTACCCTTAGGGTTTACTACTATAGATCTTAATATTAGTTTCCAGATAGCCCTTTTCAAATCTGGATTAAAATGGAAAAACAGCTATATTGTTTGTTGATCAAAGGTAGTGATAAGTTTATCATAACTTGTTAACATTTACTGAGCATTTACCACCTGCCATGCAGACACTATGCTAAGTGCCTTACAGGTATTCTCATTTAATCCTGGGAGGGAAGACAGCTTGCTGTGCTTGTTTTAACACTTCTAAAGGAGGGGTAACCTACAACCTGACATCACCCCAGACATCTTGATCAAGTTTAGGTAGTCAAATATTCCTCTATCTTGTCAAAAGGATTACAAGGTAGTTATATCTAGTAAGAGCATTTGATCCCGAGTGCTTGATTACAGGGTCTATGCATTCTTTTCCTGATAAAAACAAATACAAGTTATGATAAACTAGATATTTTCAAGTTCTTTGACAGGACTTTTTATCCTACTGCTACAAATAAATAGGAAGTTTTTGTACATTTTCATTTCTCTCTCTAGATCAGCTCTTGGAGATTATGCTTGAAGAAGGGCAAAAGTCAAAACAAGTCAAATCCAAAGACTTGAGACTATAATTACTAATTGTTCTCTATATAAGTATTCAATACAGAAATGTTTAATATATTTATCGAGTGTTGATTTTTTTTAATGTGTTATGCTGAATATTACAGCTCACTAAAAAGCGATTCCAAATGGGCGGCAAGAACTTCTTGGGGAAAAAAAAAAAACCTTCCCAGCAAGTAACTAGGGGTTCAGGCTGCTGACAACAGCATTACTACTGGGAGACAAGAAGCCCTAAAACCACCACATGGACATAGTTTCAGATTCCACTTACTACCTGTGGACCTTGGGTAAGTTACTCCGTGGGCCTGTTTTTATCTATCAGATGGGTATAATAATGTAAGGACTCTCATGACGATTAAATACGGTGAATCTATAGCATCTGGCACGTAACAGCCAGTTGTTAATGAGCACATCATATCATCAGGACCAGTGTAGTTAATAGACTTGTCCAGTTGAGGTGGGCTTCTAGTCACTCTTCACCTTCATCAATTTAGGACAATCCTGGTATCCAGTTAACACTGACAGCCAGATCTGCTTTTGGTTGCCAAGTTCTGTCCTCATCTTTCATTTTCAGGTATAATTGTAGATTAGTAAGTTAATACAAATCACTGCTAAATACTTTCCAGAAAAAGCAAACAAACTTCATATGAACTGCTTTCTGAATAATTCCTGGGAGATTGAGAGTTAAGGAAAAGTATATGTTCACTTTGACAAAAGCATGTTAAATGGCATCAGCACAGTTTAATAGAATATTGATTTATTGCAAGGTACGACGTACAGTTACAGTGACATGCCATTCTTTTGTCTGTGTGAGCTTCATTAGTGGGGAGAGCAACTGTTGAATGTTTGCTCTTGTACCTTTATTTCTTCAAAACTCAGTCTCTGTTTCAGTTTTTTCATATACCTAGCTGCCAGACTGGGTCAGAGCAGGGTTACATCAGTGAGCAACTGTTAAAAGCAACCATTACACATGAAGAGACGGTCCAAGAGAAAGGAGGTGAAAACCTAGAAATTCCTCTAGGATTTGGATCAAGTAAGTATAACTAGCCAAACTTTGCAATACATTATGAAACGATTACAAAGCAGTTTAGGATCAAAGTTAACCAAAGCCTTAAATGGTTATCCTTTAGCTTCTTGAGGATAGGAGCTTTTTCTAATTATGTAGTTTGTGGGAAGGAGGAACAGTGTAAACAAAAGAACATTTAGCAAAGAACCTGGGTTTTAGTTCCCTTTCTGCCAGTAACTTGCCATGCAACCTTAATCCTGTGACTATTTGTTAAATGGTACGGTATTTAAAAATCCTAGGAATTTCCATCTATTGAGTAGACTATATTCTGTAGCCACTAAATGTTACGATAAACCAAAGAGACCCCATATATTAATATGGAAAATACCTAATGCATCATAAACTTATGATGTACTAAGCTAAAAAAAAGATTGTACAAATGCACAAAGATACTTACAGTTGTGAGACTACTGGTAAATTTTTCTGAAGATTTAATGAAAAAAGTCTAAAAATGCTAGGATTTGGAATGTCAGATAATCCCTTGTGTGTTATTTAATTAACAGTGTACTTTTACCATCTTAATTAAGCCTCAACACCATATAGGAAACAGGCTCTGGAATTAGTAATTACTTGGCCCACCCAGACTCCACAGAAATAAAATCCAAACCTACATCTAATGCCAAGTATAGTTTTAGCCAATCTAGCTACTTCTAAATCCCACTTTAGCATGTAATTCACTGTATGACCTGACAGATGTCTCAGATTTGAGGAAATGACCAGATGTTGATGTTCTAAGATGATGATAGTTCAAAACTTATCTGCACATTGGAATTACCCAGGAGCTTTAAGAACTACCAATGTCTGTGTTCCACCCCCAGAGAGTGTGGTTTAATTAAAAAAAAAAAAAAAAAAACTTTAAAAGAGCCCCAGGTGATTTATGTTCAGATGAATTTGGGAACTTCTACTCTAGTAACATCTTTTAATAACAGTAGTGTCTTAAAATGCTACAGTAATGAAAAATACTTTGAAGAGAAAATTTCAGATGGAGGTAAGAAACCTCACTTTTAGTAAGAAACCACTAATTTTAAAGTAGACTGAGATGATAAATCATGAAATACCAAGGTTTAAAAAACATATTTTCAGTTTTATTTCAGCCATGTTAGGTTACCCATGAGCTGTGAAAAGCTATGCTACTTGATAATAAACCCATCAGTTCTATATACTACTTTGTAAGCTTGACCTCTAGTGTTGCACATACCTCACATCAGTTATCTTTTGTGCCTTAAGGAGAAAAAATATCAGAGAAAAGTTGTATCTGTCACATATGTAATACATCCATCCTATGGCCATTGTCACATTATTGTCATTAGGGAATATCTGCTTTTTAGGGGGCAGTTAAACGTAATCAATACCATATTCTTCACTGTCCTGTCTTCCCCCTCTGCTTCAAGAAAGGATGCTACAAGAAAGCAAGCATTCAAACCATCAAAAATAAGACATTATTTTGAGATCTTAAAAAAATCTTGACAGGAGGGGGAAAAAAAATGACCCTTAGGCCTGCAGGGCACAGAACTGCTGGAACACAGCCAGGATATGAGGGTCTAATTCAGCAGTGAAGAGCAGGTTCTCCAGGGTCACCATGTACTGCTGGATTATTTGGTGATGCTGTGGACACAGAAAAGGGGATAAGTGTTTAGGTCAGGAGAAAACGCACATAAGCAATCTTGCAGAACATTTTCCTCAGAGGCCCATCCACACTGGAATGATGGGAAAGAACAGGAAAAAAAAAAGTGGTTTTGCTGGTAGGAATAATAGGCCCCTGAAAAGCCTCAACATTAAGAAAATGTAGGAGTAAACGAGTTCCAAGACAAAACAAAACGATGTTCAATAATTTAAAAAATCCAGTTCTGGCCTGCTTCTGTGTAAATGCAATTTACTTCAAGGCAGTGGCAGCAGCACTTGCTACTATTCTAGATGAGGTTCAGATGCGTCTCTTCCCTAATCAGGACAAAATACAGTATGACTTTTTAAAAGCTGTCAGGACAGGGACTGATCTAGGACTGATTTAAAAAAAAAAAAAGGGGGTGTTGAGGGGGAGGTGGTATACATTACAAATAAGAATAGCACTGTTACTAAGTAACCATGGTTTTAACCATGGTCCCTGAAACATAAAAATTTGGAATCATTTCCTTTTTTTGGTTAGGGCTTTAACGTATCTCTTTGCAAAAGAAAAAAATATTAAGAGAATTAGCCAGTGATATTAGCCAGTGATCTGTGAAGTATTCCACAAAATAGGAAAACCTCATTTTTTTTAATTAATCTTTTAAAAATAAAGAGGTCATCTGTCTTACTGAAAATCAGTGACTTGTTGAGCCTAACTGGGAAAAAAAATGTCAGAAAATAGTTTCTTCTATGTGTACAAATATAAACTTTAATATACTCAGATTCCTATAGGACTAACTAGGGGCTGTTAAAGCTTTTTAATTTGACAGTAACTAAGAAATCTAGAATAAATTTTTGTTTGGAGCCTTAAAACACTCCCCCCCCCTTTTATGCCTTCTACTTTAATCACTCTTTTCTAGAACAAACAAATGAGGATTTGGGGTGTTAGTATCTGAAGATACAAAGGATTAGTTTCACTCTCTTATAGATCTTTTTTCTTTTCTTTTTTTTTCCTTACAGATCTTTAAATCTAGCAGAGAGTAGGTGTTGCATTTTGCTTTCTATAAGGACCTCAGAGAAATTAAATAGTGCCTCCAGAAACAAGGTTATCATCTGCACATTGAATTTACAGAGATTCTTAAAATCTGATTACTCTTCCCTTAGCATTTTTTTCTCTATATGTTGTATTACAGCTAGGCTCTCCAAAGAGAATGGCAATTAGGAGTCTGAATGATACAGAGCCAATTTAAGCCTAAATATTGTGATGAGCAGCAGTAGGAACAAATGGACACTAAGGGGCTTACAGGTACTACATAACCTCCTGACAGATTTGATGACTTTTTGAAATGGAAAATCCCTGTGGCTGGGAATAATGATGTTTATTATATAATCAGTTTTCCACAAACCTGTAGGAAGATCTGCTGGAGCCTCTCTATACAGTTCTTATACCACGGTGTTAATACACTGGTCCCGTCAGTTTCACATCGTACCAAGTGCTCAGTCAAGATCATGATAAAACGCTGGAAATGGGGTACAAAGTTCCAGAGGTGTCAGAAAAAATTCTTATACTTCGGAAACAATCAAATTTTTGACCAAGAGACCTCAAAGGTATTGCTTGTTTCACCCTTTGTGGTGTGTATTCATAACTTTCATAATTCAATAAATACTGTCAGTGTAGAAAAGCAGTGATAATGAGTTAGTACATCGTTTTCAGCAATACCCGAAGACCTTTAATGTCTAGATTAACTTATGCTAGTAATTTTTCTTAGAACCTGTTCTAAGGACATAATCAGAAATGTTAACAGGAGTGTATACACAAAAATCTTCAGGAAGGAAAACAATCAATAAATAGATCAACAATTGGGAATAATTAAATATGAAAGAGGTATTTAACAGTAGTATCCATTTTTTTTAAAGCAAGGAGAAATGCTCATGCAAGAATGCTCATTAAGTAAATAACAGAATTACCTTTATTTTTCCCTTAGAAACTTTTATATATTTAAGATCTTATAAATGAATATGTATTACTTCTGTGATAAAAACATTTTTTAAAACTAAAGAAATGTACTGTTTCTTTGAACATATCAGTGTCCCAAGCCAAGATACCTGAAATATGACAAGGAAGAGATTCTTTTGTTCACTCTGAGCAGATTCCACTTTCTCCTGCAGTCTTTCTATTTGTTCCTCAAGAGCCCCATCTTTCCTGTCACTGCTTCTGTCATCATCATCACTTCGCTACCGAATGCAAAGGAACAAAGGGAAAACACCATTTAGGATTGCAGTGTATTAAATCACATCAAGCAAATCTAAGGATTTTTATTATGTCTGGTCAAATGCTATTTGAAGACTTGTATTCTATAGTAAAAGTACTCCAGTGTCCCAAACATACAGGCAAAATGTCCCAAGTCCTATGAGTACCTCTTATCTAGGCCAGGGAAATTCAGTGGCACTTGGGCAATCGTGGTAGATTTGCTATAAAGCAGAAATAAGTTATGCCTTTTATAAGACAGCCCACTCAAGGAGGAAATACGTGTCACATTTTTCCTCCATTCAAAATGAAAACAGCTTTGAGCTCCAAGGAAAATATACAGCTGATTTTTGTTATTCACCATAGTCTGTTTTATGAAATTGCTGGGAATCCTGAGTTTGTGAACACTGAACTGCTGCTCCTAGGGGAAATACAGGGTTAGGGTCTTGGGAGCCTCTCATCACAACACTTTCATCACCGTAGATCTGCGCTGCCCTCACAATAGCCACCAGCCACGCGTGACACCTGAGCACTTGAAACGTGGTGTGACGGAAGAACTGACTTTTAAATTGTATTCAGATTTAATTAGCTTATAACTAGTTACATGTGGCTGGTGGTCACCATATTGGACACCACATATCTAGAGACCAGAGTGGTGTGAAGTCAAGTCTCTGGAGTCTGTACATGTATAAAATGGGGATGATACCATTTACCTTACAGTATTTTAGATCTGTGTGTTTACATACACTCAGGTATATATGAATGTCTAGATGGAGACTAGCACTCGAACCTGCTCTAGTTCATATAAATCATTAAACTTGCTTCTACCCTCTACTCTGATAAATGTGCATAACTGGAAAATTCTGTCATGAACAATACCAGCACTGTTTGCTAAATCACAGGATACAGCCAACTCACTGTTTCTGCCAAATAGCTAAAATACTTAACTTCTTATTAATATGAGAAGTATGAGAAGTATCTTATAGGCCTGGGAGTGACCCCTCCCCCCACTACCCCCAACCTTACCGGGGGAGTGGTGAACACAGACAATCTTCTCCCTCTTCCCCTCTTGCATCAGAAACTCTTATAGAAACACAAGCGTCCTCCTTCCTTCTCCTCCCTTTTTGGGAAGGCAAACATGAAACTGATCCAGAGATGGTGAACTATGGAGAAGTGAGGTTTGTGGCTTCCTAAACAGGTTCACCGTGCAGAACGAGAGAACAGCAGACCCCAGGTCCGTCCCTTCCTCCACTTCTACAAACAGCTCTGCATGATTTGGTCTCGAAAAAATAAGTTCCCATCAAGGTAATGAATATTCGCAAAAGTTTCTGGTATATTTTCTTTGACCATTTACAATCAACACAAGACTTACCCGTTTATGTTGCCTTGCGAGTTTTTCTTTAGCCTCTTCTAGCTCCTTTTGGATCTTAAGAACGTGTTTGTTCATCTTACGAATTGTGGAGTGCAAGATTTCCCAAACAAACAATCTTAAAGTAATAAGGCATTTGATTACTATATGTTAAACTCTACTCATAGAAAATAAGACCTCTCAACTTTTATAACCTACTCATTCTTGAGGTTTTATATAGCCTTCTTTTTTTTTTTTTTTTTTTTTTTGCGGTACGCAGGCCTCTTACTGTTGTGGCCTCTCCCTGTTGCGGAGCACAGGCTCAGCGGCCATGGCTCATGGGCCCAGCCGCTCCACAGCATGTGGGATCTTCCCGGACCAGGGCATGAACCCGTGTCCCCTGCATCGGCAGGCGGACTCTCAACCACTGCGCCACCAGGGAAGCCCTAGCCTTCTGTTCTTTAGGCAGACAGAATAAGGCATATCTCTCCAGCAACATTATGATTTTTCTTGTATTGTCAACTGTGCAAACATCTAGCTCCACCCATTACTCAGGTGAGCTTCCTGAAGGCAATATTGGGTCCTTGTCATTTTTCTTATTTCCATCCCCTACTAGACACACATAGAAGGTATGTGTATATATTCAATGAAATGGCAAACCAGAAAAAACAGGAACAAAAATACATTTTCTCTCTTCTAAATGTAAACACTAAGTATTGCAGCTTGAAATGGAAACAATCTGAGGCTCATTTGCATGGTTTATACTGTTGATATTTAACTAGCACAAACTCAGCCAATTCTCTTGACACATTTAAGAATCTCATTAGTTGATAATAGCTATCGACTGCTAGGCTTTTAAGAATGAGATATTTATGTCAACTACTTGCTCAAATACCAGGATCACCTATAAGTGCTTTAAATGTTTGTTGCATAAATATGCATGTGCTTTTTAAGTAGCTTCTTAACTGCTTGTATGTCTATACATTTGGTCTCCTAACCCCAGGATATACAGCACAGAAGAGTACTTCTTTCTACAGATTTTGATCTGGACAATGACAGTTGAAGTGGAAGATAATAAACCGATCATTTCATAAAACTCAAGGTCTAGAATGTTAGCAGATAGGATAAAAGAGCACAGTACTTTAACTCTGGAAGGGGTGGTCAGGGAAGGCTTTGCAGAGTTAGAGTTGCAGATGTAAATCATTCAGGATAATGGCTAACACCTACTTGAGTTGTCAGTTTTCTGAGATTTTGCAAATCTGAGAATGGTCTGATGTTGCCTTCATTTGTGAGTACCTACTTGGCTGGTATGATAACCTCAGACCACATTCTTTCACCCTAAGGATTCAGTTTATCTCAGACTAGTGTCCTCTGCCAATAACATACAATGAACAGGATAAAGGTTGTGATGGATATTTATGTCTTTGCAAGTAATTTTCCTTTGTTTCCTGTTTTGTGTCAGCTCTTGCTGTCCCAGTCCTGATCAGTTATAAAGCCTATGGACTCAACATCATGTATAAGAACCAAACTTAATGAAAAGCCTCTTTCCTTTAGGAGGAATGAGTCTAGAATGAATCTTCTGTGTATTAAATCAAGGACTTTTATGACAGGTGAGACCTCCCTTCCCCAGAGGCATTCAGGTGTCCACCAGGCTTTCCTCAGTCCCTCCATGATGTGTAATCTATGACGGACTGTGATTTCTACCAGTTCCGGGGGTGCATTTCAGGTCCCCCAGTGGAGCTGGAACTCCTGCCCATGTCCCATTGTCTAGTTGAGACCCTGCCATACAGCCTGATCTTCCCTCCCAATAGTCTGGATCATTTATAAGCATTTCTCCTGATTGGCTGAGTCCTAATTCAACTTACGTATATCCCTAAGAGACACTGCAGCCGGACTGGCTGTGTGGATTTCCATTGTGCAAGAATCTTTGCCAAGTCCAATCCTACCAGATTGGGCCATTATATTAATATCAACCTGGTTTGGACCAGAATTTGGAGCTCATGTATAAGGGACCACATATAAACTAATTCTTAGAGAACAGGAACTTTGTAAAATAATCCGTATTACCTAGTAAAGTCACGAGATAGTTCTGAAGAGAAGATCCAATTTGCTACTGCAGCACAGTCAACAATCTGTGTACGAATCATCTTATCTACTAGTACAGCAATCATCTACAATCAGAGAAAATAAATTATTAGGGTAAATCACACTTATATGTAGGCCACGATAATCCCCCTGCTGCAAAACTGAAGTTCATTTTCAGTGGCTATGAAACTGAACAATTTAACCATTAGGTCTTAAGATTTATTTTGCCTTCTGCTTGGCTCTGGTACTTATTGTAAGAATACAAGAACACAAAGATTGAGCAAAAAGAAAAACTCTGAATATTAACACTTAACAATGTTTCTTTAAATTTTAGATGATATATACAAAATATATAATTTCCATCGAATCTTAAAATTTAGAAATACAAGGTAGTTTTATCACAAAAGTCTTAATATAACTCTGAAATTTATTTTAATGCCTCTTTATAATACATGGTATGATAATAGTGTATCGAGATTTGACAAATCTGGAGCTTGTTTTTTAGAAACTGGCTAGACTAGATTATTCTTTCCTACCCAACTGGAGAACCTTCCAAGAAATAAGCATTCTTATTAAGTACTTAAAATGAGCTGAGATATTACAATACCAAACCAAATCATAACAATTGCTCTTTAAAGAATAACTCAAACATCATTACTTTTTCATAGCACTAAAATTACAGATTTAAAAACTGTTCTATAGGCAAGAGTCAAATTTCATGTTCTGCAAACTAAAACGATGGTATCAACTGCCTTATTTTTATACCTGTACAATCAGCACCTCAATATGTCTTAAATAGTTTTTACCTGTGGATGGTTCCGCCAGACCTCAAACATGACTCTTAGAACATGTAATTTTCCTTCATCACTTTCAGCTAGGGTTTTGAAGACTTCATGAAACCTTTTGACAGTGGGGGGAAAAACACCACATACAAACTTATTAAACATTTTAATATTTTCAAAGCCTTTACAGTGCTACTCAGTTTACAGCGCAATATATAAATGCAAAATAACCAAACGTTAACCATTAAGGATATAAAAGGTATGATTAGGATTTCAGTTTGTATGGAATTTGTCATAAAATCTTAGGAAAATTATACTATCATTAGCCTAGGACTATAGTTTACTGTGTATCTAAGAATAGATGAGGGCTAAGGAACTAACACAGGTGCAGTATTCTGACTGTGCCTTCTGTGAGAATCCTGCAAGTCATATACAGACTTGGAAGTTGAGATGGGGTGAGGAGTCTAGTTTCTCTGCTCAACTGAAGGAATATCTGTATGTTCTTTCTTCATTTGGAACTGTAGGACGAGTCAGAAAGTTCTGTCTTTAGATGGCAACCTTTGGGTGGCTCCTAAAAATGTAGCTGGCTCTCAATTCTGCTAACCTTTTTTTAGGAAGATGCTTAGACAAGGTGGCAACTTTTTTTTTAAAATAAATTTATTTATTTATTTATTTATGGATGGATGGATGGCTGTGTTGCTGTGTGTGTGCTTTCTCTAGTTGTAGCGAGTGGGCTTCTTATTGTGGTGGCTTCTCTTGTTGTGGAACATGGGCTCTAGGCATGTGGGCTCAGTAGCTGTGGCTTGCAGGCTCAGTAGTTGTGGCACATGGGCTTAGTTGCTCTGTGGCATGTGGGATCTTCCCAGACCAGGGATCGAACCTGCATCTCCTGCATTGGTAGGTGGATTCTTAACCACTGTGCCATCAGGGAAGTCCCAAGGTGGCAACTTCTTGACTGTATATATGACTGTCCTATGGACTCAGGTTTTTCACTTGTTTCTCTAAAGGTTTATATGAAAAAATGTACATTCTATTGAATATATATACATGCAAACTGTGCTAACAGACTGACAGAAGCCATAGGATGGGGATTTTAGCTACCACAAACCAAAACCCATTGTATCAAATTATATGATAATACTGTTATTAAGATCTTCACAGTCAATAATTTTAGGTAAAAATCAGGATGCCATTGGTGTTCACCAAACAAAGTCCTGAACCCTCAAGACAGCATGTGTGTTCTTTTACTTACTTTGCAAGAGCACTGAAGGAGTGGCTGAATGACTTGGCTGCTAAGTGTAGCAGAGTCTGTACAAAGACCTCTATTTTCAATGGGTTAAAGCTGAATCCTTCATCTGAAAAATAGCCCACAGTAAGAGAGTTAGGAAAATGTTTTAAGTATAGCAATTTTTTGGTCCCTTGCCTGAATCGCTAAACAGATGGCACACTCACATCCAAATACCAAGTGAGACATTCAAGCAAATGTCTTTGAGTACTAATAGATGATAAAAGACTATCACTGATTTCAAATACTCAAAATATAAAACTAAGCATAATCTTAATTCTTAATGTTTTGGGATTGTTTCCCTAATTCTTCTATATGATCCATTTCTTTTTACAAATACCACATAGATTTCCTTGTTCTTATCTCTCTACATGGTGGCAAGATAATAAATATAGTAAAAGAAAAAAATACAGTAAGCCCTTAACAGTTAGGTCTATGTCCTGTTTGAGAATGTCTAAATTTAACATTTTGAATTATACTTTCTAAATACATTTTCTCTAACATCATAATACAAGTTTCTTAAAAAAATCTAAACAAACAAAATCCCAATAATAAATAACCCAAACACCATTAATGTTTTGACTGTGTCATTTTTCTGTGCACGTCATTATGTAACACATCTAACAACAAAATCTGCCCCCCAACAAATGGTTAACCTAGTTGTCCCAGTAGACTTTTCATCTCTTTTACTGATTTTTTTGTTTTAGTTATTGTAATTTTCAAGATGTTTTAATACGACATAAAGCAAGTCCCTCTCATTCTTTTTGTCTTATCTGTTGATGATAAACTTATAGTTTAATTTGGAGAGAAAATCCAACTTTATAATATACCAAGTCTTTCTGGGCAGGAAACTCTCTAAAGTGAAAAGAGGGAATGTTTAAGGGAGAAGATAGCTGGGTTCTGGGAACAATGGTCAGGCTGGACAGGCCAAACAAATATATTGCTTTATGAGTATCCCATGAGATTTAAGAAAATTATGTTTATACTTTTAACATGGCCCCTACAGAGTTCCATTCAAGAAATATTTAATTCCCTTACCATCATCGTCATCCTGGTTAGGATTTGGTACATCTTTCAGAATGCTGAAGATTTCATCATTGGTTGCTTTACTTTTAAAGGCAACAGCTAAACAGAGGGCAACCGAATGTCCAGGAAGAGAGTCTAAGCACAGAATGGGGAGGAGAGTAGACCAGGTTTTAAGAGTATTGTTGCAATTAGTTAAATAACTGAGAAACCTTAAAAAAAATTATTTTCTTTTAAAATAGAGCACTCTTTCTCCTAAGATCAATATTCTGTATAAAGATAACCACATGTGAAAGTTTCATTTGATAGGGCAATGGTTTTTTCACCTAAAATAAAGCATAAGAGGTAATTCTTGCCCCGATACTTCCTTAACACGGAGCTAACTGAAATTCAGAGTATGAGGGGTACTGATCTTCCTCAGGGATGAGGGTGAGGGGACACAGCTGCAGCTGTCCTTTGACAGTCCTCAAATCCCTAGGCCTCCGTAAGCTGAGAATCAATGTATTCTCTTTGATTTTGGTCAATGTACCCTTCCTCCTCCCTTTCCCTAAGACAGTGGAAACTAAATTTGGGTTTGAACAACGTGAAGGCTGCCAACTTAAGACAGATTTTTTGCTTTTCTCTTCTGCTGAGTCCACACACTTGAATATGTGTAAGCCAGATGCCCATGTGCTTTGACTCCACATGTTTACTGGTGGTTAATACCTGTTGAGTCCTTACTGTATTATATTGTACTAGTATATACTGATATACTGTATGGCGTCACCAGAACAACTACTTTTAATGTACGGTAGACAAAGAGGTAACAAAAAATTCAGACGTAGAATATGAGTTACTAAGCACTTGGAATGAATAAAGTCAATTACAACAGGTCACATGTGCTGTGTGCTCTTCTTGAAAGTGGGAGAGAAAATACGTGAAGAAAAACAGAATCCTCTGCCACTGTGACGTCTACATTCTAGGTGGAAAACCAAGATACTCACATAAGAAGTAGCCAGAGAGCAACACAAAACTGGCTTGCGTTAAAAAATATTTAAAAGACTGGAGCTTGGGCTAGACCCTGGAAAGAGAACAGGAATCAGAAGAGAAAGGGCTTTCTAGAATGGGATAATGACACAAAGGCAAACGCAAGAAAGCATAGAAGAAATAAAAAAGGAAGTGGGCCTGGCTGGAGTGGAGGTTAGTTTGAGAAGAACTGACAAATCATAAAGTAGGAATGACAAGAGGGCCTTAAGTGTTAGGCTATTTCTATGGAAAAAAAGAAAGCTCAGTGTTCAACAAAAGTCTGAACTCTTTGATATCAAAGACTGTACCTTATGGTTCTCTGAGCCAGTACAAAGCAGAAATCAAAACTTGGCACTTACAAGTACCACATCAAGCTTTGCTTTTTCAGGAAAAGACAGTGGTCAAGAGCAGGGCTGCTCAGTATCTGACTCTGGGCTTTACCACTCAAAGCAATCTCACTCTGGCTCTTTGAAGCCATTTCCTCATTGTAAAATTTGTAAAATAAACATACCTATTTCTCAGAGTTGTTTTAAGGAATACGTGACATTGTAACATAGGAAATGTACTTAGCATTGGAACCAACTGAGTTTATTTCAAGGAAAACAGGTGTAGTCTGAGGTGCAGGTGGAGAACCAGGGGTACAATATGAGAAGGCAAGGGAGAGGAGTGAGTTTCAAGATGCAAAGAACTGCTACACAACACGAACTGGAAGGCTCATGGAGGAGCTGTGTTCAGTGCCATGTGAAAAGACTAACTTGGAAACTCCACACCTAACTCTCTACCAGTGCTCACCAATGTACAACCTTACCTTCATTAAGTGTAAAGCACAAAATGGCATATCAAATTATATAGCCCCCCCCTCGATTTATAGTGCAACCTCAGAAATGATGTGACCAAAAAGTAAGAAAAGCATGTTCAAGAATTTACTTCTAGCGGCATACTGCTGGTCAAAATACAGTCTATGTGCACCTGAACTGTTACCAGATATTAATCAGTTCGAGTAATCTCCATTGCCATGACAAACGTATTTTCATTCTATTAAGTTCTGGCTATAAATTCATCTTGCTATACTTAGCAACATTTAAAATAATGTCATGGGTATAACATTATAAACAATATTAAAAGAAAAAAGTAACAAGCCAGTAATAACTAAGTAAATCATAATAAACCTTCAAAATGATAGCAAATAAAACAATAGAGGTTAGTGAGAAATCACCTTTCAAACAGAAAATATAAACCCAAGAAGAGAAAAAGTTCACTTTCTCCACCTTAGATAACCGACTTAAGAGAATACTTGCATTAGTACCTTTTAAAAACAGGATTTGTTTTATTACTTACTGCTACTTTCATCTCCATACTTGTAAATGCAGGTTGGGTTTGCAGGACATAGAGCTGAGAAGGTAGGAGGGACAATATCTAATATACGCTGATGGTAAGACAACCTACAATACAAATAAGAGCCTCAGAAAATATCATTCATCAGTTCCATTCTTCAGTAACATCCAACTTACCCAGAAGGTCACAATCTCCAACACCCCGGACTCAGCTGACAACCAAGAAATAAAAGAGGACAACAAGTCTTTTAACCTGTTGTCTAGGCCAGCACGAGAACTCAGGCCTTCTTCAAAACTTACTGGTTTGCACTAGGTGTGGGCCACTGGGTCCACAAGCCTGGAGGCCAGGTATGTGGGGTGGTGATGGTGGGGTGGGATGAGGTAGAGGAAACCGTTTGTATGGTTGGGAGACTTGGTTGGGTTATATTGCAGCAAATAAATACTTATTGAGGCTAATGGGAACCAGGTTTCTTAATGCCTGCAAAGGTATTTACAAATCATGGCAAAGGGGAAGGCTAGGAAAAAAATGAGATGTTTGGTTGGAATTGGAGGGATACACACATCTAAGTGGATATAAAAATAGTTACAGATGTGTGTGTGTGTGTAGAAATATATTCACTACCCTTGTCCATCCAGAGGGCCTAGAACCAATGACACCCCAATAGTAACAAGCACATCAAGTGTCCAGACCTTGCTTCCTAAGTGCCATGCTCCACTAAAAGAAACTCGGACTCCTTGAATAAATAGATGATTCCAGGAAAGGGGCAAGGAAACACAAGATAAGCCTGGAATATCTTGTGCCAGAAATAAGGAAATGCTCAATGAATGGAGGGGGACATTAAAGAAGAAAAAAAAATGGACACAGGAGCCACAAGGGACTCCCAATGGACAAATCAGGGACAATCTGAGCATCATAATTAATAAAGACAGTAATGAATTAGAACCCACTGAATGAAATAGTCCCTACTGATATATAAACACAGGAATTAATAAATGGGTGAAAAAGGAAAGCTCTTTCTTACAGTAGAATGCCAACTAATAAATGTAGAAAAAATAATAGACAAAGAGAATCATCACTTGGCAATTACCACAGTGGTGACAGATAAAAGTACAAGTTGTCAGTGGAGGTCTGATAAAGAACAGGATGTAACCTCAGAGTATTTCCCACAAAATATTAATCAACTACAAAGGGAAAAAATGGTGAATTTAAGTTAGAGAAGCCTGACATGGCCATGTAATCAAGGTTAACATCTCTAGTGGTGGGACAATGCAAGACTTGAGTCATGAGGGCGCCATCAAGGCAACACAACAAAGTAAGGCCTACATTCTTTAAAACTGACAAGGACATGAAAGATAAAGAATAACAGCTGTTCAAGATTGACTGAAGAGGGCTTCCCTGGTGGCGCAGTGGTTGAGAGTCCGCCTGCCGATGCAGGGGACATGGGTTCATGCCCTGGTCTGGGAAGATCCCATATGCCGCGGAGCGGCTGGGCCCGTGAGCCATGGCCACTGAGCCTGCGTGTCTGGAGCCTGTGCTCCGCAATGGGAGAGGCCACAACAGTGAGAGGCCCGCGTACTGGCAAAAAAAAAAAAAAAAAAAAAAAAAAGATTGACTGAAGAAAATGACAACTAAATGCTACACACGTTCTATCCAAGAATTCTGGACCAGAAAGGGAAAAGACATTGTTGGGATGGTTAGCAAAATTTCAGCAGCATCTGTGGATCATATAGTGGTATTACTGTATCAGAGCTCATTTCCTGATTTGGAGAGCTGTATGCTGGTCATGTAGGGGAGTGTTTTTGTTTTGAGGAAATATACAACCGACCATTAAAGGATGCTTGGACATCATATCTGCAACTTGTTTTCAAAGGGTTCAGAAAAAGACCAATATAAAGGGTAGATTACATACACAGAGAGGGAAAAAGGACTAGGACATTAGAACAAATGTAGTAAAATGTTAACTAGGGAATCTAGATGAACACTATACAGAGCTCTATTTTGGCAATTTTCCTGAAATCTGAAATTATTTCAAAGTCTATTTGACAAAAAAACCTTATTGGCTTAATTCACATAGAATCCAGATGGCATGGTTGCCCAAGTTTTTCAGCCTAAATCTTGATTACAAACTGAAAGGGAAGAGAGGTAGGTACTTGGATTTTAAAAATAATATTCTAGACATACATCACAAATGCAGAGAAGGGAAAAATACCCCCACAGAAATTAGAAGACCTAAGCCAAGGAGAAAACACAAAGAACTTACCTCATACATTTTTCTAGAACTTCTCTTACAAACTTTGGTTTGGGACTTTCTGGATCTTGAGTAAGACAATCTGACCTAATGAGGAAATATAGTTTTGTAAGTTCTTACACATGATCTGCAGCTATACCTAACCTGTACTTAGCTACAAATAGTTCCCTTCTACCTAAATTATTACATTTATATACATACAAAAAAAACCCTAAATCTTTCAGACTGTGAAGAAGATTGCTTTTATATTATAGTTTTAAATATTAACTTTTTTAAAAAAATGGCAGACTGTAGAGAGAAGAAAGATATAATATACATAACACTGCTTACCAATCTTCCCAGCTCCAACGGAACTGGAAGTTACTTAGATGATGGGAAAACCAATTAATAAACCTATACAGAGAAGTGGGGTGGGGGGACAGAAAAGGATGAATGGTTGCAATTTATAACAGGAACTTACATAATCCTTCAGACAAAACCCGATTTCCCCCTACCTACAGCTGTATTTTCTCCTACCAGTTACCCTTTTCTGTGCAAATCCTGTAACTCACCTTCTACTTCAAAAAGTAACAGTCCCCCATTTCACTCCTAACAGTGCTATCCTTTTTAAGTGAATAATTGATACGATTCAAGTGCCTGTTTTATATCAAGTACCTTATATATGTTTATATAATTTAATTCTCACAATAACTTCTGAGGAATGTATTATTTTCCCCATTTAACTGACAACGAAACAGAGGTGTGAGGTGCAAAAATAAAAAAGATTAAAAACGTTTTATAAACGGACGAGCCAAAGTAGTCTCTCATCATCATACCACACCCTTTCACCACAAACAACAAAATATACCATCAAAGCCCCCTTTTCTCTTAAAAACACATCTGATCTCTCTGACTAGATAGGGATCACCTTAGTAGACTGTATAACACTGTGAAATTTTTAAGAGCCCAATGAACACTTGCTGAATGAATGGCATAATAGGGATGCCCAGCACAACTGATGGTTTATTAATTAGACTGGGAAAAAAAGCTCAGCAGACACCTTCTTAAAGCACATCCCTCATGTATCTATAATTTCAGTCATTACAATTACTCAAGATAATAGGTCAACAACACAGGATAGCCTTTACTGATAATTTTCAAATATCGCATTTGAACAGCAGACATGACAGATTATGGAAATGTTCAATATCTGTCCTGATCTACTTTGGAAAACTGACAGAAGAGAGAACACCAGCTAATAAAGGTAGTACATAATAGACCTCACCCAGAAGATGACACCAGGCATGAAATTACCACAGCTATAAAAATCCAATATGGCCTTTTGTATAAACTGAGTCTTGGAGCTGTAGTTACATAGTAGCTAATTATTTTAGAAGCAGATACTATTCATAAACAAAATTACATATTATATAAACATAAATATACAGTATTAGACTCTGCTTCTACATATGGGTTAGCATAAAACCTATTTTAAAAGCTTACCTACCCAATTACAGAGGGAAAAGTGTAACCATACGAAAGAACTAAACAATGCAATTAAAGAAAACCTCAGTATGGGCATCATTTCATGTTGAAAATTAAACTAGAAAGTGTAATGTTATAACAGTTACAAGTTTTATTATATAAAGGATTATTTGTGGGAGAAAAGAAAGAAAAACCAACTTGGAAATTCTTAAAAAGGTGATTGTTTTCCTTATCAAATTCTTTTATAAAGTACAGGGAGAAGAAGCTGCTAACACTCAGTACAGAAATAAGGCAATTACTATACCTGTCTACGCATGTAGTATTCATCGTGTCCAAACGCATGTATAACATTTCAGTTGCCTGTGCAAGCTGTGAATTTCAGGATAAGGAAAACTATACTCTCCTTGAAAATAAGCTGTGGTAGACAAAATAAATAACATTTCTTAGAAGTCTATATAGTGACTAATAATGCTGAGCTTTGTTTCAAGTAATTGATCTTTGAGGTATCAGTGATGTACATTTGATCTGTATACACCCATGAAATCGAGATAATGAGCATTTACATCATCTCCAAAAGTTCCCCATGCTCTTTTGTAATCCATTCTCCCTTTTGCCCCTCATTTATGCCCCCAAGCAAATATTGGTCTGCTGTCACTATATTACTTTGCATTTTCTAGGATTTTGTGTAAATGGTATCATATAGTGTGAATTCATATTTGTTTGGCACCTTTTATTCAATATAATTATTTTGCAATTCATTCATGTTGCTGCCTGCATTTAAAATTTGTCCTTTTTTTTTTTTTTATTACTGAGTAGTATTCCACTGTATAGCTGTAACAAAATTTGCTTATCCATTCTGTTGATGGATATTTGGATTGTTTCCAGTTTTGGGTTATTACAGATAAAGTTATGAACATTTATTCTCTTGGGTAAATACTCCAGAGCAAAATGGCTGGATTGTATAGTACACGTAATATTTAACTTTTAAAGAAACGCCAAACTGTTTTCATGAAGTGATTTAAACCCACAAGCAGAAATATTTAATAATCTCTTAAAGTCAGGCCAAAGAGAGTACATTAAAAACAAAGGAAAGGATACAACTTGGGGTAGAGAGCCAGGCTGAAGTTTACACAGTTCAATGAGAAGTGTTGTGTACATCACATCAATGTGAGGGGGTGCTGGAAGTTGAAACAGCTCTGCAAAGATCACCTACAAAGGAATTACAAGTCAGAACTCAATTCAACAGCTATCTACACACTTCTACTATTAGAAACACCTCAATGTTCTAAAGTCTAACTCTATGGTATTCATAATAAAAAAAAATTACTTTTTAACCTTTAAAATTATGCTCTTTAAAACACAAAGATCTACAATTGAATACTGTAATGAAGATTTCTTATCTCTATAACTCAATCAAATAAGAATATGCAAAAATTAATGCTTAGTTGATACTTCCAGAGAACTGTCCAATTTCAACTCTGGAAGTATCAGAGTTAATTCAGGGAGGTACAGTTTACTGGGGACTCACAGATCCACCAGAGTTTCATTCCTATAAGAAGTAAAAGTCCTTTGTAGACTCGGAGGATGGGAACAGAAGATAGTTATTAACTCATTCTACACTGTTACTATATTCTTGGTATTCCAAGACTTTTTTGCCATGCTCTCGTTCACAAACTTGTTTCCTTCCTCCTTATATAATGTGTGGACCATCTATCTCGACTTCTAGAGCCTGGTCTGCATTCCTTCTTCTCACTCCCATCTCCCATACTTTTGTATGAATTTCTACACATTTTGCACATTTAAAAATATGACTTATGTTTTGCATTTCAACTGACATGTCACTGAGTCAAGTTCATAGCCTAACCACACTCTCAAGTTCTATAAAGAGAACAGATGCAGCATTTCTAAGGAAGTACATAGGTATAGTATGAATAAAAAGTGAATCAAATGATACATAATTATGCTCACTTTGAGTATTTTAACATAAATGAATAATGCAATTGACAGTTTGGGTCAAGTGAAAACACTGTTTTTTGGGAAATAAATCTCTACAAGGTGTTCAACTACGCTACTAGTATCATCCTTCTGTATGACTTCATATGGAATCAAAAGCATTATCTATTTTTTTCCACTTCCAAAACAACTGGCTCTTTTGATTTCTAAGAATAAATAAGGATTCCTACTTATCCCTACCCTGTGATACAGGAAATAATACACTAGTCAGGGGTATGCTAGTAATAAGAGGCCAGATAAACACAGTTAAAGATGGGTTATCTGCCTAAAGAATACAGTATTTTAAAATATTTAAGCCTCTTATACATCTGTTAAGTGGACAATGTATTGATAGAGTTAGAGGTAACTTACATTATCCATGATAACTATTCATGAATGAAGATATACTATCAATATATAAATAAATTATAGGCAACTCAAAATTCCATTTGTACACTGGGCTTAACCTCCTCTTTTCTCTTTACTAACATGGCTAACAGAGCTCCAAAATTGAAAGCAATTTCCTCTCTTCTCTATTAATTTTCAGCACCTGCCAAGTAGCAAGAACAACAAAAAGGCCAAGGGTAGATTACACTTTACAGTCAACAGAAAGATTCTGAAACTTAAAAACAAGCTCCACTTGGAATGCATACCTCAACTATGTGGTAGTTCAAGGGGATCTTGTTCTTCCCAGGATAACTCACTAGCTGTGCAGCACTATATAAAAAGTGTAATTTAAGTTTAATGAGTATACACAGATATATGAAAAACTAAATAAGCAGTTTCAAAAACAGTGTATGTAGATATAAAGGAAATCTTTTTCTGAAATGTTCTAGATTTCAGTTACTTAACTACAGCACAGATTATTTTGTCTACCATAAGGAAACTCTTTAATGCATGCAAAACTCCTTAGAAGATCAAAAGGAGTGTAAGTGGGCTTCCCTGGTGGCGCAGTGGTTGAGAGTCCGCCTGCCGATGCAGGGGACACGGGTTCGTGCCCCCATCTGGGAAGATCCCACATGCTGAGGAGCGGCTGGGCCCGAGAGCCATGGCCGCTGAGCCTGCGCGTCTGGAGCCTGTGCTCCGCAACTGGAGAGGCCACAACAGTGAGAGGCCCTCGTACCGCAAAAAAAAAAAAAAAAAAAAGCATATAAGTAATAATAGTAAGGAAGTATATTCAGATCTACTAAAGTAAAATGTTTTATAAGGTAGACCATTCCCAAAATACTATATTCCTTTCCATTTTAAGATCTAAACCAAAACTTTCCAAGGTTTCAGAAAATATTAAAAATAAACTTTTCCAAAGCTTGATGTCTAACTGCTAGGAAACAGCAAAACCATTAGTATTCATTTATTCCCACAACATTCATACCAAAAACAGCTTGCCATTCAAGTTAAGTTGTCCAGAGCACATGGCAAATATCCATACAAAAGAGCAGGCATCATATGCATATTACTATAAAGCACTACAGTACTATACAGCATCCAGGAAAGTACTATTTGAGGGTGAAGTGCCTCCAGAAAGCTAGAGATCGGTCTTAGCAAGACAGGGCATCAGGAAGAGAGGAAGATTTTCTTACTCTTAACGTACATTTGCTCTTACTAAATCATCAAGATTGCTACTTTTTCTCCACTCTACTAAAAGTACCATGAAAAGCATCTTACCAAGTCTTCCTTTCCTTCCAGTGGGACTTAACGATGCAGTGAAGATTCTCTTCTATCACAAATCTTTCCACTGAATGACTCCCTGGCATTACAGGACCCTGGAAAGAAAACCAAATACATATACTCCAGACCTAGACAAAATATTATTTTTCATTTATTCAACAAATATATCAGAGCTTATTATGTTCCAGACACTGTATTGGATGCTGGGGATAAAAGTTCACAAGTGTGAAAGCTCTGTATTTCAGCAAATTTGTTCACTTATGTCTACAAGAGAATTAGAATGTCAGCTATAGTGTTTTTTCTACTGCATCTGACACTGTACTATCCTTGCCCACTTCAAGTCTTAAATGAAGCAAACTAAGTAATTTTTGTATATTATTAGTCCTATACAGTTTATTTTTATTTATTTTTTTAAATAGAACAAATCTAAGTTTATTTTTTTTATTATTATTTTTCTTTAAACAATTGCCAAGACTGGAATCAAAGATAAATAGAAGGCACAACAGTTTTGCTCCGGTTTTGTGTTATTCAGATTTTTGAAAATTTTTGGGGTCTTTTTGGTTTTTTTTTTTACAAATACAAATTAAACATGAAAAAACTCTACTTCAAAAAAAAAATCTAACAGTTCAAGAAAAGCTTATCAGTTGCATTCTAGACATTTAAAACCTATCTTACAGTTTAAATTTCAATGGTAAAAACAGGTTTTGGAACTGTTTTGCAACCACGTATCCAAAGAAAAACTCTACTAACACCTTTTATTCAGTTTTTAACCATACCAGAGAGAATCTAAATTGTCAATTTTTCCAACGGCAATTTTTCCACAGCAGAAGGTAGTCATGACTCTCAAAGAAGAGACAGTTTGGGTTCTTCCGGCCTTCAAAATGTTTATCAAATCCTGTAATTCTCACAGGCTTTTGAAAAATGTAGAAAATAAGTAAAAAATATTCCAATGAATGAAACATACCAAATGTCAGTAATAAGCAAGACAATCCTTTGGGGAAACTGTTAAAAAAAAAAATCCAGTCTGTATATGCAAATAAAGCAAGGAAATGCAGTCTTTTTTTTTTTCTTCTTTAAAAATCCATTTTTCCTAAAATATCATTCCACAAAACTGGAAGTGAAGGACTAAAAGGTGGGGGGGGGGGGGGGTGAGAGGGGAAGGAGCACACACCAGTAACACAAAAAGTAGAACTGTACAAACTTAAGCAGTTTATCATAGACTAGGATCAGATTCCAAGATACCAAAGGTTGGCTGAAGAAATCACCATTCTGTGGGAGCTAGGGTTTGTACTGCTGCCTGAAGATCGGTGAAGAGCAATTCACTGCCTTGGAGCAATGCCCGTTCCCACTCCAAATCCTGGTTTCTGCACCATGCCTCCACGGGGTGGGCCTCTCACCCCACCACCCAGCCCACCTCGAGGGCCTCCAGGTCCCCGAAAGCGGTAATCTCGGCGATCCCCTTCCCGGGCAGCTTGAGTCTTCTTTTCTTCCACATTCAGACGGACCTCACCTCTGAACATGATGGGCCTGTTGTTAAGCACCTTCTGAACAGGTTCAGAATCATCAAACACAATGAACCCAAAATTAGGTAATTTCCCACCACTGTTAATACGCAGCTCCACCACATTCCCATAATTTTGAAAAAAATCTTCAAGCTCTGGTTTGTCCACCTTATGAGGCAGGTTGCCGATAAAGAGTTGGTGACTGTCAGGGTGTCTCACGATTCTTCGGGGTTCAACGTCACCTTGCTCACCAACCTCACAGACTGGTCTAGGTCCCCTCTGGGGAGGAACATTTATTCGCTGTTCTCGCACCCTTTGATCCCTCTGAGGCCTCTGCGGTGGAATGTGAGATTCAGGCTTAGACTCTGGACGAGGCTGTGAAGCTGGTACTTTAACAACATGAGGTGGTATCCCAGTAACTGGAACAGCTCCACTGGGTGGAAGGTTCTTACTGGTCACAGATGCCCAAGAAAAGGTTCTCAAGTCCTCCTGCACTGTCTGGCTATGTCTGCAGGCTTCTGAGCATCCTCAGGAACAGTTTCTTCCAATACTGGCTCAGACTTTTCCTCTTGGACTTCAGACACAGGTTCTTGCTCTGGCTCTGGTTCAGGATCAGGCTCTGGTTCAGCAACAAGTTCTTCTAAATGTTCTTCTAAGTCATTGCTAACAGTTTGATCATAGAAAGTTCCAGAATCATCAGGTACCACCTCAGGTGTCTGCTGTCTTTCTTCAGGTTCCTCTACTTCTTCTTCAGATTCTTCCTGAGGCTCAGTGACAAAGCCACCAAAGACCTCATCTTGGTTATCTGAAGATATCATTATGAACATAGAACTTATTTGCAACAGAGCCCTCAGGAGCAAGGACAAAGGTCTGCATGAATCTCCTCAAAGCCTGGTGGTTATTAGAGAACAAGCCCATCACCTGGACCACCACACCATCATTCAGGGTGGCATGAGCATCGACATGACGGATCTTAGTGTGGCAATTGGTGAAATTTTGTGACATCACTTTCCTATGGATTTCTTTCTGTCCATAGACCGCATCTGCTGGCTTTCCATTTGAATCCAACCCCCATGGACATAAGAAGAGTTCTTTCCACAAAATCTGTGTAGCATGTCTGAGGCCTGGTTCAACAGTGTGTAATACTGTCTCACAAATTCCTGCCCGACCAGCAGGGGACTAGGCTTCTCCATAACCATTGCTTTGGTCAATTTAACCTCATTGGGGCATTTCGGGAGTAAAGAAGAGACACACAAGTTGCTCTGCACAGTGCCTGGCACACAGCGAGGGCTTGGAAAAAGGTTAGCTATTATCATCACTCAATATCCATGAACTCACTGCTCCCCCCTTACTCCCTGTAAAACCTAGGAGCAGCACTTCTGCTTCCCGAGTTGAGAAATTCTCAATGCACTTTCGTGTCCCCCACCCAAAGAAAAGCCTCCTCTGGTCTGGGTTAAGCTGGAGACCCCGTCAGGGGAGGAAGGACTCCGCGTGCGGGGGGGCAGGAGGGAAAAGCTACCGAGCCGGCCGCACGGGGCCCCAGGCCCCCGAGATCACCCTGGGGCCCGGGCGGCAGCCGCGGCTCGCTCTCGCCCGCCGTGGCCATTACAGTTTATTTTTTGAAACCATGGGACTGGATTACTTCCATAAAAAACATGGAGAGAGGGAAAATTTTGTCTCGAACACTATGTAGACATAAAAAAATCATGTATGCACTGAAAGATATCCACACTACGCTGTTTTAAAGAAGGTTGAAGAACATTATCTACATGATATTGTTTAATTAAAAAAATATGCATAGCAAACAGGTTCAATGAGTTTATTTACTTATTACTTACTACTTAATGGTGACTTTTACTTTAATCTACTTTATCATTTCTAATTAAAAACAAAACAAAACATTTTTTGAAAGCCCAGAACAAAAAAACCAAATCCTCTTCAAACAGATATTTTGCATATTTATGCTCTTCTGGCAAAGGATGATGGGCACATTACAGAGGCAACACCAATTAAGTACAAATAGTACAGGAAAAGCAAATTTTGAGGTGCCATTCTAATGTTCCCCTAGATACCTAATCACAAAGATTCTAACAGTCTTACTGTAAATTAGACTTCCAATTATATATACTCTAATTAGACCATTACATAAAGTTAACTAAAAGCATTATATATGCAATATTGCAAGTGGGTAGCAAGTTGATAATTTTGTATATATAACCAATTATCCAACAACTTGTTACCCTGAGATAGAGTATACATACACTAAAATTTCCCTGGTCATAAGCAACTTTCCATAGAAGAGAGAAGACAGGGAAAGAAAACTCAAGTTTGACCTAAGGTGGTAACATTGGTTCTTATGCCAGTGGTTCTCAACTGGGGGAAATTTTGCCCCTAAGGGGACATCTGCCAATCTCTGGAGACATTTTTGGTTGTCACAACTGACATGCTACTGGCACCTAGAAGGTAGAGGCCAGGGATGCTCCTAAGCATCCTACAATTCACAGGACAGCCCCACAACAAAGGATTATCCAGCCCAAAGCATCAGTTGTGCTGAGGCTGAGAAACTCTGCTCTATGCTGACTGGAATGTACTAAGCAACAGGTATCGATAGTACTTTAGCCAGGCGAGTTTCTTTTCAGAACCAGCCCAGTGATCACTGTGCTTGCTGCCTGGGTATTAAAGTTAAGACAGTCATGGGCTTCCCTGGTGGTACAGTGGTTAAGAATCCGCCTGCCAATGCAGAGGACACGGGTTCAAGCCCTGGTCCAGGAAGATCCCACATGCCGTAGAGCAACTAAGCCCGTGAACCACAACTACTGAGCCCATGTGCCACAACTACTGAAGCCCGTGTGCCCAGAGCCTGTGCTCCACAACAAGAGAAGCCACTGCAATGAGAAGCCCGCACACTGCAAGGAAGAGTAGACCCCGCTCACTGCAACTAGAGAAAGCCTGTGCGCAGCAACGAAGACCCAACGTTGCCAAAAATAAATTTTTAAAAAACCCAAAAAAAACAATCACTCAAATGCAAAGGTATAAAGTAACTAAAGCACAGTTAAAATGTAAATTTTTATATCAAATGTTAATATCAAAATTATACATTTTCTTAATTGCTAAAGTATAACAGCTATCAACAACCTGATCTCATAATAAAAAATACATATATTTAAGAACTATAAAGTCAGCTTATACTAATCATTGGGATTTTTAAATTAAAAACACTTTATTGAGCACTCATCACGTGTCACATACTGTTCTATGCACTTTATGCGTGTTAATAATTTAATCCTCATTACAACTTTATGAGATATATACTGTCATTATTCCATTAGGAAACTAAGGTAGGGAGGTAAATAACTCACTCAAGAGCACACAGCTGGGCTATGACTAAGCCAGGATTAAAATCCAAACCTACTTGGCCTCTCAAACCTACACTCTTCAATTGTACACCGTGCTGTCAATTTACACTGCCTAAATATGATTTCTTGAATAATGAGGTGATACCATTCACTGAATTAAACTGTTAACTTCGCTGCCAATGACCCTCTTAGATAATAAACAACTCAAAATTAAAATGTCCCATAGGCATAATTCAAACAAGATTAAACCACAATTACAACACAACACAGGCGCTTTGAAAGGCACTTTTGTTGGTCATACATGTACCTCAGGATCATCCGTGTAATCAAACATTCTGAAGATGACCCTTGGCATCGGGTACACCGAATCTTCAGTGTGAGGAGGTGGTGTGAAAGGAGGCAGGTTGTGCTGCAGTGCTTCACACAGGATGCTGTCAAAGGCAAGATAAGGTCTTAGGATGTGCCGCTCCTGCCAGCGATCCTTTTTCAATTTCTGAATCTGGGCCCAGAGGCAATCTAAATACTAAAGACAGATTAATTTTTAACAATTAATAGATATTTGGAGGCTAGATGAAATAACATTTTGACTAGACAAAACCAAAAATCTACTGCCTTCTAAAATACAGGATACAAAAGCAAGCTAACTTACAATTAAATACAGTACTAAGGAATACTGCGAAGTTTCTGTTTTTGTTTTACTTATTTTATAAAGTCTGTCTGGGGCTGATACCTCTTATTTTTTCAAATTGGGCACTTAAATTAAAAATACATCAACTCTAGAATAGGGAATGTTTTGATGACATTCTAACATTTATTAAAAATCCACTATATGCCTAGGGCTATGAGGAGCTGAACCCCTGATATGAAATGTGAAAACCCAGCTGAGGTATACAAATGGGATGATTTGAATATGTCACAGAGATAAGAATCTACTCTGTGCTTGTATCACAAGAGACTGAAATCAATTTACCTCTTCTTGTGGATGCGGTTTCTCTGCAGTCCATACTTGTAACATGGGCACATGAGTCTTCTGGCGTCTTCTAAAGGTAAGAATGAAAATCTACATTTAGGTTCTTAAAACATGAAAAGATATTCAGTTGCTTTCATAATTAATAAAATGCAAATTAAGGGAGTGAAACATTTTAACCTATCAGATTGGCAGATATTAGAATCTTTGATAATGTATTGCATTGCCAAAATGTAGGCAAATACACGGTTTCAAAAACATCACTGGCAGAGGGCTAACTGATATAATCTCTTTAGACGACATATGGAAGAGTATAATCTCTTTGGAAGGCAATCTGACTAAATATCAAAATTAAAATTGTTAAAGACACTTCAACCCAGCAATGCCATTTCTAAGAATTCACATCATCCCAAAACATATTTGTACATGCACATAAAGACTTATGTACAAGGATATTCACTGAAACACTGTTTAAAATAGCCAAAGACTTGCAATAGCCTCAATGTCTACCAACAGGAGACTAGTTAAAGGAATTACAGTACATTAAAAGACTGGAATACCATACAGCTGTTAAAAGGAATGAGGTAGAGCTAAATATCTTATGCAGCGAATCCAAACTATATTAAGAGGGAAAAAAAAGCAAGTGTGTATAGAAGAACAATGTGTATACTGGACTATCATTTGTATAAAAAGGGGAAATGACATTCAAATGTTAGCATATTCATACTCTTATTTTCATTCTTTTGCAAACATCTAATAGTATTAAAAAAACAGTACAACTTTTGAAAAATATAAAACATTTAAAAAATCATTTAAAGGTACCTTAGTGTAATGAGAAAGCAGATTTTTATCTTTAGACTTCCTTTAGCTTTATTGTAACTAAGTAGATATTAACAATATCCAAAGAATTACCTATTAATAGAAAATGAAACTTATAACAAAATTCTTCTGAAAAAACTTAAGGGGACACAAAATCATTACCAAGCTGCTGTGCCCTTACTTAAGATAGCTTTCAGTGTTGGCAAAGATTCGGTCCATCTCTGCATCTTTCTTTTCGTACAACTCCTTTCCAACCCAGGGCAAAGATGATAGAAATGCATACACGTACCAATCCCGGCGCACCTAAGGAATTTTTTTAAAAAGGTACATTTAAAATAGGTGCTAGTGAATTTTCATTCATATTATATTTATTCCTGAATGAAATCCTATGGACGCAATTCAGTAGGACTTAACAAAGACATCTGGCTCATTTAGAGCATTTTTAGATATATTAGCTTTAATGTTACTAGACAGAATCATTTAACTAATGTACAGATGTCACAAAGAACCCACCATTATACCAGTTGACTTAACTTTTAGACATTAAGAATTTACAATGTGATAAGTCTACTGTTAATCTTCTGTTTTTACTACTAAAGGGTTACCAGTGAAAAATTCCTGGTACTATATGGACGAGATTCAGCACAAGGGGTTTTCTTACCTGAGGCACATCTTCTTCCTGAGTTACACTTACAAAATTTTCAAACATAGCAACCATTGATGGGGCAGCAATGACGTGACAATTCACAAGATCAGATAAAAAACGGACCTGGTGGGGAGAACAATTTCTATGAAATCTAAATGTCCTTTATAATAATTATAAAACAAGCAATTCTGTAATGTTTGAAACCACAGTTCTGAAAAACTACAGCCCAAGGACCAAATCTAGCCCACTGCCTGTTTTGTTTTTTGTTTGTTTGTTTTTTTTGCGGTATGCAGGCCTCTCACTGTTGTGGCCTCTCCCGTTGCGGAGCACAGGCTCCAGACGTGCAGGCTCAGCGGCCATGGCTCACGGGACCAGCCGCTCCGCGGCATGTGGGATCTATCCGGACTGGGGCACAAACCCGTGACCCCTGCATCGGCAGGCGGACTCTCAACCACTGCGCCACCAGGGAAGCCCCCACTGCCTGTTTTTTAAGCAGCCTGCAAACTAAGAATGGTTTTTAAATATTTAAATGCTTGAAAAAAACCCAAAAGAATATTTTGATTCATACAAATTATATGAAATTACATTTCATTGTCCACAAATCGACTTTTACACAGCCATGCTTATTTGTTTACATATTGTCTGTGGCTGCTTTTCTGCTATAACAGCAGAGCTGAGTAGTTGTGACAGACACTGTAGGAAGGACAGGAATCTGCATTTATAGCTTTACATTTATACTAAACTAAGAACCTAAACTGTAATATTCTAGCTATTACAACCAATAATCTTCTTTTCTGTTTGGCTGTGAAAAAATTTTCGCTGGACCACAGAAATGGAAATTTATGAACAGATATTTATTGGGTGCCCTTTGTGTGCCACTGCTGAGCACTATTAAAGTCTCTGTCACATGGGAGCTCACAGACTAGTGGGACAAGCACAATCTCAACCCAGATGGATAAATCCTATACTAAAAGATAAATAAAGTGTTCTAGAAATAGGGACAAAGGGAGTAGGGGGAAACATCATATAGGAGGTAACAACTGGGCTAGATCATAAAGGATGAAAAAAGTAGTCCTCACGTGGAGAGCAAGGAGAGGGTTCTAGGCAGAAAGGTTCAAAAACAAGGTGTGTTCAGGGACCAGCAAGTAATTCAGATAGAGCTGGAGGGTATATGGGAGGCAAAGAGAAACAGACTGGGGCAACCATGAAGGATCAGACTTAATGGAATCTGAACTTAATAGCGTGATAAGTGTCCAAACTCTTTTGATTATGTACTCAGTAGAAAAGAATTTGATCACATACCTCAACACATAAATATCTACTTATATATAAATATAAGTTGGCCCACTGTCAATCTATGTGTTATGTATTAATAAGGCTTAATTCCATTTCCATTTAAGATAAGTAAGAGTTCTGATATTTACTTCCTGCATCATCTTGTGCACCAGGCTTTGAAGACTATCCACTGTAGAAAATGGGAAGGAACTGAGGTTTTTAACCTGTAACCAACATGAACAGAGCCTAGTTACAGAAGACCATTCTGGTGCCACTACAGAAGATAAAGTGAAAGGCAGAGAATCTGGATGCAAAAAGAGCTGTTAAGAGCTGTTAAGACATTACGAGGAAGGCATGAACTACACTAGAGGCCCTGGAGACAAGGAGAAGGGACAGACTGGAGAGAAATTTAGGAGGTAGGACAGACAGGGCTTGGAGACTGGTATGAGAGGGCAAAGGCAAGACAAAAATTAATGCTCAGGTTTCTGGACGGGCTATCCAGTAAATAGCAACCACTTGTGTGGGTTGGGCTGAGGGTACAGAAAAGGAGGTATAAAGAATGCATTAATTCAGGGACTTCCAGGCAAGATACCTTAGGGCTATCCAGGTAGTATTTGGACCAAAGGTCTGGAGCTCAGGAGAATGGCTGAAGCAGGAGATACAGATTAGAGTTGGTAGGGGGGAAGGTCATCAAAATAAAGGTAGTTTATGAAGCTATAAGAGAATGAGAATGCTTCAGCAGAGAATGTTTGGAAAAAAGTGAAGTGAGGACAGAATCCTGGGAAACACAAAAATTTAAAGGGCAAAGGAAGGTTACCCAGTAAAAGGAGACTGAGGAATAGAAGGTAGGTGGCAGCAGGAGGTCCTGAAAAGAGTGGTGCTGCAGAAACCAAGTAGTGTAAAGCATCCCATGTTACAGGGAGGTCAACTAGGATTGAGTTAACAGAAGCCACTGGACTCGGTAATGAGCTCTGTATCTTTAATAAGAATGGTTTCGGTACTTCCCTGCTGGCGCAGTGGTTAAAAATCCACCTGCCAATGCAGGAGACACGGGTTTGATCCCAGGTCCAGGAAGATCCCACAAGCCGCGAGCAACTAAGCCCGTGCACCGCAACTATTGAGCCTGCGCTCTAGAGCCTGTGAGCCACACTACTGAAGCCTGTGCACCTAGATCCCGTGGTCCGCAACAAGAGAAGCCACCGCAATAAGTCCATGCACTACAACAAAGAGTAGCCCCTGCTCACTGCAACTAGAGAGAGCCCACGTGCAGCAACGAAGACCCAACGCAGCCAAAAATAAATAAATAAAATAAATAAATTTATTTTTTAAAAAAAAGAATGGTTTCAAAAAAGCAGCTGTTGTGGTGAGTGGGGAACTGTATTTCAAGAGAAAAGATAAATTATTTGGTTGTAGCTCACCTCTCCCCTTCATCCCAACACTAAGTCATAACATACCAAAAAACAAATACAAAAAATGTTTAACAAAGATCTAGAAGAACTAAAGAACAAACAAACAGAGATGAACAATACAATAACTGAAATGAAAAATACACTATAAGGAATCAGTAACAGAATAACGGAGGCAGAAGAATGAATAAGTAAGCTGGAAGATAAAACAGTGGAAATAACTGCTGAGGAGCAGAAGAAAGAAAGAAGAATGAAAAGAATTGAAGACAATCTCAGAGACCTCTGGGATAACACTAAATGCACCAACATTCAAATTATAGGGGTCTCAGAAGAAGAGAAAAAGAAAGGGTCTGAGAAAATATCTGAAGAGATTACAGGGGAAGACTTCCCTAACATGGGAAAGGAAATAGTCACCCAAGTCCAGGAAGCACAGAGAGTCCCATACAGGATAAACCCTAGGAAAAACACACCAAGACACGTATTAATCACTAACAAAATTTAAATTCAAAGAAAAAGTATTAAGAGCAGCAAAGGAAAAACAAAAAATAACATACAAAGGAATCCCCATAAGGTTATCAGCTGATTTTTCAGTGGAAACTCTGCAGGCCAAAAGGGAGTAGCAGGATACACTGATGAAAGAGAAAAACCTACAACCAAGATTACTCTACCCAGCAAGGATCTCATTCACATTTGATGGAGAAGTCAAAAGCTTTTCAGACAAACAAAAGCTAAGAGAATTCAGCACCACCAAACCAGCCTTATAACAAATGCTAAAGAAACTTCTCTAAGCGGGAAACACAAGAGAAGAAAAAGACCCACAAAAACAAACCCCAAACCATTAAGAAAATGGTAATAGGAACATACATATCGACAATAAACTTGAATGCAAATGGATTAAACACCCCAACCAAAAGACACAGACTGGCTGAACGGATACAAAAACAAGACCCATATATATGCTGTCTACAAGAGACCCACTTCAGACCTAGGGACATATACAGACTGAAAGTGAAGGGATCGAAAAAGATATTCCATGCAAATGGAAATCAAAAGAAAGCTGGAATAGCAATACACATATCAGATAAGATAGACTTTAAAATAAAGACTGCTACAACAGATAAGGAGGGCCACTACATAATGGTCAAAGGATCAATCCAAGAAGATGATACAACAATTATAAATGTTTATGTACCCAACAGAGGAGCACCTCAATACATAAGGCAAATGCTAACCACCATGAAAGGAGAAATCGACAGTAACACAATAATAGTAGGGGACTTAAACACCCCACTTAGACCAATGGACAGATCATCCAAATAGAAAATAAGGAAACACAAGCTTTAAATGACACAATAGACCAGATAAATCTAATTGATATTTACAGAACATTCCACCCGAAAGTGGCAGAATACACTTTCTTCTCAAATGCACATGGAACATTCTCCAGGAAAGATCACATCTTGGTTCACAAATCAAGCCTCGGAAAACTTAAGAAAACTGAAATCCTACCAAGCATCTTTTCTGACCACAGCACTATGAGACTGGAAATCAATTACAGGAAAAAAACTGTAAAAAACACAAATACATGGAGGCTAAACAGTGGTCTACCAAATAACCAAGAGATCACTGAAGAAATCAAAGAAGAAATAAAAAAATACATAGAAACAAATGACAACGAAAACATGACAACCCAAAACCTATGGGATGCAGCAAAAGCAGTTCTAAGAGGGAAGTTTATAGCAATTCAATCTCACCTCAAGAAACAAGAAAAATATCAAATAAACATCTAACTGTACACTTAAAACAACTAGAGAAAGAAGAACAAAGAAAACCCAAAGTCAGCAGAAGGAAAGAAATCATAAAGATCAGAGCTGAAATAAATGAAATAGAAATGAAGAAAACAATACCAAAATCAATGTAACTAAAAGCTGGTTCTTTGAGAAGATAAACAAAGTTGATAAACCCTTAGCCAGACTAATCAAGAAAAAAAAGGAGAGGACGCAAATCAATAAAATTAGAAATGAAAAAGGAGAAATCACAACTGACACTGCAGACATACAAAGGATTATAAGAGACTACTACAAAAAACTATATGTCAATAAAATGGACAACCACGAAGAAATGGACAAACTCTTGGAAAGGTACAATTTTCCAAGACTGAACCAGGAAGAAGTAGAAAATATAAATAGATCTATCACAAGTAATGAAATTGAAACCATAATTAAAAATCTTCCAACAAACAAAAATCCAGAACCAGATGGCTTCACAGGCGAATTCTATCAAACATTTAGAGAAGAGCTAACACCAATCCTTCTCAAACTCTTCCAAAACATTGCAGAGGGAGAATCACTCCCAAATTCATTCTACGAAGCCACCATCACCGATACCAAAACCAGAAAAAGAGATCACAAAAAAAGAAAATTATAGACCAATTATCACTGATGAACATAGATACAAAAATCCTGAACAAAATACTAGCAAACAGAATCCAACAGCACATTAAAAGGATCACCATGATCAAGTGGGATTTATCCCAGGGATGCAAGGATTCTTCAATATACGCAAATCAATCAATGTGATACACCACATTAACAAATTAAGGAATAAAAACCATATGATCATCTCAGTAGATGCAGAAAAAGCTTTTGACAAAATTCTACACCCATTTATGATAAAAACTCTCCAGAAAATGGGCACAGAGGGAACCTACCTCAACATAAAAAAGGCCATATATGACAAACCCACAGCAAGCATCATACTCAATGGTGAAAAACTGAAAGCATTTCCACTAAGATCAGGAACAAGACAAGGATGTCCACTCTTGCCACTCTTATTCAACATAGTTTTGGAAGTCCTAGCCACAACAATCAGAGAAGAAAAAGAAATAAAAGGAATACAAATTTGAAAAGAAGAAGTAAAACTGCCACCGTTTGCTGATGACATGATACTATACATAGAAAATCCTAAAGATGCCACCAGAAAACTAATCAATGAATTTGGTAAGGTTGCCGGATACAAAATCAATGCACAGAAATCTTTGGCATTCCTATACACCAACAATGAAAAATCAAAAGATAAATTAGGGAAACACTCCCGTTTACCACTGCAACAAAAAGAACAAAATACCTAGGAATAAACCTGCCTAAGGAGGCAAAATACTTGTACTCACAAAACTATAAAACACTGACGAAAGAAATAAAAGATGACAGAAACAGATGGAGAAATATACCATGTTCTTGGTTTGGAAGAATCAATATTGTGAAAATGACTATACTACCCAAAGCAATCTACAGATTCAATGCAATCCCTATCAAACTACCAACAGTATTCTTCACAGAATTAGAACAAAAAATCTTACAATTCGTATGGAAACACAAAAGACCCAAACAGCCAAAGCAATCTTGAGAAAGAAAAATGGAGTTGCAGGAATCAGGCTCCCCGACTTCAAACCATACCACAAAGGTACAGTAATCAAGACAGTATGGTACTGGCTCAGAAACATACATATACATCAATGGTACAGGACAGAATGCCCAGAGATAAACCCACGCACATATGGGCACCTAATTTACGACAAAGGAGGCAAGAACATACAATGGAGAAAAGACAGCCTTTTCAATAAGTGGTGCTGGGAAAACTGGACAGCTACATGTAAAAGAATGAAATTAGAACACTACCTAACACCATACACAAAAATAAACTCCAAATGGATTAAAGAGTTAAATGTTAAGACCAGACACTATAAAACTTTTAGAGGAAAACATAGGAAAAACACTCGGACATAAACCACAGCAAGATCTTTTTTGACCCACCTCCTAGAGTAACAGAAATAAAAACAAAAATAAACAAATGGGATTTAATCAACTTAAAAGTTTTTGCACAGCAAAGGAAACCATAAACAAGACAAAAAGACAACCCTCAGAATGGGAGAAAATATTTGCAAATGAAACAAAGGATTAATCTCCAAAATATACAAACAGCTCATGGAGCTCAATCAAAAAAACAAACAATCCGGTTAAAAATTGGGCAGAAGACCTAAATAGACATTTCACCAAGGAAGACATACAGATAGCCAAGAGGCAAATGAAAAGATGCTTAACATCACTAATTATTAGAGAAATGCAAATCAAAACTACAATGAGGTATCACCTCACGCCAGTCAGAATGGCCATTATCAAAAAAGCTAGAAACAATAAATGCTGGAAAAGGTATGGTGAAAAGGGAACCCTTCTACACTGTTGGTGGGAATGTAAATTGATACAACCACTATGGAAAACAGTATGGAGGTTCCTTAAAAAACTAAAAATAGATCTACCATATGACCCAGCAATCCCATTGCTCAGCATATACCCTGAGAAAACCATAATTCAGAAAGAGACATGCACCACAATGTTTACTGCAGCACTATTTACAATAGCCAGGACATGGAACCAACCTAAGTGTCCATTGACAGATTAATGGATAAAGACGATGTGGCACATATATACAGTGGAATATTACTCAGCCATAAAAGGAAACGAAATTGAGTTATTTGTAGTGAGGTGGATGGACCCAGTCTGTCATACAGAGTGAAGTAAGTCAGAAAGAGAAAAACAAATACCGTATGCTAACGCATATATATGGAATCTAAAAAAAAAAAAAAAAAGGTAGTGATGAACCTAGTTGCAGGGCAGGAATAAAGAGGTAGACACAGAGAATGGACTTGGTGACATGGGGTGGGTGGGCGAAGTGAGAGTAGCATCGACATATATACACTACCAAATGTAAAACAGTTGGCTGGTGGGAAGCAGCAACATAGCATAGGGAGATGGGTTCGGTGCTTTGCGATGACCTAGAGGGGTGGGATACGGAGGATGGGAGGGAGGCTCAAGAGGGAGGGGATATGGGGACATGTGTATGCATATGGCTGATTCGCTTTGTTGTGCAACAGAAACTAACACGGTATTGTGAAGCAATTATACTCCAATAAAGATAAAAAAAAAAAAAAAAGAATGGTTTCAAAAGAGCAGCTGTTGTGGTGAGTGGGGAACTGTATTTCAAGAGAAAAGATAAATTATTTGGTTGTAGCTCACCTCTCCCCTTCATCCCAACACTAAGTCATAACATACCAAAAAGCTCCCCAAAAGCCAAAAAAACAAAAAACTTACCAAATATACAGCTTCATTATAATTGTTTGCTTTCAACGATTCTTTAAGTTGACGAATCATGGCTTCTACAAATTCTCCACCGAAGTTGTAATTCCTGGCATTTAGTAGTCCAACTAATGTTGTATAAATTGTCAACTTCTCAGGTAACAGACGTGCACTGATTTGAGAACCCAGCACAATAAGAAGATCCCAAAACAACAGCATTAAGTTGCTGAATTTTATACTATAAAAAATTTTAAATTGTTTTACTAACTTTAGAAAAGCATGACATTTAGCTATGTTTTTAAAACAATGTCAGAAAAGGCAAAAATATTGAGAAGAGTTGCAGACATGGCTCCCTCAATTTTTTCATTTTAATTCTAATTAGTTAATCCAAGAGTTAAGAAAGTAAAACACTCTAATTGTGAAATCAAACTAAAATAGATATAACTGACACTAGACCAGTTTTTCTTCCAATGTGCTTAGTGGAATTGAATAGCAGGTCTACAGAAAATGGTTTCCATGGTAAAATATCTGGCAATTGCTGAGTGAAACAAGGTTCTTTAATGCAGAATCATTAAGGGGGAGATGGAGCAATCAACATTTCTAAACTTAGCCAACCAAATGTCACGGGATCAGAATTTCACTTTGAGAAACACTATTCTAGTTGCTTAGAAAAAATTCAGAACTAAAACCAGTTCCTATCAGTTAAATTGTTGAATTTTTAACATGGTACTCTGATAGAGTAAGATATCTTTACATCCAGTTTGCTTACTCAAGTGTGTTAATTTTCATTAAAGTTATTTGAAAAGCAGAGAAGAGGATTATAGTAATAAATCTTTGAAAAAAGCAAATGTTGATCCCTAATTTAGGCAGCCTTTAGAAATCAGCTCAAAAAAGAAAAGCAAATGGGAACTCCTGATTGTTCAGATTCTCTTATACTTTTTGCATTTTCCCAAGGTTCCTAGCAAAGAGTGTTAGGGACAATTTAGGTTTAAAAAAAATAACTGCATTGATAGTAACCATTCCTCCTCAACCCTCCCCTGCTTCAAAGTCATGGCTTCCATCAGAGTTTAAGCATAAATCTACTCTATTCTAATAAATGCTTTCAGAACAGAAGGAATCTACGGATAACTATAGCCAAATAACTTTTCTTAGTATTAAGTTTCTTAGTCTAAGGACATGTCTTCCTGAATATTAACTAGATTCCTTAAAAAAATTGTATCTGAAATTATTTGTACTTTATGAGATGTTAAAGTAAAATCCACTGATAGTTTCAATTTGTGTGTACATTTTTAAATTTCAAAACTGAGCTGTAAGCAATTTAAAAAACCCATTATTTTAAAATAATTGAAATAACATTTTAAGGCACCTTTATAATGAAGACTCCTTTATCCAGAAGTCATAGATACTCCTTTGCAAAGCATACAGTTTAGAGTGACCAATGTCCACCTGAGTGATGAGGAAGTCTGGATTGCTAATTCCACTGTTGGGAGAGACTGTTTCATGATTTCATGTAAGACTTTTCCCATTCTAATGTCCTTACAAATTAAATGCTGATACTCGTTCTAGCTAACCTAATTCAGAGAAAGATTATGCCTATTATATGTCATAGCTTCAAAAGTATCTTCAGCCTTCTAAGAAGGGCTATTGTTACTCGAGTGACTGGTTCTCAAATATGTTTGATACTACTGATTAAAAGTATAAATTAAACCCTATTATATATATTTAATTGTACGTGCTTAAAAGAAAATCGCTGAATGTGAAGTTGTCTACTTTCTCACTTAAAAGTAGTCAACTCAAATGATTCTAAGGATACAAGAAACGAAACAAAGAAAATGCTCAATTTTCATCCTATTTATCGCTAAGAGTTCGCCAAAGGGCAAAAGGTCATTTCATTTGACAAATTCCCCACAGAATGAAAGCAGATGACATATGAAACATAAACACATCTTCTGAACATTCACAAGCATTTAAGAGTAGATAATACATTATCACCTGGATTCATAAATCTTTTGTATACATACACTGTACAAAGAAGCCTTAAGATCTTGCTCTTATAGTTAGGAAGATCAGCTTCCAAAACGCCAGCCAAGCCTTCTAGGTTGCTCTCCAAAGAGCAGGCACTCTGTAGAGGACAGCATATTAAATATCTGTCAAGTACTCAGCAATTAGTGCATTAAAATTTTCTAGGTGACGATAAAAAAGTTACACATAAGGCACTGACAGTTTAGTATAAATAAATTCAGGTTGTTACTATTCCTTAGAAAACCATGAAAAGAGAACAAATAAAATTAAAAAAGCAATCTAAGACAGCAAAACAAGTATTAGAAATGGGAGGACATTCTGGGCTCTATTCTACTTCTCTAACTAATTCACTTAACTGTATGACTGGGCAAATTACCTCACCTATCCAGAACTTCCTCGGTCTCCATTTTTTTTTAATACATTAAAAAAATTTTTTTTAATTTATTTATTTATTTTATTTATTTTTGGCTGCATTGGGTCTTCATTGCTGTGCACAGGCTTCCTCTAGTTATGGCCAGCGGGGACTACTCCTCGCCGTGGTGTGCGGGCTTCTCATTATGGTGGCCTCTCCTGTTGCGGAGCATGGGCTCTAGGTGCGCGGGCTTCAGTAGTTGTGGCTCACGGGCTCCAGAGGGCAGGCTAAGTAGCTGTGGCACACGGGCCCAGCTGCTCCACGGCATGTGGGATCTTCCCAGACCAGGGCTCGAACCCATGTCCCCTGCATTGGCAGGCAGATTCCCAACCACTGTGCCACCAGGGAAGCCCCTGGTCTTCATTTTTAAATTGAGTGGACTATTCCCTAAGGTCCCTTCTAAGACTCATATTCTATGAAAATTACTAATAACATTTAACTCTCTGCATTCCAAGGCTTTTAATATGCATTTACTTTGGGATATAGATATATGGCAATACAAACTTTGCCCACAACTTAGATCATCGAGCTTGCAGATGCAGAAACTAATCAAGCACAGTTAACTACAACCCTAAGCCCATCACAGTCTCTGCCTATTTTGATCATACCTTTTCTCCTACTTTGCATATTAAAGATTCCAAATGATCTTCAGTTTCATTTGCATCAGAGGTCTTTCTTCTTTTGTGAGGCTGTCCCCCTGTTTCAACAATGTAAAAAAGTGAACATTACACGATGAATCTGTTATCAAAAACGTTAACTTTTTTAATGCTATAATCACTTTTGTACCAGAAGCCCTACTATTTACACACAGAAGTGCTTAACTGACCCTCCACTTCTCAGACAAGGCTAGATCAACCAACTGTCTCCATACCCAGTGGCACCATAATAACTCCAGGAAGCATTATTTATGTTAAATTTTGTGATTATAGTGCCCCCATGGAGCAACGCAATGCAGCAGCCCTGTCCATTTCTATGGATAGGCAGCAAAGGTGCCCATAACATGCTAACCACTAGCAGTTAGAAGACTCCCTGTAACACTCATGTATGGCTACTCCCATTCTTTGAACTTGAGTTGTTTATTCATCCTTAGTCACTTGTTCCTGAAACCTGTCAGTGCCAGTAGTACTCATTATTTTAATAATGAAAATTATGTAAACTGATGAAATATGGGTGTAAAACCAAGTTGAGTGCTGTGGAAAGACTTGATTAGGGGGGAAAAAAGTTTTTAAAAAAGAAAGGTATGAAGAGGAAAACTTCAAAAGATGGGAAAGGGAGCATAAAACATTAGGATTCCTCACTAGTTTTTACAAATGTCTGAGCTCTTAACTCTTCAACTAACGGTTTCGCTTCTACAGACCTTGCAGCACTAGGGTCTAGTTCATCCCAAACAATGAGAATTACAATCAGCAGACATACTCAAAGAAAAGTCCTGAGTACTATATCAAACAATCGGTGCGGAAAAGGTGTATGTTTTATGGTTTCCTGCTTTAACCAGCTCTTGGTTCCGTACTTTAGTGATCCTATTATGTTCAAAAACGGTGTCATTCAGAGTTGTGCAAACAAATAAAAACTACCATTCTGAAATCATTAGCAGTCTTCTCTCTGTCATTTTGGTCGCTAAAGAATTCAATTTGAATGAAGCTGTGCTACAAATCATCCTTAAGCACTGGACTGTGTATTTTCAGTCTTGCTGTTAGTGATCTCTTACTACCGATCTCTTACTACCAATATTTTGTTTAAAACCTCAACATACCCACCTTATATCCTTTTGTGGACTAACATAAAGCTGAAAAAATTTCAAATAAGGTGTTAAATATTGAACATGATGCTGTTGCTGCACACAATGTTGGCTAGTCTCCCAGTATAATTCAATTTTTAACTTCCACCAATTAGATTATTAGGATGGCATGTGAACAAGGAAGCAATAATTTGTAACTGTGTTGGAGATCTGTATTAATAATGAAAATCTGCAGATATAGGATTACTCAGTAGCAAGTTATATTTTTAATCTTCTCCAGACTTGTACAGCCAAAGGAACTGAACCATTTTTACAGAGTTCATAATTACTTACTTGCCACTGGAACATTTGGCTTGAAAAATACAATGATTTTCATAAAACACAGCACTTGGCTATTCTAAGCTTGAGGTGTTAAAAATTTTTCCAATGTCTGAAATGATCTTCAGGTACTTACCACCTGAACTCAAGGTGAATAAAACCGATCTATTACTTTCTAGATAGGGCCAAATAAAGTATTATAAAAGGCCACAGGGCAAAGCACTGTGTGCTTTGACCACCCCCCCCCCACCCAGCCCCTTAGTTATCATTAGGAACTGGTTTAAATAACCACTGAATTTTGAAGGGATAGTTTTGAAGGGATAATGCCATAAAAAATATAATACACATGCAGCATGACAGCTGTGATGTATTCCTGGAGATATGTATCCGTGTAAAGTTGTGGACATGTGTGGTATTGTGGGATCAGTGACCTTGATTCTCAAATATACATTAAACTGAAGTCACAGGATCTCTATAAAGGTTCCACCACCCCAAGAGCCAAGTTCGACACAAAGGACTTCTATTTCCAGGATTCATTCATTGAAAAAAATGACATATTTGATGCGATGTTTATATAAGCTATCAGCCAGGACATTAAAATAGCCTTCTCCAAAAGCAGTGGTTCTCAACTGGGTTGGATTTTTGTCCCCCAGGAGCCACTTGGCAATCTCTGGAGACATTTTTAGTTGTCACAACTCTGTCATCCAGTGGGCAGGGGCCAGAGATTCTACTAAACATACCACATTGCACAGGACAACTCCCAACAACAAAGAATAATCCAGCCCAAAATGGCAACAGTGCTGATGTTGAGAAACTCTGTTCTAGAAAGCAGAATATACTAAATGTTCTTCAGAACCAGATTCTGGTAAGGCTGGGAGAATGCAGATGCTAAAAAACTAGCTGAATGAGAGCAGGTTTTTTTTTTAAAACTTTAACCATTGTTCCTTTCTTTCTGGCCCATCTACTATGCCAAAACCCTTTATCCCACATCCCACCTCCACACCCTCTCTAAATTAACCATCCAGCTGGCTTGTTCTCAAATCAGTTTAGAATTATACCCCAGTCTTTAAAGCAATCCTCCTAGGCCCTCTTGTAAGACTGAAAAGAAGAAAATACTGCTGTGGGGAGAGAAGGTAGGATTTCTGAAGAAAAACTAGAAAATACAGTATACAGTCCTATCTCTGAAGTGTAACTCTTTTCTTCTTCTCATTTTTACTATGCTTGGAGAATGAGAAGAGGCAGAAAGTATTAAGAAGTAAGAGATGCCCCACACTCACCTGATATTGGAGAGAATATAAAGAGGGATGGGAGGGGGAGGTACAGACACAATGTGAACTCATGCACAGTAACAGGAAACTGAACTCAAGAGAATGTGGGCAAGAGCATGGGGAAGTAGAATAAAGCACTTTAAAGAAGAATAAAATTTTGGGAATGAGCTGAATGTTTTCACCTACCCTCAAGAAAGCATATCTAAGGTAGCTCCCAAAACAACAACAGATTTTATATTAACATGTTAACTAAGTAGAAGTTTTACAATGTAAATTAAAGCTACACATTAGCACTTCGTTCTGACACCCTTGGCTAGAAGAGAGAAGCAAGTCTCTATTAAAACCCATCAGAAAGGGACTTCCCTGGTGGCACAGTGGTTAAGAATCCACCTGCCAATGTAGGGGACACGGGTTCGATCCCTGATCTGGGAAGATTGCAACTAAGCCCGTGTGCCACAATTACTGAGCCTGCACTCTAGACCCCGCGAGCCACAACTACTGAGCCCTTGTGCCACAACTACTGAAGCCTGTGCGCCTAGAGCCTGTGCTCTGCAACGAGAGAAGCCCGCGCACCGCAGCTAGAAAAAGCCCATGCTCAGCAACTAAGATCCAATGCAGCCGAATAAAAACGCAACAAAAAAGCCATCAGAAAGAATCTTAATACACCAAATAATTTTTCGCCTGTAAGGTGATCCTTATTCTATATGGATACACTGTACTACACATCTTATATCCTTATTTAGAATTATATGTACTATAAAAAATTTTAGAACCACAAAGTGGAAACAAAAACCAACTCTGGGGCTTCCCTGGTGGCGCAGTGGTTGAGAGTCTGCCTGCCGATGCAGGGGACACGGGTTCGTGCCCCGTCCGGGAAGATCCCACATGCTGCGGAGTGGCTGGGCCTGTAAGCCATAGGCCTGTGCTCCGCAACGGGAGAGGCCACAAGAGTGAGAGGCCCGCGTACCGCAAAAGAAAATAAATAAATAAATAAATAATAATAAAGACTAAAGTGATTAAAAAAAAAAAAACAACTCTGTTAAAGAGAAAGTAACAAAAACAACAAGGGAAAGGGGAAAAGTAAAGCACTTCGATCCTGCAGATTTAAAGAAGTAACCATCACTTCTGAAACAAACTATACTTTTTGTCAGAATTACAAATCCCTTCACTTCTATTCGTTTTTTGTTTTGTTTTGTTTTGTTTGTTTGTTTTTTTGTGGTACGAGGGCCTCCCACTGTTGTGGCCTCTCCCGTTGCGGAGCACAGGCTCCGGACGCACGCGCAGGCTCAGCGGCCATGGCTCACGGGCCCAGCCGCTCCGCGGCATGTGGGATCTTCCCGTACGGAGGCATGAACCTGCGTCCCCTGCATTGGTAGGCGGATTCCCAACCACTGCGCCACCAGGGAAGCCCCTGCTATTCGTTTTATTTTCTATAGTTAGGTAAAAGAACAGTCACCACCTAAAAGGTAAGGACCTAATTCTAAGTAGCTTAAAAGGGACTAATATGGGGTTTTGGCCAAGATTATGGACAATCTAAAAACTTTCTTAAAAGAACAAAGCAATATATTGAACATCTATTGTATGCATATCCAAAATAACTGAAAAGCTTCAGAGACATTCTTAAAAAGAGTCTAAGAAATGAATTAGATTTAGCACTGGACCAGTATCCATACACATTAATTTCCATTTAGGACTTTCCTTTCCTTGTCTATAAATCCATCTCTAGGTGAACTTCATTGGTATAGCTTCCGGAACTTATCTCCTTGGATCAAGGACACTCTAGTCTCAGCACAGAGATACAATTTTAAAATTGCCCTCTGTGAGCTGATCCTCTGCTACCCTTCCGATCTTATCTCCTACAACTCTCCCCCTCACTCACTCTGCTACAGCAACACTGGCCTCCTTGTTGTTTCAGGATGATAGGAATACTCTAGCCTTAAAGCCTTTGCACTTCAGGCTCCATTTGCTTAGACTACTGCATTTCCCCCACACTGCCATCTGGTTTGCCCCCTCACCTCCTGCAGGTCTTTGATCAGATGCGATTCTCAGTGAGGCCTTCCCTGACCAACCAATACAAAATGGCAACTCCTCCCCGACAGCAGCCTCTACTTTCTTTATCCAGTTTTCTTTTTCTCCATAGCACTTAACCCCATATGATACACTATATTTACTTGATTGTTGTCTGCCTGTAAAAGGGAATCTTTATATTGTCCACTGCTGTACTGTCAGTAGTTAGAACTGTGCCTGGCACTGTTAAATATTTGTTGAATAAATTATTATATCTAGTCAAGCCATATGACAAGCCATGGCAGTCAGTGACTGATAAGAGCTGACAATAATCCAGAAATGCTCAGATGCATCTATTTAATACAACAATAATAATTCAGCCTATTTTAAAATAGCTTTCTGCAGTATTTAAGCTTCCAATATTTCTGATTTTTAAAAAAATTAGATGCTTAACCAAAAGAAAAGTATCTAAAATATTTGATTCAGATCACCGTTTAGGATAAACCCTAGCTGTTCATTACCCAAACTTCTGCAATTTACAAAAGTTCCAGACTTGGTGTAGTATCTAAGAGGGACTATAAACTGCCCCTCGACTACTATATTATTCATAGTAAACTCTGGTTAATTAACTCCTTATTTTGTTTTGTCTTTACATATTTATTCTGAGGTTCCTGCAGCAAGACCCGAATGGACAGTGATTTAGCTGCCAGAAGCTAACTCCTAAGAAAGTTATGCCAGCATCCCAATAACCAAAGCCAAAGTTGTTTTTCTACATATTCACATCCAATTCTCCAGGCTGCCCCTTGGAAACATTTTCTCTCCCTTTAGGGATGCCCTAGAAGAGAGAAGAAGAAGAGTAGAGAGAGCATGAGAAGAGCAAAGAAAATGGGAAGAACTTTAAAAGTCTCAACTTCTTCAAACCCCAAGTGATGACTTCTAGGTGATTAAGTTTTTAATTAATCAAAGGCAAAGCACCTGAAAACTATTTTCTGTGCCCTGTATGTACATTATACAAAGAAGCCTCCTGTGTTTTAAAAAAAAAAAAAAAATCAAAGCATGCAGCGTAGTAATACCTGTGTAGTGACAAGAACCTTGGACTTGCTTTCACTGGTTCCTGGGCACTGCTAATCGTGTCTCCATGTTAATTACACTAAAATTTTAGACCCTTAAGTGTCAGATGAGAAGGCTGAACTAGAATATCCTCTCAAGCCATGCCCTAGCAGAAATCTGATATTTCACTGTTAAAACTAAATTAGTGGGATTCTGCTCCTGACCCAAAGTGCCCCAACATTCAAGGAGAGAAAAATGTTAGTGGAGAAAATTAATTCAAATGTTCTCTTCTGTACTTTTTCTTACATTGTCGACATCTGCTAATGTTTATCACCTCTTAAGCATTAACAGGTGATAAAATACACACCATCATGAGCAATTAGTCACATGTGTTACCTCATTTAATCCTCACAAAACCGAGAGGTATGTATCATTACTTCTATATTACAGACTAAGGTTTAAAGAGGTGATATAACCTGGGCAAGATCACAAAGTAAATGGCAGGGTCCAGCTTTGAACTTAAGCCCTGATTCCAAAGTCTGGCCTCTTAACCACTACACTACACTCTTTTCAAAGAACAATACCCTACAATATTAATAACAGAATTACTGTTAGTTTTTCTTTTTTTGGATGTGTGTGCTTGACTGATTTTTGTAATGTAAGCACCTTTTCTATTTTTAACTAGCAAAATTATTCTTGGTTTTTATGATGGCAACTCCATGATCCCCATGAGTGCAACCATGCAAATGGAGATGAGAATTTAGATCTAAATCTCTACGAGCTCTCCAGTCTTCAGGCACTTTTTCTTACACGAGAGAAATATGCTTACGGCCAGTTCAAAATCTAACACAACAACCTACGTACATCTTTTTTTTTAGAGACCTCTTGGGTGTGGATAAGAAACCGATTTCTTTCCTTGCCGCTTGAAAAAAGGCAAAACGACGGATGACCGGTACAGGAGAGAGCTCAGATTGCGATTCATCAGGTCTCTCGTCTTCTGAGAGCCCTTTTTAGGTGCAGTTTGAGGGTCAAAACGAGACACGGGGATGAATGGGTCCCTGTCACTATCCCTAAGAGGCGGCGGCAAAGACACAGGTGTACTTCCCTGCTCGGCGGTGCTAAGGGCCAAATCTTGAAGAGTCCTTAGAGACCAAGGGTCCACCAGGCCGCTCCTCGGCCGACGACTGAAGGAGGCGGGGTGGGGAGAAGCAGGGGCTTTTCAGAAGTCGCCCGGCCACACTCTCGCTGTACCACCCTCTTCTCTCCGCGGCTCCCCGAAAGCTCCCGGAGGGAAGGGCTTTCCATCCCTTCGCTCGAGACCCGAAGACCAAAGAAGCCAAAGCTCGACCCCTCCTGGGCGCGGCCTCGGCGGCCGAGCCCAGGGCACTCACCATCGTTCTCGTCGCTGTGCCGTCGCCGTGACATGCCGCACGCCGGTGCGCCGCCGAGCCGAAACGCCGGGCGGGAAGCTCGGCAGGAACCTTCGGGCAGCCGGCCGGCGCGAGGACAGCGGTGAGGCGCGCGGAGTGGCCGTCGCGCAGGCGCACTCGCTCGCGACGGCTCCCGGAAGCACAAGAGGGAGAGGTGGCCTGGTGGCTCTGCGGGCTTGGATCCGGGAGGGCCGGCGTCTGGAAGCTCACCAGGCCGCGGGCGTCTGCTCCGCACGCAACCGCCCTCTCGGGCTACCTCCGCCTCCCGCCTGCTTCCTTCGCCCGCCTTCCCTCGAAGTCCTTCCGGGGCCACGCGGAGAGCACCGCCTTTTCAGCGAGCCCGAGCCCGTCGGCCGCGAGCCACGCCAGGCGGCCAATGGTCTAGGAAGGACGCTCTAGTCCCCGCCTCCACTTCAGACCCTCCCACGCCTGGGCCTCTCGGAGGTTTTCCCGGCGGCCCTTTCGCTAACGGCCTAGACTTCCGGAGTTAGGTGAGGTCCCCGGCGTTCCTTCCTACTTAAACACAGGCTGGGGCTGGAGATGCGAGGGCAGTGAGAGGTGACAGTTGCTAGGCGGAGACCTTTCCGTGAAGAAAGATTTAAGAAAGGATCAGGACAGGCGGGTACGTGCTCATCCTTCTCCCACTTCCGGGCCTTTGCAGGCTTGGGAAAGCTGGGCGGAGAGATTGGGCCTGGCCCGGCGCGCGGGGTGGGGCCCGGGTGGGAGGCAGCGCCGCTCTAGCCGCCCCGGGGACAGAAAGACCCTCCCTAGTGTGAGCTTGCTACTCCGGGGCTACCCTCTGGCCTTCATCTGACCTCTCGCGTCTCCGAGTTGTTTAGGAAGGAACGGGTGATTGTTTTAGTAATATCTTCAGTAGTTATTGGATATCTCCATACGTGTACGTGAATATCTCCCGCCCTGACATCTCTGATGAGCACCACAGCTGCTTATCCAACTGCCTTGTCCATGGCCATCTGAAATTTCACACGTCTGAAATGGAACTTATGTCTCACTCTCCTGGCCTAACTTATTCCTCCTTCCGTCTTACCCATTTCAGTAAATGGCACCATCCATTCTATTGCTTAATCCAAAAATGTAGGTAGGATTGTTCCTACGGAACAATCTATCGGTAGACCCTGCCGACTCTACTTTCCGAACTGATCCAGAAGCAGATCACGTTATTCCTTTGTTTACAGCTTTCCGTGGCAAAAAAACTCCATAACCTCTCCTGCAGGGTTCTACTCTCTCATCACTGTATTCCAACCCCTCTGACTTTCTTTCTGTACCTCCAGTAAGTCACTTGAGGAATTTATACTTATTATTTCCTTTGTCTTAATATCTCTGCTCCTAAGTCTGCATGGATGGCTCCTTGTCATTTCGGTCTCAGCTCAAACATCAGGCCCTTGGTGAAGGCTTCCCTGGCAACCCAATCACTCTTTATTTAATTTGACAAATATGTTATATTTATTGTGTGCTAGGCAGTGTTCTAGACGCTGAGGATGCAGAGGTGAACAAAGGAAAACCCCTGCTTTCTCAGTGCTGATGACCCATTCAGGAACCAGCAAACAGTGCAATCAGAGGTAGTGAGCAAAAGTGGGAGAAGATAATATTAGGGAGGTGGTGGAGGGGCTTTGTAAGGACTTTGGACTTTTATCTGAGTACAATTTAGAAGCCTTTGGAGGGCGATCTGACTTATTTTTTAATAGTTACCTCTGTGGCTTCTACAGGAGCAGGGCAGTTAGGCAACTGCAGTAATTCAGTCAAGAAATGATGGCTTGAATGAGGTTGGTAGTGAAGGTGGTGCAGTGTGGTCTGATGTCATAGCAGAATTGATAGGCTTTTCAATAGTCTGAAAGAGTAAGGAGATGAGAATCCCAAAGTTTTTTTGCCTCAGTAACAGGAAGAATGGAATTGTTTACTGAGGTAAGGAAGACTGAGGAAGAGAAAGTTAAGAGTTTGGTTTTAACAGTTGCATTTGAACAGCCTCCTAGCCTTCCAGCTGAAGCCATCCAGTAGACATCGGTTATATGAATTTGGAGTTCAGGGGAGAGGCCTGGCCTGGAGATATAAATTTGGAGTCATCTAGCGTATAGTGTTTTAAACATAAAATTTCCTTTACGATTGTTTCCATTTTTAATCTTTTCATGGAAGCTTCAAACATTTACAGAAGTAGAGGAATTTATATAATGAACCCCCATGGACTTTATCAACCAGCTTCAGCAATTACCAACTAATGTCCCATCTACTTTTACCTATATTATCTCCCCTTGCCCAATTATTCTGAAGTAAATATAGTTTATAAGTCCCTGGGACTAGATGAAGATCACCTCAAAGGTGAATGTAATTAGAGTGAGTGTACATTTAGAGGTTGAGATGATAAGGAGGATCCGCAACAAAGAAAACTGAGAAGCAGTAGCTCTTATCACTGATATTTTCATGTTTTTTTGTTTACGTAGTGTCTCTTCTCTTACTATAACATAAGCTCCAAGTTAACAAGGACCTTAACAGTTTCATTAAGACCTGCATCTGCATCACTATTTTATCTGTCAGGCACATAGCAAAGTCCCCACAAATAATAATTAAGAATATATAAATAAGTTAAAGTGAGAACTGAAAGAGGGTTTAGAGTGAGGGGAGGTCATTTTGGGGTGGTGTGAAAGGCATGTGTGGAGACCCTGAGGCAAGAGAGAGCAGGGCTCGTTTGCAGAACTAGGCGAAGTCCAGCATGGCCAGAATAGGATACATGAGGGAGAGTGTTGTCTTAGATGAGCCTAGAGTGGTAGGGGAACTACATATGTGTCAAAGGCTACATAGTCCTTTCCAGTCCTCACTATAGTCCTGCAAGGTAGATACTGTCATCTCTATTTCACACATTTGGGAATTAGAACTCAGAAAAGTTAAATATCCTGCCCAGGTTCACACACTTGCACCCAGCTGCAACACAATCCAAAGCCCATGCTTTCCCCAGTCTTCATGTTCTTCACATTTGTCACTTGTAACATTTGCTTTACCAAAAAACACCATGTTGGTTGTACTGTGTCCATTTTGACAAGATTTGGCCACAGTAACAGTTTGTATATTTCTTCTGGCTCATTAAAATGAGGCTCTTTTGGTAGTTATTTCTTCTAAGTAAGGGAATTTGCCCAGCTCAAAAATTAGGGGACAAAAAAGAACAAAACATTTATAATTGAAGGTACTAACAGGAAGCTTGGTTGATTTTGGTTGCACCTGGTGCTTTTTTGGTATCTTTTCCCCTAGATGTTTGCATGGCTTGCCCTCTAATTCAGGTTTCTGCTGAAATGCTACTGCCTCAGAAAGACTTTACCTACCCTCTGAGTTTTAAAGAACCCGTTGGTGACTCTGTCTCCTTACTTTGCTTAGTTGTCATCATAGCCCTTTTTACCATCTGACTATTTTTTAAAAACAATTTATTCATTTGTTTACCTTCTCTCTCTCCCCACTGGAAAGTGAGGTCTAAGAAGGCAGAGACTTTTTCTGCTTCATTCACTGCTATATCTCCAGGGCCTCGAACAGTGCTGGGCATAGAATTGGTGCTAAATAAATATTTCTTGGATGAACGAGTAAATGAATGGATGGATAGCTTGAGCTACTTGGACCCATGCTCATTTGCATGATTGATTAGCTTCAAGTTTACTTCAAGTAGTAATCAAAGACTTGGACGTTGTTGTTTTTCCCTTGCTTACTTCCTAGGAGATAGTTAACTGAAAGGAGTCTGCCTCACTGCTGGAACCAAACCAGATGCCTTCTTCCACTTCACCAGACCAAGGAGATGACCTGGAGGCCTGTGTTTTAAGGTTTTCAGACCTGGATTTGAAAGACACAAGTCTTATCAATCCCAGTAGCAGTATCAAAGCAGAGTTAGATGTCAGTACAAAGAAGAAATACTCATTTGCAAAGAAAAAGGTAAAATTGCTGTTGATGTTTCAAGATCATGTAGGTATAGTTAATGTAGATATACCTAGAAGTAGCTCATCAAGGTTTTCCTCCAGGGAGTGGAGGGCTAGTGAGACACTAGACTGATGCCATGTTCAAGGTAAGGTCTAGTCAGAGCCATTAGCCAGTAATCTTAGTTCAGTGTCAAGCAAAGGAGAATCATAGGCAAGGTGTGGCTCTGGAACACTTATTTATGGTGGAGTACTTGAGGACAGATCCTAGACAGATGGGCTGGATTCCTTTTCCTACCTAGGGTATGGGAAGAATCCCAGGAACCCAGGAAACCTAGTCATAAGGAGAACAGACAGGCATTAGGGCAACTGCTGTCTAAGACTCCTGATCCAGTCCAGCTGGCAGGGCTCCGTTGGTTGGGAGAAGGAACAGAGCAGCCCAGAATGCTGCAGGCTTACTGAGGATTGGGTTACAGGGGTGGTATGGATGCTATTCTTCTATGCCATTTATTCTTTTTTTAGGGATCATTGACTAAACCTGCTGAAGCTCAAAGGAAAATGACTTGACTGAGGAAGTGCAATTGAGACTTAGTTTTCTTACCTCCAATCTGTTGTCCCTCTTTTGCAAAATCATCTTATATTGGCTCCATGTCAATGAAGAATAGATGTCTCTGCTTATAACTTCCTATCTAGCATCCTTCTACCCTCATCTCACACAGATTTCCTTGAAAATGAAACCCAAAGGGTACAGAAAGGTTTTTTTTTTAAGTTACTTTGCAATAATTTCAAACTTATAGAAAGGTTGCCAGAATTGTACAGAGGACCCCCAACTCCCCTCTGCCCAGCAGCTCCATTCATGTTTAATCAGTTGCCTCAAATGGCTTTTACATATCCACTCTAAGGTCACATGTTACCTTTAGTTGTTATGTCTCATAAGTGTTCAATCTGGACCACTTTCTCATTTTTTTCCCTGAAATCATGACTGTGACATTTTTGAAGATTACAGATGAGTTATGGTGTAGAACGTCTCATGATTTTCACTCATGTTTCCTTGTGATTAGATTCAAGTTATGGCTTTGTTAATAAGACTGCCCCACAAAAGATGCTGTGTTCATCTGGCTGCGTTCTGTCATGCAGTCACAGTGCCAATTTGTCCCATTACTGGCAATGTTAATTTTGGGTACTTGATTAAGGAAGTGCCTGTCGGATTTCTTTGCTATAAAATTATTTTTTCCCTTTTAATTATTCAGTATTTGGGGGGAAATACTTTGAGACTATGTAAATAGCCTGTTCCTCAACCAACTTTCATTTACTAGTTTTAGATCCATTGATGTTTCTTTGCTGAATTATTACTGTGATGGTTTCTAAATGGTGATTTTCTAATTGCTTCATTCCTTCTAGATTTCTTACTTGGCATTCTTCTGTAAGGAAGAGCTTTCTTTCCTCCCAATTTATTTGTATCAGTGTGTATTCAAGAATTCTGTTTTATTCAGTGGGCTATAATCCATTAGTATAATTATTTATTTTGATGCTCAGATTATCTCAGATTTGGCTGGGAGCCCCTTCAAGCTAGTATCTATGTCTTTTTGACTTGCCCTCATCATTCTTTGAGCATTTCCTTACTTTCTAATTCAACAAGATGTTTCAGGGTCATTTGTATTTTCCCTGTCTTATCCCTGGAGTCAGACATTTCTTCAAGGAGCCCTGGTTCTTTCTAGTGGAGAATTGTCAAAAACCAAAACCTGGGGGCTAGGTGAGCTCACTGCTTCTCCCAGGACCTCTGGTGGACGGAGCTAGGAATATAGAGAGATGAATATACATACATCCATATGTATCATACACATACTTTTATATTTACTTTTATATCACTGTAAATCAAATGAGTTCATACCATACTTTCAGTTCCGTTCCAACATCACAAGGTTTATTCTCTCTCCAGTTTTTTTTTTGGCTGCACTGTGCAGCTTGCGGGATCTTAGTTCCCTAACCAGGAACTGAACCCATGCCTGCAGCAGTGAAAGCGTGGAGTCCTAACCACTGGACCGCCAGGGAACTCGCTCTGTCTCCTTTTCATATGGGTGGAGAACCTAGCTCCATTTAGTCCCAATATATTGACTTACTTGCTTATTCCCTGTATGCAGTCTTCCCACTCTGCCAAGCTGCCTCCTCCACCAGGGCCTGCCTTCCCCACACAGGCCTCACCCACCTCTGAGCTGCCTTCCTAGCTCTGGCCTGCATCTCTCTCTTTCTTTTTTTTTTAGAGAAGTAATTTGTCTCTCTCTCTGTTTTAAAAAATTTATTTATTTTATTTTTGGCTGCGTTGGGTCTTCGCTGCCGTGCACACGCTTTCTCTAGTTTCAGCGAGCAAGGGCTACTCTTCGTTGCGGTGCGTGGGCTTCTCATTGCGGTGGCTTCTCTTGTTGCGGAGCACGGGCTCTAGGCACGTGGGCTTCAGTAGTTGTGGCTTGTGGGCTCTAGAGCGCAGGCTCAGTATTTGTGGCACACGGGCTTAGTTGCTCTGTGGCATGTGGGGTCTTCCCGGACCAGGGCTTGAACCCGTGTTCCCTGCATTGGCAGGCGGATTCTTAACCGCTGCGCCACCAGGGAAGCCCTGGCCTGCATCTCTCTTGAACAGACCTCACACGGGCCCTACCTGCTGCTGGATCCCAGGTGCTTTGTTCCCGAGGCCCTAAAAGACCAGCAGCAGGCCACGTTTACACTGGGCCTCCCATCTTGCTCAGGCCTGCCTGATGGCTTTTTGACAAAGGAAGGAGGAAAGAAGGAAAAAATTCAGATTTTATATAGTATTTCTTTAAGGACCATGACTTTTTGAGGCCTCGATGATAATGAGGCCTTGGATGCATACACCTTAGTTCTAAGTATAATACAAAGAAACACTTAAGTTGACATACACACCATCTCTCTCTCTCTCCCTTTTTTGCCTATACAGAAGGATTAACTGCAGGAGAGGCTAAAAAATGCCCTCCAGTGTAATTTCAGACGACCCCATCCTGATTCAGTCTGGGACAGTCCAGATAAGGTTGTGTACAGACTGAGGAAGGTCCAAAAGTGATGCTCCATATTTATAATTGTTATTCTTCAGAGTGCCCAATTTTGGGTGCTGTACTACAGTCTTCAGATGCATTAAGAAAATTGTTTAAAATATATATAGATACATATATATATGTAAAAATACCTTTCCATTTTTTTCAGCCTTGAAAAAAGGCTGATAATCATAGATACCATTTAACTTCCATTTATACATCAAAAAACACCATAAACAAAGTTGAAAATGAATGACAAGCTGGGAAACAAATTTGGATAACTATCATGAACAAAAGGTCACTAAAACCACTTACAAATCAGTAAGAAGATAAGATAAATACCACAGTAGAAAAATAGGCAACAGGTATTAACAGGTAAGCTAGAAAAGAACATCAAATCAATATGAAAAAATATTCAACCTTAAATCAAAGATACACAAATAAAAACAGGATATTTCTTTTGCCTTTTATTTGGGTCAATATTAAAAATACTGACAAAAATTAAATACTGATAAAAATGCTGTGGATAAAATGGAACCCTCATGCATTGCTGGTGAGTGTATAAATTGGTATGATTTTCCAGGTAGTCACTATTTCTCACAGTTTAAAATTTTATGCTTCTTCACCTCCAAAACTTTCTTCTAAATAGTTATTCTAAGTAGATGGTTAAAGACGTATGGAAAGATATGTGCATGGCATGTTCGTTCACCATTGTTTATAACTGCAAATATTGGAAACAAAAAAAGCTCGCTCATTTAGAATTGGTTAAAGGAGTTATGGTGCATCCATAATTTTCTCTTCTGTTTAAATTTTTTTTTAACAATTAGCCTAAATCCTCTTTATACAAATCAAAACATTTTGGTAGTCTTTCCAGTCTTTTAAAATGTACTTTTTAATGTAGTTGAGATTACATTGTATAAGCAAATTTTATCCAGTTTTTTTCATTTAATATTATATTTTCCCATGTAATTTAAAACTGGCTGCTTAATATTCCATAGTAAGTATACTCCATAATTTCCTTGACCATTTCCTTTTTGGAGGAAGTTCAGTCTCTCGGGAAGTTCTTCTATAGAACAGTAGGACGTAAAACTAGAAATCCCTGAGGAAAGATAAGGGATTTCACTGAGACTTTCATTCTAGCCTGAAACCTAAGGTTATTTAACAGTGACATATTTGAAATTTAATTGTAGGCATTTGCCCTTTTTGTCAAAACTAAAGAACTTCCAGCACCTCCTTCTGAGTATAAAGAAAAATGGTGGAAATGCTGTCAGCAACTATTCACAGACCAGACCAGCATCCACAGACATGTGGCAACACAACATGCTGATGAGATTTACCGTGAGACTGCTTCTGTTTTAAAGCAGCTGACTGTGACATCAAGCACCTCAAAGACTCTTAAGTCTGCAGACAAAAGAAACCCTTTCAAAGAAGACCTTACGCATAACCATGAAGTGTCTGCTTGGCTCCCTGATATAAGCTGCTTTAGCCCTGATGAGCTGTTAAGGTAAGAATTTCATTCTATACCTTTCGTTTAATTTAAAAAATGTTTTTCCAGTCACAGTGAGATACCACCCATCCACTAAAATGGCAAATCCTTAAGGCACAGAATTTCTCTACCGCCTAAACTAGGCCGATAAACATGTTCTATGTATAACAGAAGACCATAGCCTATGCGGTAGCATATACCCGCACAGCTTACAGTGTTCTCCGGGTTTCTCAGAAGCCATCCTACATCTTATCTTCTCTAGGCAGAGGTAAGGAACAGAAAATTGTATTTTTTTTCAAAGAGAAATCAGAAGGCCCAGAAATGTTGATGATTCCTGTACCCTGAATAATGTCAGAACTTAAAAAGGGGGTTTTGTTGCCAAATGTGGTTTTCTGAGCTGAATATGTTTTATAAAGTATGTTAAGTTTTATTTTATTTTATTATTTTTTTAAAAAAATTTATCTTTGGCTGTGTTGGGTCTTTGTTGCTGTGCACGGGCTTTCTCTCTAGTTGCGGCGAGCGGGGGCTACTCTTCATTGCGGTGCATGGGCTTCTCACTGCGCTGGCTTCTCTTGTTGCGGAGCATGGGCTCTAGGTATATGGGCTTCAGTAGTTGCAGCATGCAGGCTCAGTAGTTGCGGCGTGCAGGCTCTAGGGCACAGGCTCAGTAGTTGTGGTGCATGGGATTAGTTGTTCTGCGGCATGTGGGATCTTCCCGGACCAGGGCTTGAGCCCGTGTCCCCTGCATTGGCAGGTGGATTCTGAACCACTGTGCCACCAGGGAAGTCCCTATGTTAAGTTTTAGAACTGAAGCATAGGATTAGAAGTTTAAATCTGCCTTTGAAAACCTCACCAAATCATAATATTACATAATTCTAGAGGACAGATTTCTGATTTTAAGCAATTCCTAAACTATTTGGTGAATAGAAAATGCCCAAATTTGATACATTTTTGTCACCCGTGTTATGCCAGTTCCCTTTGTTTATCAGAAAGAGGAAGAGAAAGTTAGAAAGAGAATTGAACTTGGAGTCAGACTTGAGCTAGTCACTAAAATTCTTTGTACCTTTAAGTTCTCGCCTCTAAACTGGAATAATAATGCCTGCTCTGCCTACCTCACAGAATTGCTATATGAATTGTATAAAATGATGATGGTAAGAGCACTTGTGAACTATAAAGTGCTATACAAATGTGGTCTCTTCATTTCTGCATGGCCCTGCTTTTTAGTTAGAAAGACAAAGAAAAGGATACATGAAACATTTAGCAGATGGTACGAGACAGGCTATATAATTATCACTTACAGTTGTATGGCTCAGACAGTAATTCATTACAGGAATTTAGAGAACAGGAAATAGATAGGCTCTGAAATAGATAAGCAGGTTTCGGAGACTCGGCCCTGAAATATGAAGAGGGCACTGAGGAGACAGTCACAGATTCCAGAGCTGGATGGGACCTTAATTATCATCTGTTATATCATTCTCTAAAATATGTCTGTACAACACTAGCTCTGGAGGATGCTATCAGGTGTTGAAAAGAGATGCTAAAGACAATTAAGTTTGGGAAGCATTAGGTTAAAATGTTCTTTTTTGCAGGACTGCCCAGAGCCTTCAATAAATGAGGGGCTTTCACTGTGACTCTCAAAGGGAAGATATTATCTGCAGGATTTCTCAGACATGTGATTTCATAGAACAGCTTCAGAGCACACTTTGAGAAATGCAGTTTATTTCAGTCCTCCAGTTTTACAGTTGAGGAAATCAAGGCTCAGGGATGATAAGACACCTGCCCAGGTCCCATAACTAGTTAGTTTAAGTCAGCACAGTGCAGTAGAAAGAGTGTGGGTTCTAGTGTCAGAAGACTGGTGTTCCAGTCCTGACTGTCACTTTGTAGCTGTCTCACCTGGGATGAGTTGGGCTCAGTTTATTCAGCTATAAAATGGGGATGATAATAACCTGTCTCATGGGTAACAGGATTACTTGAAAAAATGGAAATGAAACCTTTTTGTACAGAGAGAGATTCAAAACAGATACTGCCTTGTGTTAGAATATAAGCCAGAATGGATTAAAATTTCCAGCTGTCTTATGAAAAGGGGTTATTAATACCTATCTCATGGATATGATGATTAAACAAGGAAATCAAAGTAAGCTCACTTGTTTATAAAGGAAGGAGTTCAGTGCAGGTATTGTCTTCTTTAGAGCAAATACAGACAGGAATTGCTTCTCATTTCAGGGGGAGAATGATAGTTAGGAGCAAAGGCAGGCATGAGTTGCTCCATTAGGCCTTTCTTCTGAGTCTGCCTGGGTATACTTATGAATTGTGTTTTCCTTATGCCAGTGACTCAAATGCTTTTTCCCCTGTGGTTTTCTTTTTATAGTGGCCACAGCAATGGTGAAGGGGAGGTGCTACTTTATTACTGCTACTGTGACCTGGAGGATCCTGATTGGATCTGTGCCTGGCAGACAGCTCTGTGTCAGCACCTGCACCTCACGGGCAAGGTAACACCTTCTCCCACACCCTATCCTTCACTGGACTCATCTTGCCTCCAACTTAGTTTGCAGAGGCTGTGCTTGAAGGCCTCACCAGTTGGGTTCTTAGAAATTAGCAAATTCCTGCTAGGCATTTAAGTGGAATACTAAATAGCTATTAACATGATGTTTTCTGTTGGTGGGAGTGTAAGTTGGTACAGCCACTATGGAAAACAGTATGGAGGTTCCTCAGAAAATTAAAAATAGACCTACCATAGGATCCTGCAGTCCTACTCCTGGGCATATATCCAGACAAAACCCGAATCCAAAAAGATACACCCCGATGTTCATAGCAGCACTGTTCACAATAGCCAAGACATGGAAACAACCTAAATGTCCGTCAACAGATGAATGGATAAAGAAAATGTGGTACATATATACAAAGGAATACTACTCAGTCATAAAAAAGAACAAAATAATGCCACTTGCAGCAATGTGGATGCAACTAGAGATTATCATACTAAGTGAAGTAAGTCAGAAAGACAAATACCGTATTTCATTTATATGTGGAATCTAAATATGACACAGCTGAACCTATCTACAAAACAGAAACAGACTCACAGACATAGAGAACAGACATGGTTGCCAACGGGGAGGGGATTGGGGGAGGCATGGAGTGGGAGTTTGGGGTTAGCAGATGTAAGCTATTATATATGGAATGGATAAACAATAACGTTCTGTATAGCACAGAGAACTATAATCAGTATCCTATGATAAACCATAATGGAAAAAATATTTAAAAAATGAATGTATATGTATGTATAACTAAATCACTTTGCTGTATAGCAGAAATTAACACAACATTGTAAATCAACTATACTTCAATTAAAAAAAAATGGTGTTTTATAAGACTACATAAAGGCATAGACCAGGGATCAGCAAACTTTTTCTTAAACAGCCATATGGTAAATATTTTAGGATTTGCACAAAAGCTGCTCAAACTTGGTGTCGTAATATGAAAACAACCATAGACAATATGTAAAGGAACAGATATGGCCATATTCCAGTAAAACCTATGTAAAAGCAGGCATAATTTGCTGACCCCTTGCATGGGGAAATGTTCTTGATATATTAACTGGAAAAACATTTTATAGAACTGTACATATAGGTGTGATATCAAATTGCTTCCTAATTTTCTTAGAACATGTCAGTCTTTTGCCATTTTGTGGTTTTGACATTTGCTGTTTCCTTTCCCTCTTGAATGTTTTTTCCCCCAGATCTTCACATGGCTTGTTCCTCACTTCAGATCTCCCCTCAAATGTTCTCTCCTGAGAATTCTCATCTGTCTCTCTCCAAACTTTTCTATTCCCTTCTGCTGAAAGAATTTCAAAAAGTTTACTACTATTGGAGAGTATAATCTCCAAACCTCATCATTCCTCTCTCCAAACCTCATCACTTTCTATTCCCTTCTGCTCAAAGAATTTCAAAAAATGTACTACTATTGGAGAGTATAATCTTTGTTTAATTTGTTATAATCTATCTCCCTTGTAGAATATAAGCTTCATGAGTACAGAACTTTGTTAATCAATTGATATATTGTCAGTGCTAGAATGGGGCTTAGCACATAGCAGACAGTAAATATTTGGAGAATGTTGAGTAAAAGGATGAATGTATGTTTGTAACAAAACCACAAGTGTGTGTGTAAAAAGATGGAGAGTGGTAAATATCAAAATGTTAGTTGTGATTATCTCTACGTGATAGGACTATGGATTTTTTTTCAAATCCTCGATGATTACATATATATATGTGTGTATATATATATACATACACACACACACACACACACACACACATATGTGTATATATGTATTTTAAATCAAAAGGAGGTGAACTAGATTCCCTCTGAGATCACCTCTGGTTATGACGCTGTACTGTCTTAGGCCTAATGTTTCCCACACATGTCCTAGGTTTTAATTCCCTAAGGCAATTATTTGATCAGTCAGTGATATTTTTCATACCCATGTTGTTTTATAGATAGTGGCTGAAAGCTTCTTTTACCTCATTCAGTTCATCACCAAGTCCTGCCATTTCTGCCTCTAAAATATCCTTTGATTCCATTCACTCTGTCTTCTGCTTCCACCACCTTAAACCAAGCCCCACCCTCTCTTACCTAGTTCATTTCAGCAGCTTCCAGACTACTCTCCATTCTTCCATCCTTGCCTGCACTTAATCATTTTCCACACAGCAGCCAGAATGATCTTAAAAGGTAAATGAAATCATCTCCCTCCCTCCCTCCTCACAATCTTTCAGTAGCTATCCAGTGCATTTAGAGTAAAACCCAAATCCTTAACGTGCCCTTAGTTTCCTGGATTATTTGGCCCCTTACGCCTTTTACACTTAATCTGATACCATTCTTTACTCATTACACTCCAGCAAAATAGCCTTTTAGTTTCTTGGAGCCCTCAGTTTTTTTGGTGCCTTTGGGCCTTTTTGTAAGAAAATTCTCTTCAAGGAACTCTCCCACACCCACTCGGGTTCTCCTATCATAATTTTTAATCAATCTTTAGTTCTCAATTTTAATGACACTTCCTGAAAGACATCCTTCCTGACCTTTAATCTAAATTCAGTTTTCCAAATACACTTTTTCATTGCCTCTTGCAGTGATTTTTCATAGCACTTGTCAGTGTGTGACTTTTGTCTGAATATCTGTGATCTTCCTTAAGTCTGTAAGCTCCCAAAGGGCAAAAACTATTTATTTTTTAACCACTGTGACCCAATTCCTAGCACAATTGCTGGCGCATTGTAAAAAAAAAAAAAAATTCAGTAAACACTTGTGGCGTATATACGTTTATCACCATCTCTATTTAGAGAACACCTTGAAGGATGGATATTCTCTCACAGTAAACCTGAGCCTACAAAATAGGAAATCAATTTGTTTCCTTGGTCTGGGGCCGATTTTTATTCTTGGCCCAGCCCAAGGTGACCTAGCAGTGAGGGCCTCTGCCCACAAGGTGGCAGCACCTACCTGGATCTTAGTTCTAAATTTTAAGGCTTCAGCCAAGTTTTCAAGTTTTGTGTTGGTAGGAGATTTGGCAGAATGTTGGCATTTGTAGGGAAAGAGGAGAACTTGAAAATTCTAGAATTATGGAAAGAAGCTTTTGATCCCTTTGCTATACATTTCTTACTGCCTCAAGAAATTTGAGGGGATGCATTAGAGGCTTTAGAAAGGAAAAATTGCAAGATTTGGACCCAATAAGATATGGTTTTGAATCCCAGATCTACCACCTACCAACTCTGTGCCCTTGGGCAAGTTACTTGATTTCTTTAAGCTTCTGTTTCCTTTTCTGTCAAATGGGAATTTTGATATCTACTTTCCAGGAGTATAATGTAAAGTTCCTGTCTCATACTAGGTACTCAATAAATGCTAACTATTGCTCTTCATCTCTGAGGTATAAGGCCTTCCTCACCTAGCAGCTACTTTGAAGGTTTCAGTTGAAGAATACTTCAACAGAAGTTGAAAATCTAGTGCATGAGTTTAGAGGTTGCTCTGCCTCAGGTATTTAGGGAGTGCCTGTGCTTGTCTTTTATTTGGGTTCTGAGATTAAAATAGCATAGGAAAGGGTCTTCTGACCTACTTAGAAGACAGGTACACAGACGTATGTACCTCTTCATCATATTTGCCCCCGTCAGAGACAGTTTTAGAGTAGATTTCCTGACCCTTATGCTGGTTCAGCTCTATTTTTCTATGTTGTCCCTTAAAAAAATACGAGTCGGTAATAGGTGCAGTAGTCTGTACAGCAGAGATGGCATATGCTTCCTACTTTCCTCTCCCAGCCCAGAACAGGCTTCAATAGACTGCACTCCTCTTTCTCAAGGAGCCTGGATGTGACTCAGAATGCTCATCATGGAACTCTGAAGAGCCACTACTAGTGAGTTGGCCCTGGCTTGTGAAATGAATCCCATTTATATCCATGCCCTAAAGAATTGAATCAAGTGAGGCAACAAACGAAGTATCTTCTCTAGGCCCTAATAAAAGGGGAGCTTTTAAAATTTTTCAAATTCTAATGCATTGGTAGGTATCATTGCTATATAAATAACAATATATAACGAAGTGGTAACAATATAAGACCCTGACTTAAATTACATCTCTTTCCAGAGAATACCATGATATACAGTGTTGCACTTTCTTACTTTTCCCTAGAAAGCTAGCTCTGTCTAGAGATGATCCATCTTTAAACTTATCCAGAGGATTTTGTGGTACCAGAACAAGTAACTTTGCAGGCCCTCCAGAGGATTGCCTCTTAAGGCAGGGGCCTTAACCCAGGCTTTAATGTCCCCTAACCAGTGAAGCATTTCAAAGAGAATAGAGGGCTTGAGAAGCCAAAAAGCCTCAGATTTGGATACACATTCATTTGCTCAGCAAATACATATTAAAATTCTACTGTGTGGCAAGTACTACTCTAGGCACCGACTATGCAACAAAGAACAAAAGAGACACAAGCTCCTCCTTGTGGAATTTGTATTCCAACGGGTGGGTTTGCAGTGGTGGGCTTTACCTCCAACACTGTGCAGAGATGTGCTCATGTGCATTCCCAGCCCTCAGATGTGTTCTGTGCTTTAGGACTTGAGGACAGCAGTTTTTCATTGTTGATTCTTTGTCATGTTTTATCAAGATGAAGAAATTGAGGTTCAGAGAGAATTAATTTTCTCAGGGTCACTTAGCAAGTAAATGGCAAAGTTGAATCTTGATCCTACATCTGTTGACCTGAATTTAAGTTTTGGCCACTGGACAGCTGGAGCTCCATAGCAAATGGGACTTTCCAGTTGTTCTATCCATTTCATTCTCTTGTTTGGCACACGTTAACTGAGTACCTTGTCTGAACTATGGGCAGTGTGCCATTTTAGAAAACTACAAGCATCCTGTGTGTGGTAACATTTTTGTGTCCACAGCAATGTTTCTGCTTTTCCTGTTAAACTCACTGACACACACGAACCTGTTCTGCCCTGCAGAGATTTGAACCGAGCTAAGAACAGCCTGCATTCCCTTTCTCTCACTGTCTTGTGTCTCAGGTTCGAATTGCTACAGAAGGAATCAATGGGACAGTGGGTGGAAGCAAATTGGCCACCAGACTCTATGTAGAAGTCATGCTTTCCTGCCCATTGTTTAAGGATTATCTGTGTAAGGACGATTTTAAGGTAAGAGAAATTGAACATAAAATGGATCGAGAGCCATTTGCTTCTGCTTCAGTGCCTCTTCCCACTCCAGGCTATGAAGAGGATCACTATAAAGAAGTAAGCAGTGCTGGACAGAACACCCTTTCCTTGCTAGGTCCCGAGGCAGTGCAGGAGAAGGAGCATGCTTGTTCCAGTTCGTCCACCACGTCACCACGTGATCATGGGCCTTGGTCTCCTTTTTTATAGAATAAGGACGTTACAGCTTATATATTCTATAAACTCTCAAACTTAGCCGTGTTTGTTCATTTGAGAGACCACCTGGCTGTATCAGGATCACTACGTGTTTAGTGAACCTGGTGGGATCAGATCTGCACTTCACACCACACAGGGAATAAAGCTATTGCTCTCCCAAGAGAGCTGCTTTGTTGGAGTGACTTCATGCTTTAGCATCATGGGTGACAGAGGTGGTGGGGAATACCTTGCTAGTGTTAGTGCTGGTGATGATGATAAGGAAAGAAAAGGTTGTAGCTTTAAAAGCTGGGATGTAATCTTACATGTTGAAATTGCTCAGTGGTATTTCAGTTTTATAGTTAAATGCTTATTGCTATAGAAACACCTTTTCAATTTGACATTTTTGCACATGGTAGATACACAATAAATAAGTGCCAAATATAAGAATTATATCTGTTGTGTAATAATAGGGTAGCTGAAGTATTAAGAAACCTCAAATTAGGAACAACTGTTTCAGTGGGAAAAGGGAGTTAGAGCATAGAATGTTCCAGATAATTTAACTGAATAAATATCTTATACCTGGAGATGGGAGAGAAAGACTGTATTCTGTTTTGTTTCTCATTGGCTAGACCAGCAAAGGAGGAGCTTGCTGTTTTCCAGAATTGCGTGTTGGTGTGTTTGCAGAGATTGTGCCCATGGGGATCAGTCCCAGTAGGATCTCCTATAAGAAGCCTGGTATGCTTGCTTTAAGAAGAAGCATTTTCCTTTTCTTCATAGGGACAAATCTTAATATAGAGACAAATGTGAAAGCTAGACATTCTGATCAGCAAGAGTTGTGATGAGTTCTCGCTTCAGAGTATCTGTGGGGTGGCTAACACTTGGGTCATTCAGTGCTTAAACTGGTTCTTCTCTTTGGTGCTCCGGTGATTGGAGACTCACTACTTAGAATGACGTGGCTTAGTTATTCTTTTTGGTGATGGTTTGGCAAGAAGTTGTTTTCTTTCCAAAGATAACAATTTGGAAAGAGTGTAATTATTACTTGTAAATAGTTCATCAACTGAATAAAACACAGGCTTTTTGCTACAGGAAGCAAGTGGCTTTCAACACCAAAGCAGTTTGTTTGCAAGTGCTCTAGAATGTTCTCTTTGCCCCTCCCTCATGGGTACCGTAGATGGTTGAAAGACATTTGTTTGGCTGGGTTTTTTGGTTTTGTTTTACTTTTTACTATGAAAAATTTCAAACATTAAAAAAAATAGAGAAAACAGTACAGTGAACTCCCTTGTACCTCTCCCGCAGCTTCAACAGTTATAAACTCATGGCCAGCTTTGATCTATCCCCACCCCCTTCTCCCATCCTGGGTCATTTAGAAGAGAATCCTGATGTCATGTCATTTCATTCATAACTATTTTAGTAGATTATCTCTAAAAGATAAAGGTTTTTTAAAAAATAAATAATTGTAAAACCATCATCACATCTAAAACATTTTAACAGCAATTTCTTAATGTTATCAAATATCCAGCCAGTGGTTAAAATTCCCAGTTATCTCACACTTTTTTAAGTTTGTTTCTATCAGGATTCAAGTAAGGTCCACTCATTGTGATTGATCACTATGTCTCCTAAAGTCCCTTTTAAGCTAGAGATTCACTTCCATCTTTTATTTTCCCCTGCAGTTTATTTTTTGAAGGAATTAGATCATTTTGCTTATAGCATTTCCCACAATCAGTATAATGCTGATTGCATCTCCATGGGATGTTCCTCTGTCCTCTGTATTTCCTATGAACTGTAGTTAGATTTATAATAGTGCTGTCTAATAGGAATATAATGTGAGCTACAATGGAATTTTACATTTTCTAGTAGCCACATTTTAAAAAGTAAAAGGAAACAAGTGAAATTAATTTCAATAATATGCTTTATTTAATGGAATATAGCCAAAATATTATTTCAACTTGTATCCAGTGTAAAAAATTATTAATGAGATATTTTACTCTTTTTTTTGTATACTAAGTCCTTGAAATCCTGCATCTCTGTCACCCTTATTACAGCACACTTCAAGCCACATTTCAAGTGCCTGTTAGCCACATGTGGCTAGTGGCTGCCATATTAGATAGCTCATGTCTAGAGACTTGATCAGGTTCAGGTTTGATTTCCTTTTTTCTTTCTTTCCTTTTTTTTCCCCAAGTCTACTTCATAGGTAGTATTGTCCCCTTTCATCAGGAAACAGAAAGGTCTGGCTGGCTCTATGTTCATTTTTTTAACTTGTAAATATTTAAAAAGAAGGCTAAGAGTTAAACCAGAGGGAAATGAGAGTAAGATACAAGCATCTGGGAAAAGAGACTCATGTATGAGGAGAAAAGGGCCAAAAAGGGCCGTGTCTGCTTAGTGTCCCTACCTTGGCAGGAGGCAGGATGACCACAAACAGCTCTTCTTGGCGCTACAGGACCTTGCTCCGGAGCTTAGGGGAGAGTGGGCTCCAGGCAGTGCTTTGCTGCTTTCATTTGAGCCAAGTTGTTTGGAGGCACTTCTTTTAAGCACTTCATGTGAGTCACTCTCTGGTCAGGCCTCCACAGGGCCAGGAGAATAGCCACAGTAATAGCAGCAGCAGGAACAGGCTGGGTTCCCTGCAGCTCCCTGTAAGGAGAAGTCTTAGCAGATTTCCATGCTTCTCATCACAGTTTTGAACCTCCCTTTCCACCCCACTGTTTTGTTGACTGTGTAAATTATGTGACAGTAACTTATATAAAATCTGGCCTTGTTACATTCTCCCTGCAGTCCTAGGTTAAGCAGGTAGGAGTCCAGATTCCTTGGCCGTGCTCTGGGTCTCCAGCCCGATCTGGGTACCCAGCAGTTTCAGGGGGTTGTTGGGATTCACCCCTGAGCGGAGCTGTCAGGCTGTATCATGAGTGGTACCATGACTCAAGGACCAGAGCGCCCCCACCACCACCACATGATGTATGGTGGCCAAATTCACCAGAAGTTCCTCACAAACTACTGAGATGTCTGGACCCTAAAGATACAGGAGTATTTCTATCCTAGAGAGTAGAGGAGGCAGAGGGCCTCACTGGACAGGTTCTTTCCTTTTAGTCTCCTTGTATGTTACTTATCTTCTTTATCTCCTTTCTCTCCTCCTTCTTCTAGCGTTTCATCCTTTTCTCTCTCTTGCCTTCTTTCTCATATTTCATTCCTGCTGTCAGCCCCTCCCACCATTTTCTTTTTTACTCATGCACACAAACTTAGACACATTCTTCTTACTCTTTTGTATTTTTAAAAAACTTATTCCAACTTTGTTCCATAACCATATGCTCACACCTGCCTGTGCCAGGGTTCTTAGCCTCGGACTTGATGTTGGTATAGAACAGTTTATAAAGCCTGTAGTCAAGCATGTACATGCCCAGGCTCCTCCACATACAGTGACAGTAGAACACTGGCCATAACATGGACCGGAAAACCCACATGGCAGTTTATATCCCTTCTGTCTGGCTTTTATTATTGGGTTAGGCCAAGTATGAGGATGCAAAATTCTCTGTTTCTAAACTGCCAGGTCTCCACAGTGCTCATCTTAGGAGGAGGGAGAGTGAGGATACATGGAATTACTAAATTCTTCCATTATGATCATCAGATAGTGTCATTTTCAGACGTAATTGTAATTATGAGAGGAAAGGTTTAGGTGGGGAGAAACAAAGCAAATGGAAGTCATCGGGCTGGGCCAGTTGTAACTGGGTTTTGTTTTTGTTTTGTTTTAACTGATTTTTTTGTTTGGTTTAAGGAATCCATTTATCCCCAGGTGAATTTCATAAAGAAGTAGAAAAGTTTCTGTCTCAGGCAAATCAAGAAGAAAGTGATACTATCCTACTGGACTGCAGAAACTTCTATGAAAGCAAAATAGTAAGTAAGAACCAGAACTGAGTTCCCACAGCATAGCATGTTTCTGAAGGGGATGCTGTGCGCCCACCTGTGGCTGAGTCAGTGGCTCTCCTCCCACTACTAGCAGCATCAGAGAAAACCCAAGACTTCAAACTCAGAATCTGGTGAGAAAGTCTAAGAAAATATGGATTAAAGACATCTTGGCACATAATGGACTTTCTGGCTCCCATATGCCTACCCCTGACATGTGTCAAGGATCTTGTCAAGTTTGCTTTGGGCAGCCTCTCCAGTTCCCCTGAGGTCTCTGGTTGGGTGACCCACAGCCCACCAGCCTTGTTTCTAAGTTCCAGATTTTGAAGTTTGAAAGGCTAGCGTGTGGGATGAAAACAGCAGGGAGCAAGTGCTTCCTTGCCAAGGCAGGGGTGGGGAGTGGTGTTTGACACAGAAAGAAGCTTTGTTCTTACCAGGTATGTTTTTCTGATCATTTTCTTTCTGCTGCTCCTATATTGTAGGGACGGTTCCAGGGCTGCTTAGCCCCAGACATCAGGAAATTCAGTTACTTCCCTAGCTATGTTGATGAAAATCTAGAACTTTTCAAAGAGAAGAGGGTACTGATGTATTGCACTGGGGGCATCCGTTGTGAGCGGGGTTCAGCCTACCTCAAAGCCAAGGTGAGTCACCACCCTTAGGACACTGCAGGCATGGAAGTGAAGAAGGCTCCACCCACAGCGTGTGTGGAACTTTCCAATCCCCACCTTCACTCCCTCTCCCACACCCAGCCAGCCAGGGATTTATTCTCCCCAGCATAGAGTTTCTAAGTATAAAATCTGAAGTTCTTAAATCTCAAGATGTGAAAAGCACTCAACAGTCTTAGAGACTCATCAAGTACAAAAGGGAAAGATTAGTTGATATCTCCCTTTTCCTAATCCTTTTACTTGATCCTGAGAAGAGCAAATTCAGTAACATTACATGTCCTAACAGGTGTCTTCCTATATTTAGGGAGCAGCAAAAATAGTTGGGCTTCCCAGGATCTAGAGAGTGAAGGCCCTGACTGCTGTCCTCTCCCATCACCCTAGTAGGCAAGATCTGCCAGTTGGTTCCTTGCCCCCTTGGTCAGCAGTTCTTCACTGTCCCGCAGCGGGAGCCAGGAGCCCCATTTCGGCATTCCTACCGCATGCTGCTCCTCTGTGGAGCTTCCTACTGGTCTCTGCTAGTCTCCTCAAATTTCCTCTTGTGTTTCCACACATAGGGAGTGTGCAAGGAAGTGTTCCAGCTCAAGGGTGGCATCCACAAGTACCTGGAGGAGTTTCCTGATGGTTTTTACAAAGGGAAGTTGTTCGTTTTTGATGAGCGTTATGCCTTATCCTTCAACAGTGACATAGTGTCAGGTAGGTCAGCACAGACTCAGAACCTACATTCATGATCAGGCACACCCTCTGTATTAACCTTCTGGAAGACAGACCAGTACTGATTACTTGAAGAATAAAGCAAGGGAAAAGGAGTACGTAGGACCACCATTTCCTAACAGAGTTGGAGATGCAGCAGTGGAGCAGACAGGATTTGGAATGGAAAATAATTTTATCTTTAGTTTCATAACCCCTCACTAAATATAGTACTTCCTTCAATTATGAATGTAAGCAGCAAATCAGTAGTATTAGATGTACCTGTGACTTTGTTATCACTAGAAATCACAGTATTTTCATATATTACAGCTGCTGTGAATATTTCAAAATAGCATTTATGTTCATCATCGCTTCAAAATGGAAATAGTTATTAGGCGCATCACTAAGTCTTGTTATAGAATGTGTTAACAAGTATTTTACTGTATCCCAGACTTTAAAGAATATTTCGTTATTTTGTATTTCTATATAATTGGTTTCCTTTGTGATCCTATGTATTTTATTTTATGCATTGTAAAAACATTTTTCTAAGACAGAATAGTCTTCACCAGACTGTCAAGTAAATTCATGGCACAAGTAAAAGAACCCCTAATTAGACGGTCTGTGGACACGTGTGGTGTGCACTTTCGAGTGGTGGGTGGGGCATTCCAAGGGGGAGCTGAGCCTAGGGCCAAGGCAGGAGGCAGGGCTGGCTACAGGAAGCCTGTGCTGTGACTGTAGTTTGGAGTCCACACTAACATATGGTACCAGATGAGGGCAGTCAGTAAAAGAAGGATGGAAATAATCCTTAAGAAAAATGGATCCTCCCCCTGGATGCCACCATTTTGAACGGGAAAGATCACAGGCAGACAACCCTAGTGGCTGTCAGAATTTTCTAGAACTCCTGTGATCAGGGGCTGAGATTGAATTAACACTCAGATAATGAATAAGGTGGGAGTCTGATTTCCTCTCCCCTTTCTTCTTGATCTTTTTATTCATTTTAATGGTCTTATATTTGTGTCTTATTGGAAGCAACTTCAGATCTCTTACAGAGCTAGATGGAGCAGAAAGGGGAGAGAGAGGGCCCAAAGGTAGCTTAGATAAGCTAGGTAAAGAGACTTGAAGAATGATGTTATCAATGGTGATAGGAGGTCAGCAGGGAAAAGGGGCCGAGAAAGTAGATAAGTTTTAGGAGTTGTGTGGCCAAGTGTCCTCTGGCAAAAGCAGGAGAACCTCAGGCCTGGGGAAGAGGAGTGTGGACTGCAGAAGCCAAATGTCAATGTGGGATTATCTGTATTCAGGCGTGTTGTCTCCCAGTGCAAAAGGGAATGATCTAAAGGAAAAAGACCATTCAACAAAGGGTGCTTGGCCAGCTTTGGACTAGTGAATGAAAGAGAGAAACGTTACTACCTGTTTTCTAAATGAGAAAAAGAAAAATGGGTCAGTGAATGCTGGAATCAGAAGACAATTCCCAGAAGCAACCTCCCCCCAAAAAGGTGGGGGTGGGGGAACCTCGTCTGTTAGAAGACAGGAGACTTACACTATTTAGAAACCTTCCTCAGACCCAAAAGGTACATTAGATGCTGATGAGCTAAGGGTTATATTTAGGAACTGGAGAATTGCGTCTGCGTGTGCATGTGGTACGTATGTGTGTGTACACGTCTGTTGTGTGTACACGTGTGTGCTCATCTGTCTTTACAACAAGGCTTTTCTTTCTTCCCCAGAATGTTCATACTGTGGGGCCCCATGGGACCAGTATAAACTGTGCTCCACTCCCCAGTGCCGCCAGCTCGTCTTGACCTGCCCTGCCTGCCAAGGACAAGGATTCACAGCCTGTTGTGTCACGTGTCAAGACAAAGGGAGCAGGCAGGCTGCAAGCCCAGCCCAGAGCAGTTTTAAAGAGGAATGCGAGTGTACAGCCCGACGGCTACGCGCACCCAGGGAGCTCTTACAGCAGGGGCGACTCCCTGTGAGCCCGGGGCCCAGGCCAGGTGATGATGAGGATGGGCCATGCTTACATGAGCAGCCCCATCTGCCTTTCCCCAATCCTTCACAGAGCTAGGTTTGGGGCGACCATGTATTGGAGAATATTAGGGCTGTTCCAGCAGAGAAACAGGGAACTCTAGTGCTGCCAGAGCCACCATGGCCAGCTGGTCACCATGTTGGCCACCTGTCCTTCACAAGAGGAGGGAAGAGGGAGTTGGGTGCTGACCTCTTACTGGAGACATTCTGACTCAGAAGATGCTAGAGCACAGAAAAAGGTGAGCTGTGTAGGATCCCAAAGCTGCTGAGGGAGAGAGCCTTGAGCCTGGTGACCAGGTCATGCCCTTTCTGTGCCATGCAGCAGGGCTGGGAGTAGTCATTTTTCTTATCAGCAAACCTGTCTGTCCTGATGGCAGAATGTGAAAGCTGTGGCCCTGGAAGTGGACTCCCCGGAACCAGGCCCCTTAGGTCAATCTGCCATCCACCCCTACCCTTCTGTCTTCTCTGCTAGCCTCAGAGCACTAGACCAGGATCTGAAAACTATGGCATTTGGCCCACCTCCTTCTGTAAATAAAATTTTATTGGAATAGCCACACCCATTCATTTACATATGACCTATGGCAGAATTAAGTATTTACAAGAGAGACATTATGGCCTGCAAAAGCTGCAGTATTTCCAGGCGTACCTTGGAGATGTTGTGGATTCAATTCCAAACCACCGCAATGAAGTAGTCACGTGAATTTTTTGGTTTCTTAGTGCATATAAAACCTATGCTTACATTATACTGTAGTCTATTAAGTGTGCAATAGCATTATGTCTAAAAAAACAATGTGCATAACCTAATTTAAAAAATTTATTGCTAAAAATGCTAACTATCATCTGACAATGCAGGGTTGCCACAAACCTTCACTTTGTAAAAACTGAAATATCTGCGAAGCACAACAAAAAAAGGTGTGCCTGTACTATCTGGCCCTTTACAGAAAAAAACTTGCCACCCCTAGTCTAGACCAACAGCTCCTCTGATGGAGGAGATGGTCTTAAAGATGTGGTCTACCTTCATGTTTCATTGGTTTGGTTTCTGTGAGAGATTTCATCTGCTTTCCCCAACACCCACACTCTTAGCTCTGAAGTATTCTCTTTGAGAGATTCACATTAGCTCGATGACATTAACACTTGGGCAGTTTTTAGGTGAACACCTCAGAATACAAGACATTCTGTATGAGGTTATTCAGCACTGCTGTGGTGGTTTCCCAGCCTCTAGCCACCATGTCAGGCGCATGTCCCTGGCCCACAAGTCCCAAGAAACACATGCACGGCCATTCTTAGACCAACAGATTTAATATTATATTGCAGTTTCCATTGATGCAGAATACAGCTGCAATTGTGTTTCAAGGAGAAGCCGAGTGGGGCTGGCCGTTCCTGCAGCACGGAGCCACTCCTGGGTCCATCTGCAGCCTCAGTAGACACTCCTCCATAGTGGTGAGGCCCTGACTCCACCTCTGGTTACCCTGTACTGTCCCATCATTACAGTTCCGTGTGCAAGACTTTTCCTTTTTCGCCAAAAGCCTCTCTGCTCAGTGCTCTGCAGCTTAGTCTGTGCTCGTCAGCTCTTTGGCTTGTCCTTTATCATAAGATTTGCTGAATCACTCACGAAAATAACTCCCCAAGCAACAGAAATACTAGTTTAACTGGCACCGTGGTATATTAAAAGGCACAAGGGCAGTGTGGCTTAACATTTTTGCTGGATCCTAAGAGATGCACGTGATGTTAAGGGATCCAGCAGAAATGCCAAAATTACATTTTCAGAATAATCATCTTGGGTGGTTTGGCCAGGTTTCCTAGTTCTTAAATATCTAGATTTTCTTCACCACTGACCTTTGGAGGCTTAATTTACAGGCATGAGATCAGCAGTGACTTGTCTAAGAAGTGATGCGATAGGTAGTTGAAGTCTGTAAGCATAAGCCATGATGGACTAGAAATTTGTGTCTCTAGTGATGTGCCTCACATAAGGCATTGGCCCACTGTGCAACAGAGAAAGGTGTTTTCAAGTATTTGGCCATAGGTTTTCACATCCATCGTAAGGTTGGCATTCGATAAGGAAAAATTTCTTTCTGACTCCAGTATTAAATTGTAAATAAATCCCAGATGTTCATAAAGAACACCCAGGGAAATGTTTGTCGCCTGGAATTGGTTTAAAAAAAAAAAGGATGGTTTTTAAAATTTGAGACTTCACCATTGGCTTTTTCTATCATTTCCTCATAACCAGCTTAAGGAATCTCATGTTCTTTGATTCCTGGCAGAGCTCTGTGGCTTCAGTCTTTCTGTCTTTCTTGAGGGGAAAAAAATTGTGTTCTTGATCCAGAAATCAATTTAGCAACTTTAATCTTGAGGTTCTTAAAATTTAAAGGAGAATTAATAAAGAATGATGATATGTTCTGTTTGCTAAAGAGCTAAGATCAAGTTTGTAATAAAATATTTTATAATGCTTTTAAACCACATGGAAGAGGGTGCTGTTTGTTCATGTTACACATTTTAAATATACCTGAAACACCACACAGCAAGGTCACCGAAACTGGGCTCCTGCGGTTAAGTCACTGCTGTTCTAACATTGTCTTCAGTAAGGTCTGCCAGTTCGGGGGCTTTTTAGTTTTTAAATAATAACCGGACTGAACTTCTGTGACTAAAGAAAAACTTCACATTCACCATAGTTTATAAAATTTTCAACTACAACCACTAGCGAACCTAACACCTTAGTGCGTAAAGAACTGAACCACAACAGGGTTTGTGCTGGCATTTGCCTTCCGGTTTCCACTGCAGAGCACAGCCTATCAGTAGAACACGTCCAGTTCAAAGGCGTGGTCGGCACCCGCACACACTAGACGCCACTCCGGCACTTGGGAATGATGGGCCCGGTCAAGTCTGCCAGCCTCCTCTTCCTCACTGGAAAGGAATGGAGATGAGACGTGAGCCAGCTGTCCCTGTGCACCCGAACCACCACCGTGGCTCTGAGAGCGCCAGGAAGCTTCTTGACAACTTTGCTCAGCAAACTCTGATGTCTGGTGTTTATAAAGGACAGCTTGTGAGCCTTCACTGAGAGGAGGGTCTGTAGTGGCGTAGATTCGTTCATAAAGTACTTCTAAATCGCTGGCCATACAGGTATAAAACCCACTTTATCCAACTCCGCTGTTGTCCTTTGTGTACAGAGGCCCCGAGGCTGAAGATCCTCACTCCGGTCAGATAAGATTTAAGTTCAGTCGATCTTAATGAGATCTTAACCTTCTGGAAACATTTCCCCCAACTCTTCCTCAAAGCTCTTGGCCTGCCTGTGTAAACAACAGTGTCTGCCCTGAAGATTACCCTGTATTATCTGTGTCCCCTTATGGTCAACCTTGACATTTTCCCGGGGGCAAGGCAAAGTTAAATGTAAAGCAGGAGCCAGGGGGTTGCAGGCTGGGGTCATTAGCTGACAGGATGGCGGGGATGGTTGGAGGGGCAGGTAGGGCTCCCTTTGTTATAGCAAAGGGAGAGGGTTCGAAACAAATTATAGTGTCTGCAGATGAAAACCAAGCAGCAAGCTAGATCGGCCACAAGAGAAAGGTTGGTCAACGACTGTGGAGCCGGTAGGTGGCAGTCAAGGGGGCTGCCGGTGTGGCAGAGACAGGAAGCTATTGCGAGAGGAAAAAAGTCTGTCTATACTTAGGTGTCTTCCAGTTCCTGAGCTGAGCAGGCGGACCTCAGATAGACGCTTACGGGCTGCAACAAGAACCGAACTGAGGCTAGGCGCTGGTGTGGAGGGGCGCAGGGGCACACAGGCTGCCCAGTCTGGGGCCTAGAGTTTAGCCTTTGCCTGAGCTCCTCCCCTCCCCTCCACCCGCCTTGAAAGAACAATGAATGCAAATCAGTGGGCAGTCTCCTGGAGAGAAGACAGTGTGTCTGGCCAGATTTCTGGAGACCATCAGAATGTCCAACAGCTTGGGGGAAGATGGGGGGGAACAAAAACCAAAGCCCAAAGAGCAGAAGTTTGCCCAGAGTGACCAGAGGGTTTACATGAGCCAGGCTTGACACGTTAGCTGAACAAGCATTATACCCCTTTTGCACTCAACCCCTCATTGGAGCCCCTCCAACAATTCTGGAGTGTCAGTGTTGTCACCATTGCCATGTTATGGATGAGGAAAGTATGGCAGGGAACAAAATAATAAAGCTGGTACCAGACGGAACCAAGGCTTGTGACTCATCTGGAGCCTCGGTCCAGCGCCTCCCTCAGTACAATCCGGCCCTGTCCATGTAGGCTTTACATACCCACATCTCATCTGGTTCTCACAAGTAGGACTAGCTCCCTTCCCCTGGAGAAGAGAAGGGAGCCAGGGTCCCTGAGAGCAAGCGGCAGAGCCAGGAACCGGAGTCCCCAGCTCATGGCTCAAGGTACAGAAAAGGATCCTGCGCTGTCTCCCCCTACCTGCCCTCAGTATGCACACTGGGCTGCACCTGTGCAGGGTTCCCCTGCCACTGGCTTCTGCAGGGACTGGATGGGGAGAAGGGAAAGGCACCCACTTATTCAGGTTTTCTTTTTTTCTTTCCATTTAAATAATGAAGGAAATTGAGGCCAAGAGGGAAGTAACTTGCCTCAAGTCACAGTGAATAAGAGATGCAACTGGGAGCAGAAGCCAGGTCTCCCAATATCCTTCTTCAAATCAACCTGCTTTTTACATTCATTAAAGCGAACTCCTCCACGTTGCTTATCATTGCAACTGCCAGAGACTCGTTTATTGTCAGAGCCGGAAGGAATCTCGAGTCATCTGGACCAACCCCCATTCGAGGCTTGAGCTCCCACCAAGCTTTACACCTCCATCATGTCTTTGGGGAGCATTTTATATTCAACAGCATTGACTGAGTGCTATGATGTGCCAAGCACAGGTACCAGAAATAAAGATTAACAGGGGACCAAGATATACCTACAAGAAATCTGATAAAACATCACAAGTACCCTGGTAGATCTCTATCAAGTATGAGAGGCACAATGAACGAAGTGGTCAGATTTTCCAAGGACGGCGGTTAAGTTGTACACTGAATCTTAAACGATAAAGGGATAGACGGTGGGAAAGTACGGGAAGCATTAGGAGTAACAGTCCTCTAAAGGGAGGCTTTTGCCTGGGTCACTGGGAGGCACTCCAGCTACCTGGACCGGTTGGTACCAGTAGGGCAAGAAGATGGCTTGTTGGGGTGTCAAGAGATGAGTCTGGCAGGGCCTCACCCAGAGAAGAGGTGGAGAGCACAGGTTCTGGGGCCAGACTGCCGGGACAAGTCCCACTTCCGCCCATGGACAGTGGGTAACCTTACCTACTTCTCTAGGCCTCTGTCTCCTTACTGTAGGATGGGGATGACGACAGCACCTGCCTCAACTGGTTGTTGGGAACGTTACAGGAGTTAGTAAGATTGAAGTGTTCAGAGCAGGCCTGGCACGCAGTGAGCGCCATGTAAGTATCAGCTACGGTTACTAAGGGACTTAGAAGCCACGTCAAGGAGTTTAACCTGAGAGCAGTGGGAACACAGAAAGCGTTCTAAGCAGAGTGGTGGGACAAGCTTTGGGATGAGCGCTGCGTGAGATGCCCGCCCTGGAGGAGCTAGAGGAGCTGCAGGGCCCGAGGACGTTTCAGGATGCCCGGTAAATGTGATGAGGGCTTGACAAAGGGCAGGGCAAGGTGGCTGGTGAGGAGGTGGCTGGCTGGGCTGGGGGTAGTGCATAGAGAGAGGTAGAGATTTCTGGCTTGAATGGCTGCAAGGAAAGTAGTGCCCTTTCCCAAGATGGTTTTGGGGGAAGATGATGAAATTGATTTGGGGTGTATGTGCTGTGTCTGGGGTGCCTGTTAGAAAGGTCTTCCTTGAGAGTATAGTAAAAAAGTGACTTTCCCAAGAAGGGATGTTTTCTGCTTTTAAACATGTTACTCTACCACACAACTGTCTTAACCTGGAGGCTGCAATTCAGATTTCATTAAGTGAAGAGAGCTTCAGTGGCAGATTTACAGGACCTGAGTGCCAGCCTGGCTCTCAGCTATAAATAGTGTGGAGATAGGAGTCGTCTGAGGTGTCACCATGGGAAAAGAGAGATGGGGGTCCTCGGCTCCTTCCTGACACCCCCTCACCCTGGCACCCCACTCTCTCCCATAGAGCACTCTGTTAAGAGCCCAGGGCAATGGCTGGGAAGGACCAAAGACATGCCATTCAGGATGGGTCCTGGGCAGGGCTGACCCATGGCCTTAGGGATTAAATGTCTCCCAAGGAAGAGCCCACCTGCCTTGCAGGTAAGCAAAGCCCAGGTCCCGCAGACCCGGCAATGGGCCAGGAGCCAGCACAGAGGTTGGCTGGAGTGAGAAGGAAATCGGAGAGGCCCGCTCTCGTCCGCAAGGAGCTTGCCTGCTGCTGCCAAGCTGCAGCAGCAGACACAGTAACAACCACGGTGGCTGGACCGGGGCCGGCTTTTATGACAAACATATTCAGCTGAGAAACATGGAAGCCTGTCTGCTTCATTAGAGCATCAAGAGCAGGATGAAAATACTGTGTTGGAAAGAAAGTCAGGATTTCTCTTTTGCAGGAGGACACCGGTGCACCATCAGAATCAGAAGCGTTTCTTTCACAAAAACTAGCGGATGGGTGCAGATTTGCTTTTAAAGCTAGATGTCCTACTTCACCGACTAGTACTCTGCTGCGTGCAGTCACCTAGATGATTCTGCTCTAATTCCTTCTGTGGGGAACCTCAAGGGAATAGCTGCACAGTTCCATGGGGTAACTCAGAGGCCCATTTTAATCACCTATCATTCCTGCCCAGAAAACTGCCACGGTCCCACTTCCCACCTGCTTTCCTCACCAAACTCCTGAGCTTGGCGTGAAAGGCCTTTGGCTCACAGCCTCCCACACCTACCCAGCCCCCTTCCCGTGAACACCTCATATACCTGTTCATCGTCCTGCCTTGGCCCATGTTGTTCCCTCTGCTTGGAATGTCCTTCCCTCCCTCCTCTGGGAGCTCCTGTTTTTCCGTCCAGGTGTAACTCCCAGTAATAGTTCCTCAGTCCTTTCGGAACTTTCTGTCTCTCCTATCCTGCACACTGGCTCCTACCACCTTGCCTCTGCCTACACCAGCACCCCTGCCAGGAAGGCCTCCTGACCTCCCACACAACCTGTCTCTTCCTTGAAAGGCTGACTCATGCCCACACCCACCAGGATGCTTGGATTAACCAGCCTCTGTCCTCACAAATCATTGGCTCACTTTGTTCGGATACAGTTTGTAGGCCTTCTTGAATTGGGGGCATGACTTTCTCCCATAAAAGGTTGTAAAGGTTCTTTACGGGGCACTAGCTTTCTGCTACCCCTTATGTCACCTCGCACAGTCCTGGGCACACAAAAGATGCTCCCAAAGTGCTCGCTGTAACTAACAACGGGCGTGACTTGACTGAGCCACTGTCTAGAAGGGCAGTCCCTCCCGGGCCTCAGTTTCTCCAGAGGAGAACTGGAGGGAGGAGCCTGAAGTCCCGTCCAGCTCTGGCATGCCGGGCTCCTGCCATAACCTCAGCAAGTCCCTGGTGATAGGAATTGGGCCTGGATTTTGGAATCATAGACTCTCAGGACAGAGAGTCCTCAAGGGCCATTTCTTCTAGCCTCCAGCTGACCCTGGGGTCCCCCCTACAGCACCCCTGACTCTAGTCATCCGGAAACTTCTGTCCCTAGAAAGAAGTCCTCCAAGCCATCTTGCCACTGGAAGACCAAAGCTGGATTAGCCTTGAGATAGGCACCGAGGGACACATAAGAAGCTTAATCTAAGCTGAGAGAGAAAAAAAAAGTGAGATTACTGAATATCAGAATAGAACTCAAGGCTTTTAAGTGCTGGTTCTGCAGCCAGATCACAGCTGGGCCAACAGAGTCCAGGTCGCAGGCCTTCCTCAACAATTCAATGTAGCTATCACCTCTGTCACACCATGATAATTCTAATTCTTCGTTGTTTGTGTCTGCTCTCTTTTATTTCAAATAAGGACACTTCAGATAAACCAGGACACCTGACCTGGTGTGGGGTTTTTTTGTTTGTTTGATGGACTTTTCTAGATCTGCAGCTCTAGAAAAAGTAGCAGCTGGAGAAAGCAATGAATAAATAGCCTCTTAAGAACAGGAACCTATACCTTCAACAGCCAGTGCCCTATAGGACTTCGACAAATGTTTGTTGAATTGAGTAGCTCTGTGGTTAATCTATGCACAGGTTCTGTGAGTACCTGCCTCATGCATACACACTTACATACTCATCCCCATTCTTCTAGGCCTTCCATGTATTAACCTAGCTTCAGATTCATCACAGGAAGGGACATACCTGAACTCTCAGATGTGCTGTAGTATTAAGCTCCTTGCATTTTACTGAGTGTTAGAAACAAAAAAAAAGCAACATATTTAGAGCAGGTTTGAATTTGATGAAAAACTCACTGAAGGCATCGTCCTTTAGAAATACAGTTATTTCACAATTCAATCCCAGAATGAAGCTGCTTCTTTTCAAAAAACTCATTACGCTTCCTTCTCTGACAAGAATCATGTAACTTGGTTTGTCTTCCTCCTGCCTTGATTCTAGGAAACTCACAGCTGAATATAATGATCAATTAAGTTAACAGACCTACTCCTTGTTTTTTTTCTCTTATTTTCCTATAGGCTTATCAGACATACTCCTCTTTGGACACTCTATCAAGTTCTTTAAGCAGCCAGCAGGAATACACATGAGAAATAACTAGGCATAGAGCTTGAGAACACTTAGCATCTGGAAGTAAGTCGGTGATTGGTCTCCCTTTTGTTCAACTGACTAGTGTTTCTTTTTGGTGTTTGCTCCTAAGAAAGACTGTGACATTTTCTTTCTTTTTTTTTTAAGAAAAAAATGCAAACTATGTCTTTAACTGAGATTAAATGTAACCTGTTTTACTTTACTATAAAGTCAGCATTTTCAACCTTTACGTTAAAAGCAACGTGAAGTCCCCTGGGTTTGCAGTGTGGGTAGTAAGGCTGTTTGCTGGCCTTGGGATCTGGGGCTTGGGCCACACTGTATGATCTGGAGAGGACTCTGGGCTCCAAAAAGGGTATTCAGAAGAGGAGGAGACTCCGTGCTGGCTTTGTGCCTCCCACGTTTCATTTCACCCGGCTAACACACTGAGGGTGCACTCTGGGTCCAGCCCTGTGCTCAGCTGAGCTACCTGCAGGGAGGAGGGCCTGGCCTCAGCGCCTGCAGGCAGGGCGCTCCTGTCTAGGCAAGGGTCTGGGGGGAGGCAAGGCGCAAACACCTAAAACAAGGGAACGGGATCAGCATGAAAACTGGGAGTCAGGCCCAAAAAGAGGACTCCCTTGGGGAAGGCGGCAGTGGAGTTTTCCCTGCCATACCCCCCATGACAGGTGGAAAGAATGACAGGCGGCGGGTAGGGTGCATATGTCCACTCACCAAGGTCGTTGTTGTTCATCATCGCGTTGGACGCCCGCAGCCGGGGCCCCTGCTGAGTGAAGTGGTAGCCGAATTTGAGAAGTGTTGCATTTTTTTCCAACATGCTCACGATCTCCATTTCCACTTTGTTGCCCAGGGGCTGGCTCTTTGATCAAGAAAAGAACACAGTCACCTCTCACTCACTGGTGCAGGACCTAAACCTTCTCTACCTGCAGAAACCCCGAGTGGTGGGCGGGGATTTTAATACCTCCCTGTCCCCGCCCACTCCAAGAGCGGGGGTGGGGGTGGGGGTGGGCAATGGAAGTTTGGAGAGGTTGAAAGGTCACACAGCCATATTAAAAAGTAAATATAATCTTAAAGAGGTTTGAAAAGACAGGAGCTAGCCAGGAGCAAATGAGCTGAGATTCAAACCCAGGGCTGCTGGACACCAAGAACAGATCTTTCTACTGCTTCACAGCAGCCTTCCTAGAATATTTCAGCAGGAAGGACCTTCACATCATCTAGTCTCAGGGAGATTTAAAAATCCTACAGCCCAGGCTATCCCGCATACTAATTAAATCAGAATCACTGGCTGCAATGATACTCAGGTGTCTGTGGTTTTTAAAACTCCCCAGGTGATTTCAATACACAGCCAGGTTTGCTAGCCAGTCCTTTAGCCATTTACAAATAAAGAAACAGGCCCAGAGAGGGAAGAGGATTTGCCTAAGGTCCCATAGTAAGTTGGGACTGCCAGAGTTAGCCTCCTAAAGCCTCACTCTGATCATGCTAGTTCCCTACCCCCAAATCTATAGTGATCATCTGACAAAGATGAAAAGGACAGGAAAGGAAAACACGATAATACACAGTGTTGGGAAGGATATGATGAGGATATTCATCAGTCTCATTTATAAAAGTGGGGATAAAAGGGAAACAAACATTCATCAAGAGGGGGTTGCTCAAATAAATGACGGTTCAGCTTTATAATAGAACATGGGCAGCTGTACAATGATGGTGCGAATTGTCAGTTCCAGGCTGGAAAATATGCCATGACACAATATTGAGTAGACAAAGCCTAGTGACAAAACGGGTCATATTTATGTAAAGTTATCTCTATTTCCCATATACATACACTGAAAAGCCTGGGAGCATATTGGTGGTGGTGGAATTTGGGGAAGTTTTTGTTTCCTTTTTTGTATCTTCCTGTTTTGTGTTCTGTTGTATCTTACTGTATTGTTTGAGTTTTATGTACAATAAGATATTAAAAAGTAAGTATAATCTTAAAGAGGTTTGAAAAGACAGAGAAGGCAAGCTAACATCATATTTAATAATTAAAGATACTCCCCCTCAGAGCAGAAACGAGACAAGGAAATCGTCTTGGATGTCAATTATGTAAGAAAAAGAAAGAAAAGTCACCATATTGGAAAGGAAGAAGCAAAACTATTCCTATTTGCAGATGACACAATACTGTATCTAGAAAATCCTAAGGAATCCACAAAAAACTATTAGCGCTAATAAACGAGTTCAGCAAGCTTGTAGGGTGTAAGATCGATATACAAAACCCAGCTGTGTTTCTATACACTAGCCATGAACAATCCAAAAATAAAATTAAGACAAGAATTCCATTTACAATAACATAAAAATATTTAGGAATAAATTTAATAAAGTAAAGACTTGCACGCTGAAAACTATACCACAGCATTGTACATTAAGGAAGACCTGAATAAACATAAAAACATCCCATATTCACGGATCAGAAGACTTAATATTGCTAAGATGGCAAGACTGCCAAATTGATCTAAAGAAGCAGCAAACAGAAACACATAACCACCTCCAATCACTTCCCACTGCCAATAACTGCTGCCATTTATTGAGAGCTTACTATGTTCCCAATGCCTTGTGCACAACTTGCAGGGTCTCAATTCATTCAATAACCCAACAGGATAAGCCCCGCCTCCTCCTCAGCCTGGCACTCCAAGTGCTACAGTTTAGTCCTTGCCTTTATTTCCTCTCTCAGTCTTTACTCAGCCTGGTTACCCCAGGGATGGGGAGTCTGGTACCTGGTACCTCGTGCAGGCAGAGGTCTATTTCTAAATGTTCATGTGCCCTCCTGCCTCCATGTGGAATGCCCCTACCCTCCCGTACCCACCTGTTGGTGTATCCTTAGTGCTTTAATACCCATCACAAATGCCCCCTTCCCCATGAGACCTTTCCTGATCCTTACCCCTGGAAACCATCCTTCTCCACTGGACACTCAAGTGGCCCAGTGTATGTCCCTCTCTACTCCCGGCCCAGTCCATCTGCATTACTGGGTCACCTGCCTCCACACTGTCTCTCCAGCTAGACCTGTGTTGTTCAGTACAGCAGTCACCAGGGGAATGTGGCTCTTTAAATCTTTTTTAACTGACATAACATTATATTAGTTTCAGGTATACAATATAATGATTCAATATTTGTATACATCGTGAAATGATCACCACAGTAAGTCTAGTTAACATCTATCCCCATACACAGTTATCAATACAAAAAAGTGGGTTTTTTCTTACAATGAGGACTTTTAAGATTTACTGTCTTGGTAGCTTTCAAATATGCAATACAGCACTATTAACTATAGTCAGCATGCTGTACCTTACACCCCCATGCCTTATGTATTACTGGAAGTTTGTACCTTTTGACCTCCCTCACCCATTTCACCCACTCCTTACCCCCCACCTCTGGCAACCACCAATCTGTTCTCTGTATCTGTGAGCTTGGTTGGTTTTGCCTTTTGTTTTTTCTTAGATTCCACATATAACTGAGATCATATGGTATCTGTTTTTCTCTGTCTGACTTATTTTACATCACATAATACCCTCTAGGTCCATCCATGTTGTCACAAATGGCAAGATTTCATTTTTTATGGCTAAATAATATTCCATTGTATATACCACATTTGCTTTATCCATTCATCCATCAATGGACACTTAGGTTGTTTCTATGTCTTGGCTATTATAAATAATGCTGCAATGAAATGGGGATACATATATCTTTTTGAATTAGTGTTTTCATTTCCTTCCAATAAATACCCAGAAATGAAATTGCTGGATCATATGGTAGTTCTATTTTTAATTTTTTCAGGAATAGCCATACTGTTTTCCATAGTGACTGCACCAATTTACATTCCCACCAATGGTGCACAAGGCTTTCTTTTCTCCACATCCTTGCCAACACTTGTTAATTCTTACCTTTTGATAATAGCCATTCTAACTGTGTGAGGTGGTAGCTCATTGTGGTTTGATTTGCATTTCCCTGATGATTAGTGATGTTGAGCAACTTTTTATGTACCTGTTGGTCATCTGTATGTCTTCTTATTCAGATCCTCTGCCCATTTTTTAATCAGATTGTTTGGGTTTTTTTAAACTTTAAGTAATTAAAATTAAATAAAATTTATGTGGAATCCAAAAAATAATACAAATGAATATATATAGCAAAACAGAAACAGATGCACAGATATAGAAAACAAACTAGTGGTTATCAGAGGGGAGAGGGAAGTGGGGAGGGGCAAGATAGGAATAGGCGATTAAGAGGTAAAAACTACTATGTATAAAACAGATAAGCAACAAGGATATATTGTATAGCACAGGGAATTATAGCCATTCTCTTGTAATAACTTATAATGGAGTATAATCTATAAAAATACTGAATCATATTATACTGGAGTGTAGTTGATTAAAAATGTTGTGTTGGTTTCAGGTGTGCATCGGGGTGGTTCACTTATACATGTGAGTGTATCTATTCTTTTTCAAATTCTTTTCCCATTTAGGTTATTACAGAGTGTTGAGTGGAGTTCCCTGTGCTATACAGTAGGTCCTTGTTCCTTATCTATTTTAAATATAGCAGTGCACAGGCAGTGTACTTTAAGGTACCACACGTAGGATGTTTGCAAGAGACAAAAACAGAGTTTGCCCTTGGGCTACTCTCTTTCAAGGCAAACAGGGAACAATAGGTTATACATATTTATCTTTGTTATAAACACACACACACACACACACACACACACACACGCACGCGCACACGCGCGCGCGCGCACACAAACCCATCTGTTTGGATATACAGATGTTCTCCTAGGCCAAAATTTTAAGAAGAACTGATTGTTAAAGTTATTGAGTGTGAAAGTGGGCAAGATTTTCAACTGTATTATTATAGAATATATAGAAATAAAATCCAATCTAGAAAAAAAATACTGAATCACTATGTTGTACACCTGAAACTAATATAATGTTGCAAAGCAACTATACTTCATTTAAAAATTAAATAAAATTTAAAATTCAGGTCCTCAGTTTCATTAGGCACATTTCAAGTGTGCAAGAGCCACTGGCTAGTGGCTACCATATTGGTCAGTGCAGATACAGAACATTTCTATCAACACAGGAAGTTCTGTTGGATGATGGTACCCTAGACTGTGAGCCCTTGGAGAGCACACGGTACCCTGTATCTCTAGGGCAAGGGCAAGGAATTGAATTGATTGGAAAAAATAGGAACAGGATCAATGCACAGCAACCTGGGAAGGCTGAGAAGACACATCAGCCCAACACCCAAATGGACAAGCATGGAACCGCAGCTGAGACTCTTGACAGAGAACTCCTCCCAGGTATTACGAGTTCACTGGAGCTTGTGTGGGTTCAGATGGGGCTTGGACCGCTGACTAGGGCAGGCAGAGGGAGGATGGCAAGATTCCACCAGCCTATCTGGCAAGGCTCCTGAAAGGGCTGGGAAGAGCTCGGGCCTGTCCTTGAAGGAGCCAGCACAGCCCTGGGCTCTGGCCGGCTTGGCCTGGCAGATGATATAGAGACTGTCTGAGACCCCAATCCACTTCCTTTAGCGCCTTTTCAAAATATGAAGCACATTCTCACTGTCAAATATTGGAATGAAAAGTGAGAAATCCAGCGAACGGCCCCCACACGTTGTCCGTGTCTTCACTGGGGCTGGGGTCCTGTTTTCAGGCCTCATCTGTGCTGAGGGGCAGGGAGAGTGCCCTACGCCCTGCGGGTCCTGGGAAGGGCCTGCTGGAGGGAGCTGGGGGGTGGGGGGGGAGGAGGGTGAATCAAGACGAGCGGAGAGCCGCCCCACCGTAGCCATAGGGCTGGCCAGGGATGTACGGGGCCTGCAGGCACCCCATGTGTGCTGCCTGCTTCCTGGGCGCCGGGAGGGCCTCTCCTGTCCATCCATAAATGCAGCCTGTCTGGAAGCTGGGCTCCTCAGTTCCAGCCCAGCTCTGACACTAACTTGATCCATGACCTTGGCCCAGGCTGTCCCTTCTCTGACCCTCGGTTTCCCCACCGAGGGGGTAAAAGGAGGGCTGGACTAGGTGTGTCTCAGCACCCTGGGCTGTGGTCAGCCGCCACCTCCCACCCCAGCCTCACTGCCATCCCAGGGCAACTCCAGGCGGCAAGAGAACATGGCCTGGAGGTAAAGAGAGCCTGGCTGAGTAAATAAACTGCCCCAGAATCCTATTCCTGCATTTGTGTCCCGAGGCAGCCTACGAGGCTCCATGTCACGCCGGGCAGAATGCCCCAAGTCCCTTTCTTTGGCCGTATAAGGAGAAAGGAGGACAGAGACTCTGACATAGGTTGCAGGTGCAGGGGCTGAGGAGAAAGCTGCGGCCTCGGGAGACCCTGGTGACTAACCAAGAACGAGGAATAAATCCAACGCTACTCACCACCTCCTCTTTGCCACGCCGCCCAGAGCCCAGGCCTCCCGGCACACTGTGAGAGATGCAGGTGGCGTCCCCTAGCCCGGGCCAGCAGAGCCCCCTCCCCAGACTTCCCTCAGCCCACCCCTCCCCCACCAGGCCCCAGTCCAGTCTCTAGACTCCAGGCTCCCAGGAGCACCTCCCCACAGGCCCCCTGCATCTGGGCAGTCAGAGTCCCCTCTGGTCTCCTGGGCCCGGATGGCCTCGCCCCGCCCCCAATCCTCTCCTATCCAGCCAAGAACCATCTTCGCAGAGCATGACTCTGACTGGTGCTGATAACAGCCCACAGACCACTTCCCCTCGAACCACCCATTCAGAGCCCTTTGGGCTCCTAAGTCCTTTTTTCGCTTTCCTCTCGCTTTCCCATTAATCTAGTTTAGTTTGGATGGGCTCCACGGCTTCCCCCTCTCCTTCTCTTTGTTTGTGTGGTTCCCTGCACCTGAGGCCGTGGCCATCCTCTGAGATACTGTCCACCCTATGGGTTTATCTCAAATTCCACCTCTTCCAAGAAGCCCTCCCTGATACCTGCTCCTGACTGAGATTTCTCCCCCCAGTGGCCCACTGTCTGTGGCTTACTGGGGCACCCGGTTGGATGGTCAGCCGTACACTTGTCCATCTTCTTATCCAGTGTGGAATCCCTAGAGGGCAGAGCCAGAGCCTCATTCACACACAGAGCCCAGCATAGCCCTGGGGTACAGCAGGCACTTATCAAACACTGAGATGAACTGAAGAAAGATGCTCCTGGGATGGGGTGGGGGCAGGTGGTGACCAGTGCTCTGGCCTGGCACCAAGGGAAAGGGATAGCTGAGAAAATCCAAGACCCACACACAACTACAGTAGGATTCAAGAGCCCACACAGGCACAGTTCATGGACTTTAGAGTCACAAAGACGTGGGTTCGAATCTTGCCTCTGTTACTTACTGTGTGACCTCGGGCAGGGTACAGAGCCTGCCTGGGCCTCAGTTTCCTCATCTACAATACGGGGGTGGGTTGTGACACCTACTCACAAAGAGTCTTTGCAAGCATTACATGAGATAATGGATATATGGTACCTGCTCAGTACCTCAACTCTTAGAATAACGTGTAAACTCCCTAAGTCACCTTCCGAGTAATTATAAAAGTGAACAACTTCATAGTTTGCATCTCTTATCTCCTTAGAAGTAGAGATTCTTACTATCCCCATTTTACAAACGAGGAAACAGGCTCAGGGAAGTGAACGTCCTCGCACAGGGTGTTTAGCCAGGGTGAGGGTGATGGTCAGCACTGGCTCTGGGGAGACAGCACTGAGAGTAGTAGTGGGCAGCTCACTCCCTGTAAGCTGCCGCTGCAATGACCTGAGGCCAGTGCGCTGGGTCACCTTTGGCCAACGTTCTGCCCCAGGGCTCAGGTTTCAGCTGACACTGGGTAGATAGTGACTCCCTGCCTGGGTAGGCCTGGAGTCACATGAGTGGCCAATCCCAGGGCCTGGCTCAGGGCTGCTGCCAAGCCTGCTACATGCCTTTGTTCCATCTGATCTGCCTGCGATAAAGCAGGGTCAGCAATGGAAGAAAGGGTGGAAGTGATGGGGGCTGGGAATGGGTGATGCAACCGCAGGCCACTGGCATATGCGAAATGGAAGGTGTTGGATGCAGCAAACTCTCATGACAGGGCTGCTGCAGGCCTGATGTGGCCTCTTCCCATGAATTAGAGAAAAGTGCCTTCTCTGGGTGAATAAAGCCCCAGACCGAGTTTTGGAGAGTAGAGTATGGGTTGGATTTTGCCCCCTGCCTCCTCATTGGGCAGTGAACAACATATACAAATATCCAGGGCAGCCCTGCTTATGAAGTGCCACTGCAGGGCCAAGCTCTGAGCCGGGTAATAGGATATGGACATGACTCAGACACTGCAGTGTCTTCTGAGAACCTCACAGGGAAGCTGAGGTGCTAGGAGAACACAGGGAAGGAGCACCTAACTGTCTTGTGGGGAGGCTTAGAGGCCCTGTGGCAGGCTGAAGGGAGAAGGCGGTGATATGCTGGCTCTTGGGAAAAAACAAACAGACAGACAAACAAACAAACAAAAAGGTTGGATTTGTAGTGTTTGCCAATTTCCATAGTGTAAATACTCTCACTAGGAGTGACTTCAAGGTACCAGCGTGCCATCACTCAAGTGGAATTGAGAAGGGATGTGTACAGTCAGCTCCAGTGTGCTGCTTCAAGCTGGCTCTAGAACCACTAGGAGAAAGAGAGGCTTCAACTGAATCCAGAAGGAAGAGGAGGATTTCTCTAGGCAGAGAAGGGGTAGGGGCAGGGGATGACATTCCAGGGGGAGAGAAAAGCAAGAGCTAAGACATGGAGGCGTGAAAGTAAGTAGGGAGCAAACTGTGAAGAGTTTTGAAGGTTTATGATTGGGAGGGACTGTCAAAGTCTTCTGGAGGCTGGTGATGCTTTAGTTCTTGGCTGAGGTTACCTGCCTATTATGGCTCATTAAGCTGTGCATTTAACTTCTATGCACTTTTCTCTCTGTTTGTAGTATTTTTCAATAAGGATAAGAAAGTAGAGATAATCTCATTCAGGGACAACCAGTGTCTACAATTTTGTTATACTTCCACCCAATCTTTTTCCTATATACATATGTATATGACCATTCGGCAAACGTTTTCATGTAGGGGAAAAAACGCTCAAGTTCCCTATCCATAAACCATAAAGAAGAAAGCATTTTAGTACTGGAAGCAACACGGTGTACTGGAGGGAGTGTGGGCTTTAAAGTCAGAGACCTGCATTCAAATCCTACTTCCGAAAGTGCTCACTTGGCGGCCCTGAGGAAGCTGCTTGCCTTCAGATTCTCTGAGCTGTTTTCTCTTCTGCAAACTGAGACTGATAACACCCATATCCTGCAGAGTTGTCGGGAAGATCAGAGATGATGTGTATAAGGTGCACAGCACAGAGCCTGCCCCCCAGGACACCCTCAACACATGCAAAATACAAGATACTCTTATTAGCATTGTCTTAGAAAGTTGGAACTGAAAGAGTCACCCTGAAAATAAATGACTGAACCACAGAAGGTATAGAGGAATGATAACACTGTAAGGATAAAGGCAAACTAGAATTTGCCCAGTGAGTAACCTTCATGGTAAGAAGACCCAAAAGCCCATTGAGTGTGTGTGTGTTGCGGGGGCGGGGGGGGGGGTGACTCATGAAAATGGGGACGTTTAGCCTAGTGAGGAAGATTCCAATGGTTTATAAAACCTGTGCACCAGATGTGTCCTGTGTGCGGCAGAGAACAGAGTTAAACTCAACAAACAGCACTTATAGGGAGCTGATTTCTATTGGATATAAGGCAGGATATTCTCACTGAGAATGAAAGGGGTGATCTCGGTAAGGAGTGAGCTCCCCATCGCTAGGGGTTTCCAAGCAGAAGGTGGAGGAGCACTTGGTGGGAATGATGAAGAAGGAAGGTGAGCATGGTGGAGGGTGTGGACTGGACAACCTTGGAGGTCCCTTAAAGCTGGGCTCTGGTGTTTTTATAAGCAGCAGCATCTGCTCTGTCCAGCAGCATCTAGTCCATATGGCAGGAAGCGGAAAAGTACAGAATGGCGAGCATCAAGTGAAGGACACAAGGAGACCTTTGCCCATCTTACCTGGTTATCGATCTTCAGTTCCACCAGAGAAGTGTTGTATGGAAGAGCTTCCACCAGGCGCAGGATTCCAGCTCCGGAAATGAAGTTGGACTCCACGTTCAGTGTCTTCAACACCTTGTTCACCTTGAGCATCTCAGCAAGGGCCTTGAACCAAAGGAGAAAATGCAGGGTACCCATGAGTTAGCCTGATCAAGGCCGGAGCCCCTGTGGGTAGAAGCTAAAATACTGAGGGAGCCTTGCTGGGAGTGAGAGTCCCTTGCACATCGTCAGGGGCCAGGCAAGACGATCTCCACAACTTCCTTCACCAAGCACTACTCTGTGTCTCTCCTCCCCTCCAACTTGCCATGGCCCCGAACCCCTAGCTGGAGATTTACGGCCCCTTAGCCTGCATACAAAGCCTCTATTACCTGGTTCCCCCACTCTGATCAGCTGCAACTCTGGCTGCCAGTCTTGGTGGGGCTACTCTCAGTTCCCCGGGCACACAGTATTTTCCCTCTGCTCTGCCTTTGCTCATCCTGTCCCTGCCACCTGGAATGCTCTTTCCTTTCTGCTTCACTCGTTCAAACCCTGTCCCTCCTTTAAGGCCATTCTCAGTGCCCGTTTCTCCAAGAGCCTTTGCTGATGCCCCCCAGCTAGCTGTGCCTGCCCTCTTGAACCTCACAGACTTTATCCATAACCTCCCTCAAGGAACTTGTATTCCTGCCTTTAGAGTTGTTTTTATTCTGGCATTGGCTCCGCCATTAGCCTATGTACTCTTGGTGGGCTGATGGTCACCTTATTCATCCCATGGTGCCCTCCAACCCACACAGTGCCCAGCACATAGTAGGTCCTCGGTCACTGTTCACTGACTGACTAGTGGAGTCCCAACCTCCCTATATGCTCTCCACTTGTCTCTTCTATGTCCCTGTTGTAATTCCATGGAGTCGTCATTCTCTTTGAGCAGCAGAGAGGGGAGCCTGGGAAGCCATCCAGCTGGGCAAGTGACCAGGGCAAACCAGAAGAGAGGAGCTCGGGTGGCCCCAGCACGTTTTGGAGGACTTCAGCCAGGGGTGCAGATGATAATCAGAGCCTCTAAAGGAAATGAGGTAATTAGCAGGTGGTAGAAACGACGTGTCATGGAGGAAAGGAGACACCAGCAGCTGATGGCCAGGATGTATGATCAGTGGGCCCTGGTTGTCTGAAATGATGATCTGATCCAGGAATGCCCTTCCCACTGGCCCTGCTTGCTGAAACCTTTGCGAGGCTCAGCTCCCAGGATGCCTTCTGAGACAAAATCCTCAGCTCCCCCTGCTTCCGTGTACCCCAGGATGACATGTCAGCTTCCTCTGTGACCCTGAGTAGGTTGGACCCTCCTGAGGGGAGGGACTGAGTCTGTGCCCGCTCCACAGCACCCTTCTTACTCCCCAGGAAAGGCCTGGCCTGATAATCAAAAAATTTAACAACCAGTATGTCAGTGCACCAGGCCAATCCAGGTAGACATACTAGTGGCTGAGCTGGTCCTGGAGGCACTGTCATGCCAGGTGTCAACTCTTTGTTTGCTGGAGCAGAGTGGAGGAACGGGCAGGAGAAGAGCTGGGGCAGGCAGCGGGGGCACTAGCAGAGCTCTGGAAGCCTATTTACCAATTGTTCCGGAAGTATTTTCATATTCAGCAATGGGTATCCTGGTGTGAAGGGGCTGACATCAGCTGTTCGCCTGGCATGGGGTCAATTCCCCACAAACATTCGTGGAGCTGAGCTGAGTGCCAGCATGCACAGGTGTAGTTTCTGATCCATGACATAGCAGTGGACAGGGCATGTGGCTTTGCCAGCTGTTTCTCTGTGGGCAAACTCAGGATCTACCAAGATGTCCTGAGGTCAGAGGACATCTATCTAGAGGTTCTCCACTGGCAGCAGTGAGAGACTATGAGCCACTTCCATCACTTCAAAGACATCAAAGGAAATGTCCTATGTATTTTAAAGATCAGAAAATAATTGATGGCTATGAATGGACTTCAAAGCAAGGAAAGTTATTAGGGATAAAGAAGGGTAGTACCCTGAGAAAACCATAATTCAAAAAGAGTCATGTACCAAAATGTTCACTGCAGCTCTATTTACAATAGCCTGGAGATGGAAACAACCTAAGTGTCCATCATCGGATGAATGGATAAAGAAGATGTGGCACATATATACAATGGAATATTACTCAGCCATAAAAAGAAATGAAATTGAGCTATTTGTAATGAGGTGGATAGACCTAGAGTCTGTCATACAGAGTGAAGTAAGTCAGAAAGAGAAAGACAAATACCATATGCTAACACATATATATGGAATTTAAGGAAAAAAATGTCATGCAGAACCTAGGGGTATGACAGGAATAAAGACACAGACCTACTAGAGAATGGACTTGAGGATATGGGGAGGGGGAAGGGTAAGCTGTGACAAAGCGAGAAAGAGGCATGGACATATATACACTACCAAACGTAAGGTAGATAGCTAGTGGGAAGCAGCCGCATAGCACAGGGAGATCAGCTCTGTGCTTTGTGACCGCCTGGAGGGGTGGGATAGGGACGGTGGGAGGGAGGGAGATGCAAGAGGGAAGAGATATGGGAACATATGTATATGTATAACTGATTCACTTTGTTATAAAGCAGAAACTAACACACCATTGTAAAGCAATTATACTCCAATAAAGATGTAAAAAAAAAAGAAGGGTAGAGTATAACGATAAAGGGGTCAATTATCCAAGAAGACATAACAACCTTAATGAGTGCCTGCCTTATGACAGAGCATCAAACTATATGAGGTAAAAACTAATAGAATTGCAAAGAGAGATAGATGAATCCACTATCATAGTAGGAGACTTCAATACCCCTCTATGGATATGGACAGATCCAGCAGGCCAAAGATCAGGAAAGACATAACTGAACTCAACGACACTGTCAATCGACTAGATATAATTGATATTTATAGACTACCATCCAACAAGAGCAGAAAACACATTCTTCTTGTGTGCACATGGAACATTCACCAAGGCAGACCACATTCTGGGCCGTAAAACACATCCTAACAAATTTAAAAGAATAGAAATCATACAATGTCTGCTCTCAGACCACAATGGAATCAAACTAGAAGTGAATAACGGAAAGGTAACTAGAAAATTCCCAAATACATGGAGATGAAACAACACACTTCTAAACAACACATGGGTCAAAGAAGAAATCTCAAGATAAATTCAAAAGTATGTTGAACTATGACCAAGTGGGATTTATCCCAGGTATACAAGGCTGGTTCAACACTGGAAAATCAATTCATATAATTCATCACATCAACAAGCTAAAAAAGTAAAATAGTCATTTCGATAGATGATAAAAAAAGCATTTGACAACATCCAACATCCATGCATGATAAAAACTCTCAGTAAACTAGGAATAGAGGGCAATTTCCGTAAGTTGATAAAGAATATCTACAAAAAAAATCTACAGTTAGGGACTTCCCTGGTGGCACCGTGGTTAAGAATCCACCTGCCACTGCAGGGGACATGGGTTCGAGCCCTGGTCTTGGAAGATCCCACATGCCATGGAGCAACTAAGCCCATGCACCACAACTACCTAGCCTGCGCTCTAGAGCCCGTGAGCCACAGCTACTGAGCCCATGTGCCACAGCTACTGAAGCCCGTGCGCCTAGAGCCCGTGCTCGGCAACAAGAGAAGCCACCGCAATGAGAAGCCCATGCACCATAATGAAGAGCAGCCCCCGCCCACTGCAACTAGAGAAAGCCCTCACGCAGCAACGAAGACCCAATGCAGCCAACCATAAATAATAATAAAAAAAAAAAACATAATACCATTTATATTAGCACCCCAAACAGTGAAATACTTAGGTATAAAGCTAACAAAATATGTACAAGATCTATATGAGCACAACTAAAAAACTCTGATGTATGAAATTTAAAAAGAACTAAATAAATGGAGGTATATTCCATGTTCATGTACAAGAAAACTCAGTATTGTCAAGATATCAGTTCTTCCCATTTTGATATAGATTCAATGCAATCTCAATCAAAATCCCAGCAAGTTATTTGGTGGATATCAACAAAGTGATTGCTACTAAATGGTTAATTACCATGCCTGGTAAGCTAATCCCTGTACCTTTTTACCTGCTATTAGTATTGTAGTAGTCACGCTGTACTGTTATCCTTTAGCTGTCTGCATGGCTGGATGGGCCATTATATTCATGAAAGTGGGAGCTATGACTGTCTTGGTCACAGTTGTATTCTCAGAGCCTAATTCACTGCTGGGCACAGACAGACTCCATAAATATGTGTTGAATGTTTTTCTTTTTTCTAAAAACGAATTGATGGCTACTTTATAATAAGTACAATTTAATCTAATCAGCAATATCTTTAAGACATAGGTAAAAAACAAATAAAATTGGTCATTGGGAACCATTGATGAAGACAATAATTTTTAGATATGGAGAAACTGAGGACCAGGGAGGGGTGGACCCTTGTCTACTCATGACATGCTGAGTGGTGAGAGAGTTGGCTTTAGGGAACATTTGACTCGTTTTTAAATCTCAGCTCCACCTCTCACTTGCTGTGCAACTTTGGACAAAGCAAGTTGCCTGAGCTCCCTTTACCTCAGGTTCTTCGTCTGTAAAGTGGGGAGCCCTGCACCTCTGGGATCAGGGGTGGTTATGGAGATTAAGCACCATGGAGGATAATGTACAGATGGTGCCCGGGTAATGGCTGTTCTGTCCATGTCCTCTCCTGGCTCCTAGCCCAGTGCCTTTCACCACATCACACCACACCACACCACACCACACAGGGTTCTTCATCAGTGGCACATGGCCAGTCCTGAGGCTACAAACGTCAACCTTCCTGTTTCTATGCCTCCCACTCTCAATGCAGCAGATCAGAAAGGTACATACAAATGCCACGGGGTCATTGCTCCGTGTCCCCACGATGCTGAACTTCTTCACATACGAGTTCTCTTTCAGGGCTTCTGCATACGCCTTGAGAGTGGGTATGGGGATATTCTGCAGAGAGAAAGGCAAGCAGTGACCAGCAGCCCCTGTCAGGGGCGGGTAGGGCAGAGAGATGGGGGCAGCAGTTCTCTCACACGTGCAACCTGATTCCCTGCAAGTCTCTGACCAAAAAGCTGAATGGGCAAAGGGTTCCTGCTTTGCCCCAAATGGCTGAGATTGGAGGAGAACTTTTGGGTGAACAGATTGAGAAAATCCTCCCTGAAAATTTCAAATAGGACCTGTAATTGTCTCTTTGTACACGTGGAGACCGGAGGAGGAGGAATACATCAAGCAAAGGATGCAGAAGAGTGCTGTGGTGAGAGCTCAGGTCTGGGGGTGTGGGAGAGGCCTCCGCCCCAGCACTGGCAATGTTTCTGACTCACTGTGTGACGCTGGGGAAGTCTCTGCTCCTCTCTGGGTTTGTTTCTGGAAAACTAAGGTGTGGCATGGCCCTAGATGATCTTTAAGAGACATCTGTCCCAGGGGATCTCAGCCCTGCCACACATCAGAGGTGCCTGGGGAACCTTCACAAAGTGCTGATGCACAGGCCTGCCCCGGACCAATAAGATCAGACTCTGCGGGGAGAGGGACCGGGCATTGGCATGTATTTATTTTTTAATCTCCTCAAGTGAAAACCACTGACCTAGTCCAACTGCCTCACGTGCAGAGGGGAAACTGAGGCCTGCAGAGGGCCGAGCCCTTGCCTGAGGCCTCACGGTGAAGACACAGGGCCGTGGCCAGGTTCCACACCCCCATGCCTCCTGGTACACACTGCCAGGGTGCACGGCTCTGAATTGTGCCAGCGTCTCCCACTGTGCACACGGCAGACAGCGGAGGCGCCCGAGAGAGAGAGCCTGGCTGTGTTTGAACGGATCTCTTATTTCAGAGTGTCACTTTAGCCCCCGTGGGAGCAGAGCAGGGGAAGGCCAGGTGCAGGAGAACACTGCGGGCGCAGGTTTCCGATCTGATCGTGCCATGGGGCTGGCAGCCACTTAAAAGAAAGTGGAGAAGAAAGGAAAGGGGAGCCGGGGAGTGAGGGGCCCACTTCTTATTTTACATCCACACCCCCCGAGAACTAATCCCTCTGGTCCCTGGGCTGAGCAGGTGGGCAGGCAGCTGGGCCTGCTTCTGAATTCCTCCTGCAGCCTGTCCAGGGTAGGACTGCCTGTCCATCCGTCCCCGCTCTGCCCTTAGTGGTCACACAGGAAAGGTCTGGAGAGGTGTGGGCCGACGGCTTGGAATATGTCTTTGGACATTTGGGCTGACAGCTCCCTTCTAAGGTTGCAGAATGAGGCTGAATGTGTGCAGCTACACTGGTTCAGGGCTAGGTCCCTCCCCGGGCTTGGTTACCCCATGAACCTGGTGGGCCCTGGGCTTTTCCAGCCTCGGGATCCCGTGCGGCCGTATGTGTCTGACTCACGATTTTATCTCAGAGAAGCTCTCAGTGTTTTGAATAGGGTGGCGGGTTTCCAGAGCCGAAGCTGGGTTGGCCTGTGGTGAACATCTGGGTCTGATGTCAGTCCCCAGAAGAAACCAGGACCATGGGCTGTGCTAGTTTACACTATCCTCCCTCCGAAAGCTTCTGTCTCTATTCCTGATCCAGAAGCGCCCAGAGTCCAAGCAGGACCCTGCTGTCTCCGCCCAGCCAGGCCCGGGCCATCTGGGTCTGGGTGGCACTAGACATGGCTTCCCTGCCTCCCCACAGCAGGGCAAGTGGAGTGAAAGGGGTTAACCTCACCCGGATGTTGTTGAGGTTGACCTCTTCAAGTTTGGGGTCGTTGCTCTTTATCCGCTCCAGCGTTTCATCCAAGTCTGTTGCGTTTGGTTCTTCATCAGGCACAGGCTTGTATTGTGTAGGTTTGATCACACCTAGAGTGACCGACAACAGGCGGGTGGCTCACAGAGACGGGGCGTCACTCTCCCTCGACATAAGGACACCGGAAGGAAGCGGCAGCAGAGCTCAGGGACACGGAAGGCTGGGCATCTCAGGGGCTATGGGGGATGGGGGCGGGCAATGGGCGGGGCCAGGAGTCTGGGCCCTACTTGGACTCTGCCTCTGCCGTCCTGCAACAACTGGGTGAATTCGCTAAACCGTCTGAACCTCGGTGTCCTCATCTGTAGAATGTGAACGAGCCGTTCTACCCAGTGGGCTCTTGTGAGGGTAAAATGAAGCCTGGATGGGAAGGAAATGTGTAGGCCTTCCAGAGGGAGGGGTAATTGCGCGTTGGGTGCCCTCGTTTCTCTTTGGGGCCAAAATGCCAGCTTGGAACAATGCAGCGGAGCAATTCAGACAATGCAATATTGGCACAGGAAAGGACAAGGAGACTCGTGGGGCAGGAGAGGCATCCGGAGACAGACCCAAGTGGACACATGGACATTTATGATCAAGGTGGAGTTCCAAACCAGAGGTGAAAGGATGAACTTTACACAGAGTGGTGTTGGGACAGCAGGGTATTGATTTAAAAAAATGAAAGTTCAATCTCATCTCACACCACACACAAACAGGAACTCTAGGAGGATTAAGAAGTTGAATATAAGAAGTAAACCTCTAAGACTTACAGAAGAAAATACAGGAGGACGTTTTGTTAATACTGGGATGGGGAGGGTCTTCGTAAATACGTCACAAAATCCCAGGAGAGTAAAAGGAAAAAGTGGATAGATTTGGCTTTATAGAATTCGAAATCTTCTGCAGTGAGCCAGAGAGCGGGCAGAGGCAGCAAGACGTGGGAGGACCCCTCACTTCCAAGGTGCCCTCGCTGGGGGCAGGGAGGGGTGCCCGTACTCACTGTTGAGTCCCTCCTTGTTCACGATGGAGCTGCTGCCCAAGGCCTGGTAGTACTGCTGGTTGCTCATGAGCGTGTGCATGCCCAGGATAGCTGCGGGGACACGAAGGGCCCATGACGCGCCTCTCAGACAGAGAGGCTTCTGGGCACGGACATTCCATGCCCCAGGAAGTTTTGCTCACAGAAATGGCAAGAAACACTTGCACGTAAATTTTTAAATTTTATTTGGTTTTTACTCTTGCCTCTATTGACATGACTCTCGAATCTCCATCCCCAGCCTAGGTTTCTCTGTCCCTGGCCTCAGATTCCTAGATGCCCCTCTGATGTCCCACTGGCACGTCCAACCCAACTCGGCCAAAACGGAACTCCTCTTTCCCGACAACAGCCTCTTCCTTTGGCTCACGTTCCATCTGGTCATCCTGCCTGTCCCTCGGGGTAGACCCTCAGTCACATGGCAGCCCTTCCCCTAAATCCTCACCCTCCTATACAGAGCCTCTCATCTGTCCCACCTCGCACTCCATCACCTCTGTCCGTGTTAAGGCCCTATCAGTTCTCGCCTGTATTATCACAGCTGTGGAATCACTGGTACTCTGGCCTCAGTCTCCTCCTATCTTCCCCCATCAGCATTCAGCACAGAGCAGCCAGAAAGATCTCTCTGGAAAGGCAAACCTAACCACATCCCCCCGTGATCAGTCATTCTTTGATCCATTCATTTGTTCGACATTTACCGAGTGCCAGCATCATGTGTCCAGCTCCAGGGGGGTGGGGACGGTGAGGAACAAGAAAGACAGGGGCTCTGCCACGTAGGTTACAGTCTGCTGGGAATGAGAAACTACGCAGGTACGCACACAATTAAAAACGTAAGTGCAGAGTATGCTAAGTGTTGTAAAGAAAAAGTTCAGTGTGTTCTGGGAGAAGAGAACAGAGAAACTTGGGATGAGAGAGATGAATATAGATGTTGGCCAAGTTAAGAGAAAGGAGGTAGAACATTCTGGGCAGAGGGATGGTGGGTGGGAAGCCCTAGGCTTGGGGAGTGGAAGGCCAGGGAGGGAGGGGGAAGCTGAAGATGGATAGAGATGAAGTTGGACATGTGGCAGAGGGCAACACGTCCTCACCAAATGCTTATGTCGGGCTAGAGAGTACACTGTACATCAGTGACACTCAGTCGGGTTGTGCATCAGAATCACTGGGACTCTTTTGAAACTCCTGATGCCCAGGACTCCCCCAGACCAATTAAACCACAATCCCTGGGCTGGGGCCAGGCATCTGCCTTTTTTAAAGCTCCCCAGGTGGTTTCACCGGGCAGCCGAGGTTGAGAACACTGCCTAATGCCATCCCCCTTAATCTTCACAACAACCCTTTGGAGTAGATTTTATTCAAATAGGCAAGGCCACATCCTACAGGGTCTTCTAGGTCCAGGTAAGGAGCTCAGATGTCTTTTTCTAGGCGTGGCCTGAGCAGGGAGTGAGATGGTCTGACTCAAGTTCTGTGACTGTTATCAGGCTGAATGTGGAGCACTGACTAGAAGGGAAGGATGGGTGTGCAGGACCATGAGGACGGTGCCTTGTGACTCCAGAGTCTGGCTTCACTGGCCCTCCCCGGGGCTGGCCCTGCTTCAATAGCCTTGGCCTTTGCCCACGCCCTTTCTGCTCCGGCGACACAAACGGTCACTGCTCAGTAGATGCTCCTGCTTCTGCCAATGCTGCCTGTCTGCTGGCAATCCTCTCTCCATCTGCACTGCCCACTGCTGAAATGCCCCCCAGGAGAGTTTTGAGATTTAGCAAATAAAAATACAGGATACCCAGTTAAACTGTAATTTCAGATAAACAATGAAAAATGTTCTAGTGTAAGTACATCCCATTCAGTATTTGAGACCTTCTTATATTAGAAACTTATTCATCATTTATCTGAAATTCAGATCCAACTGAGCATACTATATTTGATCTAACAACTCTACCTCCCCATCCTTTAAGTTTGGAATAATGCTTCCTCCCCCAGGGAGACCTCCTGGATTCCACCTTCTCTCTCTGTAGCTCTCTCACAGCACCGGGTGTCCTTATCACAGTACTTAGTCAACACAGTGTTAGAGCTCTCTGGGTACATGCATGCTTCCCCTACTGGACTGTGGGCTTCCGGAGGTCAGGGAAGAATATTGTCTCTCTTCTACCTCTTCCAGAAGATGGTATTTGGTAAACATTTTCTCATTAAAAAAAATTCCCCTGGCCATTTCATTAGACACGATTTCTAGTTAGAGAGACAACAGCGAGCCTTTAGTGAAGACTCAAGAGAACCAAGTTCCAGCCCTGACTCTGCCCCTGATGCTGTGTGACCTTGGGTAAGTCCCCTCCCTTCTCTGGGCTTCAGCCTCCTCTGTACAATGAGGGGTGAGACCAGACCATTGGTTCTCAGTCATGGCTGCATATACAAATTACCCGCGAGCTTTACGACAATACCAGTGCTCCTCCTGAACAAACTGATTCGAATCTCTGGAGATGTATTTTTAATCTCCTTGGATGATTTTTGATGCTTAGTGGGAGCTACAAACCACAAGACAAGATGATCTCAAAGTACCTTCTGTTTCTCACATTCTAAGAGTCTTCTCTGCTAAAATTAGACTTGCCTGCTCATTGCTAAAGAGAACTGGTAAGGAGAGAGGCATCTGCACTGTTTTGAGCTCTCTGGGCTTTAATTTAGGCTGCGTTTCTGTGGGCGGAGGGAGCTGAAGCCTGCGTCAGCAGCAGGTGAATCACATCACCTGGAGTCACCTTCTCTTCCAGCTCCCATACAGAGAGCGGCTTTGGTGGTGGTTCTGGGATGCTGCTGGGATTCGAGGTTTGGAAAGGTTGCTGGAATCGTAGGAAAGATGTAACCTCATATGGCTGGCTGGTCTTGCTTAGAGTGTATAGAGAGGTGGAAAATGGAAAATGCATTTTGTGCTTGGACAATAGCTTCTTGTAATGGTCCAGAAAGAGAGGGCAGAGGCAGGAAGGTTACAAGGAAGTGCTGGGGGACAGAGGAAGGAGACCTGGGCTCCAGTCTGGGCCTTGGTACTAATTTGCTGGGTAACCCTGTCCAGGTCACTCCTACTTTGGGTCCTCGGTGTTCTCACCTGTAAAATGGACTATATTTGAAGGATGATCTCTTACCTTCACATGGGACTTAATAGCCACATGGCAATTTCTCATCTTCTTACGCTGTTTGATTTTTACAGCAAGCATCCAGGGTAGTTACTGTCGGTCCCCACTTTTCCAGCAGGCTCAGGAGGGAAATGGTTGGTCAAAGACCGTTCGGTGAGGACCCTCCTGGCTTCTAAGTTAGTGTCCCCACCCACACCTCTACACACTAGGTCACCAACAGGTCTAAAGTTCTAAAACTTGTCCTCAACTTCAGAATTCTAAGGACAGATAACAGTATATTCTAGAAGGTAATGTATATCAATAGGGGCCCTAAGAAGAAATAAGACGACTTTGCAGTTCAGAGATTAGAGTTCTAAGAAGGAAGGAGGGAAGGAGGGAGGGAAAAAGGGAGGGAAGGAGGAAGGGGAGAGGCCACGCTAAATCTCCACTGCTGAGCAGAATGCTTGGTGGCTCTGAAGCCAGTATTTCCTCTCCCGCCCTAAGCACCAAATCATGACTTTATCCTTGCTTGGTTCTGCACACTCCATGTCACCAGGAGTGAGTGATAGAGAAAAAGAGCACATCAACATTGCTTGCTGCTTCATTCTTTTTTAAAAAAATAAATTTATTTATTTTTATTTATTTATTTTTGGCTGCATTGGGTCTTCGTTGCTGTGTGTGGGCTTTCTCTAGTTGTGGCGAGCGGGGGCTACTCTTCGTTGTGGTGCGTGGGTTTCTCATTGCAGTGGCTTCTCTTGTGGAGCACAGGCTCTAGGCACGCGGGCTTCAGTAGTTGTGGCACATGGGCTCAGTAGTTGTGGCGCACGGGCTTAGTTGCTCCACGGCACGTGGGATCTTCCCGGACCAGGGCTTGAACCCTCTTCCACTGGGACGCGTCTCCCCGCCTAGTTCACCTCTACTCTTCCTCCTTTCGTCTCAGCTTCAGTCCCCACTCTCATCTTGCAGCCCCACCACCTCACTCGGCCCTTTCTCCCTCTGACACTCACTCCCACTTGTCCTTCCACGTTGGCCTCAGTGTTTGTTTAACCTCAGCTCCTCCAGGGCAGGAACCGGGCCGCTTTCTTACGATTGGTCCAGAGCAATCGGAGGCTTAGTTAATGGAAATGCTCTGCCTGGGAGTTGAGTTGTGGGGAGCAGAGATGACCTGAAGACCCTGTGCCCAGCGCACCCTCCTCTTCTTTCCCTAATGAGTCATCCACTCGGGGCTCCAGCTACTCCCCCTAACACACCCAGCACTCTGACAAGATGTCCTGCCTCCAGCGCCTCCGTCTCTCAAACTGACTGATTCCTTGCATCCTTGCAGGCACCCAGCTCTGTTTTCTGATGCCTCAGGCCAGAAAGCCTGCCGTCGTCTAGTCATCTCAGCCTCTTGGCCTCTGACCCAGCTCTAGGAACAGCTGGTCTCTCGGAGCCACGTTCCAGACGCAGTCCACCTCAGCCCTTGGCCTTACCTGGGGCCTGCCTCCTACATCCCCTCGTCCTCCGAACACCGCCGCCTCTCTGCCCAAGCCCCTGCTTTCATCCGGCCTCTTCCAACACTCCCCCAGGCACGGGTGTCAATGTTTTTGCACGACATCCAGAGACTTTCCTAATTCGGCCCCATCCTCCCCAGGCCGACTCTGTGAGACTCTGCCATGCACCCCCTCTCACCACTCTGTTTCCATTCCCCTACCCTGCAGGGCTTTATCCAGGTTGTGCTGGGTGCTGATGCTGTGAGTGGGACCAAGCTGCCTGGGTTCAAACCCCGTGGGCAAGGATAACCTCACTGTGCCGACTTCCCCTCTCTATAAAATGGGGACATCAATAAAACTCACTTCATAGGATTGCTGTGGTCAAGAAATGCAGCAAGGTATGGAAAACAGCTCCCACAGCAGCTGGGACATAGGTGGCCAACAAATGTTCCGCGCCTCCTTCCACTGCCACCTTGCAAACGGCTGACATACAGTGACACGTGTCCAAGGTTAGCCAGTGAACACTGGTGTCGCCTCGCAGCACCCCTCCCCTTTCCGGACAGCGGAAGCGTATGGTATCATGCACAGATACTAATAATTAGTCACGCCAACACAAATAAAGAGGAATAGCTTCAAGATATCAACCCAGAAATTTAGCACAACATTGCAGCCCTGTTTTGGCACTGACAGCAGAGTCATTTGATAATCCCTCTGGGCTGCCTAACAAGGGGAGTGACGTCATGGAGGGTGATCGAGAAGGACCAGGATAAAAACAGCCCTTGGGGTGAGTCAGTGTGGAGATGCTGGACAACCATGTCACTCACCCACCGCCCAGCTGCACAGATTAACCGGAACTCAAGGGGACCCCGCATCAGGGAGACAGTTCCGTCAAAACACCCGAGCCTAATGTGGACCTAATGCACGTTGTGTGGTTTCTGACGAGCAAACCAGCTGAGTATCCTGAGCTAAGTGCTCCATGTCCACCCAGGTGACCTCCTCACTGCTGTGTACTTCATAGTGAAAATGAACGCCTTTCTCTCTCAGCCCTGACACCCTTTAAGCCACTGCCCTTTGTCCTTTCCCAAATGTTCTGCCTCCTTAGGAAAGGGTTGTCTGGACCGAGGGTCTGCACATTGGCTCTCCTTTTTCACTCCTTAGGCCCCGCAACCTGGCTTTGGTGCCCCTTCTTCCTCTTTCCTAAGCATGTCATCAGGACTGGTGCACAACACCCACGAGAAGCAGGAGGACGTGAGAAGCAGAAGACACTGCGGCCGGCTGAGTTTCCTGGCACTGGCGGGCTCACCTGGCCTCTGGCTTCACCCGAGTCTCCCGGCCAGCCCTGAACCCTCATTCTGTCTCCCTAGCTCTTGCGTTAGGCTCTGCCCATCTTGATTTGGCCGTTGGTTCCCAGCCCATGTGTGGCTACCTGGCCTCCACTGTGGCTATGTTCACCCCATTTCCACTCCTCTCCCAAAGGCTTCTACCTCGGCCAGGGCCCTTGCCTCCAGAGCCCCGGATCCCCACTACTGCCAGGCCAGGACCTCTGCCTGGAACTTGATGATGCTAATGACACCCACCTCTCTATCTCCAGCGTGGACCCCTTGCAGAACTCAAGACTTTCATGTAGGGACTTCCCTGGTGGCGCAGTGGTTAAGAATCCACCTGCCAATGCAGGGGACATGGGTTCAATCCCTGGTTCGGGAAGATCCCACATGCTGTGGAGTAACTAAGCCCGTGCGCCACAGCTACTGAGCCTGCACTCTAGAGCCCGCGAGCCACAACTACTGAAGCCCACGTGCCTAGAGCCTGTGCTCTGCAACAAGTGAAGCCACCGCAGTGAGAAGCCCACGCACTGCAACGAAGAGTAGCCCCCGCTTGCTGCAACTAGAGAAAGCCCGCGCACAGCAACGAAGACTCAACGCAGCGAAAAATAAATAAATAAATGAATAATTTTAAAAATAAAGCCTTTCATGTACAACTGCCCTTGATTGGGTGGCCCACAGGCACCCTGAACTCTAAAGGTCCCAAACTGAACTCCGTATTTCCCCTACACCTTCTCCTCCCCACTGTTATGGTTGAACTGTGTCCCTCCAAAATTGTTGATTTTGTCCTGATTTGTCCCTCCAATATGTTGAATAAAGTAATTTCTAGTACCTTAGAATCTGTAACTATATTTGGAGATAAGGTCTTTAAAGAAGTGATTAAGTGTCAGTGAGCCTGTTAGGGTGGGTCCTAATCCAATCTGTCTGGTGTACTTACAAGAAGGAGATTAGGACACACAAAGGGACACAAGGGGACACATGCACAGAGGGACACCATGAGATACGGTCATCTGGAATCAAGGAGAGAGGGCTCAGAGGAAACCAAGACTATGGACACCTTGATCTTGGACATCCAACCTCCAGAACTATTGAGAAAATACATTTCTGTTATTTAAGGCACCACCCTGTGGTATTTCGTTAGGGCAGCCTGAGCAGACTAACGCACCGTCATTAATGGCACCAACGTCCACTTAGTCTCTGGAGCCAGGTCTGGGCTCCTCCCTTGACCTCACAGTTGACCCTGTCTTTCCTCTCCCCTTCCCACTTGCCTTGAGTCTCTCCCTACCCCATCCACACTCCTGTCATCATCTGGGTGAGGGTTAGTAGCCCCCAAGGCTGCAAAAGAAAAAGACCAGCTACCTCACTGGGCCAGGGAGCACAGCATGGTGGTGGGCACACTGTGGCCAGAGCCTGACCCCCCGTGGGGAAGGGACATGGGCGAGTGGGACAGGGACCAGACAGTAAAAAGGGGGAAAGAGCAGGTGGCAAAAAGCTCTGGATATCAGGCCACCTTCTGGAGTTTTAGGGGCTGTTTGTGAAGATCACATGGAAACACACATGAAGATGGAGGGTGTCGTACAAATATGAGATATGGGGTGATCGCCTCCAAGCCCGGCTCTCCGAGCTGTGCAAAATGGGAAAATCAGATGACTTGCTCCAGCCCTCTGTGAGCCTCCTGGACCTGAGATGCCGGCAGCCCTCTGTCTTCCCCCCTCTATCCTCTCTTCCCAGGCGGCCTGAGCAGGATTTGATGCCGTGGCTGGTGAAGGGCCCCGGCTGCCTTGCACAACCCTCTGGGATGGGGTCTCATGGCAGCAACAGCTGGCTCCGTGGTGGGAAGGGTTTTGGTTTTATCTCCATTTTACTCATTTCGGTTTTTAATAATAGAGTTCTATCTGCTCTAGTCCTTGTTAGAAACAGAGAGGGTGTTTATGTTGAAATAAACCATCCAAGGCTCGCCTGCAGACGTGGGTCAAATGCTTTTGGAGGACGTGGGGAAGCATCGGAACGCCTCTTACCTGCGATGTCACAGAGTTCCGCATCCGAGGCATTTGCCAGGGCCTCCTCCAGCTCTGGCTCCAGTGTCACACTTTCCAGCACGGGGTCCATCGGCTTCTGCTTGGGAACCCAGACTTTTCCTGAAAACACACGGGGTGCCCATTACAGGGAGTGCAACTGCACTGGGGCCCTGGGTGGACCGTCCCAAAGCCCTGTGGATCCCTCGATGCCGAGATTCCATTAGAACTTCTCCCTCTGGGGACCCGGTGCCAAACTTGTCCAAAGAAAGGGAGTCAGAGATCTCCAACAAAGCACCCTGCATGTTTGAAAAGAAGAACTTTATAACTTGGTCAAGGGAGACTGCTCACTACTGAAAACAGTGGTTATTAATTTTAACAATCTGTAAGTAGGAAAAGATACAAAAGAAATATATAATAAAATGCCAGGGTCTGGAATACTCTAAACAAGCGTTCTGGTATGAGAGAAAAATTTAGAAACATTTCTAAACCAAATAAATAAAATATACTCAGATTATTAAAAGAGGCATAGGGAGAAAATATAATGTCTCTTGGGACACTATATTTTTACAGTGTCAGACTCATAATTGAACGAGAGAGCAAAGAGGTCGGTCGGTCGCTGCAGTGTGCACCAAGAGGGATTGTTAAAGAAATTATGGGGCATCCCCACGATGGTGTTCTAGCAGTTATTATGATAAAGGATGGTGGAGATCTCTACTTACTATGAAAGGAAAATGCCCAAGACAAAATCTTGTGTGAAAAAGCAAGTGTACAAAATAGCATGAATTATTTAATTCCATTTATGAAAATTGCACATATATCAATATATATTTATCCATGCAACACATATTTACTGAATACTTCCTATGTGCCCAGCACCTTTCTTGGCGCTAGGGGGACAGCAGTGAACAGTGTACAGTTTAGTGAAAGAAGACAGATAATAAACAAACGTAAAGATACCAGAGAGTACTAAGAATCACAAAGGAAAATAAAGCCAAGCAAAAGACTAGGAAGTTCCAGGGTCGGGTGTGGGTGAGGTGGGCTCTGCTATCTTGGGTAGCGTGGTCAGGGAAGATGACCTGTGAGCTGGGCCCTGACAGAGTGAGGAAATGAGCTCCTCAGACCAGCGACAAGACAAGGATGCCTGCTTTCATTGCTCCTACCCAATTGTGTATTGAAAGTTCTAGTCAGAGCAAATGGACAAGAAAAAGAAATACATGGCATCCAGACTAGAAAGGAAGAAGTAAAATGATCTCTGTTCGCAGATGACATGATGTTATATGCAGAAAAGGTTCCACACACACAAAAAAATACAGGGTACAAGGTTAACATATACAAATAAGTGGGGTACACCAGCAAATAACAATCTGAGAGGGAAATTAGGAAAATAATTTCATCTACAATACAATCCAAAAGAATAAAATATGTAGGAATAAATTTAACCAAGGAGGTGAAAGACTTGTGCATGGAACACTATAAAACATTGTTGAAAGAAATGAAAGAAGACCTAAATAAACAGAAAGATATCCCAAGTTCATGGATTGGAAGACAATATTAAAATGGCAATATTGCCCAAAGCAATCTACAGATTCAACGCCATCCTTATCAAAATTCCAGTGGTCCCCCTCCTTTTTTTTGGAAATGGAAAAGCCAGTCCTCAAATTCATATGGAATTGTAAGGGGCTCCAAATAACCAAAACAATCTTGATAAAGAACAAAGTTGGAGGACTCAGACTTCCTGATTTCAAAACTTACTACAAAGTTAAACAGTGTGACACTGACATAAGGATAGACATATAAAAAAGTGGAATAGAATTGAGAGTCCAGAAATAAACCTATACATCTATGGCAAATTGATTTTTGACAAGGGTGCCAAATCCATTGAATGGGGAAAGAACAGTTTCTTCAAGAAGTGGTGTGGGACAACTGGATATCCACATGCAGAAAGATAAAGCTGGACCCCTATCTCATACCATACACAAAAACCAACGGGAAATGGACCAATGATTTAAATATAATACCTAAAATTATAAAATTCTTAGAAGAAAACATAAGTGTAAATCTTTATGACCTTAGATTTGGCAAAGTACTCCTAGATATGACAACAAAAGAATAAGCAACTAAAGAAAAACAGATCAATTGAACTTAACCAAAATAAAACTTTTGTGTATCAAAGGACATTATCAAGAAAGTGGAAAGATAACATACAGAAGAGGAGAAAATATTTACAAATCATATACCTGATAGGGTCTAGTATTCAGAATATATAAAGAACTTTTACAACTCAACAACAAAAAGAAAAACAACCCAATTTAAAAATGGGCAAAGGACTTAAAGACATTTCTCCAAAGAGGATATACAATTGCCTCTAGGTATCTGAGGGGGATTGGATGCTCAAGTCCCTTATATAAAATGGTATAGTATTTGCATATAACCTACACACATCCTCCTGTATACTTTAGATCATCTCTCGGTTACGTATAATACCTAATATGATGTGAATTCTATGTAAATAGTTGCCAGTGCGCGGCAAATTCAAGTTTTGCCTTTTTAAACTGTGTGGAATTTTTCTGAATATTTTTGATCCCCAGTTGAGTGAATCCACGGATATGGAACCTGCAGATATGGAGAGTCAACCATACAGATGGCCAAGCACATGACAAGATGCTCAACGTCATTGGTCATTAGACAAATGCAAATCAAAACCACAATGAGATACCACTTCACGACCATGATAATGGCTATAACATAAACCAAAAACCAAAATGGAAAATAACAAATGTTGGCAAGGATGTGGAGAAATTGGAACCCTCATATATTGCTGAAGGGAATGTAAAAGGGTGCAGTTGCTTGGGAAAACTGTTCGGCAGTTCTTCAAAAAATTAAACACAGAATTACCATATGATCCAGCAATTCCACTCCTAGGTATATACGTAAAAGTTACCCAGACAAATACTTGTATAGGAATATTCACAGCACCACTAACCACAACAGCCAAAAAGTGGAAACAACCAAAATGTTTGTCAATAGACAAATTGTGGAATATTATTCAGTAATGAAAGGGAATGAATGAGTCTCGAAAATAATATTCTAAGTGAAAGAAGCCAGACACGCAAAGTCACATATTATATGATTTAATTTATAGGAGATATCCGGAATAGGTAAATCCATAGAAACAGACTGGTGGTTGCCAGGGGTTGGGAGCGAGGGGCGTGGGGAGTAACTGCTTATTGGGTACAGGGTTTTATTTTGCAGTGATGAAAATGTTTTGGATCTAGATAGAGATGGTAGTTGCACAACACTGTGTGTGTACTAAATGCCACTGAATTGTTCACTTGAAAATACTTAATGTTATGTTATGTGACTTTTACTTCAATTTTTAAAAACCTGCTCATTTTGGCTACTGATTGAGAATAGCCTGCATTGGGGCCAGGATGGAAGCCAGGAGATGGTTAGGAGGCTCCTTCAAAAGTCCACATGAGAGATGACAGTGACTTGGACCAGAGGTGGGGAGGGGTGGGAAGAGCAATGTTCAGAAGGATATTCACTAAAATGGGATCAGTGCCTACCTCTCTGCAGAGAGTATTACTTTGTTTAGTTATTTAGATTGTTTACAGGGGCTTCCCTGGTGGTGCAGTGGTTAAGAATCCGCCTGCCAGTGCAGGGGACACGGGTTCAGGCCCCGGTCCAGGAAGATCCCACATGCCACAGAGCAACTAAGCCTGTGCACCACAACTACTGAGCCTGCGCTCTAGAGCCTGCAAGCCACACGACTGAGCCTGTGTGCCACAACTACTGAAGGCTGCATGCCTAGAGCCCGTGCTCCACAACAAGAGAAGCCACCGCAAGGAGAAGCCCGTGCACCACAACGAAGAGCAGCCCCTGCTCGCCACAACTAGAGAAAGCCCGCGTGAAGCAATGAAGACCCAACGCAGCCAAAAAATAAACAAATAAATTTATAAAATAAATAAATAAATAGTTTACAGCAAAGATTAATTACTATACAAGCAGAACAGTCAGCAAAATGATCTGGGAGAAAATGTATCATAACCTTCACCAGAGGTGCATCTGGAAAACAGCAAATCAAAATGGCTAAAAGGAAAATGAACTCTGAAAATGACTGATGCAGTGACTAGGATGAACATTCAGTAAATATTTAAGACCTATGGTTTATTATGCCCCTGCAGCAGGTGCCTCCATGAGGGTGGTGACTCTAAGACACTGTAAGAGGAACTCAGACGTTTTCCCTTCCTTCATCTTACTAGTTGGGATGTGGGTGTGATGACTGGAGCCTCAGCAGCTAGATGGACCATGAGGACAAGAATATATTACAAGGATGGCAGAATGAAAAACTGGAAAGGGTCTTGATTCCTAATGCCAAGGAAGATGTCTTACAAGCCCTGGAATGCCTAACCCTGCAGCTCTACTAAGTGAAAGAAAACTAAACTTCCATTTTAAGTCTCTCTTATTTTGTTTCTTCAGCACATGCAGCCAAATCTGTATAATGAAAATACCCTGCATGGAACTTTATTCTGATTCCCCCACTTGAGTGAGAGTGAGGGAAAATCCAAATTCCTCAGGACTTTGTACCAGTTTATGGGTCTTACCACAACCTGCTGGGTTTTGTAGTGCCTGAAATGCTATTTCCCCTCAGCCTAGGCTTGCTCTAGGCCCTGCGTGGGGCAAGTGCTCAGTAGAGCTGGACTGAACGGCCCTGCGTCTGCCTGTTAGAGCTGGAAGGTCTCCTTCCCCAACTCTCTGTTGAGACTGTACTTATTCAATATACATGGACTCCAACAATCATCATGTAAATATTTTATGATGATGATGCTGGTGGTGGTGATGATGATGATAAACCTTTTAGGCTTGTCATAATATGAAAATAGAATAAATTCTAGCTACCCTCCTTGGGTCAGCCTGGTTTTTCATGAGGGCACTCAGGCTTTGGGAGTCTGGAAAGCTGTTCCCGGCTTGGGGCCAGGTCAGCGCTCTGTGAAGGGGAAGCAGGACTGGTTTATATATCACCCAGATTCCCTTCCCCATCCCCCATCTCATCTCCAGCTCCTCCCCTGGGAGGGGGATGGGCACACAAGGGAGCAGATGTCAGTAATGACTCACCAACTGTCCACTCAGGTCTGCTGCTGACTCTCTCACAGCCTTGGTTTCCCCATTTTTCACATGTGTAGTGGGGATAGTGGGAGTTTTAAGGCCCCATGAAATCCAGAGATTTTATTATCTTCACCTGCTGCACAGAAATCACTCCTCATGGTACAAGTAGCTTGCTTAAAACCATCTTGTGCCTACGCTCTCAGCCAGGCACCCCCAGCCCTTAGGGTCAAGGGCCCCTTCCCCTGCCGCCAGCGCCAGGGTGCCTCAGACCACACAATTCTTCCAAAGCTCTGTAATCCAGATGTCTCCTGGGCTTCCCTGACCTTCCAAGTTTTCAGTAAAATCTGGACTGAGCTTCAATTCCAGGCGCTGGGATGGCTAGAAGCCCTCCCTGAAAGGCCCACACCTGCTTGCTCTTCCATTTTGTTATTTATCAGGCAGCTGCTCTGTGCAGCATTGTGCTACTACAACAGGGACACAGAAATCAACGCCACAGACCTTGGCTCATCATGTCGACATTCTCGGGGGTGAGGAGAATGGAAGAGGTGGAGCACAGACAATTAATTACCCCATTAATTAATTAGAATTAATGCTTTCAGTCAACAAATACTTTACTAGGTGCCTACTGCATGCTAGGGTTTTTGAGGTATAGGGATATAACGATGAACTAGATAGATGTGGTACTTGTACCCATGGAGTTTATATTTGAAGGAAAAAGCCTATAAGATCCATTATGCATATATTTAATTTGAACTCATTCATTCATTCAACACCTCTCTCCTGAGCCCTACTGTACACTAGGCCCTGTGCTGGGTGCTGGGGGAACTGTGTAAGCAAAGGCAGCTGAGTCCCTGCCTCATGGAGCTTACAGGCCAGTGTAAATAAACACATAATGATAAAATAAGAATTGCTCTGAAGAACACACACAGGCTCCCGAGATGGAGAATAACCAAGGGGGAGTTGAAGGGATGGAATGTCCTAAACAGTGTAGACCGGAAAGGCTTTCCTGAAAGAGGAGACAGTACGGTTGAGACCGAAAGGGTAATAATAGCTAATATTGACATAGCATTCAGGATGCACCGGGTGCTGTTTTAAGTGCTTTATATAGATCTTAACTCAATCTTCGTAACTCCCTCAGAAGGCTGGTAATATTCATCAACCCCATTTTACAGACGAGGAAGTGGAGGCACAGCAGGTTTAAAAATGTACTCGAGGGAATTCCCTTGCAGTCCAGTGGTTAAGACTCTGCACTTCCACTGCAGGGGGCACAGGTTAGATCCCTGGTCGGGGACTAAGATCCTGTAAGCCATGTGGCATGGCCAAACAAACAAATGTACTTGAGTTCACACAGCCTAGTAAGGGGTAATGCCAAGACTGTAGCCAAAGTAGACCCAACTCCAGGCTATGCTTCTAACCATTACGCCTCTTACAGAGGAGAGAAGCCAGCCCTGAAGCCAGCTTGGAGGCAGACAGAGGACCAGCATTCCATGCAGAGGGCATACGTGCAAAGGTCCTGAGGTAGGAAAGAGCTTGGAGTGTTTGGGGAAGAGAAAGAGGCCTGTGGGGCAGCAGGGCAGTGAGCAAGGGTGAGCATGGTACCAGAGGACAGAAGGATGATTTGGAGTGAAGGGGAAGTTCTGGAAGAGTTGGATAGTCGGAGTGCCTCTCTGCTCTAGATGGCTTGCCTTAGTCTGGGGCAGGGAGTCTTAGAGGGGCAGATGAAGGAAAGGAAGCTGCAGCTGCCAGAGAGAGGAACTTTGGGGAAAAAGAAGGGATAATTAGGGTAGAGACAGGATATCTCTTGTTCCTGGTTTGGAGGGGACAGGCCTTGTTTGGGCTTCATGTCCTGATACCATTTTAATAGTTCCTTCTTTCCCTTTTGACAGTATCAGGTTTGTATGAAAAATAATCAGGAAACCCTAGTTAAAGGGGACTTACGGGAGTGTTACGGGTCTGGTTTACCCCAAAACTTCACTAAATCTACCCCATGCGCTGATGCTTTTGGAGTTGGGTTTGTGACTTTGGGCCAGGCAGGGATGAGGGCAAGGAGGTCCAGTCACATCTGGCCCAACACAGGGCCTGGCATACAGCTGCCACTCAATGATCATGGGGAATGACGTACTCAAAAGTGCAACATTGTTCAGTACCTCGCTTCTCCCCTGTGTAGGGGACCAGATCTTCTCGGTCCTTAAACTCCTTTGCTTGCTTTTCCAAGTGATCCAAGAGCTCCTCCCTTTTAAAGGGGCCCGTGGGCGCCTTGGTGGTCTGATCCTTCTGCCTCAGGCCTGCAGGCAGCAGTGCATTCTACAGTGGCAGTTGCGGGGCAGGTGCACAGAGAGAGAGAAAGAGAGAGAGCAGTCAGCTGCTGAAGACTTGCATTCCTCCAGAAACTCATCACTGAAAAACGGGGAGCTCAATCTAAGTCGCTCATTTACCTGTAAGGAAACTAACAACACGGGAGGGGCAGAGGCTTGCCCAAGGTCACTGGCAGACAGGGGCAGAGCTAGGCTAGGACTCGGGTCTCTTAACCATACCTGTTTCCCAGCCTCTAACATTGTTTTAAAGGCAAGGGGGTGAGGGGTCAGCTGACCAGGGGCTGAGCACAGCGGAGGGCTCCAAGAGCATCTACTGAGGGAGAAATAGGATTAAGTTGGCGTTTGGCTGCGTGAGGATATTTACAGCCGTTGTGCAGAAAGTGGTTGGGGAGAGAAGCAGCCCAGGGGGTTTGAGTTAGGGCCCTGGATGCAGAATCAGGCAGGAAGAGGCAGACCCAAAAAACAAGCAGAGAAAGCTGGGCAGGACTGCAGGAAGGGCCAGGCATGCTCTCAGGCTGCAGCCCTGGTTGGCCCTACCAGCTGCTTTCTACCCTCCTGACTGTCGTGCTCATGCATGCTGGCTGTTAAATATTTTGAACGTTGCCCGTGGAGATGGGTCTCTCAAGAAAGATAGCATCAACCAATCACTGTGTTCTCTTCTTCAAACATGGACAGGCTTCTAGGTGTGGGCTCACTACTAAAGCAGATTCCTAATCAGGGTGGATTTGAAGCACATGGACTTCACTTTAACTCAGTATTGTAGAGACTCAAAGAAGTTTACGGTTGCCAGGATGCTTAGAGATCATCCAGTGTACACATGCTCCCTTCAAGAGGAAACTGAGGCCAAGAGCAAAGAAAGACTTGCCCCAATCTAGAACCAAAACCAGGGTCCTTCTTCAGATTTGGGGGAAGAGGGCAATCTTCTAGTTAGATCATTGCTCTCTCCCCACTCCCTTTCATTCGGGGAGGTCAGGAGGATATGGGGAAGGCTGATGTGAGCAGAATCTCACCTCACTTCTTGCTGCACCCCCAAAATGGCTAAATTGGAGAGTCGTTCCGTCTCCAATCTTTGTACCAGCAAAATGCATATCTTCACTCACTCACTCACACTTCAAATCCTTTCCTAAAAGCCCCCTCTGAGAGGGGAATACTATTAGCCATATGAAGAGAGCTCTGTGCCTGGGACATAGAAGGACAAAGCTTCGGAGGGAAATGCTACTGTTTGACTGCAGTATGATTTTTTTTTTGTTTTTTGTTCTTTTTACAAGATAGTTTACCACTGTGCTGTTCCACTAAGAGTGGTGGGTGCAAGATCAGGAGACTGGAGTGTGAGCCCAACTCCGGGAGAGCTGAGGTGAGCAGGGCCTCGCACACTGATCGATACACACAGGGGCTCGCAGAGGGGGTCTGGTGTATGTGCAAATGCATTTAGGCCACAAGTCAGGAGGGACATTTGGGAGTTGGAGCACATTATGAGAGGACGGCCAATAGGTAGAAAATCAAGCCGTGACGGATTTGTGGATGAGTGTCAAGGACATACGTGGTGCCACAGATACCCTAGTTTTCCTTAAGCAGCAGTCCTCAGACACTGTCCACCGTGATATGAAGGATGGCTGATGGTCCACAGATGAGCCACATTTCCACAGGTATGTCCCAGGTGAGACAGGATTTCCTGTGGCTACTAGTGTGTGTCCATTCAGTGAAAGTACATCTACCGTCGCCCAGTTGAGTGAGGGCACAGCCTAAATGTCGGCAAATGTCCATCTGTGATTACCCATCGTAAGTAGTCAAATTCTTTGTGACACGCCAGCATGTCACAGTTACCCCACACCAGGCTTAAGCCCTGACTTGGAGTAATGATGTCTCCAGCAACATGATCTTGGGCAAGCCTCACCATTTCTCCGTTTCTCTGGCTATAAAATGTGAATAATAACAGTCACTCTCTCAGAATTGTTGAGAAAAGTAAATTAGATAGTGCAGAAGGGTGCTTAGCACAGTGTCTGATACAGTGAGCACATAAATTATTATTGACTATTGCTGCTGTTCTAAAATCAGATAAAATACCTTATACCAGGAGGTTGGTAACCCAAATATGTATGTTGGACAGGGGATGTGTTATCCCAATATATCTTAAAATTCAAAAAAGGAACACATACAAATATAAAATGAATTAAGCATGGAAAGCAAGTGCTTTCCCAATGATCCCCACAGGGAAGACCTGAGAGATTTTTGTCACCATAAAGGATTTTGATGGCAGTGAGGTGCTGGGGCACATTCTGCCTTCCGAAAGGCTCGGTATTGTGATGGGAGAAACCCATGATGCTGTAACTGAGGGGAAAAGGGTTTGCAAACTCACATCTCGTTTTGAATAGATCTGATAGAGGCCACTGATTCAAAGTAGGGTTTTTCACATTTTTTTCTTTTTTTGTATATACATGAGATAATGGATGGTCACTAAACTGGTAATCATTTCATGATGTATGTAAGTCAAGTCTTTATGCTGTACACCTTAAACGTCTACCATGCTGTATGCCAATTATATCTCAATAAAACTGGGGGCGGGGAAAGTAGGGTTTTCAATGTCAGCACGAGAGGTATTTGGGGCTGGATGATCCCTTGTCATGTGGCTTGTTCTGTGCATTCGTGGCTGGCTAGCAGCATCTCTGTCCTCTGTCTAATGGATGCTGGTAGCACCACCCCCCTCCTAAGCTGTGACAGCCAAAATGTCTCCAAATATCGCCAGAGATCCCTGGTAGGGGTGCAAAATCGCCCGATTGAGAACCATTTCAGTGTTAAAACTGAAGCCCACATCATTCTAATAGGGGAGTGAAGATGTTTTTAATGTATTTTAAAAATATTACTTAGATGTCATGTTAAAATATAGTTTCATTTATCTTTATTGAAAGCAGTTGACTTTTAAAAAACAAAAACGTGTAAGGCCTTTTCTAACAATTCTTAGCTTATTGGATTTTTAAAGTAAATACTGAGAGTACCAGCCTCATTAGGAGTTTATTTTCATTCTATCAAATGGTGCGTCTAGTGAACTAGAACGTGATTTTCAATTAAAACCAGACAGTTGTATATTTTTTAAACTCATGATTATTTATCATTTTAACTTGTTTTCAAAAACAGCATATGAACTCACATGATATACAAGAATTAACTCAAAATAAATCAAAGACCTAAATGTAAGAGCTAAAACTATAAAACTTTTGGAAGAAAACATAGGCATAAATCTCTGTGACCTGGATTAAGCAATGGTTTCTTAGATATGATACTAAAACAATAAGCAACAAAAGAAAAAAATAAATAAATTGGACTTCATCAAACTTGAAAATGTTTGTGCTTCAAAGGAAACTGTGAAGTAAAAAGACAACCCACAGTTTGGGAGAAAGTTTTTGCAAATCATATATCTGAGAAGGATCGAGTATGCAGAATACTTAAAGATCTCCTAAACTCAAAATATATAAGACAAACAACAGAATATAAAAATGGGCAATGGATCTGAATAGACATTTCTCCAAAGAAGATATAAAAATGGCCAGTAAGCACATAAAAAGCTGCTCAACATCATTAACCATCAAGGAAACACAAATTAAACCCAGGGTGAGATACTACTTCACACCCATTAGGATGGCTATAATAAAAAAGACGAGTAAAAACAAGTGTTGGTGAGAATGTGGAGACATTGAAACACTCATATGCTGCTGATGGGAATGTAAAATGGTACAGCCCCTTTGGAAAACAGTCTGGCAGTTTCTCAAAAGATTAAAAGAGTTATCATATGAGACAGCAATTCCACTCCTAGGTATATACCCAAGAGAAATAAAAGAATATGTTGACACAAAAACTTATACATGAACGTTCATAGTCATAATAGCCCAAACGTGGAAACAACTCAAATGTCTATCAAGTGACAAATGGATAAATAAAGTGTGGTATATCCATACAACAGAATACTATTTGGCAACAGAAAGAAATGAAGTACTGGTGCGTGCTACGTCACAGATGAAACCTTGAAAACATCATGCTAAGTGAAAGAAGCCAGTCACAAAGGACTACATAGTGTCTGATTCCATTTATATGATATGTCCAGAGAACAGTCACATCTGTAGAGACAGAAAGTAGATTAATGGTTGCCTAGAGCTGAGGAGGAAGGTGAGAAATGCAGAGTGACAGCTAATGGGAACAGGTTTCTTTTTGAGGTGATGAAAATGTTCTAAAATTGACTATGGTGATTGTCGCATAACTCTGTGAATATACTAAGAAACACTGAATTATATACTTTAAATGGGTGAATTTTATGAATTTTACATCTCAAAAAAGGCGTTATTAAAAATGGACTATGGGGCTTCCCTGCTGGCGCAGTGGTTGGGAGTCTGCCTGCCAATGCAGGGGACACGGGTTCAAGCCCTGGTCCAGGAGGATCCCACATGCCACGGAGCAACTGAGCCCATGTGCCACAACTACCGAGCCTGCGAGCCACAACTACTGAGCCCACATGCTGCAACTGCTGAGGCCCGTGCACCTAGAGCCCGTGCTCTTCAACAAGAGAGGCCACCGCAATGAGAAGCCCGCGCACCACAATGAAGAGCGGCCCCTGCTCGCCGCAACTAGAGAATGCCCGCGAACGGCAAAGAAGACCCAACGCAGCCAAAAATAAATAAATTAAAAATAAATAAATTTTTTAAAAATGGACTATGTTAGTGAGGGGAAAATTACAAAAATGGGCAATGCAATAAATTAAATGCCCATGGAATGCTGAGAACACAGGCTCTTCGTGTGTCAGTGGCCAAAAATGATGCTGAGATTGGGCAGGCTAGAGCTGGCCAGATTTAATATGGTGTCTTGTTTTACAGAGCAAGGTGCCATATTATGTAAATTCATCATGAAGCAGTTAAATGTATAAGAAAATGCTGCCTTGGATGACTATTAGAACCTGAAACTGACTCTCAGACCCAGCCTACCCAGTTGGTGAGGAAAGAGTTCCCACAACCATTTTGGTGTCACCTTCGACCAGGACAGTATTTGTTGAACATGTATGTGTAGAAATGTATCTTTCATTCCTTCATTTCTTATTCGTGCAACAAACATCCATGGAGTGACTATTATGTGTCCAGGCAGTGTGCTAAGACCAGGACCCCACCAAGGGCTCTCTAATTTGGAATAACTGAGGAGACAGAAGGTAAATGGGGGAAGCAGAGTAAAATGAGAGAAAAGTCTCAATTATAGCACGTGTGGAAAACAATGTATTGTTTTAGTTTTTAAGGTTAATCAAGATCCTAAAGTGGGGTCCACTTTACTGAATAGCAAAGAATAGTCGATAACTAGCCTCTACATTCCTGTAAAGGTCGTATACGTCCATGATGCCCGCTGGTAATTGGAACGATCTAAACTTTAAGGCACTTAAGTCTCATTCTCCTAATCTTAATGTCTGCACAGGGTAAATTTGCTGGGCACGTGCTTTCTTTATATTTAGTTCAAAGCATCAGTCTGCTCCTCCAAGGCAGATATCACTTCTGCGTGAGGGGAATCTGTATTTACACACACACATCACATGGACATCTTCACTCCAAAGACCGGTGGGTTACGGGTGAGATTTGCTTTAGGAGACAGCTTTGGTACAATATATATGACTTGGTCCTTACTTACAATTGGAAATTTACTTGTGTGAGGAGGGCAGTGACTAATGCCTGGGCGATCTCCTTATTATAGCCTGACAGGAAAGTTAGTGTTAGTTTTAAGGAGGAAGAATTTCTAGACACTCTCTGATCTTAGCCTAAATATAAAATTATAGCTGTTATGCGCTTGGGAGTGGGGAGGACTGTGGCACATTGGAGCTAATTACTGCCGTGTAAGAATGTGGGTGGTGTTCTTAGATCTGCTCAACTTTATGTGAAAGCTCTTGATTTTTAAACATTGACACATGATCCAAATATTTTAAGAACAATGTTCAGACCAAATAAAACACAGATGAAGGCCAGTTTCAGCCCATGGGCTGCCACTTTGCCATCTCTGATTGGAGGTTCCTATCAGACTAAAATTCCAGGTAGAGAAAGTCAAGATACTCATTCATTTATTCCACACATGATCACTGAATGTCTTGCTCCTTTCAGGCTCTGGGCCAGAGGAAGAAAGAGGTTGTATACATGGGTTTTTAATTTAGAGGTTTAAAAAAAAAATTAAAAACGAATCAAAAGTTTAATATGTTCTTGGAAATAATCACAGAGGGAAAAACTAGGCAATCTCTTCCTGTAGTTCCCTACTTGTGGTTTTTTAAATGGTGACTTCCTTTTAATGTTGTAAAATTAAAACTTGGATGTGCAGCCTGACAGGTTAACATCTTAGTCTAATTTTCTCACCCAAGCTCTGGAGTCCAGCTGCCCACAGGACAATGAAAACTGACAAATCCTCAACTGCGTTGTTAGGAGCTCTAACACCCTGCAAACAGGTGAAGTAAAGGCCAAATATTAAGCATCTGCACAATTATCACTATAATTATCTAATTATAGATAGCTGGCTCTATGAGAGACTCCATCCTGGCTAGAACTACTGCGGGCTGGGCTAGAAGTACACACACAAGCAACACATACACACACATACACATACACATACAATGTATTAAAAGGATCATAGACTCCTGGCAGCTCAGAGCTGCAAAGCCCTGAGACAGCCTCTGGGCCAATTCTTTCATTTTCTGTTGGGGAAACTGAGGCAAGGGAAACTGAAGTCACTGCCCAAAGTCACACAGCTTGTTAGCCACACAGCCAGGAAGCCTGAGCTGATATATAGGTGACACTGCACATAATTAGCTTCTCAAGGATCAGTATGACTGTCTTCAGACTAGTGGCTTAGCATATATACAACGTCCTTTAACCTGGTTCTTCACAGTGACAAAAAACAAGGAATTTTATCACTTTTCCCCCATAAATCAACTACGTCTAAGAACAAGGGAATGTACAATGTGTCCCCCTCCTTGGGCTGGGCTCCAGGAGTCCTGGGTTTCTGTTCTGTGACTGAACCATACACAGCCCCCTGGAAGAGGGTGGACCGCGCTCTTTATCGGGTATTGGCAGCGAGGGCCGGGGAGGGCAAGGGCCTTGCCTGAGGTCACACGTGGACCGAGAGCCCGGGCTCCTGAGTTCCAAGCCCCAGAAAGCTTTCCATCCCACCCGGCTGCCTTCCTCTAAGAACGGATCCTGGAAACCAGATGTGGCCCTGTGTGAGAACCAGGCTCCCTCTCCGGAGTGCACCTCTTTATCACACTGGTCTCCGTTTACAGGTGGAGAAACTGAGGCACGGAGGCATGGAGTTACTGTCCTGGGTAAGAGTGAAGCCCAGGAGGTAGATTTCTCAGAATTCCCACTGAGAATTCTTTCTCCCTCCTGCTTCAAATGACCTCAGCCTGCCCCAGATGCCCACCCTTTCCCCCGTCCACCACAGCAGCAGTCCGAACATTGAACAGGCCAGTCAGCCATCCAGTTACCTTTTACAAGGTATTTGACCCAAATGCTTTTTTTCAAGTGGCCTTGAGGACCTTTATTTTCCAATTATCTTTCAGGTCTGATTCCCCTTGTGTAAAGCGTGGCCCTCCAGTGCCTCGGGGCTCGTCAGGAGACAGAGCGCCCGGCCTCTGCCCCGTTCACCAGCAGCTTCCAGATCCCACTAGAGGTCACTCCGTGGGGCTTCAGCAGAGCTTTCTTGTCACATATGGCAGAACCTAGCCTGAGAGCACAGCACTCGTGCTTCGGTCACAGATGGGACAAGCGGGTCCAGACCTCTAATAAGCCCCCTTTCTCCATACATTCCCCACCCATCCACCCGCCCAAAGCACTCTGGACCTCCTCCTCTCTTCCTGTTCTCTCCAGAAAGAGCCAGGCCTTTGCCTCAGCCACCATGACCCCGCTGCAGGACTGGTGAAGCCCAGGAGCCAGCACACCCCCCGGACAGCTTTACAGGGCATTCGTGCTGACATCCAAAGGCTCCCTCGTAGCCCAAGCCCAGTAGTTGTTTGTGGTGGAACCTATCGCTCACGACAGCACACTCTGTGTCTCTCTGCTGTTCATGGCACAAGGTGAGGCCAAACCTTCCCTTCCCGGCGTTCTCCTAATCCTCCTTTTCTGCCTCATGTACAAGGAAAATGTTCCACGTTCCCTGCTGTGCGGGGCACCCTGAGACAATGAATGAGTGATTGCGCTCCACAGGGGCCCAAGAGAGGGAGACACGCCCAAGTGTGAGCAGCTTACTCTACCCGGGCTTCCTGGAGGCGGTGGCTCCTGAGCTGAGTGAGTCCCAGGGCACTAGGCAGGACAGCCGGGTAAGAGAAGAGAGGAGAGGGATGTTACCGGGGGATAGCACCGCGGAGACAGAGAGGCTTGGCAGGATGAGGCGGCGTGGCTCGCCAGGGGAAGGAGTCTGAGGCTGCAGGGTTTGGAAACGTCTCCATCCGAGGGGAACCGGCCTAGTTCAAGCTGTGCTGTCTCTTGCTGGGACCATCAGAGTAGCCTCAGGCTGGCCTCCCTGCCACTGGCCTCTCCATCTGCACTCCCTTCCCCTTCTATCAGCCAGACGGACCGCACCAACCGGCGCATCTGACAGGGTCACTCCCCAACACACTCACAAATGCTCAGCACCTCTACTAACCCACAGAATCATGACTAAATTCATCAGCCAGACATGGAGAGCTTTTCGTGATTTGACCTCAACCTACTCCAGCCTCCCGATCTTCTCATCTTTAAGTATTCCATGTTCCAGCCACTCCAGGCTGCTCCGCATTCCGCAGCCGTGCCCCACACCCTCACCCTGCCAGGGCATTGCTCAGGCTGTGCTCTCTGCCTGGAATTCCATCCCTCCTCCCCTCCCTGCATACACCCTTCAAAGCCCTTCCCTTGGGCACCCTGTCCAGCCTTTGCAGTGCTCCCGGCACTGATCTGGTGATTCTCTTTCCAAACACCCTGAGGCATCTTGCCAATTCTTATATAATGTTCCTTCTAATTTGTCTTGGAGCACATTTATGCGGTATCCCTCTCCCCAGGGAGACTGAATGCCCCTCAAAGGCCAGCTGGGACGTATCCTAGTCATCTCTGAATCCCCAGCACCAAGCAGTGAGCGCTAATGTGTTCTGAATTGTCCAGAATTACACAGCACTGATGCTCCAGCAGGGAAAAGATGGTATTTCTTGGACACCCTTCAAGTCAGCATCACACCTGCTGCCCTGAGCTGTCTGCTGGGCACCCAGCTGCTGCCCCAAGCAGGTCTGGGGAAGGGGATGCATTATGAAGGGTGCTAGAGTGTGGGTGCCCACCATGGGACCACAGTTTACTGATGGAGATTTTGGAAAATGCCAAGCTAGAGAGTAAGACCTTTGTAATGTTTCCTTTGGGGATCTGGATTTAAATTCCTAGCAAGTCCTCTCACTCCTCCTCAGAACTTTTGGCAGAGCAGAACATCAGGCCATCAGACTGGCAAACCCATAGTTACAGACTTCAAATTGTCACCAATATCATATCTCCCCTTCTCCAGTAATAAGAGCACTCCACCCTTAGCTGAGCACATGGCCACTTAGATTAAGGACTACTTTTCCCAGGCTCCCTTGCAGCTAGGTTGGGTCATGGTATGAGAACTGTCCAGTGGCAACTTCCAGTAACTTTCCTTAAAAGGTACTTGAAAAATGGCTTTTCTCCTTTTCTCCACCCCCACCCCTTTCCTTCTATTCTAATGCCTGGAATGCAGCTATCCTGGCCACCACCTTGGATCATGAGGATGAGGGCTACACCTTAGTGATGGCAAGGACATGAGCTGAATGGAACCTGGGACTCTGGGATGTTTGGGGAGCTAAGCTCCCTACCTGCCCTAGATTGCCCACCTCTGGACTTTTATGAGATGAATAAACCACTGCTTACATCATGTTATTTTGAATCTCTATTACTTACAGCTAAACTGCATTCTAACTGACAGCCTGGGTTCTCATCCCAGGGCTTTGAGGCCACAACAGGGCACTGGTGCTCTCTGACTTTGAATTCCCTTTCTGTAAAATGGTCAAGATCTCCTTTAGCTTGAAACCTCAGAATAAAGCCTTGAACTCTATATTAGAAACAGATTATGACAATCAGTTTTATCACCATAGGGCATAATTGTTCACTTTCATTCAACTGAACAGACACTGAATTATGGGGAAACTCTGTCAGGGCAGCTGCATCTGGTTGTGCAAGTTGTGCAATGGCACAACTCCAAGGGCATTATATGTTCTCTGGTTTATGTGAACAGTGGTTGCTGGAGTTGTGCAGTGCAAAACTTGCACAACTGTACCTGGCTGCCCTATACCTGTGGTGCTACAATGTGGCTCTAAGTTGCAAGAACCCTAGATTCTAGTGGGCAAATCATATATTCAGGTTCAACAAACATTTATTAAACACCTATTATGTGCCAGGCACTGGGCTAGGTACTTTTCATCTATTTATCTATCTATCTAAAAATCTGTCATGTGAACAGAGTCAGAATTGGAAACTGGGAGACCTATAGTCCAATCAAATGCCAAAACTTGGTTTTGTCTGTATATTTGAATGAGCTGCCAACATTTTCAAATAGGAAACTTGCACATAAAAATTCAGATTTCCAGGCTTTCTCTTTTTTTAAATTTTTTAAAATAAATTATTTTATTTATTTATTTTTGGCTGCATTGGGTCTTCGTTGCTGTGCACAGGCTTCCTCTAGTTGCGATGAGCGGGGGCTACTCTTTGCTGCAGTGTGCGGGCTTCTCATTGCGGTGGCTTCTCTTGTTGCAGAATACAGGCTCTAGGCGCATGGGCTTCAGTAGTTGTGGCTCGCGGGCTCTAGAGCGCAGGCTCAATAGTTGTGACACACGGGCTTAGTTGCTCTGCGGCACGTGGGATCTTCCTGGGCCAGGGTTCAAACCCAAGACCCCTGAGTTGGCAGGTGGATTCTCAACCACTGTGCCACCAGGGAAGCCCTCCAGCCTCTCTTGAAAAATTAGATGACGTGGCAATATTGGGCAACAATTGGTGGAGTGGAACAGCAAGTGCCCTTTAGTCAAACACAAACTCTCCCATTTGCCTCAGTCCCCACCACTCCCTCCTGTCTCTGACACAGAGGCCAAGAAACAGTTAACAGTTATCACTGGCTCTGTTGTTGCTTTTCTTCTTGGAAGGTAAAGTGGTAAGTGAAAAATTTCTTTCTTATGTCCACATCTCTTTCAAGAGTGGAAAAGTAAAAGATGACCCAAGATGGCCACGTGCCTCACGAAAATTGGTCCATCTTCCTCCCTTCGTTATATTACCTACCTGATGTTGTGGGTGCTGGTTTGCTGCCTCTCAGGTAGAAGGTGTGGCAGTGGGAGAGATGGGGAAGAAACTGGGGGGCGGGTGGGAAGAGAGGGTTAAAACTTTATCTATGGTAATTTCTTTTTTCTTTTTAAGGGTGATCTGAATCAAGTAAGGCAACATTTTTACATTTGTTAAGTTTGGATAGTGGAAACATAGGTGTATTCTGTACTCTATTATATGTTTAACGTATTTCCTATTAAAAATGTCAAAGTCAAAAAGCTGCTGTGCTGGGGGCTTGGAGGGGGAGGGTCAGGAAGGCTTCCCAAGGGAGGGGTGGGGAGGTTGGGCCTTGAGAAATGGGAGGATTCTGACTTGAGAATGAAGGGCTCCAGATCCAAGAGGTCCCCCAGCAGCAGAGGCAGGGAGGAGACGATGGCAGGGCAGGGAGGAGGGCATTCTGGGGAGGCTGGAGGCCGGTCTTGGGGAAGGCAGTGGGGTGGAGAGGTGGTCACGGGGCCAGAAGACAGATGGTGGGATGGGGACTCACTGACACCTGGCCTCACTCGCCCTCACTCCACCAGGCCCATCCTTGGCTCTGTGTACCGCTGGCAGTGTTTCTAAGGATGTGTGCCTATTTTTAGAGCAGAGATTTATTTCTTTCCATTTCAACTGTTTACTTCTGTCCTGGGCTTGTGAATCCGCTGGTTTGTGCTACAAGGGAGAACCACAGCCCTGTGGACCAAACGTGGCTGCTTCCTGCACAGCCAAGAGCATCCTCTGGTTTATAGGATAACATTTGGGCCATGAATATGGAGGATTTTATGATTTTGTAGAGTCGGGTGGGAAGCCATGCAGTGTGACAGGAAGACCCAGGATTTTGTCCTGGTGCTGTGGCTTACTTGCTGTGTGACCTTGAACAAGTCCCTTCCCTTCTCTGGGTTTCAGGGGTTTTTTTGTTGTTGTTGTATTGATTTTTCATCACTAAAGTGGGGATAGTACTGCTTACCTCAAAGGGTTGGTATGAGGATTTGATGAAATACATAAAGCACTGGGTGAATGACATGTGTGGAGGAGGGACTCTGTAAATCAGGGATTCTTTATCTGTGCCGTGTTCGTATATACAGGGATAGGGGTGGGGCTCAGATCATGTTTAAGTGTTCCTCTAACTCTGAGGTTCTACAGTCCTAGGTTTTCTCCTCCATCATTTCTCCCTGCAGTTCATGGTCCCTTGGTCTCAGAACTTTTGACACATTTTGGGCTGAGGGAGACAGGTCTACCTGAATGCAGCCTATCACCTACCAGCTATGTGATTCTGGGCGTCCATTTCCTTTTCTTAAAATGATTTCAACCCCAACCTATGAGGATCAGTCTCATAGGATCCTCGTGGAGGTTTTTTGAGATGATGCCCATAAAACAGCCTAGCACCTGGCATGTAAGACGACCTCAACAGAGAAATAACTGCAGTTTTTAAATTATTATTATTTCAGGCCTTGCAGGGGCCTGTTGTTTTCCATTGTTGTTTCTATAGTTGTAATGTGTCACAGACTCCCAATAGCAGACTTCAAAATCAACTTGTAAAATCCAATTTCTTTGTAAGTTTGGGGTTATCTCTACCATCTTCTCTTGTGTAAATATTTTGACCCTTTTACTGAGACACTAAAAAATATTACTCCTTTTCCTCAAAGCCTCATTAACAAGTAACATTTATAGTGAAATTCTTTATGCTGGTGGTTTCTTTCTTTTTTTAAGATTTATATTTATGGTGAAAATAACATAACAACTCCAAGAGAAACTGAATTAGAAAAAAGTAATTTGCTGGTAATTCCCCAGCTTTGTTCTCCAAGTTGCCTTCCAGGTCCTCCCACACACACTCACAGGAGGTGGTAGTTAACAGCACAGGCTACTGGGTCTGACTCTCTGGGCTGGAATCCCAGCTCCTGGGCAGGCTACTTCATCCCTCTAAGCCTCAGTTTCCCCATCTTTAAAATGGAGCTGATAACCAAACCTCTCAGAGGACTAAAGAAGATAATCCATGCAGGGCTTTGTCCCAGTAAACGTCAACTACCTATGGATGCTCTAAGAGCTCACACACTGTACCCTGCCAAAGTCACAGAGTGACTTGTCATTCTCAAACATCGCTGTACGTTGACCGTTTTCCCTGTTGCCTGGTACAAAGGCAATCTGAACCGAGGAGCTGGCTCAGCTTCAGAGCAGCATGCACTTAACTCCAGAGAGACGAGAAAGGGCAGATCCCCTTGGGGAATCAGTCAACAGCAGATACTTTTAGCACATGGAGCATTCCTCTCCCGTGGGAGTCCAAGTGCAACAATCTCATGATAAGCTTGAGTTTTTCCAGGACGCAGACTAAGAGAGAGAAAGTTTTGGGGACTTTTTTTTTTTTTTACTGTGCCCAAGTTTGGAATCCTCTGCTGCAAACAAAGCAGCTTTCCAACTCTGTGTACTCTACTGTGTCACATGACACTGGGGCTTAACAACTGCATCACTGAAAACATAGCCTCCTGAAACATTACCTGTTAGCTGAATTCAGGTCATAAGGTTGCCAGGAACTGCTCATAAAATCAGAGACAGTTAGAGCTGGAGGGGGTGTCAGAGGGCATCTAGGCCCACTGTGTCCATTTTGCAGATAGGGAAACTGAGATCCAAAGAGGGAAAAGCACTTGCCAAAGTTGGGGGCAGAGCCAAGATTGAATAAGGACCTCTGCATCTCAGACTGTTTCTAGGAAGAAAAGGGGATAATTTTTCATACACTACCTTCCCCAACTACAAAACCAGAGCACATCTGTGGCTCAAACTATCTTCCTGAAGACTCCAGTGAAGCCTTATAGCGGTGTGACTAAGACGTGAACTTTTAGAGCCGTGTCATGGCTCTGCCACTGCCTCATTTCAGTTTCCTGGACAAGTTACTTCACCTCTCAGTTTTCTCATCCGTAAAATGGGCAGGATAACAGTGCCTGCACCATAGGATTAGGATGACGGTTGAATGAATTAATATTTTCAAAGTGCCTAGAACAGCGTCTGCACATAAAAAGTGCCGTATAAGCACTTGTTAAACCAAAATGAAAACAGGAGGAGTACAGGGTATAAGAGAGAGGGCAGCGGGCCCGGGCTGGTTCTGCTCGGGCCTGTGACCACAGCAAGTTCCTTCCCCTCTCTGGGTTCAGTTTCTGCTCTGTAAGTTGGATGGCTGGACACCTGCCGGTCTCTGCATCCCCTCCCCGCCAGGGGCTCGGAGGCCCCTCCTGGTCTGCATACCTTTGACCTCTCCCTGTGCTGTGATTTCAGAACATGGGCTGAGGGCAGGTGAAACTCGAGCTGGAATGTTTGTGCTCTCGGAAAGAATGGAGCCCCACTAGATCTTTTCAAAACTCCCATCCTGACTTGCAAATCAGGTAACAGAGACATCTCAGTGAAGGGCTAATTGTTAGATGGGGACAAAAACCCCGCTGGTCTCCGTTATCTCCTATCCTTGCTCTGATTTCTCTTCTCTTTTTCTTGAACTTAGAGAGAAAGGGGGCTTTGAAAATGTCCATTTGAAGCCACAATGCTACGAGGATCACAGGTCTCGGATTGCCCAACCCTACTCTGAAATTCAAGTGCACTTGTACCTTCCTCCTGCCAGAGGGGGAGGTGCCACACTTTGGAGCCTGTGTGAAATCTGAGTCTCCATGCCCTGGTCCTGTGACGCTGAGCAAGTCAGTCAGCTCTCTGCACCTCACCGGCTTCTCCAGCCCTCCAGTGTTCACACGCATACCTTCCTGTTAATCACCGGTGAGAAGGGCTCAGGGCAGCTGGCTGTGTGACGTGTGCTCAGGGCAGCTGGTACAGAGGCCCTGGGAATCTGCTGCTAGGGCCAGACACCCTGATATTAGGGGTGAGGCCATTTGCCAGTTTAGAAGTGAAATGGAGCTCCTAGCTGGGGCTCCAGCAGTCCTTAGGGACTCTACTCCCGGCTCTGAGAGGGCTCCTCATCTGCCCCCTTCCCACTCCCAGGTCTGTTGCCTGGCTCTGACCCTTGTCATCACCTACCCAATTTGTAGCCACAGGCTAATCTAAACTCACCCCCATCCAGGGGCTCAGGGCAACTCCAACAGCCCCAAGGCCAGAGGCAGCAGGCTCTGGGGGCTCCTGGGAGTCTGTGCTTCACCCTGAAAACAGCAAAGATTCTGCAAGATGGCAGAAGGGTTGTGGAGAGGGGCAGGGGCCCTTCCTTATCTTCAGGAAAGATCTCTGTCACTACCATGGGAGCCCTTCCACCTCTCACCCATCTCCCCAGCCTCTCCTCCAGTCCATCTGTCCTTAGTCAGCAAGTCCACTGACTCTCTGCCTTCGGGACTCCCTGGGCCTGCTGAGAAAAGTCCAAACTCTTTCGTCTTCCTTGCACCCCTCTGCCCCCATATCTAGCCCAACCCCCCTTCCAGGCTCAGCGAGCCCTCCACAGAAACCACGCCTAAACTCCCCATCCCCAATTACTTGCTGTACATGAACCTTTGCTTGTGACCTTCACTCAGCATAGAATTCTTTGTTTTTATTCTTGACTTTGAAAAATCCAGGACCCAGTCCCAGTATCACCTATTCTGTGAAGCCTCCCACCAAAAAGAATTAATCCTCTCCCTGAGTGCTCCCACTTAGGACACGGTTTATTATGCCCGCTCCCCACTGGATGGAGGGCCTGAAGGGCAGAATCCCCGCTAGGCTCCCCTGCTGGTGGCCGCACAGGGGTCGGCGCATGGCAGGTAACTGAGTCATGTTTACTGAATTGACTAGAAGTAGCTTCATCCTCCTTCAGTTCTCACTTTTTAAAACTATCTGCTCTTGCAATTCTAGACAACGGTGATCTAGGATAGAATCAGAACAGAATAACTTTATAGCACTAAAGCTGGAAGCTTGATTGTTTCTTCCCTACGTCACTCGTTTTCATGGAAACCCAGGCTAATGGAAAGCGATGGTGCAGGGGAAGGAGGAACCCAAGGCTCTCCCACCAACGCTGTCTTCTAATCAACCCCAGCAGCCTCACCTCAGGGACCGTCTCCTCCTGGCGGGGTCGGGGGTGGGGGCAGCAGGGGTCGTGAATAGCAAGATGAGAGCACATTGCTGGAGGGGCTTGTCACTCTGTGTGGCCTAGGGCCCAGCACCCCTAAACAAGGATTCTGGGTTATCTAGAAAGAAGACATTTAATCAAACCTGGAGATAAGACCAGGTTATAAGCTCATGGAAGCTTAGCTTTGAATGGGACCAAGCAACTCCATTATTTCATGGATGGGGACACTGAAGCTTAGGGACGGACAGCAACTGGCGCAAGGTCACATGAATGTAAGAGACAGGGCCAGGGTTGCACCTGGGACACGTAACCTCTAGTCCTGCGTATTCCCTGCTAACCTACATTCCCTCTACACTAGCTGCAACTACTTGAGGGTTAGTGAAATGGTAGCGTTTTCTTGTGTGGATCACTGTTAAACTAGGGTTGAGCAGTGACAGGTTTTTTTAAAAAGGCATGAAATATCCCATTTTTAATTTAAAAATATATCAAATGGGAAATTCACTTAATTCAGTAACATTCATTCTCTCCCTTCTCTGAGCTGGGCATTAGCCGGGGTACCTGAAATAGCCACCTCCCTCAGCTCTGCTGACTGCTCCATGGTGACCGGCCAAACCACAGACATGACCAGGGAGCCTCCTGCCTTGTGATGCCGTAACCTCACTGCAGAGGCAAATTCTGAGTATTAACCACACTTATATGTGCTACCTGACACGTATTCCCCACCATCCTGTGGCAGCTGGCTTGACAGAACGGTGGACTTGGCTTTTGCAGACTCAGTTGCAGTACAGATAGGTGGTAATACCCTGCAGGACTGGGGCAAGGGTCTCTAGGAGGCTGTACATACTCTGAATCAGAGTCCAATATATGGAGCTTCTCCTCCCACGGCCAGGATTCACGGGCCTAGAAAATGGGAGTAGCACTCCTCACTATTACCAGTGGTACCCCTAGTGACCCACTGGCAAAAGTTGTGCATCCTGTTCTTGTGACCTGATGCTCTGCTGGCCTCAAGGTCTTAATTAGTTCCAAAGGGAGGAATGCTTCCACTAGGAGACATAGCAGTGATTCCATTGGATTGGAGGTTAAGACTGCCACTTTGGGCTCCTTATGCCTCTGAATGAATAGGCAGAGAGGGAGTTTCTGTACCGGCTGGGGTGATTGGTCCTGGTTACCAAGGGTAAATCAGACTGCTGCTCCACAAGGAAGGTAACGAAGAGTATGTCTGTAATACAGGAGATTCCTTAGGGCTTTCTTAGTATTGCCAGGACCTGTGATTAGAGTCAATGGAAAACTGTAACAACTCAATCCAGGCAGGACTACTAATGGTCCAGGCCCTTCAGAACTAGGTTCACTCCGCCGGCAAAGAACCACACCCAGCTGAGGCTATGGTTGCTGAAGGTGAGGGAAGTACAGAATGGACACCAGCTATGACCACGTGACCAGTTAGAGAAACGAGGACAGTGTGGTCAGGAGTACTTCCTCTGTATTTTTTTATGAACATGTTTGTGTATGTGTGGGTCTATGTATGTGTATTAAGTAAATATCTTTGTTTTCTTCCCTCTCTTATTCTCTTAACATGAAACACAAGATGTATTGGTTTTATATGGTGGTATCTAAGTATTGTTAATTTTACATCATAGTATTAAATTATGGGAGATCAAGGAGAAAGGTAAACATTACTCAAGGACTTTACCTCTTCTTCTGGCAGGTTATACACAGGACAGTTGTATCATGTTAGGCAGAATTATGACCTCGTTATTGTCTTTATTTGGAGATAAGTATGGTTTAAGGAGATGTATATGGGTGCCGAGTTGACTAGGAGTGGACTTGTGATGGTTAATTTTATGTCTCAACTTGACAGGGCCATGGGGTGCCCAGATGTTTAGACAATTATTCTGGGTATGTCTGTAAGGGGGTTTCTAGATGAGATTAACATTTGAATTGGTAGACTGAGTAAAGCAGATTGTCCTCCCTAATGTGGGTGGGCCCCACCCAATCAGTTGAAGGTCTGAATACATGTAGAACAAAAAAGCTGATCCTCCTACCAGCAAAGGGGGAATTTCCTTCTGCCTGATTACTTTGAGCTGGGTAATTGCTTTTGTGTTTTGTTTTTTTTCTTGCCTTTGGACTTGAACTGAAAGCACTGGCTCTTCCTGGGTCTTGAGCCTGCCAGTTATTCGACTGAAACTATACCATCAGCTTTCCTGGTTCCCAGGCCTTTGAACTCAGGCTAGAACTACACTCCCAGCTGTCCTGGGTCTCCAGCTTGCCAACTGCAGATCTTGGAACTTGTCAACCTCAATAATCATGTGAGCCAATTACTTATAATAAATTTCTTTATACATATATATATATATAATCTCCTACCTCCTAATGGTTCTGTTTCTCTAGAGAACCCTGACTAATATAACACACACTCACACACGCACCTGCAAAGGCAATGTTACTCCAATGTTATTGTCATAGTGGGAAAGGGGAAGTGGTACTTCAGGAAGTCGGCCTACCCCTCCCCTAGGTGGTAATGGCTGCTGTCCTTGCAACTGTGACAACGTGTCCCCTTTAGTGCCTACTCACATCAGGGTCCAGCTCATCCAGCTCATTTTCCAGGGTCCTCAGCTCTTCTTCTGTAAGGGCTCCAAGGATTTCATCTTCATCCAGGTCACGGTATTTCTCTAGTTCTCGTCTGTACGACATCGTAGAAGAACTTTCTGTTCCCATCTATGACCTACCAGAAAGAGAAAAATCTTAGAAAGACCCTTCTTGGATTTGCTCTCAGAGCAAATAGATGCTTATCACTCACATGGAGCCCTGGGCATGTTTTATGAATTGTCAGGATAATAATTACTATACTGGAATCCTGTATTAAGTTGGACTAATTATCTCATAAACCTTGCAAGGGAAAAGTCCTGAGGGCTTGCAATTTAACGACTTGTAATTGTTGTAATTGGCATGGCCATTAGTTACAAGTAATAGGTGATTATAAATGGCTTACCAGTGCCTGAAAACTATTTTATTCTTCAAATAGTTCTAAAATTTTCTGTACAACCCTCCATCCTTCACCCCACACCCTGATGGAAAACATGAACGCTGGAAATTCTGCCAAGGCTGATCTTAAAAGCAGGGGAAGTGTCAGTGGTTAATTAAGCACCTGCTGCATGCAGGCCCTTCCCCTGCAACATCTCATTCAATCCTCACAAGAAGCAGCTGACAGTAATAGCTAACTTTTACTACCATAGGCCAAGCTGTGCCTTAAGTAATTCCCAAGGACATTCTAATTTAACCTCTGAGGTAGGCATTTGTCCCCGTCTTGCAGATGAGGACGCTGAGCTTAGAGAGGCTGAGTGACTCACACGAATCACACTACCAGTAGCGGACAGGACCACCATTTGAACCCCAGTCTGCTGGCTTTCCAAGCCCACGTGGCTCTAGCCATTGTATCAGGCACCTTTTCATAGAGTCACCTAACTTCATGGCCAGAAGGAGATCGCCTGGTCCAGACCTCTCACTTCACCCCCCAGGGAGCTGGCTCAGAGGGAGGAAGTGATTGATCGAGGGGGTGGGAGTCCAGGTCTGCCACTTCCCAGCTGCTCTCCTTGCGAGAGGAGGCTACTGCGTATTCTCTGTGGCACAGATGACACCTAACACCTGTGTTTGTATCCTGTCTCTGCTACTTCCATAACCATGACACTTTCACACCCGAGAACTCATTCAATCCTGATGCCACACCCTGTAAATTGAATTTTTTAACTAACACCTTTTTATCAACAAAGAAACTGAGGGATGACCTAGGGCTTGACTCAGAACCCCTGTCACCGGACCCCAGTGCTCCCCACTACACCACACTGCCTGTCACCTAACCCGGGAGACACAATGGGGCCCTAAGCCCTTCTGTCCCCCAGCTTGGCTGGAACTGTCTGATAAGATGACAAGCCCAGCTCACACATCACCTCCTCTGTGAAGCCTCAGTGTCCCCTCTCTGAGCAAAGTTCATCACGGCCACAGCACTGCACCCACACCTCTGCACGCAGCTCGCACGTCTGCCTCCTGCGGCTTCCTCATGGGCAGGGCCTGGGTTTGCTCCACCCCACTCTCCCGAGGGCCCGACTCAGGGCTGTGCACACAGCAGGAAGTCTTTCACTGAAATGAACCCAATTCCAGTTCTCACCTGCCATTGGTGGTCCAATCAGACCACCTTGAGGACATTCTGGGCTCTTCTCTTGGAAAATGGACAGTGTCAGCTTGCTGCAGAGCTGCTAGCATCTCTGTGTCTAAGCCAGTTCCCACCTGTCCTGCAGCCTATGTGAGCCGAGCGCTCAGCTTTTGTTTCTGAGGCTGACAGGCTAAAGGGTGAGGCAGCAGCTCAGAGCATTTGCAAATGCTGCAGAATGAAATGTGTTATTATGTATAGAGTTGATGTTATGGGTGGAACTGTGTCCCCTCCAAATTCATATAAGTTCTAACCCCCTGTACCTCAGTAACCTAGAACCACATTCCAAGTAAGAATGTGACAGTTACTTGGAAAGAGGGTTGTTGCAGATGTAATTAGTTAAGTTTAGATGTGGTCATGCCAGAGGAGGGGTCCCTAATCCAATAGGACTGATGTCCTTATAAAGAAGGGAAATTTACACAGGCACACAGGAAGAACACCATGTGAAGATGAAGGTAGAGATGGGGGTGATGCTTCTGCAAGCCAAGGAATACCAAAGATTACCAGCAAACCACCGGGAGCTGGAGTAGAGGCCTGGAACAGACCCTCACAGCCCTTGGAAGGAACCAACCCTAACGATACCTGGATCTTGGACATCTAGCCTCCAGAACTTTGAGACAAAAATCTCTGCGGTTTGGGGCTTCCCTGGTGGCGCAGTGGTTGAGAGTCCGCCTGCTGATGCAGGGGACGTGGGTTCGTGCCCCGGTCTGGGAAGATCCCACATGCCGCGGAGTGGCTGGGCCCGTGGGCCATGGCCGCTGAGCCTGCGCGTCCGGAGCCTGTGCTCTGCAACGGGAGAGGCCACAACAGTGAGAGGCCCGCGTACCGCAAAAAAAAAAAAAAAAAAAAATCTCTGCTGTTTAAGCCACTCAGTGTGTGGTACTTTGTCATGGCAGCTGTACCAAACTAATACAATCAGTATCACCTTCCTCACAGCGTTTTGTGGTTTTAGACCCCAATGGAAACAAACACAAACAAAACCCGTGGCTCATCTGTGAAATGACTGATGGAATTTTCCAGAGTAGAGAGAAACAAAACCTAGGAAAAGATAACCAACTTATCAATCAAAAAGCTGGGATTAATTGTTAATTTGAAACAAAGTAATTAAAAATAAACAAAAGCCAAAGTGGACTAGGCTACAAGAAAAAGCCTCCATTTCAGAAAGAGAGCAGAGATACACGTTATTAATATAAGTGTGTGCATGTGTGGGCCTCTGTGTAGGAGAAATCCGAGTGTGTGACAGCTGGCTTGATAAGAAAGGACTTGCTTCCCAAATACAGAAAAGGCCAGTGCCATCCTTTTTCTCTAAGAATGGCTCAGCTTGGTCTGACGTCTTCCTTTGACCAGACCCCAAGAATGCAATGTTCAGACCATAAATGGCCCCCCCACCCCGGCTTGATTCATTTCTATTTACTTCCAAAGAAAGCACAAGCAGCTGACGATGCTCTGGTATAGATGGAAAAAAAAACCTTCCTGATGGCTCTCAGAGAATAACCTAATTTGGATTTTCCTGAGTGGAGCCGGGAAAGGCCCTGTGGTCTCCATCCCAGGGCCAAGAGGACCCTAGTAAGGGCTCGGAGGCTTCCAGAATCAACTCACAGACACACCTCCGAATTAGCATCTCTCAGATGGGCTGCAAAACATGCTCCTGGCGCTCAAACAGGTCTTGGGTTGTACCAAGTTGCACAGCGCTCTCTACTCTGCCTGACTTCTCAAAACCCTTGGTCTGCTTTCCCACAACGGATGTCAGTCGCCAAGACAGGGAGGGTACAAGCAGAACTTCCCTGTCCTTTGGACCATGAACCCATGTCTCTGAGAAACTGCTCCTGGAACTGGAATCTCATGGAACGTTTGGAAAACACAGCCTTAGATTCACCTCTGGGTCATATGGAGAGCCACTCAGACTCACACAAGAAGGGGCTGGGGGACAGAACTAGCTGGGACGGGTTTGGAACCCTAGGAGCTTCCCATGCTTGTTACCTTGGCCGGTTGACTCATTTTTCCTAGATGGTTTGCACTAAAACCCTTAGAGAGAGTCATGGACAGACCCTGGAGAAGGGACGAGCCAGTACAAGGGTGTTAACAGGGGAGAGAGGAATCCATGTCAAAGCCACCCGGGGAAAAAGGGAGCTGGGAATGAGCAAGAAGAGAGGGGTAGGTGGCAGCTATGGGGCCTGCTGGAGGGGGGATGGAGCTGGGTAGCAGGCTACCTCCAGAGATGCCACCCTGAGGGATGCGATCATTACATTTCCTGAAGAAGTCTCCATCTTTGCGCACACAGGAAAGTTAATGTTCCGCTTACACACTCCACGGTGCCGATGAATTTAAAACTCCTATTTCAAAGGATTTAAAAGGCCCTTTCTAATGTCAAGTGTCCTGTGAATATTACAGAGTGATGAGGCATCACATTAAATAAGCTGAGAGGAACGGAGAACTCCTAAGGTAAACTATGAAGCTGTCAGCTTCAAGCCACACTCATCTACTCGGCTCCCAGGGACAGTTTCTCTAAGGTGAGATTCTTCTCCTATGGTCAGTGATGTGGAAGAACTGGAGGTGGGGGACAGACAGGGCAGGAGGGAGGTGAAAACACCACGTTAATAGAGCCCACTGCAAGCTCGGCTTTAAAAGATGGCTTGGGGGAACTCCCTGGCGGTCCAGTGGTTAGGACTCCATGCTCTCTCTGCCAAGGGCCTGGGTTCAATCCCTGGTCGGAGAACTAAGATCCCAGAAGCTGCACGGCGTGGCCAAAAGAAGAGAAAAAAAAAAAAAAAAGATGGCTTGGAAGAGATGGTATTTTATAGCTGTTAGTAAAAGGCCCCTGTTTCCTAGTAAAAGAGGTGTCACAGATGGACACAGACCTGAGATTCAGAGGACTTTGGCTGGTGTGCCAGTTGTGGTGGTGACTCCCTGGGTGACCCTCACTGAATCCCTCCCCTCCTCTGGGCCTCTGTTTGCTCATCTGTAAAATAAGCATAAATGGACCCGGAAATTCTGCTTGTAACCTATCCCCCTGGGTGGTCTTTAAACTGTGCTCAGTGGAGAGCTCAGGCTCTGAGAAAGCTCTTCCAGAGCCCCTGCAGGGGGTTAAATAGGAGAGGCTAAGCAAGAGGGCTCACCCCTCGTACTGTCTGATTTATGGAGGGTTCCACATAAGGTTTCTCTTGAAGAAAGGATTCAGCTGCTAAAATAAAAAGTTGAAAATCACGTCCAGCCTGGGGCTGGGGCGTGGTCAACGCCGGCTCCACAAATATTAGCCACATTATTATGAGGCTGCGGCAGCCACCGCTACTGCTGGGGCCGCTGCCTCTCCGCCGCCCTCCCCTGCTCCCCCATCATCTGTCTGTAATGTTTGCCAGGTAAGGACATGTGTCTTGTCCTCATGGCCCCAGTGCCTAGTCCTGTGCTTGGTAAAGGTGTTAGGAGGGCATGAGCACATTTGGGCTTTGCTCTAGTGTCCTTGGAACTTGGGGCAAGTCCCTTCTCTTCTCAGGTCCTCTGTTTCCCCTTCTTTAATGTGGAAAAAACTGGGAGGGCTGGGAACCCAAGAGGGGAGGGATGGGCAGGAAGGGGTGATGAGGCTGCCCAAGGCAGAACCGCGCCGCTGCTGCCTGCTTTACAGATTGGGTCCTGAGTAAGAGTTGGTGAGGAAAAGAAAAGGACAGCTCAATAAATTAAAGACGCGTTTAAAAACTGAAGTCTTCCAAATCCTGTGCATTTTACACTATTGGCACATCTGGCCTCCCTGCTTCTCAGTGGCAGAAACCTTAAGCTTCTGCTAAATATGAAAATAATAGAATTTACAAGCTGTGCCAGGAAGTAGAACCAGGCAGGTTGGATGGTAAAAATGAGTGGGTCAAGGGCTGAGGCCATCCATCAGGAAGCTTCAGGAATGAAAGCTCTGAGACAGGGCAGCTCCTGGAGCACCGAATGCATTTTTAGATCTTTCACGGGAGGTGGGTGCAGTCACTTGTGCTAATGGCTCTTCCAGCATCTGCCCCAGGGGACACTGCGGCAGGAGGCTCTGGAGAGGTATCTTGATTTATGGACTGCATTTCCCTGAGGTCAGGAAGAGCTGAGTCACAAGTTCAAATGAATATTTTCCAGTTATACCATCTTGTTATTTCAGCCACAGTGAAGGGAGGTGGATTTACAAACAAAGTTGATTCTTCGTAACCCTTCTCCTCCGTCTTTGTCTTCTCTTCTCTTTGGGAAGACACTTTGGCTGAAGGGATTTTAGGCCATGATCCCTCATCACTGAAGCCTGAGCCTCTCTCTTCCATTGGCTCCAGGGACACAAAAGTGAGTGCCTGAGATGTCCTCTGTTCCTCCCGAGAGAGCTGTCTCCCCACTGCCCTCCTCCAAGGGGCACCTCTGGGGGCAGCCATGCTGTATAGCATGTGATCCCTACCTCAGCTGACTGGGCAGAGTGGGTGCCTGGCTCAAAGGCAGCCAACTGAGTGGCTAGTCAGTGATCTATGTGGCTTGGATTTAAAAGAAGAGTGAGCTGGCTGAATGAGCCCCTTCATTCCTTGGCATTTGTATTGGTTCCTGAGACTGCCCTAGCAAAGTACCACAAACGGAGGGGCCTAAACAGCAGAAATTCATTGCCTCTCAGTTCTGGAGGCTAGAAGTCCAAAATCTAGGTGTGGCAGGGCTGGTCCTTCTTGTGGGGAGATCTGGGGGGTGAACTCGTGGGGCTGAGGGATGGGGAACACGGCATCCCAGAAGAGCCCAGTCCCTGCTCCCTCAGGCTTGGGCTGCTACGGCTCCTGCTGGAGTCCCATGAGACTCCCGCCCCACCACAGTCCTTACAAGACCCACCCTCTCCTCGCACACCCTCGCTGCACTCAGTTACCTCGAATGCATCCCTGCCCCTTGCGGCCAGACAAGTACGAAGCTGTCCCGGTTTGCCTCCTTCCTTTCTCCCCACCCCTTCTCATTCTCCCTGATGACGGATTCTTCTTGGCCCACCTGTGCCCCTGGGCGCTGCCCTCTTACATCTCACACTCCCCCTGGGGGCTGTCTCCAAGCGGGGTCAGCTCTCAGTGATAAGCTGATGACCCTCGCAGGGTCTCGTGCTCTGTTGAGCGCATCTCCTGGAGTCCCTCAGGCTTCACGTGCCCAACCCGGAGGGCAGTCACCTCTCCGCCACCACCAGCCCCTCACCCTGCTGCCGTCAGCCACCCAGGCCAGACACCTGGGGGTCAGTCCAAACCCTCCCCTCGACCTCCCCAGTTCTGGTGGGTCCCCACGCCTGTCAACCCTCTCTCTCTCTCTCTCTCATTTATTCTTTGGAATGCTATAGGGGTTTTTGTTGTTGTTGTTGTTGTTGTTAGATTGTGGTAAAATACACAGCACAAAATGAACCATTTTAAGTGTATAGTTCTATCGGATAAAGTACATTCACGTTGTTGTACAGCCATCACCAGCATCCATGTCCAGAACTTTTTCATCTTTCCCAGCGGAGACCCTGTCCCCCTTTAAGTGCTAACTCCCCGTCCCGCTCCCCCCAGACTCTGCAGCCACCATTCTGCTTTCTGTCTCTATGAATCGGACTACTCGAAGTGCGTCATCCGAGTGGAATCATACACTGTTGTCCTTTTGTGACTAGACTTCCATCTCTTTACCATCCCTTGTATCTGTCCCTCCTCTCCCTTGTCACAGCGACTGCCTTTTTTGGATCTGTGTTGTCACAACAGCCTCCCCACCCAGTTCCCTGCCTCCGTTCTGCTACCTTCCTGTCCACACGCAACTCAGCCTTCAAGTGATCTTTGTGAAAGTCACTTCTTTTTTTTTTTTTTTTTTTTTTTTGCGGTACGCGGGCCTCTCACTGCTGTGGCCTCTCCCGTTGCGGAGCACAGGCTCCGGACGCGCAGGCTCAGCGGCCATGGCTCACGGGCCCAGCCGCTCCGCGGCATGTGGGATCTTCCCAGACCGGGGCACGAACCCGTGTCCCCTGCATCGGCAGGCGGATTCTCAACCAATGCGCCACCAGGAAAGCCCGAAAGTCACTTCTGATGCTGCTGCTGAGCTGAAGCCACCTTCAACAGCCCCCATTGTGACAGATGGAGCGCAAACTCCCCAGCCTGGGGTTTGAGGCCATCGGAGACCTGGTGGCCTCTGTGCCACCCCAGCTTCTAATCCCCGCACAGGCTTTCCCCTTCCAGCTGGACCCTCCACTCGCCCCCAGCACCTGAGCACCCCTGACATTCTGGGCCAAGCACATGCAGTCCTCTCAGCCTGGAGCACCCTCTCCCCACCTCCTCACTGGAGGTGAGGCCTCCCTGCCGTGCTTCCCTGCCCAGTGGAGGTGACCGCGGCTCCCACCTCCCAGCCCCCAGGCTGAACTGGGTTGGGGACAGCATCACATCTGACCAGCATCACACGCACAACTCAGGCTAAAGGCTCCGTTACTGCAGGTCAGTCAGGAATGCAGACCCCCCGGAGCTGGGTGGACACCAGAATTCTATCCCAGGCTAGTGACCCCAAAGGGAAGAAAGTCAACTGTCCCTCGACTGGATGGGGCAGGGTAGGGTGTGGAAGAGGTAGACAAGTAGGGATTGGAAGTTTGGGGGGCTTACCTTCCTCAGTGTTTAAGCTTTGGAAGAGGGTCATAAAATGTGACACAATAATTACACCCAAAACCAGTCCAAAGTGCAGAGACCTTTGCAACTTAAAACAAACAAACAAACACTTTCATGCCCGCAGTTTCATGTCCCCTGCAGGGCAAGAAGTGAGAGTGCCTTGGCATGTTGTCATCTATGATTGGATCCAGACAGACAGGGGGAGGGAGACAGCTGGACCAAGAGGGCCCAGCTCTCCCAGGCACCATCTCGTGTCCCCAGGCAGCCCCTGTGTGATGGCCTGAGTGCTCACTTAGCCCTGATGAAAGACTCTCCCAGGCAGGACTGGCTACAGAATTTGCCGGGTCCAGTGCAAAATAAGACTGTGGGGTCCTGAGTTCAAAAACGGGAAAAAAGTGCCACTAAAGGTACCAAGACATAAAGTTTTTCCTTTCTCTCATGGTCTCTGTCTTGATCTGTCGTGGTGTCTTTAAAATGTATGACTGAATATCATGATCTACACAGGTGCCCGAGTGCTGTGACTCAGAGAGGGCACACCAAGTCCTCTGGCTGCCAGCTTCCCTCCCCTGCCAGATACAGGACGGACATGCTCTGCCCGGGTAGGGAGCGGGCAGTTGAGCCAGGCTTCTCCCCTTCCAATGGGGCCACTGCCCTAACACACGGAGACGGGTGATCCCAAGGGTATCCCAACCTCTGCACCAGGACAATAGATGCCTGGATCACGAGACGACAAGAGGCTTGCCCTGCAAGGTTGCCAGCCGAATGCAGCCAGGGCGAGAGCCCCAGTAGTAGCTGGGCAGTAGTGGGGAGGGGGAGGCTGGTAGGACCTGGGGGCGCCAGGAGGCGAAGCAGCTGGAGTCTGAGAACTCGTCCTCAGGAAGCAGAGAGGCAGCAGGAGATGGGACTTCGTGCGGGACCTCAAAGCCCTGGTGCACACTTCACTGTCCATGGGGCTTCACTTTAAAATATAAATCCAAAGATAAAATTAAGAATTTCAAGACATCGACTGCCGAGCATTCAACCAAGCACAGAGTGCTTCTGAGAGCAGGGCTCTGTACAACCTACAACCTGTTCCCAGCCCTCTTCCCAGGACACATACCCTGAAGGCTCCAGGGCTAGACTCAGCCTTGGCTCACCTGGGACGGTCCTTTTTTTCTCTAGTATCCTCCAACCCACTGGGATCTCCACTCCCTGGGGTCTATAGGAAGCTGGAGCCCTTGTGCAGTGGCAGAGGGACACTGGGATAGGAGTCAGGGGATTCGATTACAAGTCCTGACTTTGGTTGAGGATTTGCTGTGTGGCCTCGAGCAAGTTGCTGTACCTCTCTGGATCTCAGTTTCCACAACTTAATTCGTTGAGTGAGTGTTTACTGAGCACCCACGTTGTCCAGGGCATAGTGGGCCTTTGTGGGAGAGACAGAAATTAATAGGAGAGTTCCGGCCCTCAGGAAGCTTGCAATTAAGTCGGGAGGATAAGACTCACACAGAAATCCCTGGGGTGGTGTCATACACATCCTCTCTTCACCCACCACCCTCAGAGGGAGGTTGAGCTGAGCCATTAGCCCCACTTTACGGATGATGTCTCCTCTTGGGTCAGCCTGGTGGCAGGTGAAAGCATGGACTAGGGGTCACGCAGGCTTGGGCTGAAATCCCTGCCCTGGCTCTAACTGGTGGGGCAATCTTGGGCATGTCACTTAGTGCCTCTGAGCTTCATGGATTCATTTGTAAGGTGAGGGCACAACCTGTACCTCTGAAGGGCTGCTGTGAAGAAGCAGTGACACAAAGGATGGGGCAGTTCAGATGGCTGGTTTCCTTCCCTCTTCCTCAGTTTCATGAAGCTCCAGCCCAGTAAGCTCCAGCCCAACCCTACAAGCATTAGATGGGTGGACATGGCTGGGTAGCCACGAGAAAGGTGTGGGGGCTCTCAAGTGACTGTCTACCCAACATAAATCAACAGTGTGAGGCGCTGGCCCTCAAAGCCACGGTGTGATCTCAGCTGCATTAACAAAGGTACAGTGGACAAAGTAAGGGCGATGATGGCCTTGCTAGGCTTCAGGCTGGAGCTCAGCTCTGGGCCCCCACTCTTGCACTGGGGGTGTGTGATTATTTTTTCTTTTTTTAATAAGGCATTGGTTGGGCTTCCCTGGTGGCGCAGTGGTTGAGAGTCCACCTGCCGATGCAGGGGACACGGGTTCGTGCTCCGGTCCGGGAAGATCCCACATGCCGCGGAGCGGCTGGGCCCGTGAGCCTTGGCCGCTGAGCCTGCGCGTCCGGGGCCTGTGCTCCGCAACAGGAGAGGCCACAGCAGTGAGAGGCCCGCGTACCGCAAAAAAAAAAAAAATAATAATAAGGCATTGGTTATATACAGTCAAGTGGGCAAGTCTTAAGAGCACGGCTCACTGAATCTTCCCATATGCATACACCTATGTAAACACCACTCAGATGAAGATATAGGCCATTTCCAGCCCACCAGAAGGCTTTCTCATCCCCCTCCCAGTCCATCTCCCTCAAAGGTAACAACTATTCGGACTTTTAAAGCCTTCTAATAAATTAGCTTTGACTGTTTTTGAACATCATATAAATGGACACATATAGAGGGTATGTTCTTGCATCTGGCTCCTTTCAGATGCAACTTTATATCTGTGAGATTCATCCTCGTTGTGTGTTAGAGTGGCAGGTGATTCTTTTTTGTTGATGTGTAGTATTCCATTACATGAACTATACCATAATTTGTTTGTTTACTCTACTGTTAATGGACATTTAAGTTATTTCCAGTATTTGGTAATTATAAGTAGCCCTATGATGGCTTTTGGTGGGAATAATCACTTATTTCTCTTGGGTATGTACCTGGAGCAGAATTTCTGGATCACAGAGTTGGCATACACTTAGTTTCAGTAGGTACTGTCAAAAAGTTTCCCAAAGTAATTGTACAATTTTACATCCCCTCCAGCAGGGTTTGAGAGTTCCAGTTGTTCCACATCTTTGCTAACTCTTGGTATTGTCGGTACTTTCCTTTTTAGCCGTTATGGCGGGTGGGTAGTGGTATCTCATTGTGCATTTCCCTGATGACTAAGGCTGCTGAGCACGTTTCATATGCCTACTGGCCATATGGGTGACCTCTCCTGTGAATTGGGCCTTTTCTCTTGAGTGGTGCTGGCCGAGTTCAGAGAAGGGGGGCAGGGTGTCAGATGAAGAACAGTTGAAGGGCCGGGGGAACATGGTCACACTCTGCAAACTTCTAATGGGCTGACCTGGGGAAGAAGGAACAAAAATGGTCTGTGGATGCCAGCGCTCAGAAGACAGATTTACTGAGGTGACCAGGACATGGATTTCCGATCAGCGCAATGAATTGTCTAAAAATAAACAATGTCCAAGGAGGCACTGGGCTGATTCAGGAGGTGGTGAGCACTTGTTATGCCAGGCATGTGAGCAGAGATGCTAGAGCCCTAGATGAGGTTTTCCAGAGACGGCTGACGTCTCGACTGATGGTGGGTTTTAGGAGTTGACAAGATGAGATTTCAGGCCTATGAAGGCCTGGTTCTGTTATGTAAGACATGTTTGGAGCCACTGAGTGGAGAGCATGGGGACTCAGAGATGATCAGCTCTCTTTAAAAAAGACTTGTTTCCTGGCCTGTTTGCATTATTCTCCCTGGCTGATCTCATTCTCTTAGTCATACAGGAAAGTACCTTCTGAAAAAAGCAGGGAAACAAGACACAGCGTTTGACTCCGTCACTCTCTGCAGTGAATCTGAGCCCCATCCCAGTTCACACGGAGCCTCAAAGGTCCACACGTCAAAGCTGTCAAAGGGTTTAAATTAGAAAAGCACGTGTGTGTGCTTGCACCATTGTGTGTTTTCATTTTGCACCTCTTGAGGTCATCACGGTGTCTGAGTCACTGAACGAATCATTGTAAGCAAGAGGGCTCCAGGAAAAGACGCTGAACCCATCGCCCTATCCCAGCTGGCCTGCCCACCGGCCCTGCAAACCCTGCCGTACTCCACTCTGTGGTTCCTTCTCCCCACCTCTCTGCAACTGCCCTGGCTCAGGCCACCACGCGCTCTCACCAGCCTCTGCCTCTTCCATGGCCTCTTTTTCCACACCAGCTGAAAAGGGTACTAGCAAGCCAAATACTAATACCAAGGGGAGGGGCCGTCAGAGTTCTGTCATTGAAGCATCATCTTATTGCACTCCACCCCCACCCCCCAAGACTGAAAGCTACTTGAAGGCAAGCATCCTTGTCTCCCATGGTCCCTGCTTCTCTCAGGTGCTGAAGTCAGTTTTGTTGAATAAGTGAATGAATGAATGCTTGGCATTACTACTGACTTTGACAGCCTTAAGACAAAAGCCTCGGTGGAATAAAAGCTGGCTTGTAGAAAAGCTTGTGAACTAACTCCTATTCTCACTCTCCATTTCATACACATGAACTTTGTCACCTTGCCTCACAGCAGGGGTTAACATAGGCACAGGTTTATGAAGCACGTTTTTGTATCTTCTAAAAAGTCAATATGAAAAGTATCATGGGCAATACCAAAAGGCAAAAGGCAAGTTGGGGGGAAAATATTTGCCGCACGTTGAACAAAGGGCTAATTTTTTTTTAACAGAGTTCCTAAATTAAAAAAAAAAAAAAAAGAAGAGTCCAGTGAAAATGTGGGAAGAGGAAAAGAACAGGCAATTCACATAAAAAGAAACATCAACGGCTAATAAGCCTATGAACAGAGAATGAAACCCACCCATAATAAAAGTAAATTGAGAAAGGAGACATCAGTTCTCCTCTATCAGATTAACAAAGATGAAAAAGTCTGAGAATCTCTGGTGTTGACAAGATGTGGAGGAGACCAACATTCTCACACAGAATAGAAGGACACACTGGTACACCCTCTCTTGAGGCAAGTTAAGTCATATCTATCCAAATGCACACACGCTTTGACATAGCAACTCCACTTCTAGGAATTTATCCTGCCAGTTTACTCACTGAATTGTACAAAGATATATGTACAAATCATCTGGTTATTATCTATCTTAGCAAAAAACTGGAAACCACATAAAAGTTCATCAATAGGGCACTGGGTAAATGAATTATAATGTAGACATACAATAGAATGCTATTAACACCATTCTTGAGGCTACCATTGCCTGTTATGTCAATGTACCTTCTAACAGCATGCATTATTCTGTACGTACCGCATACTAGCCACAGTGCTTAACTCTTTACGTGGATAATTTCATGCAATCCTAATAACTCTGTGAAGTAGATACTTCTTACTTCCCATTTTAGCTGAAGAAACTGAAATGCAGTAATCTGACTGTATCAGTTTTCTAGGGCTGCCATAACAAATTACCACAAAGTGGATGGCTTAAAACAGCAGAAATGTATCCTGTTGCAGTCGGAAGGCCAGAAATTGGAAATTAAGATGTGGGCAGGGTTGGTTCCCTTTGCAGGCTCTGAGGGAGACTCTGTACCTTGCTTCTCTGGCTTCTGGTGACTGCTGGCAATCCTTGGCATTCCCTGGCTTGTACCTACATCACTCCAATCTCTGCCTCTATTGTCACGTGGTCTTCTTTCCTGTGTATGTCCACTCCACTTCTCATAAGGACACCAGTCATTGGGTTTAGGGCCCACCCTAGCCCAGTATGACCTCAGCTTAACTAATTACTTCTGCAAAGGCCCTATTTCCAAAGAAGGTCACTTTCTGAGGTTGTCCGGGTGGACATGACTTTTCAGAGGATACTATTTAACCTACTACAGTGACCAAGGTAACAAAGCTAGTAAGTAGTAGAGCCGGGATTTGAATCCAGGGGGGCAATGTGTACTCATTACCACTGCTCCATGCTGCCTTCCCATAACAGCTCACACTTTTATAACACTAACAATGTCCCAGGCACTGACTTAAGCATTTTACATATAATAACTAATTTACTCCCCACAACAAGCCCACTTCATACATGTGCAAATAGAGATTCCCCACAATAACCCCATATTACAGATGGGGAAACTGAGGCACGGGGAGTTAAAAGTTACCTGAGTCTATGCAGCCCATAACTGACAGACCTTAGATTTGAACCCAGGGAGGTATGTTCTTAACCACTATGCAAAACTGCCTCCCAACACTCTGAGAATTAGGGCTAAGAAAACATTTCTTTCTCCTGAAGGACTGGTCTTTTTTAATCAGACATGATGTGGTCTCCAATTCATTGCTTCTCCCTTTCCCCTTCAGTTGTCATGATTCATCAGCTGATTTGAGTGTCCAAATAGAGTTGCCATCATTCAGCTAGGACACTGGCATATTTTCTCTCCTTAATCTGTGCTGGGCATTTTGAAAGGCCTTCAGAGAGACCCATGCACCCACGCAAATGACATGCAAACTGTTGTGTGCATGGATATATTCATTTTTCTGGAGCAGGAGTCCATGGTTCCCATCAGATTCTCAGAGCTTCATGATCCTAATTCTCAAGTTTTCTGCCCTCCCTCCCTCCTTCCTTTCTTTCTTCCTTTTTTCTGTTCTCACCAGTTATGTTGCCTATGCCGGTTTATTAAGCAATCTCATACCCTTTTAATGGTGTAAGTGGAATGTAGTATAAAACCCATAAACAAATGCGTGCAATGTTTCCATTCAGTCTGACTTTTTAAATCTTCCTGGGTTTGCGTGGAGGAAGGCCGCCTTCCTGACTCTCCTCTCTGTTGTCTTTTGAGTGCTTCTGAGGCGGGATCCGGTTCCTACCCCAGCACGGGCCAGGTGCTCACCCTGCGCTCATAGATAGCAAACTTGTAAGCAGTGTGCGCTGAAAAAGCCAATCGGACACAGAAGCCTGGAGCTCTGGCGCTCAGGGGGGTTTCCAGGCTGACCAGGAACTGGGCAGTGTGACCTTAAAGCCTTGTCTGGGCCTAAATTTCTCCAGAAAGCAAGGGAGAAGCCAGGAAGGCAGAAGTAGGTGGAAAGAACCCGCAGCTGCAAGCCTGACCCTTCCCGCTGCCTGCCATCCCTGGAACTTCCTCCTTGCCAACATGCTGCAGCCACGTGCCCCCAAGCCCTGCCCCCAATCACCTGCCCCCTCACCAATCCCCGCCCCCTATGCATCCCATCACCTGGGCCTTCCCACGTGCCCACCACGCACCACACGTCCCGCCCCCATGACCCACACGCTCCACCGCGTTCTTCTAGCCCCTGCAGGGGCCCCATCATGCTCCTCACGCCCCGTACATTGCTCATAAAGACAAAAACGAAACAACCAAACAACAACAACAAAATCCCAGAAAGAGCCCTTGATTTTTGACTTTGAGTCAAGGCTTAAATGAATTCATTTGTAGATTTTAATAGAAATACTATCTTTTTTTTTTTTTTTTTTTTTTTTTTTGCGGTATGCGGGCCTCTCACTGCTGTGGCCTCTCCCGTTGCGGAGCACAGGCTCGGACACGCAGGCTCAGCGACCATGGCTCACGGGCCCAGCCGCTCCGCGGCATGTGGAATCTTCCCGGACCGGGGCACGAACCCGTGTCCCCTGCATCGGCAGGCGGACTCTCAACCACTGCGCCACCAGGGAAGCCCTAGAAATACTATCTTAATGCAAAGGCCAAGGGAAAACTTTGAGATAATCAGCACTCACCTTGATGGTCAAAGTCTGGTGGTCAGTGTATGCAGGAGAAGCCTCACATTATGATGTGTATCAGCGCTTATTAGGAATTATTAAGCCTATTATTTAATAAGCTTATTAGAAACAAGGAGCTTGTTAGAAATTCAGAGTCTCAGGTCCCCTCCTAGGCCTACTGAGCCGGCATCTGCATTAACAAGATCCTGAGTATCTCCAATGCTAGAGAAGCACTAGTGTAGAACACAAGGACTCTGATTTCTCAAGTTTACCAAACCCTGGAGAGCACTTGGGTTTTTCTGGAATACACATCCCAATTGGATGACCTGGAATAATTCCTACTGGGGTTCACTATGCTATCTATAAAAAGGGGTCATTATACCGGCCCTTCCTCCCTTACAGGATTACTGTGAGTTTCAGATGAGATCATGGGTTCATTCTATGTATTGTGAGGGGGCTGAGGGGCTGCAGGGTTGGTGGGGAGCAGAACAGGTGTGGTTTCTGCCCTCACGGAGCTGACGGGGTGGTGGGATGGGAAAACATGTAGATAATGTTGTGTGATTGTCATGGTTACCTCAGGGCTTTCATTTGCTTAGTCTTTTACATATTCTTTCATTCAGTGATCAGTCACTAATTAAAACATAAAATCCTTGCACTCTGCCAAGCTGCTGAGCTCTGAGCTCGACACTGGGGAAGCAGAAATATCAGTAAATGAGCCATGAACTCTGTCCTCAAGGATCTATCAGTCTAGTCAGAGATAAGGATGTAAGCAGCTGATGACACTTAGAACAGACTATGGCTGGTTCTCTGAGGCCCATTCAGGGGGCTGTGGGAGCACAGGTGGGGCAATGAGGCGCTTTGATTTAAAGGACGATTACAAGTTTGCCAGGTTGAGAAGGAAGAGGACAGCATTCCAGGCAGAAGGAACAGCAGGGGCAAAGGCAGCAAGGCATGCAGTCACATATGCTTGCACCATGACCAGGTGTAGAGAACTGGGGGGCGTGTCAGGAGATGGTTTGGAGAAGTAGCTTGGGGCCACATCTTAGATGGTCCTCGTGTCGGATGCCAAGGAATCTGGTAGGAAATGGGGAATCCCTGAATGAAGAGGAATAACACTATCCGAGCTACGTTTCACAAAACTCTTTTAACAGCAGCATGAGAAGAAAAGACTGGGGTTAAAAAAAGAGAGAGAGAGAAAAGACGGGCGCAGAAAGACTCTTAAGAGGCTCTGCTAATAGCTCAGGGGGAGAGATGACAAAGTACTCGACTGGGGATAAACATGAATAGAAGAGATGTTAAGGAAGGTAGAATTGATAGGACTTTTGACCAAATGAATGCGGTGGTGAAAGGTATGGAGGTTTTTGGCTCAGAGCCTGGGTGGATGGTGTTACTGTTAACCAAGAAGGGGGGACCCTGGAGGGAGACTGGGTGGTGAGCCTGAGTTGGGCCTGTTGGGTGTGAAGTACCTTAGGGACACCCTCTTGGCTTTGTCCCCTAGGCTGGAGTCACGGATGCCTAGAGCTGAGGAGTGTGGTCCAGGCTGGACACAGGAGTTTGGGAGTTCTGAGTGTATAGGGAGTGGTGGGAGCCCTGGGAGTGGATGGGACTATAGGAGGGTGCGGGGTGAAAAGGAATATGGTTGAGAGTGGCACTAATATTTAAGGGCTGGGAAGAGATGAGTCCATGAAGGAGGTTGAGTGAGGCCAAGAGGATTTCTGCCTTATCACCCACCAGCATCATCTCCCAGGAACAGTCCTGGAGACACCTCCCTAGAAGCCCCGGAGTGAGCGGTGGCTGGGGCTGGGGATCTGAGAAGGAAGAACTGAAACAGAGACAGCACTTTCACAAATCTCTTTTTCTCCAAGAGAAAGGATGTAAGAAAAGGAGAAACAAAAGAAATGCTTGAGTTTGTTTCGTTTTTCAGATCAAAAACAGATCCAGCACCTCCTAACATCGAAGAAAACCTCCTAGACTGTCCTAGGTTGACTCCAGTGAGCTCATTCTTTCGTTATCGTTAAGAGCAAAGAAAGTCTGGTTTTATTATGATTAACCAAAGGAGGATTTTACAAAACAAAACAAGAGACAGGAAATGGTCCCCAAATTATGCCATCTGCTTCATGTTTTTCCATACAAACAAGCCTGTCGCTTTAAACTAATAATGGCTCCTAGCAGCCAAATAATTGATCTACTTGGTGTTTTGGCTTTAAGTGAAGAGTGAACTGGCCTCTTTAGAAATGTTGGCAGCCTGGCTGGTCCATTAGTAAGACAGCAAAATCAAAACACTGACTGGAAAAGGTCATTATGACTGGGCTCAGCAGGAGTCATCGATACATGACGTCATTTCAGAAACAAGCAAGCCAAGGTCGTGAGCCCCCTGGACAGAGTCAAACTACCCTTTGCGGCCCATCACCACCCTCCTTCACAGATACTGAAGTCTCCCAAGAGGACACCAGGGTCTGAGCCAGGACTGGCTTCATTTTACCCTTTCTTTGCTCAGCCTGAATCTAGAGGAATGTGATTTTAGAGCCTGTGGCATTCAGCAGGTCATTAAGGAAGGCCCTCAGTCCTCCCATGTGCATGTCCCTTAGATGCTCTTTTCACCTCTTCCCCTCTCCCAGGTCTGTCTCTGTCTCTTTTCACACTCCTCAGCCCAGAAACACCCACCTCCCCTTTCGGCCCTGTCTCCAGCTCCTACTACCTTCTCTCTTCCTTTCTCCTCCAAGCTTTTAGAAGAGCTGTGGGCTCTGTCTCCAAATCTTCGGCTCCCATTAGCTGCTTCTTCCTCTCGCTAGCATTAACATCATTGCAGGTACCAAGCACAGGACCAAGGGCTTTCCCTGCATCATCCCCCTTAATCCCAACAGCAACCCATCTGAAATGGATGCTATTATTATCCCCTTGTACAGAGGAGGAAACGGGCTCAGACAGGCTGGGTCACTGGCTTCAGTAAAGCAGTGGCAGATCCCATTTTTGAACCCTCTGCAATGCCCTGGCCAAAGTCACCCAATCATGGTGGCCCTTTCCCAGTCCTCTTCCCCTCTGTCTCTCTGCACCAGCTGGCACTGCCAATCTCTATCCTCCCTTGGCTCTTGGGAACCAGTTTCTCCCGTTCTTTCCTTCCTCTTCATAGGGTGGGTTCCCCTGGATTTCATCCCTGGCGCTTCACTTTTCTCATGATAGAAAGTCTTCCAAGGGAAGCTCTGAGTCCTCTTAATTCCAGGTCCACTGGAAAGCATCTTGCCCACCCCCTCATTGCTCATGGTCACTCTAAGTGGGTGGCAGAGCTGGGGCTGGAGCCAGGTGTCCTAATCTCCAGGTCAGCCCATTACTCAGAGCTGCCACTACCTACTCTTAGTTTTTGTGGTTTTTTTGCTGAGCAGCAGGAAGCAGCCCAACCCTGGAGGAGGGAGAAACTGTGAGACCCTGATAAGGTGGGGAGGAGGTTATTTTTAGAGGACACTGGCTTTCTACTTAGGCTGGGAGGAACTTAAGCGCCAGGATCTTCTAAAACGTGGGTTTGCAAGACTGGCTCATTAAATAGAATTAACACATCTAAGTGACAGCACTCCTTGCTTTCACCTTCTGCCTGTTTGTTGTGTGGCTCGAATTGATGAGAACCTTACTATTTGTCTCCATTTCCTCTTAATTCAGTGAGGCTTTAAGATGGCTTTGGAAAAAATATATGATAGAAAGTAAGGTAGAAACAAAAATGAAACTTCAAGATGAGGGCGCTATTGTCTGAGCAAGGGGAAGTCCTGGACAGCAGCAGACCAAAGAACAGGGGGTGTTGAACAGATCCCCAAGACCTGCCTGAGCAGCAGGAAGTGTCAGGAAAGACATGAGAAAGGCTGGTGGAGACTGCCTGGCATGTCCAGCAGCGTGTGACCTTGAGCAGGGGGCTCTGCAGACCCTCGCCAGGAACAAAATGTTTGTCACCACTGGGTGAAAATGGGAATTTTTAGGTTCCCCCACTGAGGGCCCAGAATCTGGATTAGGATCTGGTTTTGTGATTCTACAGGGAAAAGTTTAGGCCAGGTAATATGCAAGAGTTTGAGAGGGCCAAGGTCAAGGCTAGAAAAGATGGGGAGGGGGTGTGCCTGCAGAGCTCCGAGGCAGCATCACAGACACCAAATAGACGGGGAAACAGAAGCCAGGGAGCGACTGGACTGGAGCCTCTAGCCCTGCTCAGTTCATTGGGTCTAAAGCTGTTTGACTCACAAGCTTCTTTGCGAAGGTGATGGCTGCCACCCAGCACAGATGCCCATAATCACCGTGGAGCGCGCTTCCTGGGTGTGTACTGCCCAGGCTTTCCGAGGGTCCTACTGGGTCTTAGTATAAGATCCGAGTCAGAGGGACCGCCAAAGTCTCTGGTCTCCGCAGCCCTTCCGGATATGCGCGGCTGTGCCTCCAGCGTCTCAGGCCCAGAGCCGGTGAACAGGTGGGGGGAGCGCCGGCGGTCAAGAGCGCGCCCTACTGCTCTCACGGCCCTGGCCACGAGCTCTATCGCGGGAACCAAACCCCGCTCCTACAAATGGGGAAACCGAGACCCAGGGAAGGGAGGAGGCTTGTCAAGTTCACCCAGTGAGTTGGCGAGAGCCAGAGAACTCCTGCCTCCAGGCTCTTCCCCTCTTCTTTCCACCTCCGCGCGAAAGGCGCGTAACGGTGGTGCTTTAAACCTTGTCATCCCACGCAGTTTGGGAAAGTTTTCTTGCCACAAACAGGCGAAGCGCGAACCCGGGTATCACGTTCACTTGTGCCAATGCGTCCCCACTCCCACCTCCACTCTCTCTGCAGCCGGCGGGGAGGCCGCGCCTGAGTGCAGCGCTCGGCGGCACCTGTACCCAACAGAGCGCCCGGGGCGCCTAGCCACTGCACGCTGGAGTCAAGCGCGCAGCGGGAACGCCGGCCCCGCCATGACCCCCGCTCTCAGCGCTGCTCCTCGAGAGCCCCCAGGTCCTTCTCCCTTTTACAGACGCGGCGTCGGGGTCCAGAGGGAAGGGCGCCCTGGCCGGGGCCACGCGCGCCGAGTGGCGCGGATGCGAGCGCCCGGTTCCGGACCCCGAGACCCAGGCTCCCCAGCCCCGGAGGCAACCCGAGGCGGCGGCTATTTATAGAGGGAGCCACGCTCAGTCCCTCTTGGCGGCGGCGGCGACAGCTGAATATTTTGCCCAGATATGGCTGGGGCCCCGGTGAGGGGGCAGGGAGCCCCGCGAGCGCGAGGGGGACCCCTGGCCGGTGGGACACTTACCGGTCAGTGGAGCCGCGGGGGCTGGCGCGGGCGCAGGCGGCGGCGGGATGAGCGCGGGCGGCCGGCGGGAGAGCGCGGGCGGCAGGCGGGTGAGGGGAGCGCGGGGCTGGAAGAGCTCCCGGGCGGCCGCGAGCGGGCGGGCGCTGTGGGCTCCGGGGGTGGGAGCCAGGGGCGGGCCCGGCTCTGCGCTGTCACCGCGCCTCGCCCCGCCCGCCCAGCTCGCCTTCCTTACCTCTCCCTCCACTCGGGGGCGCCGGGGCGCAGCGCGCAGTCTCCTGCCGGGGAGAGACGCCCACAAGGGGAAGCGCGGGGCAGGGACCCTGGCCGCCGCAAGCTTGGGTCCGCGGCCAAGTGGGTGCGCGTCGCCTCCTGTCTGCGTCTAGGTTTCCCCACTTGTACCAGGTAGAGTTATCTGGAAAAAGGTGGGAGGAGTTTTATTCCTGTGTGGTCTAAGATGTAAGAATCGGTAGGTCCTTGTGGAGCAAAGCCAGCCAAGCGGTTGCTGCACCTTTACCTCCTTTGATTGAAGCAACGACCCATCCGGTCTTATCAGCAGCCCAACTAGGTCCGGTTTGAGCCGAAGCTTTAGTCACGATCATTTTGTGAACATGCAGTTCCAACAGAGGCAAATGCATTCCCTCTATACTGGAAGAATAGAGTATCCAAAATACGACTTAAAATAACCAAAACAACCCCAAAAGCCCCACCTTTTTTTTCTTCCAGTTTTATTGAGATATGATTGACATACAGCACTGTATAAGTTTAAGGTGTACAGCATAATGATTTGATTTACATACATCATGAAGTGATTATCACAATAAGTTTAATGAACATCCATCATCTCACATAGATACAAAATTAAAGAAAAAAAATTTTTCTTGTGATGAGAACTCAGCATTTACTCTCTTAAAAGACTTTCATATATAACATACAGCAGTGTTAATTATCTTTATCATGTACATTTTATCCCTAGCACTTATTTATCTTACAACTGGAAGTTTGTACTTTTTGACTGCCTTCATCCAATCCTCCCCCCAAACAAAAATGTGATCTTCTTTTCTATGAGCTTGTTTGTTTTTGAAGTATAATTGACCTACAACATGTTAATTCCTTTTGCACAACATAGTGGTTAGATATTTCTATACATTGCAAACTGATCACCATAAGTCTAGTTACAATATGTTACCATACAAAAATATTACATAGTTATTGACTAAATTCTCCACACTGTACATTTCATACCCTTGACTTAGTTTGCAACTGGAAGTTCGTACTCTTAATCTCCCTCATCTATTTCTTTCCTCGCTCCAACCCCTTCCTCTCTGGCAACTACCTGTTTGCTCTATGTCTATAACTCCATTCCTGTTTTATGTTTGTTCATTTGTTTTGCTTTTTTAGATTCCACATATAAGTGAAATCATACAGTATTTGTCTTTCTCTATCTGACTTATTTCGCTTAGCATAATACCCTCTAAATCCATCCATGTTGTCGCAAATGGCAAGATTTCATTCTTCTTTGTGGCCGAGTATATTCCATTGTGTTTATGTACATCTTCTTTATCCATTGTCTGTTGATGGGCACTTAGGTTGCTTCCATATCTTGGCTATTGTAAATAATGCTGCAATGAACATAAGGGTGCATATATCTTTTCAAATTAGTGTTTTTGTTTTCTTTGGCTAAATACCCAGGAGTGGAATTGCTGGATAGTATGTTAGTTCTATTTTTAATTTTTTTGAGGAATCTCCATAGTGTTTTCCATAGTGGCTGCACCAACTTACATTGTTACTAACGCTGTACTAGGGTTCCCTTTTCTCCACTTCCTCACCAACACTTATTTCTTGTCTTTTTGATGATGGCCATTCTGACAGGGGTAAGGTGATATCTCATTGCGGTTTTGATTTGCATTTCCCTGATTAGTGATGTTGAGCATCTTTTCATATGCCTATTGGCCATCTGTATGTCTTCCTTATACAGATGGGGAAATATATCTATTCAGATCTTCTGCCCTTTTTTTAATCATTTTTTTAACATGTTGAGTTGTATGAGTTCTTTGTATATTTTGGATATTAATGCCTAACTGGATATATCATTTGCAAATATCTTCTCCCATTCTGTAGGTGGCCTTTTTGTTTTGTTGATAAGTTTCCTTCACTGTGCAAATCTTTTTAGTTTGATGTAGTACCATTTGTTTATTTTTGCTTTTGTTTCCAAAAGCCCCACTTTCTTAAAAGGCTAATATGTTTTCCAGAACAAACCACTTAAACCCAAACAGAAACTTTTAAGTGTTTTAATTTTAAAAATGGCTCATAAAAAGGAATTTGTGTGGACAGAAAATAAGGTGTCTTTGGATTATTATAGGATAGTTTCTGGTGGGATAGACCCTATTAATATAAACTTTTTAATATTGGTGTACAGATTACTAATGAGAAACACCTTTTTAAAATCTTGTTTCCGTGCAAATGTACTCCTACATTACAAAACCCTCATGGGTATATGAGAATATTCCTCTCAAGGGGCATGTGCAATATATTTTTAAATAATGCAATGATTTAATATTTCAGATTTAAAATTTTAAACCCTTTTGTTGTGGAATCAAACATTTAAGAAAAGGGCATACAACATAACTGTGCAGGTTTAATAATTTTTATCATGAGAACACCTGCTGCAACCACCAAGTTAAGAAACAACACTGCCAGCAGCCCAGAAGCCAACCTGTGCCCTTCCGGGTCATCACAACTCCCTCCTGAAGTTGACCACTTTCATGACTCTTTCGGTAATCACTTCCTTGCTTGCCTCTTTCCTCCATAGTTTATTTTCATTTGCGAAACTCTATGTTGTGAGATTAATCCGTGTTGGCTCACGTGACTGTAGTTTGTTTACTCTCATTGCTGTAGAGGTTTCCATTGCATGAATATATCACAGTTTTTAGAAACATACATTTTACTATTAATGGACATGTAGGTTGTTTCTGGGTTTTAGCTATTACAAATAGTGCTGCTGTGAACATTCTTTACCAGTATCCTCCTGCACAAGCGCACACATCTTCAACACACTTGGAATTAACAAAAATGGAAACATTTTCACCATTCTGGCATATGAGCAGTATCTAATTGAGTTTTGAATTTGCATTTCCCTGTGTCCTAATGGGTTGAGCACCTTTTCATGTTGACTGGCCAGTTGGATTTCCTCTTCTGTAAAGTGTTTGTCCAAACGTATTGCCCATTTTGCTTCTGGATACTCTTTTGTTTATTGAATATATGTAATCTATTATTTTCCTCTGTGTATATATATATATATATGTATGCGTGTATATATATATCCTCCAATCCGTGCTTTGCCTTTTCACCTTCATGATAATGTCTTTGATGAACAGGTGTTCTTCATTTTAATCTTGTCTAGTACAGTTGACCCTGAAACAACACAGGTTTGAACAGTGCAAGTCCACTTATAGATGGATTTTCTTCAATAGAAAATACTACAGTACTGCACCGTCTCTGGATGGTTGAATCTGAAGATGTGGAACCACAGACACGGAGGAGCTGCATATAGGAGGGCTGACTGTGAAGTTACATGGGGATTTTCCACAGCAGGGAGGGTTGGTGCCCCTAAATGTCCTCCCCCCACCATGTTCAAGGGTCAACTGTATATCAATCTTTTCCTTTATTGTTAGCACTTTGTGCATCCAGTTTAAGACATCTTTCCTGCTCCTGGATTATAAAGGTATTTTCCTGGGTTATCTTCCTACAGTGGCCATTCATGTTTAGGCTTTCAGTCCACCTGGACTTGACTTTTGAATATGGTATGAGGTGGGGGGCAAGTCTCTCTGTCTGTCAAGCTGTCCCAGCACCAGATTAACTTTTCAGTTACATCCACAACTAATTGCTTTATTTTAAAAAGTAATAGAAACATTCCTAAAGTTAGTGAAGTACAAACCACTTCTTTCTTATCTGTGGACAATTTGAAGATTTTTGTTGTTGTTGTTATTAGGGAAAGAAACCATTATAAAAAAACATTTACACTACTTTATTTCACTTAAACATTTGTGTGTCAGGATATTTTTACTTTATCATAAATGATTACTTAAATCACTGGCATGAACATTCCTGAATTTTGAATCACTTTAATTATAAATACTAAATATAAATTTTAAATAGCTGGAAAGACAATTTCAACACATTTTACATGAAAAACTTGAAACATCTGGTCTTTATTTTCTTTCCGTTCTTACTTTTCCTAGATGTTCTCAAATAAAAATAAGCAAATGACTAAAAACTTTTATCTCTGGCCTCGTCTTCTCCCCTTCTCTCCATATTTCCAATAGTTTATGCATATCTTCACACAGAGGTCTACTAGCTTAAATTCAGTATATGTTCAAAATCAAAAATTTAGGCTTCCCAGTCAAACTGAGTAAGGGGTCACCATCCTAGCGCTCACAAGAGCTGCTTGGGTGCATCTTTTCCCAACACCACATTCAGTGAGGTCACATTGTTAGCTGGAACGCAACAGCAGTAGGAACATTTACAACATGGGAATCGTCAGACACTACGAATCAAGGCTCACTCCCCGCATGACCGCCACACACCCACCAGAACCAGCTGTCAAACATTTACCGGGATTATGACTGGATAGAGAGATGACTAAGACCCCTCCCTCCCTCAAGGAGCTCACAATCTAGTTGCGGTGACTGGCACAGACAACTAGTTATATGCTATGAAGGTCAGTGAGATCTGGGCAGCACGAGGGGCAGAGTCAAAGTACAGTGCAGTAGGAGGGGCACCAGGGAAGGCTTCATGGACAGACTGGGAGGTCAGGGAGGATACTGACAAACAAAAATGGTGGGGAGAAAATGAGCTGCAGTCTGAGGGAAAAGAATAAGAGTGGTCTGGAGGGAAGTGAGGCTTCCTTTAGAGTATCAGTAGTCCTAGATGAACATGCATGGGGTTTGGGAAGGTCCAGTGTGGCTGGCACAAGGAGTAGTAAACAGGGAGGTTGGGCAGGGAGACTGTAAAGGCCTGCGTTTTCAGTCCAGACTCTCTGGGCAATAAGCCACCCAAGATTTGGGGTGATCTGGGGTGATCAGGACGTGCTGGTTTGCCTGGGCTGTTCCTCCAGCAGCACCACTAGCAATGCTGATGGGCTAAAGACTCGGGAGAGACTTCACATGGTGTGGTGAGCACCTGCTTTGGGACCCATCACTACCCCAGGGTAGGGTTAAGTCACGGAATTCTCAGTCTAACTGGAGAAGAACCGAGCACCACAAGGAAGACAACATGAATAGAAAGGGAAACTCTTCACCTTAAGATCATAAAGCCTAGAAATGATAAGATAGTCAGTTTTTGTATTGATAAACATTTTATTCTAATATTATAGTAATAATTCAAGTGCAATTCTCTTTGAAAAGTCAACTCTGTTAAAACAAAACTTGTTAAATATCTTTCATCAAACACAAACATATTCTTTTCAATCCCGCACAGCAGTCAGAGCCATGTAGCAGAGGTAAGATTTTTTTTTTTTTAAAGCCTACTACATTTTGTTATTGCTAAAAAAAATCTGAATTAGTTGTCAGGGTCTCAGAAGCAATGATTAATTGATTTTTGAAAGCTCTACCAGATACTCTGACATAAAATCATGAATCCAGATATCTGTGTCTGGCAGTGACGTGTCCACTAAATAGACCACTACTTTCCGGTCCCAAGGGTTAGTGTTTTCTATAACTGTCTGCACCAATGCCACCAGAGGTTTCTTCTCCACGTGATTTCGAAACACCATCGAAGCCTCCTCAGACCACTGGCTGCACTTCACTCCTAAGAGGAAGGGAGTTTGCAGATCAATGAGGGGTCAAATGAGCCTTTCTTTGACCAGTTACAATGGAAAACTATTTAAATAGTCCCAAAGTAGTTAAACACACCAGCTTAGACTTGCCTAACTGAAAAACAGATGCTGAAGAATCTTACAACAGTCTTGCTTACAGTTTTTCTATTCTGAATGGGGTTATTTCTGTAAACCTTCACTTACAGACACAAATTTCATTTGAGATTTAATCCTGTGATATAAAATGAAGTTATAATAATGACTGCCCATTTCCGTAAAGTATATGTAGATATAGACTGATGGAGAATGAAATATCAATATCAATGACATTACTCTTATTTACAGATTTTTTTCCCTGATGAACCAGATATAGTAAAAAAAAGAAAAGAAGAAGAAGAAGAATTAATACACTTAACAGTATTTTATTTTATTTGTGGTACGGGGGCCTCTCACTGTTGTGGCCTCTCCCGTTGCGGAGCACAGGCTCTGGACGCGCAGGCTCAGCAGCCATGGCTCATGGGCCCAGTCGCTCCGCGGCATGTGGGATCTTCCCGGACCGGGGCACGAACCCGTGTCCCCTGCATCGGCAGGCGAACTCTCAACCACTGCGCCACCAGGGAAGCCCAACAGTATTTTAAATTACATACATCACCATGGTAAAAGCACTGGAATGAAAGTCTGGAGACTCAGTTACTATTCCCAGCTCTTCCTCTATCAAATGGTATGATCGTGAGGAAACCAGTTGATTTCTCAGGCCTCAGTTTACTTCTTGTAAAATAAAGTGGTTGGACCAGATGAATTTTAAGTCCCATGCATTTCTAAATCCCCATGACTTTTAAACTTGAGAGCTCAAGTTAGAGAATTCTGAATTAGGTTTTAAAACAAAACTGAGACAAGAATATGTATTTTTCAAGAAGTATTATTAACTAACATAAATTAAGTTCACATATGTTAGATTAGATATATAAATTATGCCCCATAGTGATGAAGGTCTGGCAGTTCCACATATAATTTAAAAGACTTTTCGGTGTAGTGAGTGGGCTAAATTCTTTGATTACTAAGAATTTCCCATGAGAGAAGCCTAGAACTGTCTGTAAGCTGCTGCTTCAGTGACTGTAACAGAGCCTGAGCCTCCCAGCACTGGCACGAATTCAGTGAAATGAAGCAGCTGTAGAGTCCCCTGCACAGGGAACACCAGTGACTGTGGCCACGAAGCCGGGGTGGGGATGATGGGGCCACACGATCCTCCCTCACGGAGATCCCTTCACTGGGCCGTTTGATTGTCATGTTTAACAAAATGTGTTGTTAGAAAAACCTGAATGTTAAAAAGTGAAAATGAAAAATGTAGCCATTAATTCTGAAGAAACCATTTAGAAGTTTGAGTTCAAAGCAGATCAGTGGTAGTCATGCCATGTGTAAGATGCCATTTTTGGTTCATATCTGTCTACCATGGGAGTTTCCTTTGAGTTCTAGTAGGAGACACAAAGAAACTGGAAAATACTTCAAATAAGGCAATCTCTCTCTCTCTCTCTTTCTACCTATCTATCTACATATATATATCTTCAATAAACGCTGTCAATAAGAAGAATTTATATACATAATTTCTCTCATTTCTGAGATCAAGTCAGTTCTGCCACTGCTAAGTGTATGGGGTGAGCGGGGGGTGAGGAATGAGGGTTGCACATGTGGTCATAACTTGCCCTATCCCAGCAGAGCAGGACCTCCAGACAACTGGAGGTGTCGGCACCCCTCAGCCCTCTTGGCCTCCGCACCCTCTGCTCACGGCGACAGCTCTCTGGGTGGAGTTTCAGCTAGGCACCCATGCTACCTACTGGTAGAGGGCACACAGATATCTGCACTGCCTTCACAGAAGATAAAACAAATCTCATCAGACAGTATCATAAAGAAGTACCACTCTACACCTATTAACTCAGCTCCTCAGATTTTATGACAGTCAACAGGCTGGTGTGAGTGTGGTGAAATCACACACTTGTGTGTTGTTAGTTGCGATGCAAGTGGAAACTGATTTGGCCATGAAAATGGTCATATTCTACGAGCCAGGAATGTTTTATAATTGTGAAAGTCCATTACGTAGATGCATTATAATTCCTGCAATAAATTATGAAATCTTAATCGCGCAATGTTCTCCTGTTGGTTATTTGTCTCATTGTTTCCATTTGCTTGTTTTGGCTAATATATGTAGCTGTGGGTTTTTTTCCTCAATACTACAATAAAAGTGTAAACAACCTAAATGTTCAACAATAGGGAAACAATGATTAAACAGAATATTTTGCAGCTATTAAAAATTGTTATCAGGACCATCAAACAACCACCCAAAAAGCAATAGTGTGAAAGCAGAATGCAATACTGTACCTGTATGAAGATTACAGTTTTAGAAAAATACTCATACATGAAACCAGAGACAGAAAGGAATATGGAAAAACAGAAATAGATATAGTGGAAGGGCATGACCTTGAGAGATCATTAAAAATTATCAATAGGCCAATGATTCTGTACCCAGGACAAAACGACAATATATACTACTATTGTGTCATGAGTCCAAATTCCCCAGAAGTTACCTGCTAGTTGAGCTGTGACTGCTTGAAACGGCAGCTTTCGGAACATGTCCACCAGGGGCTGCACTTTTCTTATGTTGACTAATTCGTGCTTGCCATAGTCCAGCTCATACACGGACACCAGTCCATTGGTCAGGATTCCTTTTAAAAGCACCCTGTACCACCTAGATGTGCATTGGAGTAAAAAGGAAGAAAAAAACGCACAAAGTCAACACCTGCTTTAAGGGCAACATTTTTTGATAAAAAGGAAAATTAATACAAATGTTATTTACTAAAGTATAAAACTATGCTGTTGTAGAAGTTTTTAAAGAGACTGCTTCTTCTTTTCCAAAGGTTACTATTCTCTGCTTTGTCACTGGCTCATTTGATGCAATTTGTTCACTCAATACCCTTTTACAGGCCTCACGGAGCTAATAAAGGAAAACCACCACTAAGCAGGAGGAAACAGTGCTACAGAGCACAATCAGGACAAGGCTGGCAGATCCCTTCACTTTGATGGGGAGACAGGAAATGGCCATACTATGGGGACAAGGTCCATGTGTGGAAGATGGAAAGAGAGAAGCAAGCGGGACCAGGTATGGAGAATGCATTAATTCAGGGACTTCCAGGCAAGATACTTTAGGGCTATCCAGGTAGCATCTGGACCAAAGGTCTGGAGCTCAGGAGAATGGCTGAAGCAGCAGATACAGATTAGAGTTGGTAGGGGGGAAGGTCATCAAAATAAAGGTAGTTTATGAAGCTATGAGAGAGAATGAGAATGCTTCAGCAGAGAACGTTTGAAAAAAAGTGAAGTGAGGACAGAATCCTGGGAAACACAAAAATTTAAGGCAAAAGAAGGTTACCCAGTAAAAGGAGACTGAGGAATAGAAGGTAGGTGGCAGCAGGAGGTCCTGAAAAGAGTGATGCTGCAGAAACCAAGAGACAAGTAGTGTAAAGCATTCCATGTTACAGGGAGGTCAACTAGGATTGAGTTAGCAGAAGCCACTGGACTCGGTAATGAGCTCTATATCTTTAATAAGAATGGTTTCGGGACTTCCCTGGTGGTGTAGTGGTTCAAAATCCACCTGCCAATGCAGGGGACACGGGTTCGATCCCAGGTCCAGGAAGATCCCACGTGCCGCGGAGCAACTAAGCCCGTGCGCCACAACTACTGAGCCTGTGCTCCAGAGCCCGCGAGCCACAACTATTGAGCCCTCGTGCCACAGCTACTGAGGCCCGCGTGCCTAGAGCCCGTGCTCTGCAACATGAGAAGCCACCGCAGTGAGAAGCCTGCTCACTGCAACGAAGAGTAGCCCCCGCTCACCGCAATTATAGAAAGATCATGTGCAGCAACAAACACCCAGTGCAGCCAAAAATAAATAAAATAAACTTATTAAAAAAAAAAGCTACAAAGAGGCCAACTTCAAACACTGTATATAATTGGGGGGTTCTGGGAGGAACTCTAGAAACCTTCAGATAAGCCCAAAGTGAAGCAAGCAATTACCCATGAATCACAGAGACAACAGGGACACAGAAAGGTATCATAATAAGTACATGACCTGAGGGCCAAACAGACCTGACCTTTGGGGGCCAAACAGACCTGAGCTGGAGTCCCACTGAGCCATTTTTCAGTCATGTTAACTCTGGGCTCTTTATTTAGCCTCTCTGTGCCTCAATTATCTCATGTGTAATGTTTAGTTTCAATTTACTTGCAGAAATAATACATATGAAGTGCCTAACACATTAATTTGGCATATAACAGGCAGTTGGCAAATGGCAGCCATTATTATAAGTATTCTTAAAATGAAGATAAGCTGTGCAAATAAGAACTTTAGATTAATTTGAAGAGAAATTTCCATATGTGGAAATGCCAGTACGGTGCAGGTTGCTAATTCATATAAGTGTAAAAGGAGATAAAAACATTTGGTTTCCACCAATATCACTGTCTTTAAACTGTACAAGGCAAATGATTGATGGTCTGTGCTTTTAGTCTATAAATAAGAGGTACAGAGCTGTGAGGAGAGAACCATCAGGAAACCTATGTGTTGCATTTCTATTTAGCTTTCAACTTTCAAAACTAAGAGCTTAAATAAAGGCTTCAGTTTTGACGACATTACCAATTTCAGTGCAAGGCTACATGTGGATCACCTGGAGAGTTTACTTAAAACACAGATTCTGGGGTTCTACTACCAGAGATTCTGACTCAGGAGGCCTGGGGTGAGGAAGGGGAATCTGCATTTTTAATAGGCTGCCCAGGTTATTCTTAAATTGGGATAGATTTGGAAATCACTGTAAATCAAAACTGTACCTGAAATTCCTAAATCTTAACTTACCAGAGCTGGGAACAAGGTTTAGTAAATAGTCCTGGGTTGTAAGCAAGACAGAAGCTCTGAACACTTTACATTGATTCAGTTCATAAAGTTTCAAAAAATATCAGATAATCTGTTCCCATATATAAGACATCCCTTGATTATCTGGGACAAATTAACTGATTAACGCCCCAGAGTCCTGAGGCAGAACTGTTCAATCCATGGGGGAGTAGGGGTGGAGTCTGAAGTCCCACACTACAGATCTCCGGTGTTCAGAGATCTTCACATGATCCTTCCCTCCAAGTGGCACCTCCCCACCACTAATCATCATCAATCTGCTCCTCAGGTAAGGGTTAGCATTAGCTTGGCTTTAACTGAGATTAAACTATCCAATAACAAAGAGTTCTGATGAGGCAAATTGGAACCCATTTATGCTTATGATTGTAAATAACATGACATAGTAAAAATATTTTTTAAAGATGAAAAGCTTATGACATATAAGTTGAATGCTTTTTAGAATGAGAGCTATTATACTTTTCACTTTTAAGTGTTGAAAATTAGTTTTTTTCCTCCCATAAAAATAACAAAATTTTATAAATGCCTGTACTTGCTATCTTAAGAATGAATGAGGGGCTTCCCTGGTGGCGCAGTGGTTGAGAGTCCGCCTGCCGATGCAGGGGACACGGGTTCGTGCCCCGGTTTGGGAAGATCCCACATGCCGCGGAGCGGCTGGGCCCGTGAGCCTTGGCCGCTGAGCCTGCGTGTCCGGAGCCTGTGCTCTGCAACGGGAGAGGCCACAGCAGGGAGAGGCCACAGCAGTGAGAGGCCCACGTACCGCAAAACAAACAAACAAAGAATGAATGAAAGCATTTTATAGAAAAAAAATAAGCAGTTGACCTTTCAAGTTGAGTTTTGGGGGGTGTGTATGTATGTCTGTGTGTTGGGACAGGGAGGGTAGGGGGAGAGATTGTTCTTTTTGTTCAGCATTGTCAAATAAGCTGGCACATTTCCCCTAAGAAAGCTGGCAAAGGGAAGGGGGAGCGGGGAGCTTGTGCCATTGTCCAGGGCTTCCCGGAGTGAGTGTATAGCTTGAGGAACTTGGGCTTCCTTGGGTTGGAACCAGCACATCCTGGGGGCTTCAGGAGAGGAGAGTGTGGATCCAAATGTGCAAACGTGAGAAAACAGACTGAAAGTGCTAAAACAAATGTAAGGAATTATGATTCTCACTGTCCAAAGGCCAAAGAGCAGTGAAATAGGCACTGTTGCACCTTATAAAGGGTGCCACAAGCTCTCTAGAAAGAAACTGACTGCATATATCAAAAATCCTGTAATCTTTAAACAAGTGACTTCTCTTCTAGGAATCTATCTCATAAATACATAATCAGAGAGCCGAACAAAGATTTAAGTTCAACATTATTTGTAACAGTGAAAAATCTGGGAGAAAAAAACCTACAAAAGAAAGTGATAAGTAAATTATGATTTCTCTATATGATGGAATATTTAGCCATTAAAATGTTTATGAAGAAATCTCATCACATGGAAAAGTGTTCACAGAATTATGTTAAGTGAAAAAGTTTAACTTTTAACAAGGGTTTATGTTGGTTGATGGACTTTGTTTTCTTATACTTTTTTTTTTTTTTTTTTTTTTTTTGCGGTACGCGGGCCTCTCACTGTTGTGGCCTCTCCCGTCGCGGAGCACAGGCTCCGGACGCACAGGCTCAGTGGCCATGGCTCACGGGCCTAGCAGCTCCGCGGCATGTGGGATCTTCCCGGACCGGGGCACGAATCCACATCCCCGGCATCGGCAGGCAGACTCTAAACTACTGCGCCACCAGGGAAGCCCTAAACATTTTATTTTATTTATTTATTTATTTTTGCGGTACGCGGGCCTCTCACTGCTGTGGCCTCTCCCGTTGCGGAGCACAGGCTCTAGACGCGCAGGCTCAGCGGCCATGGCTCACGGGCCCAGCCGCTCCGCGGCATGTGGGATCCTCCCGGACCGGGGCACGAACCCGCGTCCCCTGCATCGGCAGGCGGACCCCCAACCACCGCGCCACCAGGGAAGCCCCTAAACATTTTATTTTTAAAATTTAGAAAGTCATTAAATAAAAGACATTATTTCTTAAATAAAAAAATATTTTTCTCATAGGAAAGTAGAAAAAATATTTAAACATTCACTTTAGATATAATGAGGTTTTTAACAGCACTAGGGTCATTAGATTTTTAGATAAATGGCATCATTTTAAATATTAGAAAATTGCACAATTCATTGGTCTCATTTCACATTCAAAATTCCCATTTGTGCAGTTCCAAGTCCCCCTGCAGGGATTAAGGACTCTTGGTATCATTCTACACGTTTTTCTTAGGAGGAGAATAAAAGGCTCTGTCTGTCCAAGGACCTACTTATTTTCCACTTTTGCAGCATACACTTGGTCTTTCTCCACTGCCACATGGCGCTCCTCAGACACACTGTAATAAAGAATCATCTCTTCCATCAGAACTTCCAGCTTATGTATCTCTTGCCACGGCTGGACGACAAAGTAGCCCGGGTGACAGGCCACTGGCACATACACATCCATGTGTTCCCCTGGCTTGGACAAGTGGACAGGAGGTGGCAGCTCCTCCATGGAGAAAGAGCTAGTATGGTCTACCAACGACTTTTTGAGGATATCCGAGAGGCTCTTTCTGAAATTCTCTCCCGTGTTGCCCACAATGGAGGTGTTCGCACTCTTGCTGTTGGGGGAGCTAGCTCCGCTGGATATGGCACTCAGAAACACATCCTTCTGATGCTTCCACAAGTCTGCGTTTGTGATCTGGCGATTGATACTGCGGTGAGGGTCGGGGAAGTTCTTGGGGGTAAATAAATAAATATGTGCCATCCCTCTGGTTTCATCCACTTTTGTCACCTTTGGAAAACACACAAAACCAACTTAAAGAAATCCAAGTTCACGCTGAATTCTGAGATGGTTATAATATTAACTTTAAATATTATAAAACAGCATTTTGCAAAGAACCCAACTTGCTAAAATCATTTTATTTGAGGTCAGATGAATTATCTAGCACAGCTGTAGCAATGAATAAGCTCGTAGGTCCAAGTAGTCTAGAAACCAGTGGCAAGCTTGTGGAAATGAAAAATTTACTAACCTCTAAAAACTGAGAATATCTATGACTGGCTAGAGGTCATTATCACTGAAAGGAAGTGATTCTATATATCATGATTAATTTTTTTATATTAATGACATGTTAAAACACTCAAGAAAGAGTAACCCAATGAACCCCCATGTGCTCATCATCCAACTTCAACAATAAAAAATAATAAAAACGGCAAAATGTCCTGTAAGAATTCTGCTTAATGCTGGTGTACTCTCAGACAGAGAAGGGAAAGAAAAAGCTTTGACCTTCACCATACCCTTTGGGATCTTTGGTCCAAAGTCCTTGTTTGGTCCTAATATCTGCTCTCACTCCTCTCCCTTTCCCCCAGTTACATGAGAGGAGAGGGACCTTGGGAGAAAAAGAGGAAGAAAGCTCCACTGAATAGGCCAAAATTATAGTCACCATCTTGCACCTTTCGCCCAGGAGACCTCTGATTACCTGGCTACCTTTTTCTGTCAGAGGGGTGAATGTCTGTATGGGAGCACCACACGTTGATAACTGGACTGTGTGTCCCAAAGGGCTGGGTGACTGTTAATTCTTCTCATCAGCTCCTCTGGTTTATCTCAGGAATAACAAAAATGAGACACTTCTAGCCGCATCTATCTTTTACCAAATTGGGCTAGAAATGAAAGGCAGGAACACAGGCATGAAGACAAGGAGACACCAGCAAGGCAATCCTTCTAAAGTAATTTACTTTAAAAGCTTTTCTCCTAGCAAGAGGAGTCTATTTAAATTCATTCTTTGGAGGGCTAATGAAGTACTGACTGCTAATTCATTTTGATATTTATGGTACAGAAACACCGTTTCAAAAATCAACCATTAAAAAGATTTTTATTGACTACCCAATACCCTGGCTTTAGGAGCTGAAAATGTAGCTGAGAAAACAAAACTCATGTGGCAATTGAAGAATATAAAATGGTATATAACTGTGTGATTGCACATGACAAACCCTAGAGGAGAATCAAGACAGGAAAATCAGTGTGGGCTCGAATAAGTGAGAGGTCTTCACGAAGATATTTCTCAAGGACATTTCAGTGCTAACATTGTTAAATACTTATATAAAATGATAACACTATTTACATCAGTTAAAATAGAGAAATATTATCTTACATTTCTATTCTTGGAAATATGAGCAGTGTTTTTGATATGAAGATGCAAGAGTGTGAAAAAGAAACACGCTAGTGAAAGAAATAAAGCAGTTTAAATAAGTTTTAGGAAGAGACAAAAACCAAGATTACAAGCAAATATTTGTTTATAATCCATTTTACTTTAGGGATAAAAGAAAGAAATACCGGACTTATTTAAATGGTCTTTAGAAACATTTATCAAGAGATACATGGTCCTCTGTTGCAGACTTAACTCCTTATCATGGAGCAAAATAGGAGCACAGAACTACCTGCTACCTTATTAATAATCAAAAAATTATATAAAGGGTTTAAAAGTAACACTGGAGATATAGGATAAATTCTTAAATAAAAATTAAACCATCAGATATCTTATAGCTACACATGTAACCAACCTCCTGACTATAAAAGTGTGTCGGAGGTAAAAGCATCAGTTTACAGTAAGATAAAATTCTTTCACAAAAACAAGTGGGGAAAAAAAAAAGTGAGTCCTTCTGGCTGACAGCCCCCTTTTATCAAGACCAATAAGATAACTAACCTTAATGCTACAGTCTGAGCAATTCAAAACAGAATCTCTTAGCCAAAGCACAGCATCTGGTGTCCACATGCCAATAGACTGTGGAAGATCTGCTAAACAGCACTTTATAGCCTGAAAAGAAAACACAACGGAAAAGAGGACACGCCATCTTAAAATAGGTACTTATGAGTAGTGTCAATATTATTTTCCTACAAGTCAAATGTTGCCAAGGTAGAGAGCAAGCAACAGCAATAGCTAATAATGACAATCACAGTTCTCGGGCTGGAGCATCTGCTATGTTCCTGATCTATTTATATTACTACCATTGTCTTTACTCCTATCATGAACCAGGGTTATACCAGGCACTTCACATACTTCTCACCCTACAATACTTCTGCATGGCAGGCCAGTGTTGTGATCTCATTTTGCAGACGGTGAAACAGACTCAGAGATACTAACCTGTGTAAGATCACAAAGTCGTGAAGACAAGATTGGGACTTATATCTAGGTCTTCCCTTTATGCCCAACTAAAAAAAAAATGAAATGTCATTTGGATGAAATCTGACTCCTGTTGTAAAAATCTCTGTGGAGGCTTCCGGCTGAATGAAGCATTTGCTGAGTACCCCAGGCATTTGTACTTACCTTTTGAAGGAGGTTGTAATGAGAATCAAGCACGGAAAGAAAAACTAAAACCCAGTGACACCTAAAAGCCTCATTTTCCCTGATGCTTTTTACCTCCCACCATCACTGCACAAGCTTCTGCAGAATGGCTACATCAGGGAGGAAAAGGTAACCCCAGGGACTCCCTCCAGTCTCATGGGAGCCTTTGAATTGATGGAGGCAATTTTATGCAGGAGATGCAACTTACTTCCAGGATTCCTAGATTTCTTCTTTCCTCTCTGAGCCCCAACCTCCCTGTCGTACACCCTCCCTTCATCCTTGGGGGCTCCAAGTCTCCCACTGTGCCCCCTGCATGAGGTACCTTTCTGGGTGGGGAGGAGGTCACTTAGAGCAAAGAGAGCAGACTCTACTAGTGCAGGTGCCAGGTGGGCAAAGAGGGAGTGAGGCGGGCCAGCTGGGGCCTGTGCACTGGAGAGCACAAGCCCTGCAGAGGAGAACGTCACTTCCCAAGCTCCCACAGAGCACCGTGCCATAAAGGGGACTGCTCAATAGAGTCATGTTTTCTAGTTGGTAAAGAGAAGCTAGAAGCAGACAACTAATTCACATTTTAAAACACTATACGAGCCAAGGGCCCAGACCCAATATTCATGGGTCAGCCTTGGCCAACAGGCCATCAGTTTGCTACTCTGAACCTCTTGGGGAGATGCTGTTAGCCAGAGGCTTGCCCTAGCTTGTTTTAAAGGTTCCCCCAACTTCGCATCTATCAAATAAAAAATCCAGATAAGATTAATAGAAAAAATTAGAGTGGCTTTTACCAAGAAAGTACACCTGTGTAATTTTCAGACAGTCAGAAGCAGTGGGACAGATCACCCATCTCCTCCAGCCCTGGAAACCTTTTCTAGGTAAGGCTGGCCCTAGATGGATGTTCTAACAAGGGGTACAGAGGCCAGAGGTGTTATCAAGTGAAAGCACTTAAAGGTCTAACAATTTTCAATATTATGCTGAGCAGCAATAAGAAAAAATGTGATTCTGAAAATTGGCTTGAACTCAAGTTAAACAGCTTCTCTGTAATAGTCATTTTAGGAAAGGCAACAGTGACTGCAGTGAGAGAAATTATAAAAGCCATGCTAATTATGGTCAAGTACTTTTTATTCACTGAGTTTTGATACATAAGAAATCTTTCGGTAAATATAGGTCAAGGGGCCCCTTGAAATTATAGAATGTTGAACAATTTTATTTTCAAAGCATGATGGATTTCTGTACAAACTCTACTTCCCCTAAGTAGGAAATAGCTATTAATAATTTTAATTAATTCAAAATAATTCAAACTTCTTATCATCTTGAATTTTTATCAAGAGAGGAAGGATAGACTGTAGTTAATCTTTTCACTAAAATCTATGAGGAGAAGGTTAAATATAAACATATATCCGAAGAGAATGGTTACCTAATTAAATTAAGAACTCTGGAAGTAAATATTTACATATAATATCCTGAAACTGTGTAGAAGCCAGCACTGGCATCTAATTATTAAAGTGGAACCTCTAACTGGACAATATAGCCTGATGACTCAACATGCTTGAAAACAAACATTTATCAAACAATATTCTGTACGTCTCACTGGTCTTCTTGTCTAAGTGAGCCACCATTTGGATCATTTCCAATTTTGTTAAACTCAATCATCATCAAAAACTGAGAGAGCATCTCACAATGTGATTATGAACACATCCAAATCCCTTTCAGCCAATCTCCTAGGCTTGTAACATATAGTACCTGAGGTGGTACTGCAATCATTTCTTGGAGAAACCGAGGGGGAATTTCCCTGAGCTCGGACACTTTCACAGACGTCACAGTGCCAGAATCCAGGAATTGAACATCAAGAGCCCGGCTGCTGTGAACATTCGTAATCTGCAATGAGACAAGTGTTGGCTGATTTATTAGCATATCCAAAAGGCCACAATGCTTCTGTGCAATTACATTTTGTACAGCTCTAAAATGCACATAAAAAGCAACAAAAACTATCAGTGCTGATTGAATTTTCTTTTATTTTAAAATGTACTTATTTACCAAATAGATATTTTTATAGTAGAATTGATTTCAACATCTTGCTGTTAATTCATAAATATAGTAATAATTACTATGTTTTCAATTCTAGGATACTACTGATTGTAAAACAATTTTATACATTATTATATACTGCTGATCGTAAGATACAGTCTGTTCTCCAAAATATTAGGATGTGAGGAAAAAAAAAAAACTACTGTGTCTTAGCAATGAGGAAATAATAGAGAGAATTCAGAGACAGAATTTTACTTGTAGTAGGTAAATATTATGTGTTTTTGTTTTTTACAGTTAAACTTGGTCTTTTTTTAAAATTAATTAATTTATTTTTGGCTACATTGGGTCTTCGTTGCTGCACGCGGGCTTCCTCTAGTTGCGGCGAGTGAGGGCTATTCTTCGTTGCGGTGCGTGGGCATCTCATTGCGGTGGCTTCTCTTGTTGCGGAGCACGGGCTCTAGGTGTGCAGGCTAAGTAGTTGTGGCTTGCGGGCTCTAGAGTGCGGGCTCAGTAGTTGCGGCTTGTGGGTTCTAGAGCCCAGGCTCAGTAGTTGTGGTGCACGGGCTTAGACGCTCTGCAGCATGTGGGATCTTCCTGGACCAGGGCTTGAACCCGTGTCCCCTGCACTGGCAGGCGAATTCTTAACCACTGCGCCACCAGGGAGGTCCCAATACTATGTATTTTTAAAACATGACACATTTTGGTATTTTATAGCTTAGCCAGAAAGCCCAATGATACTTTGTGTCATTTGTCAAAAATGGGAACATCATTAATCATTAGAGAAATGCAAATCAAAACTACAATGAGATATCATCTCACACCGGTCAGAATGGCCATCATCAAAAAATCTACAAACAATAAATGCTGGAGAGGGTGTGGAGAAAAGGGAACCCTCTTGCACTGTTGGTGGGAATGTAAATTGATACAGCCACTATGGAGAACAGTATGGAGGTTCCTTAAAGAACTAAAAGTAGAATTACCATATGACCCAGCAATCCCACTACTGGGCATACTCTCTGAGAAAACCACAATTCAAAAAGAGTCATGTACCCCAATGTTCATTGCAGCACTATTTACAATAGCCAGGACATGGAAGCAACCTAAGTGTCCATCAACAGATGAATGGATAAAGAAGATGTGGCACATATATACAATGGAATATTACTCAGCCATAAAAAGGAACAAAACTGAGTTATTTGTAGTGAGGTGGATGGACCTAGAGACTGTCATACAGAGTGAAGTAAGTCAGAGAGAGAAAAACAAATACTGTATGCTAACACATATATATGGAATCTAAAAAAAAAAGAAAGAAAAAAGAAAAAAATGGTCAGAAAAGCCTAGGGGCAAGACGGAAATAAAGATGCAGCCCTACTAGAGCATGGACTTGAGGATACGGGGAGGGGGAAGGGTAAGCTGGGACAAAGTGAGAGAGTGGCATGGACATATATACACTATCAAACGTAAAATAGCTAGCTAGTGGGAAGCAGCCGCATAGCACAGGGGGTTCAGCTCAGTGCTTTGTGACCACCTAGGGGGGTGGGATAGGGAGGGTGGGAGGGAGGGAGATGCAATAGGGAAGAGATATGGGGATATATGTATATGTATAACTGATTCACTTTGTTATAAAGCAGAAACTAACACACCATTGTAAAGCAATTATACTCCAATAAAGATGTTTAAAAAAAAATGGGTAAGTTACACACTGAATCAAAGCAATAATTACCTACCTGTGGCCAAATGGCAAGAAAACAATGTAAGATTCTGGATGCACCTTTAAATGCCACAATCTCCCCTAATATGCCCCTAAAATGCCATTGTGACACTTGCTATTGTTAAATATTTACAGTGGCCAAATATAGCCCCATGGAGGTGGTTATCTGGGCTGAGATCTCACGCCTACAACTGCACTAACTGCTACCTAAGCGTGGTGGTGCCTTCGGTATGATGACTGTTGAGAACTGGGCCACTTTCGTCTTGGAAGTCAGATTTGCCAGAAGTGAAGCCTTTTTCTACTGCCCGAGAGAATGCTTGATTAATATAATAGCATAAATTTTTAAATCTAAGACATGATAAACACAAACAGTCCCATGGAGGAATATTTTAAAATGTATTTGTTTATTCAAACATACATACTGAACATATATATTGGTATGGATGGTATCTGTTGAATGCTTGTTATATCCAGGCATAACTAGGCTGCAAAGATATACTTCCTCTTCTCAAAGAGCTCCTAGTGCCATGAGAGACGACACAAATACATAACCATACTATAATGTAGTAAAGGCAATAATGAAGTTGCGCTTGGGGTACTGTGAGAACACAGAGGGTGGGTACCTGACCCAGCAGGAAGCAGGTGTCAGGGCAAGCTTTCAGGAGGAGGGAATGCCTAGAATTGGTACTTTTCTTTAAAAATTTACTTTTTTTTCTTATTTTAGTAAAATGCCTCCACTGTAGAAAATTTATATACTTAAATATATAAAAATCACTTGTAATCTACTATAGGTTACAATTATCCTTCTAGTCTTTTACCCATGATTCACAAAAGATTAGATTTACAAGAATTACAAAACATTTGTAGATACTATTTCATAGTTGACTGCTTTCCACTCAGTGTCTCATAAAAATATTTCATGTAATTTGTCTTCTATGTCATTTTAATGTTATTTAAGTCTATCGTATACATACATTGTGACTTATCTATCAAATCACTTTGGCTGGATAATTTAAGTTGTGTAAATTTGTTTACACAAATTTGTTACTTTAAGAAATAATCATATTTACTGGGCATTTGTATTTCCTTTTTCACAAACTGAAATTTCATAAATTTCACAAATTTATGTCCTTTCAGAGCTGCACCTTAAATGATGAATGGGAGTAAGCCAGGTTGGTAGGAGTCCAGTTAGGGGCGAATCTGGACATTTCAAATAGAGGGGAGAGGAGGGGCAAAGGCACACACATACTTCTTACGTGTGGGGCCTACAAGCATTTTGGTTACGTTAGAGCATAAAATGAGAGGCCGGGCAAGGCAAGAGGTGAGGCTGGGAGACAGGCAAAGGCAAGGTCTAAGAGAAGCAGATATCATGCCTTCAAGAACTAAGACTTTACCCTGTAGATGAGAAGCCAAGTCAAGCCTTAAGTAGAAGAATGAGATGGTCAGCTTTCTAAAATTGCTGGTGAGGGCTTTAGGATCAGATAGATTTGGTTTTAAATCTCAGCTCTCCCACTTTTTAGCTGGATGACTTTCCTCATCAGTAAGAACAGGGATAACAGGGTTTTGTGAACATGAAATGAGATCGGTCATGTTTAAAAAAGCATTTAGCGTCATGCAAACAGTAAGTCTCGTCATAAGTTGGATGTATAATTATTTGCATTTTGGGTTGCTACTCTTAGTGATACGGAGCTCGACTAGAGGAAGACAGGAGTGAAGGCAGAGGAACCAGTTGGTGTGGTACTGCGGTGTTCCAGGCAAGAATTAACAAAGTTGTAAAATCAGCAGTGTTCAGTGATTAGTTGCACTTGGGGCTGAGGAAGATGCAGGAGTCAAAGATAACTCTTAAGAAACAGCCTGCATGGCTGCATGAATGGAGGTACCACTAAAATAGAGATAAGGGAGAAAGGTAAGGATGGGGAAAGATAATTTTGGTTTCAGACATGTAGAACTTAAAAGAGTTTGTGAGATGGACAATTAGGCTGGCTTTTTGCTCAAATCTGCAGCCCATCAAGGACTGGAAAACAAATTTGGGAGTCATTAGGGCCAAAATGGTACCTGAAACTATGAGATAGGATTACCTAGAAGGATGCAGAGGCCGAGAAGAGTGATGAACCTGGACAGGACTTAGGGACACTGACATTTCAGAAGTGGGGGTGGAAGGCGGTTTGGGTGAAAAATAAGAGAAGGAATTATTAGACTATCATGAGGAAAATTAGGATTTGATAACATGGTAGCCCAGTGAGAAGAGAATTTCAAGTTTCAACACTGTTCGATGCAGCAAAGAGGTCTGGTACGACAAGACCTGGAAGATACTAATACAACTGCAAAATTAAGACGCTGTTCACAAGAACAGGCTCTGTGATGGAGTATGGGCAGAAGTCATGTGGCAGTGACTGAGGACTGACTGGAAGATGGTGCAGAGTGAATGCAGACCACTTCTACAGGGAAACAGGGAGAGCAGTGGCCACTGCACTGAATAAAGTTGGTTGGACTTACAGAATAAGTTCAGAATGTATAGGCACTATAGTTTAGACAAGTTTAGACAAGTTACAATGTCAAGAGCAAATACATCACTTAAACACAGGATCTGCTTTTCATTAATCATCTTTCTTTCCTTAACTTTCTATGCATCACTAAGAGAATGAACACTTTTGCTACCTCAAAAGTAGATAATACACAACTTGACAGTAATACAAATAATACTAGATATTAATCTAAAGTATTTGAGCACACACTGAGAAGGTATTTTTGCCAAAAAGGCATAGCCTGATTCCACACACGGAGAAACTCAAGTTGAGAGACACTCTACAAAACACTGCTACTCTTCAAGAGGCCACAAACAACAAAGACTGAGCAACTGCCAGGTTGGAGGAAACTAAGAAGACATGACAACTAAATACATCTTGGGATCCTGGACCAGAAAAAGGACATATGGAGGACAATCTGGGAAATGTCAGTATGTTCTGCAGATTAGTTAATAATATTGTACCAATGTTAATTTCCTGATTTTGATAATCGTTATGTAAGACGTTAACAATTGGAGATGGTGGGTAAAGGGCACATGGGAACTCCTTAAAATATTTTTGCAACTTTCTAAAAGTCTGAAATTACTTCAAAATAAAAGGTTAAAAAATTAAGTATTTGTGCATTTATATATTATACACTAAACAGCACAGAGCTTTAAAATTCAGATAATGTCGTGTTCTTTTTAACAAATTATGTTTTGAAGTTTATAGCTAAGCACCCAAATCTTAGTCCAGATCTCAACTTTCTGACACACATTCACATTGACAATAATTATTTCAAAACTGATGCTTTCATTAAAGTAGCCATGACCAAGATTTACTTAAATAAAGGGAAAATCAGTACAATTAAGTTATCACAATGCTGCTATGCAGTAATAAAACTCAATAAAGCAATGATTCTTACTTAGGGTTGGTTTCTTTGAGAATCTTAAGAAAATTATGAATACTTTCCCTCCAAAATACATAATACACACACACACACATAATTTGCATACAATTGTTGGGGAGGGGTCCAGGCGCTCCCTGTAAGCAGAGGTCTTTGCACCTAGGTTAAGCACCACTGTGGGAAAAAAAAAAAATCAAGCCCAGATTTGCAATTTTACTAACTGGGCAAAATAGATATCAAAAAAAAAGAAAAGAAGAAGAAGACGAAGAAAAGAAAGAAACCACAAAAATCCAAAACCTACCTTTGAAAAACATACAGAGATTTATGACAAAATATAACAAACCTCCTTGCAAATTCATAACTGAGCTTGTAAGAAAATAAAACAATTATTAGGCCCTGGAAATAGAGGAATATGTGAACACTGAAACCCAAGCCATCCTGGGCAGGGGTGAGGGAGGACATGAGATGCCCCCAAGAAGCCAGAACACTCAAAGGGCTACCCCTCGAGGGAGGGGTGACTCTGGAGAGCAATTAGGCATTCCCTATGCCCAGAAATTCCACTCCTACATATGTACCCTGGGAGATATGCACAGGAAGGTTCATGGTAGTGCTGTTTATAGCAAAAAATTCGACACAATCTAAATATCCATTGTCAGAAGAATGGAGTGATAATGTTGGCATATTCGTACACTGTTACAGCATACAGCAGGGAAAACAGATTACACCACAAACATAATGAATGAAAAAGCATGCTATAGAAGAATCAATACATCTTACAATTTGTGTAAATTTTTAAGACATTCATTCATTTAGTTTACTTTATTCATGTTTTTACTATAAATATTATATATACTATTCACTTCTACATTTTAAATATCTCTATATTGAAATATACAGATAGTAAAAGTATGTGTGTATAGACACAAATATAGTAAAAGTCTAGAGCAGTGAATAGGAAGGAGAAACACCAAATTCAGCTGGTAGCTCCCCCAGGGGTGGGAGTAAAAGAAAGGGCTGCAGACAGGGAGCATCAACTGTATATTGGTTTTATGTATCATGTTTTATTTCTTAAACTGGTGATGAGTATATGGATGCTTACTCCATTTTTTAAAAACCTCATTTATATGTCTCAAATATTTCATCTTAAGTTTAAAAAAAGTCAAGTGACTGATTTTACCTCTACTCGTAACCATTTTCCTTTGCAATGGAAGAGGCAGATTTTCCCACAGAAGGGTAATGAAACGAAGTACTCAGAGGTCATGTGCTGCAAAACAGAAACGCATGCCACTTATTATTCTCAGCAAAGAGCACATTGCTACACCATGAGAAAAACACCGCTGTGGCACAGGCAAGCTGCTTCACCCGTATGTGATCAGACTTTCGGCGAGGTGTGTGCTACAGTGGACGCAGCACATGTACAGGGGTTGTAGGGCTTCTGCCTTGTTTCTCATATGTTGGTGGCAGCCATCTTCCCTTCTTCCTTGCACATGGCTCATAAATCAGCATTGTTAAAATGTCTAAAAATGTTAGCATGGAGGTCAGTATAATTCATCCAGGCTCAGGCACCATCAGTTAAACACAAAGAGGGAAGATAAATCCGATAAAATGAACAGCCTGTATGAAAGGGAAGCAGTTAGGCTAGCAGTTCATAAGGCCTCCTCTTTTCATCTTTTAACATTCAAGATTCAAAGATAAGATTTTAATCCAAAACAAAAGAAACGTTATCAACACAAATATGGATATCAGTGCCAGTTCAATGTTGTTCAATGTTTTCATCCTCCTCCTCTGCTGTAGCTTGAAATGGGGGACCTGCCATTGCCTCTTTCCTTCAGGGTGAATGTTTCTACTCTCCCCACAGGCAATGTCTCCTTCCACTTGAGTTTCCAGGGCACTAAGAACTATCAAGAGTGCTTTTCACCATTATAGATTATAAGCACATGCATGCAAATGAGTAACTACAGTCACCCTCTGGATGTCTCAGATTTCTCTAGGATAGATCAGCAAATCAAACTTCAGTAATGACCTTGAGATACAAGCTAAGACATCTGTAACAGAAAGAGGTAAAGCTATAGATCTAATAACGTCTCGATTCTAGGCTGTAGTCTAAATACAAGTTTAATCCACTTCAGCAAATATTTTGGAATACCTATTTTATGTAAGACACTAGATAAGTTACTACAGTACCTAAATGAATTAGGTACTTACCAGAAGCTGGTGAGGCTCAGTCTCTGCCCTCAGGAAGCCTACACTCTAGTAAAGCAAACAAATACCCAAACAGCTAAAACAATGCTGCATACAAGTGTCATGAGGCACTCGGGGTGCTCTGTAGGTCAGAGGCAAGGGTTCACTTCCAGGTGAGGGGGTCAGAGATGAAGCGGCATCAGAGTTTAGTCACTTGGAAACCACAGCATATTGTGGATTACAACTATAATGTCCAAATGGAGGTAAGGAAATCCCTTTAGGACCTTAAAACAAAACCCCTACAGATCCTGATTCAGAAAATAATACTAGAATTAAAGGGAAAAGAGATTACTAATAAATGTAAACTGCACAACCACATTTTCCAAGGCGCAGGTTCTCTCAGGGACCATAAAGAGGTTGGAGAGTGATGCCTCGGAAGTTTTATTCTCCTTCTAAATTCCATGGTTCCGTCTTTGCCCAGGCAGAGGAGCCAGCTGCTCGAGCAGACAGTCACAGGCAGCTGCACTGTAGGCTCATCAACTGCACCTTGTGAATGACAAATCTACCGGTTGTTGCACACTTTCTATGTGCCAGGCCCTGTGCTAATAATAAGCAGCCTTGTGACTAGTCCTCATAACAATCCTGTGGGTACTCACTATTATTATCCTCATTTTACCATGAAGAAACTAGTGGGGATTTTTATTTTTGTTTTAAATTCTGAAGTCTGGGGCTCTTACCCTCTATTTTAGAGAGTCTACCTTAAAATATACAAAACTTACTACACATGTACAATTTAGTGACTCCTCTTGTTTGCAATGTTAGGACTCATCTTAGAGGTGGATGCTGCTTGGCCATACCTTACAATGAAAGTATTCCTCTATCTTATGCAGAAGGTCGTTGAGCTTGTTCAAACCCTTACAAGGCACCTGGCAGTAGAGTGTGCCGTCGGAGCAAATATTAGTCACTCTGACATTTGTGTACATGGCATCGACCTGAAACAAAGGACACACCAAGGATGTGAGAACAGAGTGCAGCTCTTACCTACCTAAGGGTATCTATCTAAATAGCTCACTGAAAATTTCTGCGCTTTTCAATCTTCTAAGCAAGCTGGAGGACAGATAGAATGAAATTCATAACGTAAATGTGGAAAACTAGTTTGCATACCACTCTTTCCAAAAGGAATATCTGGTATCATTTGTGTCAGGCACAGAGTAGACATTTTACACACATTATATTATTACCACTTTCTACTGTCTGAAAGGCTAAGAGTATTTTTAGCTCTGCTTTAACTCTGGTTTATCTTCTCCCCATTAATTTAGAAAAAGAATTATTATATAAAACATATTTTTGCAGCATTAACAGAAATAAAAATAAAAAACTCTCACAAAATCAATCCCATTATCAGTTTACTTTCTAATTCACGTCCATGGGCCACAGGAACTTTTAGTAACTTTTAAAAATTATAATCACAGTAAAGGTTTAATTTTAGCCATTTTTAGTCAAATCATAATATAAAGGCAATTAACTATTGTTCTACTTATTAAAACAAATATTTTCCCAATGTTGCTATGAAGCCTTAAAAATGATCATTTTTAACATCTCATCCTATTCTTTCGAGTGGCTGCTCTATAATTTATTTAAAAGTGTCCTTTTGTACAGACATCTATGTTCTTCACATTTAAAAAATGTTAAAGCTAGCAATTTAATAAGCATCGTCACTGATCTAATTTTCCCTTCATTTGAATTATCCTCCTTTATTATCTTTGCAAAATAATTTCATACAAAATTAATATATGCTCATTGTGGAAACTGGAAAATAAAACAAAAATCCAATTCTTAATAATTACTATTTATATTTTGGCATTTCCCCTCCTTTTAGCTCCCTTCCTTCCTTTTTTTTCCCAATACATACGTAATCTGTCTCTATCTAGTGTTAGCCTAAAATGTACAACGTTCTTTTCTGGTGAATTTCTTTCCTGTGATACTTGTGAATAGACAACAGTGGTCACAGTGGTACCTGAAGGTGAACCTCTAGTGACTTGTCACATTTGGCCTTTAAGCAGGTGGCATTGATGTTGATGTCATCTTCTCCTGAGGTATCGTACAGAACAACCAGTGGAATATCAGTTTTGTCAAGTATTTCCACTGCAAAGATCTTTCCACAAGTTAAAGATTCAACCACCTTCACTAAATCAGGATCATCACTTAGAACTTCCAACCCTGAAAAATATTGAATATTTAAATTTCTACTTAATTAGAAGAATCATTTTAAGATGCAGAGATTGTGTTTGTTTTGGCTACTTATTACAGTTATGAATCTACTACAAAATTCTTAAATTTTATAGGGAAGCTTTGTTATACAATCTTCTTTATACCATCCACCCTTAGGTTTAAAAATATTTATTATAACATGAATGCCCTTTTGAATGATTACACGAAGGCGGGCAATCTTAAAACAAGAAGAAAAGTTGACGATCAATCTGAATTTCTACCTTAGGAGAAACAGCCTTCACTTTACTTACAAACACATATTTAAAACAAAAAGACTAACACGTAAAGAAGTTGTCAGCCAATTATGTCTGCCACTCATGTATTTGTAACACTCTTCCTAAAAATATACCCTTGGTTTTTTCATTTTCTAATTAAATATGCACAATTATTTCTTGCATGAACATGCACTTATTGAAAATTTAGACAACCTTTCCCCCTCCCTTTCATTCTTTCTTTTAAAGTAAACCATCATGGCCCTGAGGATACCAAAGAACTTTCAGATTTATGAAAGAAAGGTAAAATACTGTTTAATGTAATGTGGGTATTAGGTGAATTTTATTGCAGTCTAATTATTCTTTAAATTCTTGGAAAATTGTAATTTCATATAACATAATATGACAACTCTAAGTTAATCCATTAAACTAATTAAACTAGGGCATCATTTCCCCAATGGTACTACAATGTCTATTTCTATATTTTTCCCCTTTAAATCCGTAAGCAAAAGTTTACAGACTCCTTCTGACCTACCTTTCTCTTTTTCATATTCTGTTCTCCAGACACACACCTCTATAGCTTTTATCAAAGCTTTCATTTCAGCATCCTAAATCTTTTCCTATGCTCTTGATATGTTCTTTTCAAAACTAACTCCCACAGGTTTGTAACAGTATTTTTAAATTACTCTAGATTTATCTCACAGAGAGAGCCAAACCCAGTTCCTCTGACATAAAGACATCCCTGCTGGGAAGGAGGCATTTCTTCACAGGTCTAATTTTCATGAAAACAATTCTGATCGTTTTCTGAATATAGCTCTGGCTCTCCTGCATGAGGCATACATAGTCCAATGTCTTTCCTCATCATTAACATGTGCCCCCCATACTTTCAGGTCATCCCTACACGTCACTCTCACACATGTGCATTTCTCTACGCTTCCTTGAGGAGGAAAGAAAAGAACAGTGATACGTGACAGTGCCAGAGACCGCACATGACCCACAGCTGGACTCGTGCTTGGGTGCACGAGGGAGTGTTCCTTGCTAACAAGCAGCACCCACGGAGTCCATCTCAGTGGGAACGAAGCTGGGAGTCACTTTACAACAGGTCGAACAACATGATTTACACTGATCCTGTATCCCACGATACAGGGCCTCGAACAGCTGTTACTAGGGCAGTTACGGCAACAGCAACCAAACCCTCTCAGATGTCCAACAGGCTTTTTAATAATAAATTTAAATGTGGTATATGTTATATATAATGTAACAAAAATATATTAAAACATCATAACATTTTTATAATGATCAAATCTTACAAAGAGAAATACAGCAGGTTCTTATTAGTTATCTATTTTATACATATTAGTGTATATATGTCAATCCCAATCTCCCAGTTCATCCCCCACACACACGGGCCCCAACTTTCCCCGCCTGGGGTCCATACGTTTGTCGAAGTGGAGAGCACTTTAAAAAAAGTTCCTTTTACCTGCGAGCTTACACTTTGTAGCTTGGAATGACAGTGAACAGAACTTCGGGTTCAATTTGTATGCTTTGCTCATTTCAACATTTTCACTAAAACCATAGTCAACATAGCATACCTAATGATAATAGAAACAACAACGTTTAGGTTCAAATAAAATTCTTTACCCTCGTTTCTTAAAAAAAAAAAAAAAATCACTTGATGCATTGAACTGGCTTCATTTTACCCCATAATCGGCATGTGAAGTGGCACCACTGCCTGGAAAATGCCAGGGCAGGTGCCCCTGACTTAGCCCGGAAGAGGAATGCTGGGAATGGGACCAGGGGTGCCAGGGCTCCTGACTTCCAGGCCGCACTCCTCTGCCGCGCCTTTGCCAAAGGGGAGAAGAGGGAAGAGTGCTGAACTCCGATGCCTTCTGTTGTCAGCTTCTCAGCAGCACACGTACCTGGTCTGCCAGCCCTGACTGTCCCCACCCTTTCCTTGCTGGCATAATGCCTACATCACCTTATTCTTTCTTGATTTACACAGCTCCACTAAGGATCTGCTTCCTTAGGCAGATCCTTATTTATTTCCAGAGGAGGCATCACACTGGTGGTATTTATCAGATTCTAAATCCCCAGAGCAGCACTTGTGACGGCTTGCTCTCAGCTGTTATGCTTCCAGGGACCGAGATGCTTTCTGTCAATGACAACAATGATGCCATGGCTGAATAACATGGAATTCTACACTGTAAAGGTAGGTAATTCTGGGTTTTTGGGGGGCTGTGCAGCTGGGTTAGGCCTTCATCCAATTCAGGAGAAGGTCCCAGTCTGCTGGACAGAGCTCTGTGCTTACAGAGACTTGCATGGCACTTCCTCACCACCATCACAGATCATGGAGAGCCTGGATATTATTTTTAGTGTATTAATAAAACCTTCAGTTGAGAAGGACTATATAACGAACGGCTTTTTCTTTTTGGAGAAAAATAAATCTAGAGACATTAAGCTGTGGTTTAGAATGATAACTAGGAATCAGAGGGAAAGTGTTGAAAACTTAGTACGCTTCTCTAATTAAAGCAGATGGTTATTACAAATACAGAACAAATCACAAAAATGCAGGGCAAAGGCATGGCAAAGAAATACCAAGTAATACAGAGTTTTACTTTCTGCAGTAAAATAAAGTCCACAGCTTCTGAGCACCAAGATTCGGACAGTAAGTATACAAAACAAAAATTCTCCCCATCAGAGAATCTAAGGAAGAAAAGAATAGAGAGATGACTAACGCCTTTCCCTGACCACCTGATAGCCGTGTCTGTGGGGCCTGTATATCCCACGTTGGAAAGGATCATCTCTTAGAGTCCATATCTTGACTCAGTGCCCGCCGAGGCCTTGATCCCTGGCAGGGTCCCTACACTACAGCCAGCCACTTCTCCAACCCCTAATTAGCACCTGCTTTTCCTTCCCAAAGGCCTCAGGATTCACGCAGCTTTTTGTGTCCTTTAATAGCTATCAACACCCACAATTTGGATTCTGCTCTTCCTAGGTCTAAAATGGAGACAACGTGTCTGTGAATAGGACATAGTATGTGAAATCATGATTCCTGGGCAATTTCGAATGTACTCCTAGCATTAAGAGACTAAAGAATACTGCTCTAAAATCTTCAAAGGGTTTCTGTAATGTCTGGAGCTTGTTTTCTTTTCTTTCTTCTTTTGAATCACGATACCATGTATTTGTATGTCATCTGCGGCTCATAAAACATCTGCCCATGGACTGTCCAGCTGGACTCTCACCACCCTCTGTCCTGTGTCCTTTGGCCCTGAGATCAGCACAAGCAGGCTCATAATCGTGGCACCGGGCCCCAGTTCATTCGTGGATCTCTGGCTCCCTCAAGTGGCCGAAGGTCTCACAGCACCACCTGAGTAATAACCAGAAAACACCCCTGGGCTGTGGGTTTGCGCCAGGCCAAACTGGCACCAACCTGAGGGGGTGACCGCATGTTCCTGTTTCTCATACTCAGCAAGCTCTGTGGAAAGCAAGGAGGGAACCTGTTCTTGCTGTCAGGCACAGTAAAATTCAAGAGAAACAAGACTTTCCAAGTAGCTGGGGTTTCTCCTAATAAAGGGTAAAATTCATCTCTGTCTGGTTCATGGGATATGGGGAACAAGATGAGGCCAGGACTGCCACAACTACTGCTGCCTTAAGAGCTTGCCACCGTAAAACACACCAAGCTGCTCTATTTATTCCTCACACCAGCTCACAGCTCTCAGAAGCAATGACACAGCCGGTTGCTTCCTCCTTTACGAGGTACTTTCCTGTTCTGGCTTCCGTGACACTGCCTTCTTGGTTTTCCTCCTTCTCTGGCCATTCTGACAGTCTTCTTTGCTCCTCTCACACCCACCATCTAAATGCTGAAGTGTTTCAGAGCCTAGTTCTGGGTCCCCTTCTCTGCTCTATGGGTGATTCTTCCTCAAGGAGATCTGACCCAGTCCCATGGCTTCAAGTAGCACCTACACGCTGATGCCTCCCACCCTGCTGCTTCATCTCCAGTTCTGACTTCTCCCTGAGCTCCAGGCTTGTCCAGGTGAAATCTGATAGCTTTTCTCAAACCTAACAGGTCCTACAAAATTCTTGATTCTCCTATATATTGGTTCTTTTCCCTGATTTCCCAGTTTCAATAAATGGCACCAATATCCACCAGGTTGCTCAAGTCCCAAACCCAGCAGCCATCCTGAATCTTCTCCTTTCTTCTCTTCCACATCCGATGAATTAGTGTCCTGTCAGTTCTACCTCCAAATCCATCCTGAATACGTCCCATTACCTGTGTCTCCGCCGTTTCTACCCTAATTCAGGTTACAAGTTGCTGGCTACTGCAATAGCCAACTAGCCAGTCTTACTTTCCTTCTCTACACTACTACAACCCATGTTCTCTACACTACTACAATCCATGCCCCACACGGGCACTGGAACAATCTTTGAAGCAAATAAACCAGATCACATCTCCCTGCTTATCCCTTCCTTCAAAGTTATTTTCTATCACAGCACCCTGGTTACTTCTTTCACTGCTGTTAAATTGTCCTGTTTATTTATTGTATACTTGTTCATTATCTGTCTTCTTTTACTAGCATATAAGCTTCTTGAGAACAAGCACTTGTCAGTCTTGTCTCCTGCCCTAGGACAGTGGAAAAAAATGAATGAAAAGTTTAACAGGCAGATACTAGCATAATGATAGCGTCTGATTTTATAGGTAAGGAATCAGAGAAGTTAAATAACTTTCCCAAGGCCACACAGCTAGAAGTGGCAGAGTTGGGACTTAAACTCAGGTCTAACTGACTCCAGAGCTTAAACTCCCAAAGTAGAGGTAAGGAAGGAAGGGGAAGGCCCAAGTTATTTTTGCCTTATAGATCTCAGACTAGGAGATATCCTTGTGGAGTATTTGCAGCATTTATTATAAACACTGATGCACTGTTAACATGTCACCGGGGTTTGTATGGTTCTTCTCTTCATAAGCAATCCCTGTGCCTTCAAATAGCTTAAGTTGTATTGGACTTCCTAAGGGCAGGGAAACGGTCAGCAAGTAGACTGAAGTTTAGCTAGGAATGTCTGGGGCAGTTATCTCCTATCGACTAGAGGCCACTCAGGTTTCTCACTGAGCACAAAGCAGTGATGGGGCCACACTGACTGGGGTCCTGTTCACCTGGACTTCCAGCCCCCTGCAGTGCTAAGGGTTCTGAGATGTGCTAACCCTGCTTACAAAATTTAGACAAAACTGTGCCTTCGTGAGTGAGTTCTGATTCTGGGTCTCTGAGCTGAGGGAAAAAAGAGGCAATGGGGCAGAGGATGATCACCACGAATGTGGTCAAGTCTGGAAGTATTAGAGCCTCTGAGGGAAGAGACTGGTGAACGAGCCCTCTGACCTTTCCAAGATGTCCAAGATGACTAAGAGGGCAAGACTTGGGGCATGGCCCAAGTCTTATCTGGGGTTCTCCTCAGCTGGCTGTGCAAGAAGGGAGAGAAGAATGCCATCTCCTCTAATCAGTATGGTTTCCCTCACTCCAAAGTATTGACCTTGATAAGAAGCCCACAGAGCTCTGATCAGTATTCATTGTATAACCTTGGGGGATAGGAATAGAGATTTTTTTCCTGCTTACATCATGGGTTATGGTACAACAATGGAGAAGAATTTTTTTTCTTTTTTTTAAACTAAAACTCTAAGATAATATAACTACCACTGACTTAACAGTTGACAGAGATAATCTTTTACAGATACTATTTTTTCAACTTCTGGGGAAAACTAAATATAGTTAGAGAGGACAGAATATTAGACGCAACATTTTCATCTGAAAAATAATGTTTGCCTTCATAATGCTTGCCTTTATTTTGTTCCCTTCTGTTGAGGTGACCTGTGCCCGTAACCAGGCATCCTCCTCAGCATTAACAGCCAGCAACTGGCCAATCTGCACAGTCTGGACTGGTGTGACCTTCGAGTTCTTACTGTAATACTCCTTCATCTCATCTTCCATTAATTCCTGAGCAGCAGAATAGTCTCTGCCCACATACCTAAATTAAAGGAAGAGAACACAAATGAAGCAATCTGGAAGAAGGAAAGCTACAGGAATTCATTAATATTACTCTGTTTTTCTACAGTCATCTTTGGTTCCAGGCTCAGACTTGCTTACACTGACAGGGAGGAGAACATGGAGTTAGTAAACAATTATATATATATATATATATTTTTTTTCTTTTTGCAGTACGCGGGCCTCTCACTGCCGTGGCCTCTCCCGCCGCGGAGCACAGGCTCCGGACGCACAGGCCCAGTGGCCACGGCTCACGGGCCCAGCTGCTCCGCAGCATGTGGGATCTTCCCGGACTGGGGCATGAACCCGCGTCCCCTGCATCGGCAAGTGGACTCTCAACCACTGCTCCACCAGGGAAGCCCAACAACTGTACCTTGAAAAAGGAGAATACAATACTGTGGAGCTCACAAAAAAAGACCAAGGTCCAACACACCACACAACAGAGCAAATGCTCAACAACAATCCAGAGAACTAGAGGATATAACAGTAAGCAGTCAGGGAGGACCAGGTTGAGAGAAGACTCAAGGGAAGGAAAGGGAGGAAGTGGAAAGGAAGACACCAGTGGAAGCCAGATGAGCAAGAGTCAACCTGAGATTTTGACTCAGGCTGCTGCAGATGTGTGTAGATTTCTGAGAAGAGAATGTAGTTGATAGTTCTGCCTTAACTAAGGCTGGGTCTGAACAAGTCTCAATCTCTGAAAACCAATGAAATCTGACTCCTCCTAGAGAAAAACAAACCCTTGAAAACAATAGATAGAACCATGTGACAACCCATCCCTCCAACTTACTGAACAAATTTGAACAAATTACAACAAAATGTTGAGTTCTGATACCCTTAAAGAGATGACACGTTCTAGATAAATGCCTCTTTAAGTTGCATGCTTTTTAAGAAATGTTCTTTTCCAGGATACTCTTCTATCCCCCTTCTACAATTTTCAGCTGTTGACAACTGCAATCACCTTGTCCTAGTTTATGTTATCAAAACATACTGTTTTGCTTTCTGCCATAAATAGGCTGCTGCTTCCTTGTCCTTTAGTCTTCAGAGATGATTCCAACAAAGGCCTCCTTCCAGGATGGAAAACCTGGCAAATCAAACCTGGCTCCTTTAACAGGAGCTATCTCAGCCATGGGATGAAGCCTTTTGAGTTTGAAGGCTATGCTGTACCAGCACCAGAATCACCTGGCCAGCGAGATGGGGGATATGCCACAAGAACATTGCTCTTTGAACTGTTCTAGCTTCTACTCAGGGCTCAAGTGGTCCTATACAGCTTTCAGAAACTATTCCTTTTAGGAGTATCTTCCTGTATTTTTGGTAACTATCAGCCTGACAGAAGAAACCAGAGTCAACCTATTTGTTACTAGAGGAAAAAAAGCTTTTAAAAGCCCTACACAATGTGGAAATAATGCCTCTTTTGGAGGCAATGGCTATTTTAAAACAAAATATGACATGCATATTATTCACTCCAGAAACAGCTGTAAAAGCTTTGTCATACTCTATCATTTAAGGTTACTGAGCTTTACAAATGTTAGGGTACTGCCTGGAATACAGCTGCACTCTTGGCTCTGGAGTCTCCTAGTAGATCTGCAGCTCTGCTCAAGTGCCCATTTCCTTGGGACCTGGGGTCTCATGGGGCCTCCTGGTAGCGCTGCTACAGTCCTGGGAGCTCAACTGGCAGAGGCCTAGGCTGTAGCCTGTGGTCTGGTAGTCTGCATAGCATGGGCTCCTGCCAGGGAGGAGGGAGGTGGTGAGAAGCAGCATGAGATCTGCAGGCAGCTTCTGCTCTCTGTAGCCACCAACAGAGAACGATGCCTGGGCGGGGTAAGGAGGTTATATGACAGTTGGTATAAGAGTGGGTAGTGGCAAGAATAAGGTCATACATTATCCCCAAATTACCTGAGCAAGTGAACAAAGAATGATATGCAGGCCAATTTAGATATGCCATAAATACAAAGTTTTACAAAGTTAATTTTTAGACTGGAGACAACAGATTCCCATACTTGACCTAAGGGTCCTGCCACGGCACCTCCCTGTAACTTTTATGAGTCACAAGCCTACTAGTTTCCAGAGTCTACTGCCTGGGTAAAGGTGTGGATGTAGAATAGGGCTCAGCCTGCTGGGGTCAGGGTGGTGGGGAGACACTAATGACCTAGGGGCAACCTAAGGGCAGACATTACCCATCATGCTTGCTGGTTGCCAGCCACCCTAATGAACACGTAGAATGCCGGCTCTGGGATTCTAACTTATACTGAAAAAGGGATCTAGATAACCTGAGGACCCTGGACCTAATCATCCTGGAGTAGATTGAACCCCCATCCTATTGAAGCCCTGGAACTGATCCAGATTCTTGCCAGATCTTGGGAAGAACGTAAGAAATCACATGATTCATCCAGTCCAGTGCTGGGTGCTTGGCTCTCTGAAAGTGGCACCAATGACTACTGGTAACAGATACCAAAGGATCCTGCCAAGAGCGCAGATTTAGATTTTCTTTATAATGTCAAATGGTAAAAGTTAGCAATGTACTCCTCAACATCCTTCCTTTACCTCAGTTTATTAGTGACCCACAGTAGGAACCCTAACCCTCAGCAAGCTATTCCTATCTTCAGGCCATACCACATCTTAGAATAAAAGCTCTATACATTTACCACCCCTCTATAAAAAGGACCTCAACAAAGCTCCTACATGTTCTAGTTTGAACATCCTAAGATACTTGATTCTCACTTCATCATCAGACTTAGTTTGTTCAAACAGAAAAGCTTCAGTAGGTTTGCTGTATAGGACTTTGATTATTTTTTGTGGCCTTTCATTGGATCTTCCCAGCTCAGCTATGATCCTTGGGAAGAGTAAGAGTCCAACGCACAGGGACATTTTGGGTGAAGGAGCCTGGATTCTGTTCTGCTCCAGCCACAGCCACACCTCTCTGCGCTGCTGCCTCCAGAGATCCAGCTACAGTGGTTACCATTCTTCATCCCAAGTCAGAAACAGCAAATTATAGTCTTTCAACATTTTCTATGTATTCTACATTTCCTCCAAAAGTCCACATCAAGTGCCTGAACCGAACTGTTTTTTGGAATTCCAGTTATTATTAGCCACTTAGGCAATAATTCCTTCTCCCAGGCAATGATATCAAAAGGCTCGAGAAACCAGAGGGCTAATCTGATGCATTACACTAGAAGGCGGTGCTTAGCTATTCTGACTTTTAGGAAACACTACGTAATCCCAGATTAAACAGTATTACCTACCTAGTGGGTGATTGCTCTTTCTATGGACTAGGTATTGCTCTTGACTTATACAGTTACCATTATGCTTTTGACATAGATTATTTTCATGTTCAGACCATATCATCATTTCAAATTTTAAAACTGTAAGAAATCTTTTCTCGCAAAAATAGTTATTTTAAACATTATACTTCAATATAACTCTATAGAACTAAAAATATATTATTCTTCCTCAACCAGCATCTATATGAAGAATAGCCAAGTAGCAACAGTACACTAGGATTCTAAAGAATTAGAAAATAAAACTTGCCTGATAACCACTTCATTTGTGTTGCTCAGTTCAACCACCAGTACAGATGGGGATGCCTCAGTTGGAATGATTAACGGAGGAATTGTTACAGTCTCCATAAAGGTATCGGTACTTTTGGTAATGTTTTTTTCTATCTGTAAATATTCTTGTTCAATCACAGACTTGACATCATAATCTCCATGTGCTTGCTCTGCATCCTTTAAATCCTTTAGGATTTTGTCAGTGGGTGGTGGAAGTTTAGCATAGAGAATGGCCTTCTGAGGGTTTCCAGAAATGTAGTCTATGGTGCATACATCGGAAAGCGAGGCAAGATTTTTTAAGGCATCCTCAGGTAATTTCACTTTGTACATGTCCTCAAATGCTTTGGGGAGTGCGCTGGCCCAAAGACCACTTGAGTATTTCACCAGCAGCTCCTCAACTTTCTCTTTAAAGTCTCCTGGCATAACTGTTGGACACCCTTTGAGTGGTGGTATTTGTTTTGGAGCAGGTAGTGGGGATGGTGGCACTTTTTCAGCATTCAGTTCACTTCTCAAAAGCTGCTTTCTCTTAGCTGGATAAACAAGTAAATCTTGACCACCATTGCAAGGTTTTTCCACCTGAAATTTTTAAATACAGCAAATGACAGATATTTTAATGGCTAAAAACAACCTGAGAGCACATTAATGCATTTTAAATTTGAGAGAAACACTTTTCAAATTTATGAAGAGAACACAAAATTGTACATTTTACTCTTCTCAGTCACTAAGACTTTAATACACTGCCTTCACTTGCAAACATGATCATGCACCACATTTCAGTAACAAGCAGGGAAATGAAATAGTATGAATTTCCCATGTGAAGCACCTGACCTCCAATAACCCTAGGAAATCATGAGAGCTTCTGCCCTGTACACCACCTAGTTTCTCTGACAAGTAGTTTTGTCTCACCTAGTTTCTCTAACAAATACAAAGCAACAGCTTACAAAACTGACAGAATACAAGGAGGAATGAAACCATGGACAGGTATTAGAACTGTCAGGAATAAACCACTGGGAAGAAAGCTAGGAAATATTCAGGCAAAACTGAGGTGCTGTCTCTCTTCTTCCTGCAGTGTCCTGAGAAAACCCTCAGCTTTCCATTATGTAGCAAGGTCAGTCCAGAGGTAAGGCACACATTTTCCAACAACTACAGTAGAAAGTTAGCTAAAAGTGTTGTCCCTCTAATGAACAAGACTGCCCAGCAGTTGTATACCATCCAATTTCTAATTTTCTTCTCATAACACTCCAGAGAGGCACGGCTTCAATATGAGAGAAGGAGGAAAAGAGAAACTGATGTATGGCACCATTTTTCCAAGTTCTAAGCCTTTCCACTTCTAGACCAGGGGTCAGCACACCACTGGCTGCAGCCCAATGCAGCGTGCCACCTGTTTTTCCATAGCCCATGAGCTAAGAATGGTTTTTCTATTTTTAAATGGCTGAAAAAAAATCAAAAGAATTACTTTGTGACATGAAAATGATATGAAATTCAGTGTGCATCAACAAAGTTTTATTGGCCCCCAGCCATTCTCTGTGTAGTGCGTATGGCTGCTTTTGCACTACAATGGCAGAGTCGGGTAGTTGTGCCAGACTATGGGTGACAGTCACATAGCTCTTGGCCTGCAAAACCTAAAATATTTATTACTTGGTCCTTTACAAAAAGAATTTCTCAATTTCCGATTAGACTGAAGTTAGTACTCATAGCCCTCTGAAATCTTCTATTCTGTCAGATCCTATTCACCTATGCTTTAGCTGAAATTTAAGACCTTAGGAGGCTATCCAGACCACTAAGGTGATAATACAAGCTTACAAGAAGTACCCCCTTCCCCAAGAAGAACAGAATATTAAAGTTGCTGGGTGGGTAGCTTGTCAGTAAAGAACATTGACTTCATTTACTAATTTTCTATATAATGCTTAGGAAGAGAGAACATAAATACAGTTGACCCTGCTGACACCGTGTGACACTCTGGATGGTATTTATATGATATTCACAATTTGTGTCCTTAATGTTAAGGCTGGAAACACAAACATTTGGGACACTCATCATTTTGCTCTCAATGGTTAGCCTACCTCTCCAAAGACTCACATTTTAAAACCTGGAATCTTAAAATGCCTACCTTCACTGTGCTTTAAGACACTTAAGATACAAGGACACAGACTGGGTATCCAGAAAAGATTTGAGAAATATACTTTTTGAGAAAATGGAAAAATAAAACAGAATTCTATTTCTATGTAAGTTTTTCACTTGTCATACAGAATCCCAGTTAGTAGCCTCTTCAATAAGTGGTGCTGGGAAAGCTGGACAGCTACATGTAAAAGAATGAAATTAGAACACTCCCTAACACCATACACAAAAATAAACTCAAAATGGATTAAAGACCTAAATGTAAGGCCAGACACTATAAAAAACTCTTAGAGGAAAACATAGGCAGAACACTCTATGACATAAATCACAGCAATATCCTTTTTGACCCAACTCCTAGAGAAATGGAAATAAAAACAAAAATAAACAAATGGGACCTAATGAAACTTAAAAGCTTTTGCACAGCAAATGAAAACATAAACAAGATGAAAAGACAACCCTCAGAATGGGAGAAAATATTTGCAAATGAAGCAACTGACAAAGGATTAATCTCCAAAATTTATAAGCAGCTCATGCAGCTCAATATCAAAGAAACAAACAACCCAATCCAAAAATGGGCAGAAGACCTAAATAGACATTTCTCCAAAGAAGATATACAGACGGCTAACAAACACATGAAAGGATGCTCAACATCACTAATCATTAGAGAAATACAAATCAAAAGTACAATGAGGTATCACCTCACACCAGTCAGAATGGCCATCATCAAAAAATCTACAAACAATAAATGCTGGAGAGGGTGTGGAGAAAAGGGAACCCTCTTGCACTGTTGGTGGGAATGTAAATTGATACAGCCACTATGGAGGGTCCTTAAAAAAGTAAAAATAGAACTGCCATTCGACCCAGAAATCCCACTACTGGGCATATACCCTGAGAAAACCATAATTCAAAAAGGGTCATGTACCACAATGTTCATTGCAGGTCTATTTACAATAGCCAGGATATGGAAGCAACCTAAGTGTCCATTGACAGATGAATGAATAAAAAAGATGTGGCATGTATATACAATGGAATATTACTCTGCCATAAAAAGAAACAAAATTGAGTTATTTGTAGTGAGGTGGATGGACGTAGAGACTGTCATACAGAGTGAAGTAAGTCAGAAAGAGAAAAACAAATATCGTATGCTAACAAATACATATGGAATCTAAAAAAAATGGTTCTGAAGAACCTAGGGGCAGGACGGGAATAAAGACGCAGACGTAGAGAATGGACTTGAGTACACGGGGAGGGGCAAGGGTAAGCTGGGAGGAAGTGAGAGAGTGGTATGGAGATAAATACACTACCGAATGTAAAATAGATAGCTAGTGGGAAGCAGCCATACAGCACAGGGAGATCAGCTCGGTGCTTTGTGACCACCTAGAGGGGTGGGATAGGGAAGGTGCGAGGGAGACGCAAGAGGGAGGAGATATGAGGATATATGTATATGTATAGCTGATTCACTTTGTTATAAAGCAGAAACTAACACAATTGTAAAGCAATTATATTCCAATAAAGACGTTAAAAAAACAAAAAAAGAATCCCGGTTAGTACAATTTTAGATTTAGACATGGCAGTCCTCCATATCCAAAGCCAGCTGAGCCTGCTGGGCCCATCTTAAAACCCTTCTTCAGTCTTCACCTAGCAACATCTTCTCAACTCTTTGCAACACCTTCTCTGAAGTGGATGGCAGAGGCTAATTTCAATGGAATATAGTCCATCTTATTCATCTAAAATAACTCTCACAAGCCACATGTCCTACCTGTCCACATGGCTTCTTCTAACCCAAAAGAGGGCAACAGTTCTTCAGTTTAATGATCCTTTTCTTTCCAATAAATTAACTGGGAATAGGAGATACTTCAATGTTTGTTTACTAATCTCCCCCACTCTTGGCCCCAAAGCTTCCATTCCTACCTGTGCTTTAGATGCAATCAGGACCAATTACCTAACAATGTAATTGTCAAACCTGTCAAACCTCTAAACATGACCTCTGAACATGACCAGCACACTGAGTTCTTCTAACTAGGGATTACTTTTTTTTTTTTTTTTTTTTGCTGTATGCGGGCCTCTCACTGTTGTGGCCTCTCCCGCTGCAGAGCACAGGCTCCAGATGCGCAGGCTCAGCAGCCATGGCTCATGGGCCCAGCCGCTCCGTGGCATGTGGGATCCTCCCGGACCGGGGCACGAACCCATGTCCCCTGCATCGGCAGGCGGACTCTCAACCACTGCGCCACCAGGGAAGCCCGGGGATTACTACCTTAACAGAAGTTATGAATATTAGGTCCACTTGATGTGAATTTGGTCAGGACAAGAGAAGAATTCCCATTTTTCTGGCCTTTATTCCAGAATAATGCTTAAAGATCACCTGGAAGTAGTAAGCTTCCAGGGCTTTGTCTGGAGCATTTATATCAAGCTTTTCCAGTAGCATTTATATCAAGCTTTGCCAGTCAGCCTATAAAGTAGATTTTTGACCAATAAGCCTGAGTTTATTCAAAGTACAAACAATGGCCAAATAATCATCTGAACTAGAAGGCAGGTTTGTTTCCTCAGCAGTTTTATTTTCATTGTTTAAAGTAGATACCCTACCCCAGCCCCCAGCAATCCCCAAATGACTAGTTCCTTGAATTGTAGCCACTTTCCAATTTTTACTGGCTTCTTCTTGATCTCATAGGCCAGTTATGTGCCTAATTCCACTTTGTTCTCTAGTAATTTGGCCTCTTTAAATTCAAATTAGCATCTACTAAGATTAAACATAAGCCTGACTTTAGGAACAGAACCTGACACTAACTGGAGTTGATGCAGATGTTCTTCAACATGTTAGACAACTATTCATGGATAATTTAGTGACATGGAAAATATGCCTGGTCCACGTACGTCATTAGCCAATCTTTGGAGAATAGCTGAAGGGTTACTCAATTCAAAGGAAAAGATCATGAAACTCATATTGTATAGAATTTAAAATATATGTAATTTAAGACAAATGTAATTTTTTTCAACTTAAACTCTTTGTTTTAAATTTTTCATGAAAGTGAAAATTTGCTTTTCTCAGGCATTCCAATGTGATCACCATCTGTCCTCCAGAACATGTGTCTTCTTTTTAATTTTCTGGTCAATGGGCTTAGAAACAACACCTATTACTATATCTATTCCCAGCCTATGAGAATCTTCCCAAAGGCAAGAAATTGCTGGAATGTGGGTTACAGTATGGTGTCCACTCTTCACTGTGCTCTGGTACATCTGACCAGATTTACATGCTGTTCTCTTGTCTCACCCCCCAAAACAGAACAGCTGTCTTCTGGCCTTCATAAATGACCAAGGTAAGTCAATAGCTACTTGAAACATGGCTTTTATTATTTCCTTAGTGTGATAATCAGCTGCTAATCATTCCAGTTGGATCTTTCAGGAGGGTGCTTTTACAACTTCTATTGGGTTGGCCAAAAGGTTCGTTTGTTTTTTTCCGAAAGATGGTTCTAGTAGCACTTAGTTGTTTTTAACTTCAATTGAAACGATTTTGTTAGATTGTATTGTGACAGTCGTCATATCAGTGTGCATTTAAAAAAAGACTTAACAAAACTGGTGAATTTTTGTGTAGCCATTTTAATACTGAAGATGAAAGAAAAAAGCAACATTTTCCACATATCATGCTTTATTATTTAAAGAAAGGTAAAAATGCAACTGAAACGCAAAAATAAGGTTTGTGCAGTGTATGGAGAAGGTGCTGTGACTGATTGAACATATCAAAAGTGGTTTGCGGGGCTTCCCTGGTGGCTCAGTGGTTAAGAATCTGCCTGCCAATGCAGGGGACATGGGTTCGAGCCCTAGTCCGGGAAGATCCCACATGCTGCAAAGCAACTATGCCTGTGTGCCACAACTACTAAGCCTGTGCTCTAGAGCCCATGAGCCACAACTACTGAAGCCCACGTGCCTAGAGCCCATCCTGTGCAACAGGAGAAGCCACCACAGTGAGAAGCCCACGCACTGCAATGAAGAGTAGCCCCTACTCGCCGCAACTAGAGAAAGCTCGTGCGCAGCAATGAAGACCCAACGCAGTCAAAAATAAATAAATAAATTTTAAAAAGTGGTTTGCAAAGTTTTGTGCTGGAGATTTCTCGCTGGACGATGCTCCATGGTCGGGTAGACCAGTTGAAGTTGATAGTGATCAAATCGAGACATTCATTGAGAATAATCAACGTTATACCACGTGGGAGATAGCCAACATACTCAAATATCCAAATAAAGCATGGAAAATCATTTGCACCTTCTTGGTTATGTGAATCGCTTTGATGTTTGGGTTCCACATAAGTTAAGCGACAAAAACCTTGACCATATTTCCACATTTGATTCTCTACTTAAACGTAATAAAAATGTTCTGTTTTTTAAAACAAATTGTGACGGGCGATGGAAAGTGGATATTGTACAATAACGTGGAACGGAAGAGATCATGGGGCAAGCAAAATGAGCCACCACCAACCAAAGGCTGGTCTTCATCCAAAGAAGGTGATGTTGTGTATATGGTAGGATTGGAAGGGAGTCCTCTGTTATGAGCTCCTTCAGGAAAACAGAACGATTAATTCCAACAAGTACTGCTCCCAATTAGACCAACTGAAACCAGCACTTGACAAAAAGCGTCCAGAATGAGTCAACAGAAAATGCATAATCTTCCATCAGGATAACGTGAGACCACATGTTTCTTTGACGACCAGGCAAAAACTGTTACAGCTTGGCTGGGAAGTTCTGATTCATCCGCCGTATTCACCAGATATTATTGCACCTTCGAATTTCCATTTAGGTCTTTACAAAATTTTCTTAATGGAAAAAATTTCAATTCCCTGGAAGACTGTAAAAGGCACCTGGAACTGTTCTTTGCTCAAAAAGATAAAAAATCTTGGGAAGATGGAATTATGAAGTTGCCTGAAAAATGGCAGAAAGTAGTGGAACAAAAGGGTGAGTACGTTGTTCAATAAAGTTCTTGGTGAAAATGAAAAGTGTGCCTTTTATTTTTACTTAAAAACCGAAGGCACTTTTTGGCCAACCCAATAGTTCCTGTAGTCTAATTGATTCAGGTACATACCTGAGAAGGGGGTCAAAAGGCCTCCTGTTCTATAGGAGAAGACTCAGGATCATAATCCTGCCATTTTCTTCCACGGTTTCATTGTTTTGTGGCTCTTCAGTTTTGTGTTTGGTTTTGGATATTCACCCAAAAAATCGCCAGTCCAATGACTGGAAACTGGCATGACCTGGAACTCCATAGATTTACTATGTATGGGTCCTAACCTCCACCTCCCAACAGCAGAGACAGGTAGTAACCTAAAGGATTAACTCCTTACACCATGGAGTTCAAGCCATCTCCTCTGGTGATCATCAGAAGATTCTAGTATCTAACATGCCTTAAACTTTCTATTCCCACAAGTTCATTATATTTAGCTTGATTTCTGCTTCATTTTGAATCACAACTTGAATGAGATACTTCTCTCACATCCCTCTGAGTTTTTGTAAGTTTGGAGTTGACAGATTAGGTTTGGTAGATGTGAGACTCAAGGGCTTAAAATATCAACTTCTTCAGGAGCCCTGTAAGTTCACACAAATAGAAGTCTTCATGCTATATGCCTAGAAATTGTCTTCTTAATTCTAAGAGGTCTTTACTTCTTCCTAATTTACCTGTTCTGTAAAGTTCTTGAAGCCAAACTCATTTGAGTCTATGAAGGCTCACTTGCTAACTCTGCAGCATAGGCTGCTGAGGTAAACTTACTGTTTCTTATGGAATTAGAATTTTCTTTGGGATTCTGTAACAGAATTGGTATTGTCCAATTAAATCAAAAAGTTTCAAAGCAGTTGTATGGGTGTCATTCAGACACAGTTTTGTTTCCATTGGGTAGTAGTTTTTTGTGTTGAAGCTTTAAATTACATTCTAAATTTCATTTTATATGTTCACCACCCAATACCAACCTCAGACAGTATGGTAAAATCACGTTTACCTGGAGACCTGCCTTCCAGAACTCCAACTATTAGCAGTGGCTTGGAACTCAAAAACAAACCAAGTAAAAAACTCAATTTCAGCAGGCAGTAAAGACCTCTGCGTACCTAGCAACAACTACAACATCAAAGAGTCACTGACCAGAAGCTTGCACCCTATGATTAGCAAGTTCACAGAAAGAAAGACTGGTTGATGACCTTCTACAGAGCTCAGTCTTTTTGTGTTAATGCTGAGAAGTGCTGGGAAAGTTAGACAACTGAGAAAGAGATGAGGAAATGGTCCCCAATGGCCTGACTGGGCCACAGTGAAGACAAACTGATAGGTTCAGATCTGAAGCCTCTAAGGGTAGTGGGTGAGGCTTATACTGCATGCAGGATAATACACTGAGACGAGCTAACACCCAATTCAGTGTTCCAGACCACCTACAACTGCCACCCTCTCTGCGGCAGTTCATGCTACGCCCAAGATTATTCAGAAGGGATTATAATTTTTAGTCGCTTCTGTTTAAGAAAGTACAGGTGTTTGTGGCATATTCCACAGAGGTTTAATCAAAGGTAAAGGTAAAAAGTTCCTTGTAGGGCTTCCCTGGTGGCGCAGTGGTTGAGAGTCCACCTGCCGATGCAGGGAACACAGGTTCGTGCCCTGGTCTGGGAAGATCCCACATGCCACGGAGCGGCTGGGCCTGTGAGCCATGGCCGCTGAGCCTGCGCGTCCGGAGCCTGCACGTCCGGAGCCTGTGCTCCGCAACGGGAGAGGCCACAACAGTGAAAGGCCCGCGTACACTAAAAAAAAAAAAAAAAAAAAAAAAAAGGTTTTTTGTAGATGGTACCCTGTCTGTTCACAAACCACCTATCCAGAGAAACTCTTTCTCCACCATCTTGGGTAAGTAGTTTTATAGACATTATGTATTTCAAGGCTAATACTCTTTCACTCCCATCCCTTTCCTAGTAAGGACTTCGCACCGATGCTGACTACAACCATTTATGTTTGGATAAACTTCAAGCCATTTTCCTTTAGTGTGGCCCAAGGTTAGGCCCTTGTTCACAGGTCCCCTTCAGGAAGACATTATCCTGGTTAACTGTGTGCAGACCTTTTGGGCATGATCTTGGCTGGCAGCTGTGGCTTTCACTGTGCATTCTAAGCTAAGCAGGTACTAGATATGCTTCTCATTACCTTTGTGGGGAGCAGGATTTGCTCCTCTAGGATGGCAGAAATTCACTTCATCTAAGAGTTTTAGTTCCTTTATCCACTGCTCTTATATTTCAATTTAAACTTTTGTTCTGCCCTCTTTAGCATTTCCTCTGTTTTCATTGAGATAGGCTCCTCTGTAGAGCTTGCTGGGTATGCCTCTGGTTTTACACTGCATGATAATTACTAGTATTTGTGTAGCTTGATTTATGACTTTTGGGGGGAAATTACCAGTGGGTTTTAACTTGCTTGCATTTAAGCTAGGCTGTTCCTGGAAAAATAACAGCTGTCTTTTCCTATATACCTGCTATGTTTCTTTTTTTCTTTTCTTTTTCTTTTTTTGGCCACACTGTGCGGCATGTGGGATCTTAGTTCCCCAACCAGGAATCAAACCCACGCCCCTGGCATTGAAAGCATGGAGTCTTAACCGCCGGACCACCAGGGAAGTCCCCTATGTACCTGCTATGTTTCTATACTGTACTGGCAGCTGTTTATAGTTTGTGTAACTTAATTCTAACAACCCTAAGAGATGGGAAGAAACAGTCACATTTTAGAGCATACTGAAGCCCAGATTTATATGCTGAAAGTAACACCACTAAGAAATGGCCAGGGCAAAAGCCTAACTGCAAAGCCCAAACTCTTTCTACTGTACTATTGGGCTTTATGGGTAATTTTCTGTTTCAAGTTCCAGAACAGCAATGTCACATTACTCCCCTACTGCCCTATTCTGATTTCGCCACAGTGCTCTTTTATCTTTCTTCTATTCAGATGGTCACTGAAATTGAATTTAAAAACTGTTCCAACGTGTTCATTGCATATTTCTTTTTGTTGATGAAAAGTTAGAAAGGAAATTGGATTCCAATTAGATATTATGGCTGTACTTTCAAGTCCTAGCTTTACTTCTCACTGCTGCTTCTGCTGGAATGGCTGCATAGACTGTATCAACACCACTAAGCCTGAGGATATATCACTGCTGTTTCACTTATGTTCGCTTCCTTAGAAATTCAATTTGTTTTTAACCCAGAAATATCTAGGCTTTAAAAAAAGAGGCAATTCATTTTGCATGGGCTGACAGGTACTTTATCTTATATAATTAATTACCACAATTAAAGTTAAGACAAATTCCTGAACATACAAAAATACAAAAATATGTAAGTGGCAGAACTGCTGTTGCCTCTTTTGATATTACAGAAATTGCTATATTGACGCAATCCAGAACTTTAGGAATTCTTAAAAGTCTGAGGTATTAGAGGACTAAATGACTTAAAGCTCAGTGATTTCTAATGGACAGAAAAATGACATATAAAATACAGCCTAACAGTAAAACCTTTTTATAAAAGCATGAATAATTAGTGTCATTAGGTATTTTTTCTCATTTACAACATTTTATGTTCTCATTCACTAAATGTTATGTTTTGTAATTAAGGCCTGAGGTGCCTCCAGGTGAACTCAGAATGTTTCCCACTATCCTGAAGTTGCCTCCCAATGCTCCTACGCTATAGGTCTTTGAGGCTACTGTCAGAGAGCCTTCTCAGCTGAGTGCATCTAGTCCTGTCTGGCTCTAAACGAGCCACCCAGCTCTCCACACAGCTTCAGGTAAGGCACTAAAGACAGATATTCTGTCTCAGGTAGGAATGGAGACGTTTCTCCACCCATGTTTCAGAGTGGAGGATTTCAACAAAATCTCTCATGTTCAACAGTAATTGTCACAAGATTTGAAATTTTACTAGAAACTGAAGTCGGCCAGAGGCTCTGGATTCTGTGTGACCTCATGGCAGGGACCCGCTAAGTTTCCACCAAATTATGACTCTTTAATAAAGTGAATTGGCCCATTTGCCTCTTGAGTTTCTTCTTGAGCCACTGTCTTCTTACTGAATTTCTTACAATTTTCTGAAAAAGCCATGTTTTTCTGTCTCGGGCTTTGGCACAAGCTGTTTCTTTTGTCTGAGGTGCCTTTTCCCCAGCATTCCCACCTTTGTCTAACTTACTTCAACTCATCTCTCAGGTTTTAGTGTAACAGACACCTCCTGTGGGAAGCTTTTCTTGACTCATCAGACTACGTCTCATCCTCCTGTTTACATGTTTCCTTAGCACCCTGCATTTCTCCTTCATAACTATTGCAGGCTTGCCCTTATCTGCTCAATGTTTATTTTCCCTGTTGGACAGTAAGTTCCGTAAGGGCAAGGTCCAGGTCTGTCTTGTTTACTGTTATTCTTAGCACCCAGGTCAGTGGGTGGCTCACAGAAGCATTTTATAAATACTAGCCAAATACAACAATTAAGGAGAACATTATTAATAAGGCCACCACTTTAGAACAGCCAAGAGACGTTGCTATCCTTCTCCTAGGACTCAATGGCAATTCTTAGATGCCAGTATCCTTCATCAAGGATACTGGTCAAGCCTGCCATCTTGGGCTCTTTGCCTTTTGAAGACAGCTTCTGCACAAGTTCCATTTCCCTCGAAAGTTGCCTAGGAACACTATGGAACTGGGTCACCATTGTTAATATGATTTTATATTCTCTTTAGCTTTCAAAACTCTCTGTCCACATTTTGTTGTCAGAGAGATCCAAAAGGTTAAGAACAACAGATTCAAAGCATCCTTCTGCCTGCATCAAAATACCATCTAACAACCTTGTAAAGTGGCTTACAGCATATACCTGATTAAACCTTCATGAAGGTAAAATTTCAGAGCTTTTACTTGGTCCCTTGAGCTGATGCTACCCATCCTATATTAAAATGGAAATTCTGCAAGTGATTATCTCAGGGAGGTAGGATGATGGGTGATTTTTATTTCATTTATAATTTTAGTTTTCAATATTTTTATATGGGACATTTTACATGACTGAGGGGAGAAAGCACTTTTTTTTTTTTTTAAATAAAGAAGTACACTGCACTCAGATTTCTTCTTCAGTTACACAACAACATGGAGATACACATTACTAAGTCTTTCTTACCCTAAAATTTCTGCACTGTGTTCTAACCTGTCTGACCCTGTTTGCAGTAGAATCAGCCCTGGGCATGCTATCAGTGTTCCTGCTTTTCAGCAAGATGAAAAGCAAGAAGTCAGAAGAAAGGGAAATTAACCATGGTGTAACTGTTTAAAACTGCCTAAAAATAAACATGGTGTAACAGTTTGAAACTGTTTACCAGTAGGCTGTTAAAAAAAAAAATCAGAGCTATTAAAAAAAGTTTTGAAAAATATCAACAGATGTCATTAAAACTGGCAGTTTTTGTCATCCTAGACACAATGCTTCACTAAGTAAATTCTCATACCTGACAACTGATAGTGATTGCACCTAAACAGTCCTACTCAAAATTGAGAGAAACAGCATGGAGATAAGAAAGATATATTACATTTCTGCTTCACATTCCACCCTCACTGCCTGGACAGAAAATAATCATGCAACATAGATGCATATGAGCAACCAAAAAATTAAAAATCAGTCATTTTAGCACCTGAAATTTAGTAGGAAACCACCCATTTTAGATAAAGTCTTAACATCAAAGAGATAGGTACTCTCTCTCCTGCAGTCCTAGCAAGAGAAATTTTGAGGCTTTGCAGATATGCAGAGAAGCGAGGATGAAAATTTCCCCCCAAAAGTCATAAATTAAGCTACACAAATACTAGTAATTATCATGCAGTGTAAAACAAAGTGACCAGAAACATAATACATTAAGAAGAATCTGTGAAGTTAATTTAAAATTCTTTTACTCTAAAGATAATTTCTCTATCGAAGCTTAATAGTGAGTTTTATGTGTATATTCACAATAAAAGGGCTTAAAGTTCATTGAAGACATAAGTTCATGAATGTCTATGGATTTAAAAAATAAAAGAACCATATGCGTTCCAAAAAGGAGCTCCAGGCCCTGAACCTTCAAATCAAGCAGCCTGGTGAAACCTCAAAAGTCCCCTTCAAGATTATGGAAACCTAAGGGGGTCCTCAAATGCTGCTAAACCTGCATCCAGTGAGAATATGCTTTTCAGAAAGGAGTAAAAATGGAATGAATTGAATAGCAACCTTAGGAATTCCCACTACAAGAATAAACCCCATATTCAACATAAATCAGGGATAACATTCTTATGATCATTCTTGACTTTATAGGTAGGGAAACAGCCATAATTCCAGAGTTTGACATTTCTTCTTGTTTTCCCACTTCACACTGTATGTATATTCATCAGCACATCACATTGCCCTAAGGTGGTCTCAGCCCCTAAAGCAGTGCATGGTACCTGCAGGTGCGGAGTAAATGATGTAAGAACAAATAAGACAGATACATGGATGGATGGATGACTCTTGACTGGAAAGCCCATGGGACTGGAGTGGGTGTCAGTGCCCTGGAGGAAGAAGTGGTTATAAAAATACATGCTGTCTTTAGGCCAGGTGCTTATAAGAGAGAGTGGCCCACACTCTGCCCAACAGGGTTGGGGGCCAAAATATATATTAAGTTAAAGAAATGAAAGCCCTCTACCAAGCAATAATTGTCATGCATATTCAATTCTATAAGCTTAGAAGCACCAAGTAACCGCTAATTAAAAGTTATTTTGTTGAATATATTCTATGTAAATAAAAACATTAAGAAACATCTAAAAATTAGTTATTTTGTTTTAAGAATCTAGTTGTCTCTATCTCTGGATGAACTAAAAGATTTCTAATAAACTACTCTGAGCCATCGTTTTATTATAATAGATTCTCAAATAGGAAGAGGCATGGAAATAGATGTCAGCTCATTTTTCAATATTTTTCTCCAAAGAAATTTGTGAATAGTTTAAATCTGAACCCTGTATTAATTTTTTTTAGATGTATTCTATAAATAATTAGCCAAAATAACTAAAATTTGTTCAGCTGAATGTCTTTAAAAATGCTCAGGAACAAGAATATAAAATTTGAGGCTAACAAAAAACGTTCTATTACCAGTTAAGTTCAAGTTATTAAAATTACAAAGCCATCAATATCTATTGGTAACAGCTCAATACAAAATGGTATATATATTATCACATATTAAATGCATTTAAAAATAACTTAAAATCTATAAAAACAGCAATTACAACACACACAGACCTCAGCCGTGACATATTTCTCCTATAAATAAGAACCAGTATGTGTTAATCTTAGTCATAAAGATTAATGAAGCAATATTATGTAAAGAGCTTCGTGCTCCCCAAATAAAAGGTGATATTACTAACAACTCAAAATCTGAAAGTGGGGCAGGGAGGAGGCATCAGGAGGGAGGAATAAGAAGAAACGTACCGTGCAAATATGAGGCCAGTGTTCAAATTGTTGTAAAATTCCTTGATTAAGTTCTTCTTTATATAATTCTTTGTAAAAATGTGGAAGCTTAGATATCCAAATGCCATTGTTATGCTTGTTTAGTATTTCCTTTATGCGGTTTTGAACCTCATCCATTTTATAAGTGTAAGAGGCAGGAGGCGTGACATTTGGTTTTTCAACAGCCTGATTTAAATTATCTTTAAATTAAAAAATATGATAGAATTAACCAGAATGCTTAACATTTTAGATTATCCCCATTACCTAGTATTTGTGTCTTCAGGCTTTGTTATACTTCAGGCTTGTGGGGGTTAAGGGACTTTCAAAGAGAGCAGGATTAGGAGAGCAGGACCATGACAATTTCATTCTAAGTTTTAACCCTGAAATAACCAGGAAGGTCAACAGCCACTCAGAGAGGGAACCTAGCCCCTTTATTTTCCAAGGATTCGTCATAGTTTAATTTAAACTCATAAAGAATAATGAAATTTATTATTTAACCAATCATTTTCTAATTGCAACTAAGAAAGGTTAAATTTTAGACAATAATGGTATATATGTAATGATAAATTTAAAGCTATATTTTACAAAGCCTAAGGATAATGCCTTAATAGTAAGATCAAAGAACATTTTATAAAAAATAAATAATTGTCCAGGTTTTTTTTTTTTTTTTTTTTTTGTGGTATGCGGGCCTCTCACTGTTGTGGCCTCTCCCGTTGCGGAGCACAGGCTCCAGACGCGCAGGCTCAGCGGCCATGGCTCACAGGCCTAGCCACTCCGCGGCATGTGGGATCTTCCCGGACCGGGGCACGAACCCGTGTCCCCTGCATCGGCAGGCAGACTCTCAACCACTGTGCCACCAGGGAAGCCCAATTTTTCCCTTTATTAGTGAGAAAAAATAATTTAGCAATAAATGAAAGTTCAAAAATTGATCCACCTGTAATAATCATCCTAGCCTCAGTTTATAAACATAAATAAAAGGTTTGGTGCTCATAAATAACTATTAATGATTTGTTTTTATTTCTCCAATCCAACTCATTCATTTTTCATAAGCGAATATTTATAAAGTTTTGGCTAGCTCTCTTACATTTATTTTTATTTAAAACTTAGAATGCCTGAGTTAACATCCTAAGGCAATAAAGAAATTTAAGTGTCCCCAATAGCTGATATTTCTGGTATTTTAAGAACTATGAAATTCATTCCAAACCTTTTCTAAATTTCACTGGGATACAGATCAGAATATTTTAAAAATTACCATCTATAAGCAAAATATGTTCATATTTTAATCATACAGCATTTCTGCTGGGATTCAACAATTTTTATTTTATTTTATTTTTTAAACTGGCTGGTGGAGACACATAGGCTGGTTTGGGGATGCTGGCCTTTGAGGATGCCAGGAAGCCAAAGGGAGAGCTGTTCCTTGAGTATGGCTGGATGCTGACTCTCCTTTACCCACCATAGGGCATGAGACCTGCCCTTGCTGAGACTTAGTTTGGCTCAGCCAACAGAAGGGTCCAGGATGTCCAGATACATTTCCTATTAAAGGCACAGTTAATTTATAAAGTTCTTCCCAAATAATGATATATAAAAGAACCAGGAAGAAAGAAAAGATAAGTTTCTTGGAACTGGCCAGTCCCTCCCTTAAAGAGAGAGTGTCAGCAGCTGACATATAGTTGGAGGCTTTGCAAATGCACCTGCTCTGTGGGGCCACTGAAGTCAGCTAAGCTTCTGTACCTTTTGTTAAACAAATCAAGGAAGTAATTTAGGCTGCCAGCAGGTAGGAGAGGTTATGTATAAGTGTGTGTAAATCAGCTGCTGGGTGAATCATAATCCTCCTGAAACAAGTCCTCCTGGTTCTGCAGAAAAAGCTTATTCTAATGTAAAGGATTTACAGCCTCTAAAGGGTATATGACTTCACTGAGTAGTCATTTTTCAGAAAATGCATATGTAAAAGTAATTGATATAAACAAAAATCAAATTGTTCAATTAATTTCCATGAGAAATACTGGAGATACATTCCTTTGGAAAAAAATGATTTCAACTCAGTAAGAATCACACTTAAAGCAGCAAATCATTTAAAACCACATTTAAATTTCATGCAGCAAAATTTCTGAAAATACTGTATCCCTTGGGTGGGTCTAACAGCAGGGAATTTACACTTTGGTTGAAGGAGACAAGATGAGTGTGTGCACTTCTAATCTTCAGATTCTTCTACTTTATTATGTCTTCTATTGATTTCTTAACAGTCCTTTTGGATTTTATATATTTATATTCCTATTTAGATGCTTAGTGGCCAATGCACATAGTTTAGGGGCCCAGATTTTACCTGGTAGAGTATCTGGAACTATTTTATGAGTTGAAGTCCCCTATTTATGTGCTTTAAATCTTACTCTCTAATGTGTAAGAGAGTGACAAGGGACACAAATATCTCTGTAGGTACCACGTGGAAGTGAAACAGAATAGGTCTGGTGTGAGGAAGGCCTCAAGTCAGAATAATAATGATATCCTTGGAGGTATTACTTTCTCTTTAGATCACTTCAATTCATAACTTAAAGAAATCAAAAAAGAGGGGAGGAGAGATGTATTCCAAGTGGGAGAAGGTGAGAACAAATGTCAAAAGCCACCATTAGATATTTCTGGGGGGGCTCTGAGGCTCCAGAAACCATAATGTATTACGAAAATAATGTTTAGAAAACATACCACTCATTTCCTTAATACAGGTTCTTGAGAGATGCATCTGAAAAGGTGGCGAAAGGGATGCCTTTGGGCTAAACCTAAGGTATAAAAAAAAAGGTAAATTAAAATTCAATTAACTACTTAGGAAAGAAATGTAGATTTCCCACCTCATACCCTCACCAAAAGAATTTTTATGTGAATTGTGCTGGATATATGTAGAAAAATTTTCTAAATATGCGGACAAAGAAATACCCCCCACCACCACCCACAAAGTGAAATAATTTGTATTCATGTCTGTCTCCCTCACTAGACCCCAAGTGTCTTAATTACTTGTGTTTCTTGTGCCTAGGGCAGTGCTTGGTACATGCAAGGGAGAGTGAATGCTGTAAGAATGATTAGGATGATTGAATGAATCAAAGAGTACATCTTGCCCAGCGGTGGGTACGGGACTAGTGGTGATAGTGACAGTACATCTATTTCGCAATTTTTCAATAGTATGGAATACTCTAGAAATTAGATCAATTCTTTGAAATGAAGCACATCTCCTCAAAATATTTTAATTCTAAAAGAAATTATCAGATTGTAGGCTACCAGCAAAAGCTTACTTAGTATACGATGCTCTGCAATTATAAGAGCATCACACTTGTGTATTAATGCATCTGGGTAATGACAGAAGATGCCAAAAACATATCCAGTTCCTACTTCTGCAGAACTGGCAGGGAGACAGCAATCCTTTCCCTTGCACCAGAGCCCTAAAAATGTAAACTGGAATCTTCCCCTGCTTTGAGTCAGCTGTGAGGGCTCTAGCAGAAAGCAGAGGGATGTAAGCGAAGAGTGAAAGTACGGCAAGGATACAGCAGAGACTGCTATCATGCAAACATTGGTAGGCCTAATGCACAGGAAAGAAAACTGTCAACACAGCAAAAGAAAGATGTTCAAGGAAAACTGCAGGGACATGTGAAAACAAACTTAATAAGATAATAGAGGTCCAACCAGTTTTATAACAGTAAGTATAAAAGACTTATTATTTTGTTTCTTAAAAGAAATACTTAGACTGTCCCCCCACAAAAAAAACTCCCAACTCAAACATACGCCACTTATTAGAGACACATTATTATCCCACAAATATTTATTTAAGGACCTACTATTACATGCCAGGCATTGTGTCAGAGGGTAATGATCAATGATTAAACAAGAGGAAGGTACCATTATTCTCATGGACTACACGTATAGTTGAGAAAAGTGACTGTAGCAAGCACCTAGCAGATGGCCCCCAGTGATTCTCCCCTCTGGTATCCACAACCTTGTGTAATCCCCTCCCTTTGAGTAACTGGCTTCTAATCAATAGGATACTTCAAGGTTGAGGGGATTATACATAATTAGATTACAGAAGATTCTAATTTCCACTTTGCTAGCATAATCTGTCTCTTGCTGGTTTCGATGAGGCAAATAGCCATGTTAGGAAGGGCTATATGGCAAGAAATTGAAGGTGGTCTTTGGCCAATAGCCAGACGGAACTAAGGGACAACTCAAAAGGGATGGATTGTACTAACAACCACACGAGTGAGCCTGGAAGGGGATTCCTGCTCAGCTGACCCAGCCATGGCCGATACCTTGATTGCAACCTCATGAGAAACTTTGAAGCAGAGGATCTAGCTGAGTGGTTCTGAGATTCCTAACTCACAGAAGCTACAGGATAATAAGTATGTGCTGTAAACTGCTAAATTCCTGATAACCTGTTACACAACAGATAATTAATGAACTGACAGAATCTGTATGTAAGAACAAAGTCTACTAAGTGCTATAATAGGGGCAGTAGGTGTTAACAAAAGCACATGACAAAAGCAACCAACTAAATTAGGAGGCAGAGAGAGGAGCAAGTAAAAAGTAAAGGTTATTAACACTTATTATAAAGTTATAATAATCTGAGTAGTTTGGCACTGCTAAAGAATAGACAGGTAATCAGTGATTCCAAATGGAAAGCCCAGAAACTGAGTCATATATTTATAACAATTTAGTATTGATAGAGATAGTGTTTCAAACCAGCAGGGAAAGAAAGGATTATGTCATAATTGATATTAGGACATCTGGCTAACAGGATTCCTACTCTCATGCTATACAACAAAATTAATTCTGGATGAATTAAAGGTTTAAATGCAAAAACTGAAACCATAAAAATTCTAAAAGAAAACAGAAGACATACTACATAATATGGGGGTAGAAATGCTTTTCTAAGCATAACACCTGTAGGCAGAAGCCATAAAGGTAGAGATTAATAGATGTAAATAGAAAATTTTAAAGTTTTTGTATACCAAAAATACCATAATTAAACAAACTTGCCAACATTGGTAAAACTGCCAACATATTACAGGACTAAAGGCTCAACATCCTTAATTTATAAATCATTTTTACCAATTAGAAAGAAAAAGCAACAAAAGACAAAAACCTGTAATTTACAAAAGATCTATAAATGGGCTAATAAACATATGAAAAAATGTAACTTCCCTAAGAATCAAAATCAAAGAAGTAGAAATTAAAACATATGTACATTTTTTCACCTTTTAGAGTAGCAAATAAAACACTGATGCCCAATGTTGGCAAGTGCACAAGCAAACTATCACTCCCATATGCTTCTAGAAGAATCTAACTGGTATAATCTGTTTAGAGCACAAATTAGTAAAGCCTTAGTGTGTATACCCTCTTACCCAGAGAGTCTATTTCTACCAATTTATTCTAAGGAACTAGTTGTGAATATATGCAAGGATCATTCTACAAATATGTTCATTGTAGTATTGCTTACAATAGTGAAAATCATTTATATTCAACAATGAGTGACTGGACAATGGACTAGCCTGACACTAAAAATGATAACAGAGATGTGTACTTAATGATATGGAAAATGTTCACAATATATTGCCTTTCAAAACAGATTATAAAATAGTAATATACATCATGACCCAATATGTATTTTTAAAAACTTATATAAATAAATAATGTAGAAAGTTAATTTTTAATGGTTACATTTATGTCTGGATTAGAGGTGACTTTTTTCTTCCTTTTACTTTCTTCTACTTTGCAAATTGTCTATACCATACACATTAGTACTTTTGTAATCAGAAGAAAGCAATAAATGTATTTTAGAAAATGCTTCCTGTAAATATTTAGTACATGACTTTTAAACCTACAAGATCTCAGAAACCTACGTTCATTTACTTTAACTCAATACTTGAAAGATGTCTTTTCAATCATGGTTCCCATTGGCTAATGCCAGACAGTCCTTTATTCATATCCAAAGTCCATGATCTTACTCACTACAATATACATACAGCAATTTCTTCTCTCATTCTAGGCCTAATGGAACCCTGGTCTTCAGTGCCATACTCATCTATGTTTTATGCATAAATACATTAAAAAACCAAATTTTAATAATCTCATCATTTTAACAAAATACAACGGTCATGAATTGTATTTTTTTAGAAATAAACATTTCCCAGAGAAACCATAAATCAATCGTACATCCTCACTTTTGGCCCCTCTTTCTATTTTACTGTAGACACATGGTAAACTTAGATTGATACCTACAATATTAGAGAATATCAGTTATATTATTTTTCTAGAACCTTCCAGTTTGTTAACCAGCAGGCATGAGTTCTTAACCAGAGTTTTTGAGAATGGGCTTCTGGGGCCCATGTATTCCCTGCATTAGTATACAAAGATGCATGTATATGTGCACAAATTAATTTTTCTGGGAAGATAATTTATAGCTTTCATTAGTGACTCTAAAGATTTGGTGACTCTAAAAAGTTTAAGCTCATAATAACTTATACTACTTAATATTACTGCTTAATATTTCATAAGTTTCGAAATAAAATCTTTTGCTATTGCTCTATTTTGGTAAGAGCAACTTCTTTGGTTTTATAATTAGAAAGGCAGCCCATAACCTCTGCCACCAGATGGTATTTAGATTTCTCTTTAAATGTATCTTTCAATTTGTATTATGCTCTTTAAAAAAAGATTTGATGAAGATGTTTTACAACATCTTTAATAGTGTATAATTAAAATAGTCTGAAATATAATCCATACAAAGTCAGACAGATGAAGACAAATAGGTATGTAGTTCTAGAAATCATTGTACAATAATGTACAAGACATTCAACTATATGGAATTCAAAATTCTTATGGAGAAAGGCAAAAGACAAAAGCATATACTATATTAATTCTCAAAACTAAAACCATATAAAAAGATTTTGCTATCAATTTTTAAACTTTTATTGTGAAATATTTATAAATTCATGGGAATTTGCAAAAAATGTACATAGAAGTCCCATGTACCCTTCACCCAGTTTCCCCCAAGGGTAACATCTTGCATAGT